>NC_142731.1:10605000-11205000 GCF_055471065.1 Atractosteus spatula | reverse complement strand
ATGGGTGTGACCAAAGTTGCCCAAACGTTTTTATTTGTGCTGAAAAACACGTTTTGACAACTTCTGCACACTGGGGTTAAGGGCTGACTCAGTGGGCTCTTCTGAGAGAGGCAGTTACATTGGGATTCAACAGTCTTAAAAAACGCGTTTATTTCGAGCTGAAAAACACGTTTTGAAAACTGTGCTGTTCTTGCCCCAAAAGTTACATGGGGGTGACCAACGTTGCCCAAACGTGTTTATTTGTGCTGAAAAACACGTTTTGACAACTTCTGCACACTGGGGTTAAGGGCTGACTCAGGGTGCTCTTCTGAGCCAGGCAGTTACACTGCGAATCTAAGGGCTGAGAAAACGCGTTTATTTCGGGCTGAAAAACACGTTTTGAAAAGTGTGCTGTTCTTGCCCCAAAAGTTACATGGGGGTGACCAAAGTTGCCAAAACGTGTTTATTTGTGCTGAAAAACACGTTTTGACAACTTCTGCACACTGGGGGTAAGGGCTGACTCAGAGGGCTCTTCTGAACCAGGCAGTTACACTGCGATTCCAAGGGCTGAGAAAACGCGTTTATTTCGGGCTGAAAAACACGTTTTGAAAAGTGTGCTATTCCTGCCCTATAAGTAACATGGCTTTGACCAAAGTTGCCAAAACGTGTTTATTTGTGCTGAAAAACACGTTTTGACAACTTCTGCACACTGGGGTTAAGGGCTGGCTCAGTGAGCTCATCTGAGCCAGGCAGTTACATTGGGATTCAACAGTCTGAAAAAACGCGTTTATTTCGAGCTGAAAAACACGTTTTGAAAAGTGTGCTGTTCTTGCCCTAAAAGTTACATGGGGGTGACCAAAGTTGCCCAAACGTGTTTATTTGTGCTGAAAAACACGTTTTGACAACTTCTGCACACTGGGGTTAAGGGATGACTCAGTGGGCTCTTCTGAGCCAGGCAGTTACATTGGGATTCAACAGTCTTAAAAAACGCGTTTATTTCGAGCTGAAAAACACGTTTTGAAAACTGTACTGTCTTGCCCCAAAAGTTACATGGGGGTGACCAAAGTTGCCCAAACGTGTTTATTTGTGCTGAAAAACACGATTTGACAACTTCTGCACACTGGGGTTAAGGGCTGACTCAGAGGGCTCTTCTGAACCAGGCAGTTACACTGTGATTCCAAGGGCTGAGAAAACGCGTTTATTTCGGGCTGAAAAACACGTTTTGAAAAGTGTGCTATTCCTGCCCTATAAGTAACATGGGTTTGACCAAAGTTGCCAAAACGTGTTTATTTGTGCTGAAAAACACGTTTTGACAACTTCTGCACACTGGGGTTAAGGGCTGGCTCAGTGAGCTCATCTGAGCCAGGCAGTTACATTGGGATTCAACAGTCTGAAAAAACGCGTTTATTTCGAGCTGAAAAACACGTTTTGAAAAGTGTGCTGTTCTTGCCCCAAAAGTTACATGGGGGTGACCAAAGTTGCCCAAACGTGTTTATTTGTGCTGAAAAACACGTTTTGACAACTTCTGCACACTGGGGTTAAGGGCTGGCTCAGTGAGCTCATCTGAGCCAGGCAGTTACATTGGGATTCAACAGTCTGAAAAAACGCGTTTATTTCGAGCTGAAAAACACGTTTTCAAAAGTGTGCTGTTCGAGCCCTATAAGTAACATGGGGGTGACCAAAGTTGCCAAAACGTGTTTATTTGTGCTGACAAACACATTTTGACAACTTCTGCACACTGGGGATAAGGGCTAACTCAGTGGGCTCTTCTGAGCCAGGCAGTTACACTGCGATTCCAAGGGCTGAGAAAACGCGTTTATTTCGAGCTGAAAAACACGTTTTGAAAAGTGTGCTGTTCCTGCCCTATAAGTAACATGGGGGTGACCAAAGTTGCCAAAACGTGTTTATTTGTGCTGGAAAACACGTTTTGACAACTTCTGCACACTGGGGTTAAGGGCTGACTCAGTGGGCTCTTCTGAGCCAGGCAGTTACCTTGCGATTCCAAGGGATGAGAAAACGCGTTTATTTCGGGCTGAAAAACACGTTTTGAAAAGTGTGCTGTTCCTGCCCTATAAGTTACATGGGGGTGACCAAAGTTGCCAAAACGTGTATATTTGTGTTGAAAAACACGTATTGACAACTTCTGCACACTGGGGTTAAGGGCTGACTCAGTGGGCTCTTCTGAACCAGGCAGTTACACTGCGATTCCAAGGGCTGAGAAAACGCGTTTATAACGGGCTGAAAAACACGTTTTGAAAAGTGTGCAATTCCTGCCCTGTAAGTAACATGTGGGGTGAACAAACTTCCCAAAACGTGTTTATTTGTGCTGACAAACACGTTTTGACAACTTCTACACACTGCGGTTAAGGGCTGACTCAGTGGGCTCTTCTGAGCCAGGCAGTTACACTGCAATTCCAAGGGCAGAGAAAACGCGTTTATTTCGGGCTGAAAAACACGTTTTGAAAAGTGTGCTGTTCCAGCCCTATAAGTAACATGGGGGTGACCAAAGTTGCCAAAACGTGTTTATTTGTGCTGAGAAACACGTTTTGACAACTTCTGCACACTGGGGTTAAGGGCTTACTCAGTGGGCTCTTCTGAGCCAGGCAGTTACATTGGGATTCAACAGTCTTAAAAAACGCGTTTATTTCGAGCTGAAAAACACGTTTTGAAAACTGTACTGTTCTTGCCCCAAAAGTTACATGGGGGTGACCAAAGTTGCCCAAACGTGTTTATTTGTGCTGAAAAACACGATTTGACAACTTCTGCACACTGGGGTTAAGGGCTGACTCAGTGGGCTCTTCTGAGCCAGGCAGTTACACTGCGATTCCAAGGGCTGAGAAAACGCGTTTATTTCGAGCTGAAAAACACGTTTTGAAAAGTGTGTTGTTCCTGCCCTATAAGTAACATGGGGGTGACCAAAAGTGCCAAAACGTGTTTATTTGTGCTGAAAAACACGTTTTGACAACTTCTGCACACTGGGGTTAAGGGCTGGCTCAGTGAGCTCATCTGAGCCAGGCAGTTACATTGGGATTCAACAGTCTGAAAAAACGCGTTTATTTCGAGCTGAAAAACACGTTTTGAAAAGTGTGCTGTTCTTGCCCCAAAAGTTACATGGGGGTGACCAAAGTTGCCCAAACGTGTTTATTTGTGCTGAAAAACACGTTTTGACAACTTCTACACACTGGGGTTAAGGGCTGACTCAGTGGGCTCTTCTGAGCCAGGCAGTTACACTGCGATTCCAAGGCCTGAGAAAACGCGTTTATTTCGAGCTGATAAACACGTTTTGAAAAGTGTGCTGTTCCTGCCCTATAAGTAACATTGGGGTGACCAAAGCTGCCAAAACGTGTTTATTTGTGCTGAAAAACACGTTTTGACAACTTCTGCACACTGGGGTTAAGGGCTGGCTCAGTGAGCTCATCTGAGCCAGGCAGTTACTTTGGGATTCAACAGTCTGAAAAAACGCGTTTATTTCGAGCTGAAAAACACGTTTTGAAAAGTGTGCTGTTCTTGCCCCTAAAGTTACATGGGGGTGACCAAAGTTGCCCAAACGTTTTTATTTGTGCTGAAAAACACGTTTTGACAACTTCTGCACACTGGGGTTAAGGGCTGACTCAGTGAGCTCTTCTGAGCCAGGCAGTTACATTGGGATTCAACAGTCTTAAAAAACGCGTTTATTTCGAGCTGAAAAACACGTTTTGAAAAGTGTGCTGTTCTTGCCCCAAAAGTTACATGGGGGTGACCAAAGTTGCCCAAACGTGTTTATTTGTGCTGAAAAACACGTTTTGACAACTTCTGCACACTGGGGTTAAGGGCTAACTCAGTGGGCTCTTCTGAGCCAGGCAGTTGCATTGCGATTCCAAGGGCTGAGAAAACGCGTTTATTTCGGGCTGAAAAACACGTTTTGAAAAGTGTGCTGTTCTTGCCCTTTAAGTAACATGGGGGTGACCAAAGTTGCCAAAACGTGTATATTTGTGTTGAAAAACACGTATTGACAACTTCTGCACACTGGGGTTAAGGGCTGACTCAGAGGGCTCTTCTGAACCAGGCAGTTACACTGCGATTCCAAGGGCTGAGAAAACGCATTTATTTCGGGCTGAAAAACACGTTTTGAAAAGTGTGCTGTTCCTGCCCTTTAAGTAACATGGGGGTGACCAAAGTTGCCAAAACGTGTATATTTGTGTTGAAAAACACGTATTGACAACTTCTGCACACTGGGGTTAAGGGCTGACTCAGAGGGCTCTTCTGAACCAGGCAGTTACACTGCGATTCCAAGGGCTGAGAAAACGCGTTTATTTCGAGCTGAAAAACACGTTTTGAAAAGTGTGCTGTTCTTGCCCCAAAAGTTACATGGGGGTGACCAAAGTTGCCAAAAACGTTTTTATTTGTGCTGAAAAACACGTTTTGACAACTTCTGCACACTGGGGTTAAGGGCTGACTCAGTGGTCTCTTCTGAGCCAGGCAGTTACATTGGGATTCAACAGTCTTAAAAAACGTGTTTATTTCGAGCTGAAAAACACGTTTTGAAAAGTGTGCTGTTCTTGCCCCAAAAGTTACATGGGTGTGACCAAAGTTGCCCAAACGTTTTTATTTGTGCTGAAAAACACGTTTTGACAACTTCTGCACACTGGGGTTAAGGGCTGACTCAGTGGGCTCTTCTGAGCCAGGCAGTTACATTGGGATTCAACAGTCTTAAAAAACGCGTTTATTTCGAGCTGAAAAACACGTTTTGAAAACTGTGCTGTTCTTGCCCCAAAAGTTACATGGGGGTGACCAACGTTGCCCAAACGTGTTTATTTGTGCTGAAAAACACGTTTTGACAACTTCTGCACACTGGGGTTAAGGGCTGACTCAGGGTGCTCTTCTGAGCCAGGCAGTTACACTGCGAATCTAAGGGCTGAGAAAACGCGTTTATTTCGGGCTGAAAAACACGTTTTGAAAAGTGTGCTGTTCTTGCCCCAAAAGTTACATGGGGGTGACCAAAGTTGCCAAAACGTGTTTATTTGTGCTGAAAAACACGTTTTGACAACTTCTGCACACTGGGGGTAAGGGCTGACTCAGAGGGCTCTTCTGAACCAGGCAGTTACACTGCGATTCCAAGGGCTGAGAAAACGCGTTTATTTCGGGCTGAAAAACACGTTTTGAAAAGTGTGCTATTCCTGCCCTATAAGTAACATGGCTTTGACCAAAGTTGCCAAAACGTGTTTATTTGTGCTGAAAAACACGTTTTGACAACTTCTGCACACTGGGGTTAAGGGCTGGCTCAGTGAGCTCATCTGAGCCAGGCAGTTACATTGGGATTCAACAGTCTGAAAAAACGCGTTTATTTCGAGCTGAAAAACACGTTTTGAAAAGTGTGCTGTTCTTGCCCTAAAAGTTACATGGGGGTGACCAAAGTTGCCCAAACGTGTTTATTTGTGCTGAAAAACACGTTTTGACAACTTCTGCACACTGGGGTTAAGGGATGACTCAGTGGGCTCTTCTGAGCCAGGCAGTTACATTGGGATTCAACAGTCTTAAAAAACGCGTTTATTTCGAGCTGAAAAACACGTTTTGAAAACTGTACTGTCTTGCCCCAAAAGTTACATGGGGGTGACCAAAGTTGCCCAAACGTGTTTATTTGTGCTGAAAAACACGATTTGACAACTTCTGCACACTGGGGTTAAGGGCTGACTCAGAGGGCTCTTCTGAACCAGGCAGTTACACTGTGATTCCAAGGGCTGAGAAAACGCGTTTATTTCGGGCTGAAAAACACGTTTTGAAAAGTGTGCTATTCCTGCCCTATAAGTAACATGGGTTTGACCAAAGTTGCCAAAACGTGTTTATTTGTGCTGAAAAACACGTTTTGACAACTTCTGCACACTGGGGTTAAGGGCTGGCTCAGTGAGCTCATCTGAGCCAGGCAGTTACATTGGGATTCAACAGTCTGAAAAAACGCGTTTATTTCGAGCTGAAAAACACGTTTTGAAAAGTGTGCTGTTCTTGCCCCAAAAGTTACATGGGGGTGACCAAAGTTGCCCAAACGTGTTTATTTGTGCTGAAAAACACGTTTTGACAACTTCTGCACACTGGGGTTAAGGGCTGGCTCAGTGAGCTCATCTGAGCCAGGCAGTTACATTGGGATTCAACAGTCTGAAAAAACGCGTTTATTTCGAGCTGAAAAACACGTTTTCAAAAGTGTGCTGTTCGAGCCCTATAAGTAACATGGGGGTGACCAAAGTTGCCAAAACGTGTTTATTTGTGCTGACAAACACATTTTGACAACTTCTGCACACTGGGGATAAGGGCTAACTCAGTGGGCTCTTCTGAGCCAGGCAGTTACACTGCGATTCCAAGGGCTGAGAAAACGCGTTTATTTCGAGCTGAAAAACACGTTTTGAAAAGTGTGCTGTTCCTGCCCTATAAGTAACATGGGGGTGACCAAAGTTGCCAAAACGTGTTTATTTGTGCTGGAAAACACGTTTTGACAACTTCTGCACACTGGGGTTAAGGGCTGACTCAGTGGGCTCTTCTGAGCCAGGCAGTTACCTTGCGATTCCAAGGGATGAGAAAACGCGTTTATTTCGGGCTGAAAAACACGTTTTGAAAAGTGTGCTGTTCCTGCCCTATAAGTTACATGGGGGTGACCAAAGTTGCCAAAACGTGTATATTTGTGTTGAAAAACACGTATTGACAACTTCTGCACACTGGGGTTAAGGGCTGACTCAGTGGGCTCTTCTGAACCAGGCAGTTACACTGCGATTCCAAGGGCTGAGAAAACGCGTTTATAACGGGCTGAAAAACACGTTTTGAAAAGTGTGCAATTCCTGCCCTGTAAGTAACATGTGGGGTGAACAAACTTGCCAAAACGTGTTTATTTGTGCTGACAAACACGTTTTGACAACTTCTACACACTGCGGTTAAGGGCTGACTCAGTGGGCTCTTCTGAGCCAGGCAGTTACACTGCAATTCCAAGGGCAGAGAAAACGCGTTTATTTCGGGCTGAAAAACACGTTTTGAAAAGTGTGCTGTTCCAGCCCTATAAGTAACATGGGGGTGACCAAAGTTGCCAAAACGTGTTTATTTGTGCTGAGAAACACGTTTTGACAACTTCTGCACACTGGGGTTAAGGGCTTACTCAGTGGGCTCTTCTGAGCCAGGCAGTTACATTGGGATTCAACAGTCTTAAAAAACGCGTTTATTTCGAGCTGAAAAACACGTTTTGAAAACTGTACTGTTCTTGCCCCAAAAGTTACATGGGGGTGACCAAAGTTGCCCAAACGTGTTTATTTGTGCTGAAAAACACGATTTGACAACTTCTGCACACTGGGGTTAAGGGCTGACTCAGTGGGCTCTTCTGAGCCAGGCAGTTACACTGCGATTCCAAGGGCTGAGAAAACGCGTTTATTTCGAGCTGAAAAACACGTTTTGAAAAGTGTGTTGTTCCTGCCCTATAAGTAACATGGGGGTGACCAAAAGTGCCAAAACGTGTTTATTTGTGCTGAAAAACACGTTTTGACAACTTCTGCACACTGGGGTTAAGGGCTGGCTCAGTGAGCTCATCTGAGCCAGGCAGTTACATTGGGATTCAACAGTCTGAAAAAACGCGTTTATTTCGAGCTGAAAAACACGTTTTGAAAAGTGTGCTGTTCTTGCCCCAAAAGTTACATGGGGGTGACCAAAGTTGCCCAAACGTGTTTATTTGTGCTGAAAAACACGTTTTGACAACTTCTACACACTGGGGTTAAGGGCTGACTCAGTGGGCTCTTCTGAGCCAGGCAGTTACACTGCGATTCCAAGGCCTGAGAAAACGCGTTTATTTCGAGCTGATAAACACGTTTTGAAAAGTGTGCTGTTCCTGCCCTATAAGTAACATTGGGGTGACCAAAGCTGCCAAAACGTGTTTATTTGTGCTGAAAAACACGTTTTGACAACTTCTGCACACTGGGGTTAAGGGCTGGCTCAGTGAGCTCATCTGAGCCAGGCAGTTACTTTGGGATTCAACAGTCTGAAAAAACGCGTTTATTTCGAGCTGAAAAACACGTTTTGAAAAGTGTGCTGTTCTTGCCCCTAAAGTTACATGGGGGTGACCAAAGTTGCCCAAACGTTTTTATTTGTGCTGAAAAACACGTTTTGACAACTTCTGCACACTGGGGTTAAGGGCTGACTCAGTGAGCTCTTCTGAGCCAGGCAGTTACATTGGGATTCAACAGTCTTAAAAAACGCGTTTATTTCGAGCTGAAAAACACGTTTTGAAAAGTGTGCTGTTCTTGCCCCAAAAGTTACATGGGGGTGACCAAAGTTGCCCAAACGTGTTTATTTGTGCTGAAAAACACGTTTTGACAACTTCTGCACACTGGGGTTAAGGGCTAACTCAGTGGGCTCTTCTGAGCCAGGCAGTTGCATTGCGATTCCAAGGGCTGAGAAAACGCGTTTATTTCGGGCTGAAAAACACGTTTTGAAAAGTGTGCTGTTCTTGCCCTTTAAGTAACATGGGGGTGACCAAAGTTGCCAAAACGTGTATATTTGTGTTGAAAAACACGTATTGACAACTTCTGCACACTGGGGTTAAGGGCTGACTCAGAGGGCTCTTCTGAACCAGGCAGTTACACTGCGATTCCAAGGGCTGAGAAAACGCATTTATTTCGGGCTGAAAAACACGTTTTGAAAAGTGTGCTGTTCCTGCCCTTTAAGTAACATGGGGGTGACCAAAGTTGCCAAAACGTGTATATTTGTGTTGAAAAACACGTATTGACAACTTCTGCACACTGGGGTTAAGGGCTGACTCAGAGGGCTCTTCTGAACCAGGCAGTTACACTGCGATTCCAAGGGCTGAGAAAACGCGTTTATTTCGAGCTGAAAAACACGTTTTGAAAAGTGTGCTGTTCTTGCCCCAAAAGTTACATGGGGGTGACCAAAGTTGCCAAAAACGTTTTTATTTGTGCTGAAAAACACGTTTTGACAACTTCTGCACACTGGGGTTAAGGGCTGACTCAGTGGTCTCTTCTGAGCCAGGCAGTTACATTGGGATTCAACAGTCTTAAAAAACGTGTTTATTTCGAGCTGAAAAACACGTTTTGAAAAGTGTGCTGTTCTTGCCCCAAAAGTTACATGGGTGTGACCAAAGTTGCCCAAACGTGTTTATTTGTGCTGAAAAACACGTTTTGACAACTTCTGCACACTGGGGTTAAGGGCTGACTCAGTGGGCTCTTCTGAGCCAGGCAGTTACATTGGGATTCAACAGTCTTAAAAAACGCGTTTATTTCGAGCTGAAAAACACGTTTTGAAAACTGTGCTGTTCTTGCCCCAAAAGTTACATGGGGGTGACCAACGTTGCCCAAACGTGTTTATTTGTGCTGAAAAACACGTTTTGACAACTTCTGCACACTGGGGTTAAGGGCTGACTCAGGGTGCTCTTCTGAGCCAGGCAGTTACACTGCGAATCTAAGGGCTGAGAAAACGCGTTTATTTCGGGCTGAAAAACACGTTTTGAAAAGTGTGCTGTTCTTGCCCCAAAAGTTACATGGGGGTGACCAAAGTTGCCAAAACGTGTTTATTTGTGCTGAAAAACACGTTTTGACAACTTCTGCACACTGGGGGTAAGGGCTGACTCAGAGGGCTCTTCTGAACCAGGCAGTTACACTGCGATTCCAAGGGCTGAGAAAACGCGTTTATTTCGGGCTGAAAAACACGTTTTGAAAAGTGTGCTATTCCTGCCCTATAAGTAACATGGCTTTGACCAAAGTTGCCAAAACGTGTTTATTTGTGCTGAAAAACACGTTTTGACAACTTCTGCACACTGGGGTTAAGGGCTGGCTCAGTGAGCTCATCTGAGCCAGGCAGTTACATTGGGATTCAACAGTCTGAAAAAACGCGTTTATTTCGAGCTGAAAAACACGTTTTGAAAAGTGTGCTGTTCTTGCCCTAAAAGTTACATGGGGGTGACCAAAGTTGCCCAAACGTGTTTATTTGTGCTGAAAAACACGTTTTGACAACTTCTGCACACTGGGGTTAAGGGATGACTCAGTGGGCTCTTCTGAGCCAGGCAGTTACATTGGGATTCAACAGTCTTAAAAAACGCGTTTATTTCGAGCTGAAAAACACGTTTTGAAAACTGTACTGTCTTGCCCCAAAAGTTACATGGGGGTGACCAAAGTTGCCCAAACGTGTTTATTTGTGCTGAAAAACACGATTTGACAACTTCTGCACACTGGGGTTAAGGGCTGACTCAGAGGGCTCTTCTGAACCAGGCAGTTACACTGTGATTTCAAGGGCTGAGAAAACGCGTTTATTTCGGGCTGAAAAACACGTTTTGAAAAGTGTGCTATTCCTGCCCTATAAGTAACATGGGTTTGACCAAAGTTGCCAAAACGTGTTTATTTGTGCTGAAAAACACGTTTTGACAACTTCTGCACACTGGGGTTAAGGGCTGGCTCAGTGAGCTCATCTGAGCCAGGCAGTTACATTGGGATTCAACAGTCTGAAAAAACGCGTTTATTTCGAGCTGAAAAACACGTTTTGAAAAGTGTGCTGTTCTTGCCCCAAAAGTTACATGGGGGTGACCAAAGTTGCCCAAACGTGTTTATTTGTGCTGAAAAACACGTTTTGACAACTTCTGCACACTGGGGTTAAGGGCTGGCTCAGTGAGCTCATCTGAGCCAGGCAGTTACATTGGGATTCAACAGTCTGAAAAAACGCGTTTATTTCGAGCTGAAAAACACGTTTTCAAAAGTGTGCTGTTCGAGCCCTATAAGTAACATGGGGGTGACCAAAGTTGCCAAAACGTGTTTATTTGTGCTGACAAACACATTTTGACAACTTCTGCACACTGGGGATAAGGGCTAACTCAGTGGGCTCTTCTGAGCCAGGCAGTTACACTGCGATTCCAAGGGCTGAGAAAACGCGTTTATTTCGAGCTGAAAAACACGTTTTGAAAAGTGTGCTGTTCCTGCCCTATAAGTAACATGGGGGTGACCAAAGTTGCCAAAACGTGTTTATTTGTGCTGGAAAACACGTTTTGACAACTTCTGCACACTGGGGTTAAGGGCTGACTCAGAGGGCTCTTCTGAACCAGGCAGTTACACTGCGATTCCAAGGGCTGAGAAAACGCGTTTATTTCGGGCTGAAAAACACGTTTTGAAAAGTGTGCTATTCCTGCCCTATAAGTAACATGGGGGTGACCAAAGTTGCCAAAACGTGTTTATTTGTGCTGAAAAACACGTTTTGACAACTTCTGCACACTGGGGTTAAGGGCTGGCTCAGTGAGCTCATCTGAGCCAGGCAGTTACATTGGGATTCAACAGTCTGAAAAAACGCGTTTATTTCGAGCTGAAAAACACGTTTTGAAAAGTGTGCTGTTCGTGCCCCAAAAGTTACATGGGGGTGACCAAAGTTGCCCAAACGTGTTTATTTCTGCTGAAAAACACGTTTTGACAACTTCTGCACACTGGGGTTAAGGGATGACTCAGTGGGCTCTTCTGAGCCAGGCAGTTACATTGGGATTCAACAGTCTTAAAAAACGCGTTTATTTCGAGCTGAAAAACACGTTTTGAAAACTGTACTGTTCTTGCCCCAAAAGTTACATGGGGGTGACCAAAGTTGCCCAAACGTGTTTATTTGTGCTGAAAAACACGATTTGACAACTTCTGCACACTGGGGTTAAGGGCTGACTCAGTGGGCTCTTCTGAGCCAGGCAGTTACACTGCGATTCCAAGGGCTGAGAAAACGCGTTTATTTCGAACTGAAAAACACGTTTTGAAAAGTGTGCTGTTCCTGCCCTATAAGTAACATGGGGGTGACCAAAGTTGCCAAAACGTGTTTATTTGTGCTGAAAAACACGTTTTGACAACTTCTGCACACTGGGGTTAAGGGCTGACTCAGAGGGCTCTTCTGAACCAGGCAGTTACACTGCGATTCCAAGGGCTGAGAAAACGCGTTTATTTCGGGCTGAAAAACACGTTTTGAAAAGTGTGCTATTCCTGCCCTATAAGTAACATGGGGGTGACCAAAGTTGCCAAAACGTGTTTATTTGTGCTGAAAAACACGTTTTGACAACTTCTGCACACTGGGGTTAAGGGCTGGCTCAGTGAGCTCATCTGAGCCAGGCAGTTACATTGGGATTCAACAGTCTGAAAAAACGCGTTTATTTCGAGCTGAAAAACACGTTTTGAAAAGTGTGCTGTTCGTGCCCCAAAAGTTACATGGGGGTGACCAAAGTTGCCCAAACGTGTTTATTTGTGCTGAAAAACACGTTTTGACAACTTCTGCACACTGGGGTTAAGGGATGACTCAGTGGGCTCTTCTGAGCCAGGCAGTTACATTGGGATTCAACAGTCTTAAAAAACGCGTTTATTTCGAGCTGAAAAACACGTTTTGAAAACTGTACTGTTCTTGCCCCAAAAGTTACATGGGGGTGACCAAAGTTGCCCAAACGTGTTTATTTGTGCTGAAAAACACGATTTGACAACTTCTGCACACTGGGGTTAAGGGCTGACTTAGTGGGCTCTTCTGAGCCAGGCAGTTACACTGCGATTCCAAGGGCTGAGAAAACGCGTTTATTTCGAGCTGAAAAACACGTTTTGAAAAGTGTGCTGTTCCTGCCCTATAAGTAACATGGGGGTGACCAAAAGTGCCAAAACGTGTTTATTTGTGCTGAAAAACACGTTTTGACAACTTCTGCACACTGGGGTTAAGGGCTGGCTCAGTGAGCTCATCTGAGCCAGGCAGTTACATTGGGATTCAACAGTCTGAAAAAACGCGTTTATTTTGAGCTGAAAAACACGTTTTGAAAAGTGTGCTGTTCTTGCCCCAAAAGTTACATGGGGGTGACCAAAGTTGCCCAAACGTGTTTATTTGTGCTGAAAAACACGTTTTGACAACTTCTGCACACTGGGGTTAAGGGCTGGCTCAGTGAGCTCATCTGAGCCAGGCAGTTACATTGGGATTCAACAGTCTGAAAAAACGCGTTTATTTCGAGCTGAAAAACACGTTTTCAAAAGTGTGCTGTTCGAGCCCTATAAGTAACATGGGGGTGACCAAAGTTGCCAAAACGTGTTTATTTGTGCTGACAAACACATTTTGACAACTTCTGCACACTGGGGATAAGGGCTAACTCAGTGGGCTCTTCTGAGCCAGGCAGTTACACTGCGATTCCAAGGGCTGAGAAAACGCGTTTATTTCGAGCTGAAAAACACGTTTTGAAAAGTGTGCTGTTCCTGCCCTATAAGTAACATGGGGGTGACCAAAGTTGCCAAAACGTGTTTATTTGTGCTGAAAAACACGTTTTGACAACTTCTGCACACTGGGGTTAAGGGCTGACTCAGAGGGCTCTTCTGAACCAGGCAGTTACACTGCGATTCCAAGGGCTGAGAAAACGCGTTTATTTCGGGCTGAAAAACACGTTTTGAAAAGTGTGCTATTCCTGCCCTATAAGTAACATGGGGGTGACCAAAGTTGCCAAAACGTGTTTATTTGTGCTGAAAAACACGTTTTGACAACTTCTGCACACTGGGGTTAAGGGCTGGCTCAGTGAGCTCATCTGAGCCAGGCAGTTACATTGGGATTCAACAGTCTGAGAAAACGCGTTTATTTCGAGCTGAAAAACACGTTTTGAAAAGTGTGCTGTTCGTGCCCCAAAAGTTACATGGGGGTGACCAAAGTTGCCAAAACGTGTTTATTTGTGCTGAAAAACACGTTTTGACAACTTTTGCACACTGGGGTTAAGGGATGACTCAGTGGGCTCTTCTGAGCCAGGCAGTTACATTGGGATTCAACAGTCTTAAAAAATGCGTTTATTTCGAGCTGAAAAACACGTTTTGAAAACTGTACTGTTCTTGCCCCAAAAGTTACATGGGGGTGACCAAAGTTGCCCAAACGTGTTTATTTGTGCTGAAAAACACGATTTGACAACTTCTGCACACTGGGGTTAAGGGCTGACTCAGTGGGCTCTTCTGAGCCAGGCAGTTACACTGCGATTCCAAGGGCTGAGAAAACGCGTTTATTTCGAGCTGAAAAACACGTTTTGAAAAGTGTGCTGTTCCTGCCCTATAAGTAACATGGGGGTGACCAAAGTTGCCAAAACGTGTTTATTTGTGCTGAAAAACACGTTTTGACAACTTCTGCACACTGGGGTTAAGGGCTGACTCAGAGGGCTCTTCTGAACCAGGCAGTTACACTGCGATTCCAAGGGCTGAGAAAACGCGTTTATTTCGGGCTGAAAAACACGTTTTGAAAAGTGTGCTATTCCTGCCCTATAAGTAACATGGGGGTGACCAAAGTTGCCAAAACGTGTTTATTTGTGCTGAAAAACACGTTTTGACAACTTCTGCACACTGGGGTTAAGGGCTGGCTCAGTGAGCTCATCTGAGCCAGGCAGTTACATTGGGATTCAACAGTCTTAAAAAACGCGTTTATTTCGAGCTGAAAAACACGTTTTGAAAACTGTACTGTTCTTGCCCCAAAAGTTACATGGGGGTGACCAAAGTTGCCCAAACGTGTTTATTTGTGCTGAAAAACACGATTTGACAACTTCTGCACACTGGGGTTAAGGGCTGACTCAGTGGGCTCTTCTGAGCCAGGCAGTTACACTGCGATTCCAAGGGCTGAGAAAACGCGTTTATTTCGAGCTGAAAAACACGTTTTGAAAAGTGTTCTGTTCCTGCCCTATAAGTAACATGGGGGTGACCAAAAGTGCCAAAACGTGTTTATTTGTGCTGAAAAACACGTTTTGACAACTTCTGCACACTGGGGTTAAGGGCTGGCTCAGTGAGCTCATCTGAGCCAGGCAGTTACATTGGGATTCAACAGTCTGAAAAAACGCGTTTATTTCGAGCTGAAAAACACGTTTTGAAAAGTGTACTGTTATTGCCCCAAAAGTTACATGGGGGTGACCAAAGTTGCCCAAACGTGTTTATTTGTGCTGAAAAACACGTTTTGACAACTTCTGCACACTGGGGTTAAGGGCTGGCTCAGTGAGCTCATCTGAGCCAGGCAGTTACATTGGGATTCAACAGTCTGAAAAAACGCGTTTATTTCGAGCTGAAAAACACGTTTTGAAAAGTGTGCTGTTCGAGCCCTATAAGTAACATGGGGGTGACCAAAGTTGCCAAAACGTGTTTATTTGTGCTGACAAACACATTTTGACAACTTCTGCACACTGGGGATAAGGGCTAACTCAGTGGGCTCTTCTGAGCCAGGCAGTTACCTTGCGATTCCAAGGGATGAGAAAAGGCGTTTATTTCGGGCTGAAAAACACGTTTTGAAAAGTGTGCTGTTCCTGCCCTATAAGTTACATGGGGGTGACCAAAGTTGCCAAAACGTGTTTATTGGTGCTGACAAACACGTTTTGACAACTTCTGCACACTGGGGTTAAGGGCTGACTCAGTGGGCTCTTCTGAGCCAGGCAGTTACCTTGCGATTCCAAGGGATGAGAAAACGCGTTTATTTCGGGCTGAAAAACACGTTTTGAAAAGTGTGCTGTTCCTGCCCTATAAGTAACATGGGGGTGACCAAAGTTGCCCAAACGTGTTTATTTGTGCTGAAAAACACGTTTTGACAACTTCTGCACACTGGAGTTAAGGGCTGACTCAGTGGGCTCTTCTGAGCCAGGCAGTTACACTGCAATTCCAAGGGCAGAGAAAACGCGTTTATTTCGAGCTGAAAAACACGTTTTGAAAAGTGTGCTGTTCCAGCCCTATAAGTAACATGGGGGTGACCAAAGTTGCCAAAACGTGTTTATTTGTGCTGACAAACACGTTTTGACAACTTCTGCACACTGGGGTTAAGGGCTGACTCAGTGTGCTCTTCTGAGCCAGGCAGTTACACTGCGATTCCAAGGGTGAGAAAACGCGTTTATTTCGGGCTGAAAAACACGTTTTGAAAGGTGTGCTGTTACAGCCCTATAAATAACATGGGGGTGACCAAAGTTGCCAAAACGTGTTTATTTGTGCTGAAAAACACGTTTTGACAACTTCTGCACACTGGGGTTAAGGGCTGGCTCAGTGAGCTCATCTGAGCCAGGCAGTTACATTGGGATTCAACAGTCTGAAAGAACGCGTTTATTTCGAACTGAAAAACACGTTTTGAAAAGTGTGCTGTTCTTGCCCCAAAAGTTACATGGGGGAGACAAAAGTTGCCCAAACATTTTTATTTGTGCTGTGAAACACGTTTTGACAACTTCTGCACACTGGGGTTAAGGGCTGACTCAGTGGGCTCTTCTGAGCCAGGCAGTTACATTGGGATTCAACAGTCTTAAAAAACGCGTTTATTTCGAGCTGAAAAACACGTTTTGAAAGCTGTACTGTTCTTGCCCCAAAAGTTACATGGGGGTGACCAAAGTTGCCCAAACGTGTTTATTTGTGCTGAAAAACACGATTTGACAACTTCTGCACACTGGGGTTAAGGGCTGACTCAGTGGGCTCTTCTGAGCCAGGCAGTTACACTGCGATTCCAAGGGCTGAGAAAACGCGTTTATTTCGAGCTGAAAAACACGTTTTGAAAAGTGTGCTGTTCCTGCCCTATAAGTAACATGGGGGTGACCAAAGTTGACAAAACGTGTTTATTTGTGCTGAAAAACACGTTTTGACAACTTCTGCACACTGGGGTTAAGGGCTGGCTCAGTGAGCTCATCTGAGCCAGGCAGTTACTTTGGGATTCAACAGTCTGAAAAAACGCGTTTATTTCGGGCTGAAAAACACGTTTTGAAAAGTGTGCTGATCTTGCCCCAAAAGTTACATGGGGGTGACCAAAGTTGCCCAAACGTGTTTATTTGTGCTGAAAAACACGTTTTGACAACTTCTACACACTGGGGTTAAGGGCTGACTCAGTGGGCTCTTCTGACTCAGGCAGTTACACTGCAATTCCAAGGGCTGAGAAAACGCGTTTATTTCGAGCTGAAAAACACGTTTTGAAAAGTGTGCTGTTCCTGCCCTATAAGTAACATGGGGGTGACCAAAGTTGCCAAAACGTGTTTATTTGTGCTGAAAAACACATTTTGACAACTTCTGCACACTGGAGTTAAGGGCTGGCTCAGTGAGCTCATCTGAGCCAAGCAGTTACATTGGGATTCAACAGTCTGAAAAAACGCGTTCATGTCGAGCTGAAAAACACGTTTTGAAAAGTGTGCTGTACTTGCTCCAAAAGTTACATGGGGGTGACCAAAGTTGCCGAAATGTTTTTATTTGTGCTGAGAAACACGTTTTGACAACTTCTGCACACTGGGGTTAAGGGCTGACTCAGTGGGCTCTTCTGAGCCAGGCAGTTACATTGGGATTCAACAGTCTTAAAAAACGCGTTTATTTCGAGCTGAAAAACACGTTTTGAAAGCTGTACTGTTCTTGCCCCAAAAGTTACATGGGGGTGACCAAAGTTGCCCAAACGTGTTTATTTGTGCTGAAAAACACGATTTGACAACTTCTGCACACTGGGGTTAAGGGCTGACTCAGTGGGCTCTTCTGAGCCAGGCAGTTACCTTGCGATTCCAAGGGATGAGAAAACGCGTTTATTTCGGGCTGAAAAACACGTTTTGAAAAGTGTGCTGATCTTGCCCCAAAAGTTACATGGGGGTGACCAAAGTTGCCCAAACGTGTTTATTTGTGCTGAAAAACACGTATTGACAACTTCTGCACATTGGGGTTAAGGGCTGACTCAGTGGGCTCTTCTGAACCAGGCAGTTACACTGCGATTCCAAGGGCTGAGAAAACGCGTTTATATCGGGCTGAAAAACACGTTTTGAAAAGTGTGCTATTCCTGCCCTGTAAGTAACATGTGGGGTGAACAAAGTTGCCAAAATGTGTTTATTTGTGCTGACAAACACGTTTTGACAACTTCTGCACACTGGAGTTAAGGGCTGACTCAGTGGGCTCTTCTGAGCCAGGCAGTTACACTGCAATTCCAAGGGCAGAGAAAACGCGTTTATTTCGGGCTGAAAAACACGTTTTGAAAAGTGTGCTGTTCCAGCCCTATAAGTAACATGGGGGTGACCAAAGTTGCCAAAACGTGTTTATTTGTGCTGAGAAACACGTTTTGACAACTTCTGCACACTGGGGTTAAGGGCTGACTCAGTGGGCTCTTCTGAGCCAGGCAGTTACATTGGGATTCAACAGTCTTAAAAAACGCGTTTATTTCGAGCTGAAAAACACGTTTTGAAAACTGTACTGTTCTTGCCCCAAAAGTTACATGGGGGTGACCAAAGTTGCCCAAACGTGTTTATTTGTGCTGAAAAACACGATTTGACAACTTCTGCACACTGGGGTTAAGGGCTGACTCAGTGGGCTCTTCTGAGCCAGGCAGTTACACTGCGATTCCAAGGGCTGAGAAAACGCGTTTATTTCGAGCTGAAAAACACGTTTTGAAAAGTGTGTTGTTCCTGCCCTATAAGTAACACGGGGGTGACCAAAAGTGCCAAAACGTGTTTATTTGTGCTGAAAAACACGTTTTGACAACTTCTGCACACTGGGGTTAAGGGCTGGCTCAGTGAGCTCATCTGAGCCAGGCAGTTACATTGGGATTCAACAGTCTGAAAAAACGCGTTTATTTCGAGCTGAAAAACACGTTTTGAAAAGTGTGCTGTTCTTGCCCCAAAAGTTACATGGGGGTGACCAAAGTTGCCCAAACGTGTTTATTTGTGCTGAAAAACACGTTTTGACAACTTCTACACACTGGGGTTAAGGGCTGACTCAGTGGGCTCTTCTGAGCCAGGCAGTTACAATGCGATTCCAAGGCCTGAGAAAACGCGTTGATTTCGAGCTGATAAACACGTTTTGAAAAGTGTGCTGTTCCTGCCCTATAAGTAACATGGGGGTGACCAAAGTTGCCAAAACGTGTTTATTTGTGCTGAAAAACACGTTTTGACAACTTCTGCACACTGGGGTTAAGGGCTGGCTCAGTGAGCTCATCTGAGCCAGGCAGTTACTTTGGGATTCAACAGTCTGAAAAAACGCGTTTATTTCGAGCTGAAAAACACGTTTTGAAAAGTGTGCTGTTCTTGCCCCAAAAGTTACATGGGGGTGACCAAAGTTGCCCAAACGTTTTTATTTGTGCTGAAAAACACGTTTTGACAACTTCTGCACACTGGGGTTAAGGGCTGACTCAGTGAGCTCTTCTGAGCCAGGCAGTTACATTGGGATTCAACAGTCTTAAAAAACGCGTTTATTTCGAGCTGAAAAACACGTTTTGAAAAGTGTGCTGTTCTTGCCCCAAAAGTTACATGGGGGTGACCAAAGTTGCCCAAACATGTTTATTTGTGCTGAAAAACACGTTTTGACAACTTCTGCACACTGGGGTTAAGGGCTAACTCAGTGGGCTCTTCTGAGCCAGGCAGTTGCATTGCGATTCCAAGGGCTGAGAAAACGCGTTTATTTCGGGCTGAAAAACACGTTTTGAAAAGTGTGCTGTTCCTGCCCTTTAAGTAACATGGGGGTGACCAAAGTTGCCAAAACGTGTATATTTGTGTTGAAAAACACGTATTGACAACTTCTGCACACTGGGGTTAAGGGCTGACTCAGAGGGCTCTTCTGAACCAGGCAGTTACGCTGCGATTCCAAGGGCTGAGAAAACGCATTTATTTCGGGCTGAAAAACACGTTTTGAAAAGTGTGCTATTCCTGCCCTATAAGTAACATGGGGGTGAACAAACTTGCCAAAACGTGTTTATTTGTTATGACAAACACGTTTTGACAACTTCTGCACACTGGGGTTAAGGGCTGGCTCAGTGACCTCATCTGAGCCAGGCAGTTACATTGGGATTCAACAGTCTGAAAAAACGCGTTTATTTCGAGCTGAAAAACACGTTTTGAAAAGTGTGCTGTTCGAGCCCTATAAGTAACATGGGGGTGACCAAAGTTGCCAAAACGTGTTTATTTGTGCTGACAAACACATTTTGACAACTTCTGCACACTGGGGATAAGGGCTAACTCAGTGGGCTCTTCTGAGCCAGGCAGTTACCTTGCGATTCCAAGGGATGAGAAAACGCGTTTATTTCGTTCTGAAAAACACGTTTTGAAAAGTGTGCTGTTCCTGCCCTTTAAGTTACATGGGGGTGACCAAAGTTGCCAAAACGTGTTTATTTGTGCTGAAAAACACGTTTTGACAACTTCTGCACACTGGGGTTAAGGGCTGGCTCAGTGAGCTCATCTGAGCCAGGCAGTTACATTGGGATTCAACAGTCTGAAAGAACGCGTTTATTTCGAACTGAAAAACACGTTTTGAAAAGTGTGCTGTTCTTGCCCCAAAAGTTACATGGGGGTGACCAAAGTTGCCCAAACATTTTTATTTGTGCTGTGAAACACGTTTTGACAACTTCTGCACACTTGGGTTAAGGGCTGACTCAGTGGGCTCTTCTGAGCCAGGCAGTTACATTGGGATTCAACAGTCTTAAAAAACGCGTTTATTTGGAGCTGAAAAACACGTTTTGAAAGCTGTACTGTTCTTGCCCCAAAAGTTACATGGGGGTGACCAAAGTTGCCCAAACGTGTTTATTTGTGCTGAAAAACACGATTTGACAACTTCTGCACACTGGGGTTAAGGGCTGACTCAGTGGGCTCTTCTGAGCCAGGCAGTTACACTGCAATTCCAAGGGCTGAGAAAACGCGTTTATTTCGAGCTGAAAAACACGTTTTGAAAAGTGTGCTGTTCCTGCCCTATAAGTAACATGGGGGTGACCAAAGTTGCCAAAACGTGTTTATTTGTGCTGAAAAACACATTTTGACAACTTCTGCACACTGGAGTTAAGGGCTGGCTCAGTGAGCTCATCTGAGCCAAGCAGTTACATTGGGATTCAACAGTCTGAAAAAACGCGTTCATGTCGAGCTGAAAAACACGTTTTGAAAAGTGTGCTGTACTTGCTCCAAAAGTTACATGGGGGTGACCAAAGTTGCCGAAATGTTTTTATTTGTGCTGAGAAACACGTTTTGACAACTTCTGCACACTGGGGTTAAGGGCTGACTCAGTGGGCTCTTCTGAGCCAGGCAGTTACATTGGGATTCAACAGTCTTAAAAAACGCGTTTATTTCGAGCTGAAAAACACGTTTTGAAAGCTGTACTGTTCTTGCCCCAAAAGTTACATGGGGGTGACCAAAGTTGCCCAAACGTGTTTATTTGTGCTGAAAAACACGATTTGACAACTTCTGCACACTGGGGTTAAGGGCTGACTCAGTGGGCTCTTCTGAGCCAGGCAGTTACCTTGCGATTCCAAGGGATGAGAAAACGCGTTTATTTCGGGCTGAAAAACACGTTTTGAAAAGTGTGCTGATCTTGCCCCAAAAGTTACATGGGGGTGACCAAAGTTGCCCAAACGTGTTTATTTGTGCTGAAAAACACGTATTGACAACTTCTGCACATTGGGGTTAAGGGCTGACTCAGTGGGCTCTTCTGAACCAGGCAGTTACACTGCGATTCCAAGGGCTGAGAAAACGCGTTTATATCGGGCTGAAAAACACGTTTTGAAAAGTGTGCTATTCCTGCCCTGTAAGTAACATGTGGGGTGAACAAAGTTGCCAAAACGTGTTTATTTGTGCTGACAAACACGTTTTGACAACTTCTGCACACTGGAGTTAAGGGCTGACTCAGTGGGCTCTTCTGAGCCAGGCAGTTACACTGCAATTCCAAGGGCAGAGAAAACGCGTTTATTTCGGGCTGAAAAACACGTTTTGAAAAGTGTGCTGTTCCAGCCCTATAAGTAACATGGGGGTGACCAAAGTTGCCAAAACGTGTTTATTTGTGCTGAGAAACACGTTTTGACAACTTCTGCACACTGGGGTTAAGGGCTGACTCAGTGGGCTCTTCTGAGCCAGGCAGTTACACTGCGATTCCAAGGGCTGAGAAAACGCGTTTATTTCGAGCTGAAAAACACGTTTTGAAAAGTGTGTTGTTCCTGCCCTATAAGTAACATGGGGGTGACCAAAAGTGCCAAAACGTGTTTATTTGTGCTGAAAAACACGTTTTGACAACTTCTGCACACTGGGGTTAAGGGCTGGCTCAGTGAGCTCATCTGAGCCAGGCAGTTACATTGGGATTCAACAGTCTGAAAAAACGCGTTTATTTCGAGCTGAAAAACACGTTTTGAAAAGTGTGCTGTTCTTGCCCCAAAAGTTACATGGGGGTGACCAAAGTTGCCCAAACGTGTTTATTTGTGCTGAAAAACACGTTTTGACAACTTCTACACACTGGGGTTAAGGGCTGACTCAGTGGGCTCTTCTGAGCCAGGCAGTTACAATGCGATTCCAAGGCCTGAGAAAACGCGTTGATTTCGAGCTGATAAACACGTTTTGAAAAGTGTGCTGTTCCTGCCCTATAAGTAACATGGGGGTGACCAAAGTTGCCAAAACGTGTTTATTTGTGCTGAAAAACACGTTTTGACAACTTCTGCACACTGGGGTTAAGGGCTGGCTCAGTGAGCTCATCTGAGCCAGGCAGTTACTTTGGGATTCAACAGTCTGAAAAAACGCGTTTATTTCGAGCTGAAAAACACGTTTTGAAAAGTGTGCTGTTCTTGCCCCAAAAGTTACATGGGGGTGACCAAAGTTGCCCAAACGTTTTTATTTGTGCTGAAAAACACGTTTTGACAACTTCTGCACACTGGAGTTAAGGGCTGACTCAGTGGGCTCTTCTGAGCCAGGCAGTTACACTGCAATTCCAAGGGCAGAGAAAACGCGTTTATTTCGGGCTGAAAAACACGTTTTGAAAAGTGTGCTGTTCCAGCCCTATAAGTAACATGGGGGTGACCAAAGTTGCCAAAACGTGTTTATTTGTGCTGAGAAACACGTTTTGACAACTTCTGCACACTGGAGTTAAGGGCTGACTCAGTGGGCTCTTCTGAGCCAGGCAGTTACACTGCAATTCCAAGGGCAGAGAAAACGCGTTTATTTCGGGCTGAAAAACACGTTTTGAAAAGTGTGCTGTTCCAGCCCTATAAGTAACATGGGGGTGACCAAAGTTGCCAAAACGTGTTTATTTGTGCTGAGAAACACGTTTTGACAACTTCTGCACACTGGGGTTAAGGGCTGGCTCAGTGAGCTCATCTGAGCCAGGCAGTTACTTTGGGATTCAACAGTCTGAAAAAACGCGTTTATTTCGAGCTGAAAAACACGTTTTGAAAAGTGTGCTGTTCTTGCCCCAAAAGTTACATGGGGGTGACCAAAGTTGCCCAAACGTTTTTAATTGTGCTGAAAAACACGTTTTGACAACTTCTGCACACTGGGGTTAAGGGCTGACTCAGTGAGCTCTTCTGAGCCAGGCAGTTACATTGGGATTCAACAGTCTTAAAAAACGCGTTTATTTCGAGCTGAAAAACACGTTTTGAAAAGTGTGCTGTTCTTGCCCCAAAAGTTACATGGGGGTGACCAAAGTTGCCCAAACGTGTTTATTTGTGCTGAAAAACACGTTTTGACAACTTCTGCACACTGGGGTTAAGGGCTAACTCAGTGGGCTCTTCTGAGCCAGGCAGTTGCATTGCGATTCCAAGGGCTGAGAAAACGCGTTTATTTCGGGCTGAAAAACACGTTTTGAAAAGTGTGCTGTTCCTGCCCTTTAAGTAACATGGGGGTGACCAAAGTTGCCAAAACGTGTATATTTGTGTTGAAAAACACGTATTGACAACTTCTGCACACTGGGGTTAAGGGCTGACTCAGAGGGCTCTTCTGAACCAGGCAGTTACGCTGCGATTCCAAGGGCTGAGAAAACGCATTTATTTCGGGCTGAAAAACACGTTTTGAAAAGTGTGCTATTCCTGCCCTATAAGTAACATGGGGGTGAACAAACTTGCCAAAACGTGTTTATTTGTGATGACAAACACGTTTTGACAACTTCTGCACACCTGGGTTAAGGGCTGGCTCAGTGACCTCATCTGAGCCAGGCAGTTACATTGGGATTCAACAGTCTGAAAAAACGCGTTTATTTCGAGCTGAAAAACACGTTTTGAAAAGTGTGCTGTTCCAGCCCTATAAGTAACATGGGGGTGACCAAAGTTGCCAAAACGTGTTTATTTGTGCTGACAAACACGTTTTGACAACTTCTGCACACTGGGGTTAAGGGCTGACTCAGTGTGCTCTTCTGAGCCAGGCAGTTACACTGCGATTCCAAGGGTGAGAAAACGCGTTTATTTCGGGCTGAAAAACACGTTTTGAAAGGTGTGCTGTTACAGCCCTATAAGTAACATGGGGGTGACCAAAGTGGCCAAAACGTGTTTATTTGTGCTGAAAAACACGTTTTGACAACTTCTGCACACTGGGGTTAAGGGCTGGCTCAGTGAGCTCATCTGAGCCAGGCAGTTACTTTGGGATTCAACAATCTGAAAAAACGCGTTTATTTCGGGCTGAAAAACACGTTTTGAAAAGTGTGCTGTTCTTGCCCCAAAAGTTACATGGGGGTGACCAAAGTTGCCCAAACGTGTTTATTTGTGCTGAAAAACACGTTTTGACAACTTCTACACACTGGGGTTAAGGGCTGACTCAGTGGGCTCTTCTGACTCAGGCAGTTACACTGCAATTCCAAGGGCTGAGAAAACGCGTTTATTTCGGGCTGAAAAACACGTTTTGAAAAGTGTGCTGTTCCTGCCCTATAAGTAACATGGGGGTGACCAAAGTTGCCAAAACGTGTTTATTTGTGCTGAAAAACACGTTTTGACAACTTCTGCACACTGGGGTTAAGGGCTGGCTCAGTGAGCTCATCTGAGCCAGGCAGTTACTTTGGGATTCAACAGTCTGAAAAAACGCGTTTATTTCGAGCTGAAAAACACGTTTTGAAAAGTGTGCTGTTCTTGCCCCAAAAGTTACATGGGGGTGACCAAAGTTGCCCAAACGTTTTTATTTGTGCTGAAAAACACGTTTTGACAACTTCTGCACACTGGGGTTAAGGGCTGACTCAGTGAGCTCTTCTGAGCCAGGCAGTTACATTGGGATTCAACAGTCTTAAAAAACGCGTTTATTTCGAGCTGAAAAACACGTTTTGAAAAGTGTGCTGTTCTTGCCCCAAAAGTTACATGGGGGTGACCAAAGTTGCCCAAACATGTTTATTTGTGCTGAAAAACACGTTTTGACAACTTCTGCACACTGGGGTTAAGGGCTAACTCAGTGGGCTCTTCTGAGCCAGGCAGTTGCATTGCGATTCCAAGGGCTGAGAAAACGCGTTTATTTCGGGCTGAAAAACACGTTTTGAAAAGTGTGCTGTTCCTGCCCTTTAAGTAACATGGGGGTGACCAAAGTTGCCAAAACGTGTATATTTGTGTTGAAAAACACGTATTGACAACTTCTGCACACTGGGGTTAAGGGCTGACTCAGAGGGCTCTTCTGAACCAGGCAGTTACGCTGCGATTCCAAGGGCTGAGAAAACGCATTTATTTCGGGCTGAAAAACACGTTTTGAAAAGTGTGCTATTCCTGCCCTATAAGTAACATGGGGGTGAACAAACTTGCCAAAACGTGTTTATTTGTTATGACAAACACGTTTTGACAACTTCTGCACACTGGGGTTAAGGGCTGGCTCAGTGACCTCATCTGAGCCAGGCAGTTACATTGGGATTCAACAGTCTGAAAAAACGCGTTTATTTCGAGCTGAAAAACACGTTTTGAAAAGTGTGCTGTTCGAGCCCTATAAGTAACATGGGGGTGACCAAAGTTGCCAAAACGTGTTTATTTGTGCTGACAAACACATTTTGACAACTTCTGCACACTGGGGATAAGGGCTAACTCAGTGGGCTCTTCTGAGCCAGGCAGTTACCTTGCGATTCCAAGGGATGAGAAAACGCGTTTATTTCGTTCTGAAAAACACGTTTTGAAAAGTGTGCTGTTCCTGCCCTTTAAGTTACATGGGGGTGACCAAAGTTGCCAAAACGTGTTTATTTGTGCTGAAAAACACGTTTTGACAACTTCTGCACACTGGAGTTAAGGGCTGACTCAGTGGGCTCTTCTGAGCCAGGCAGTTACACTGCAATTCCAAGGGCAGAGAAAACGCGTTTATTTCGGGCTGAAAAACACGTTTTGAAAAGTGTGCTGTTTCAGCCCTATAAGTAACATGGGGGTGACCAAAGTTGCCAAAACGTGTTTATTTGTGCTGAAAAACACGTTTTGACAACTTCTGCACACTGGGGTTAAGGGCTGGCTCAGTGAGCTCATCTGAGCCAGGCAGTTACATTGGGATTCAACAGTCTGAAAGAACGCGTTTATTTCGAACTGAAAAACACGTTTTGAAAAGTGTGCTGTTCTTGCCCCAAAAGTTACATGGGGGTGACCATAGTTGCCCAAACATTTTTATTTGTGCTGTGAAACACGTTTTGACAACTTCTGTACACTGGGGTTAAGGGCTGACTCAGTGGGCTCTTCTGAGCCAGGCAGTTACATTGGGATTCAACAGTCTTAAAAAACGCGTTTATTTGGAGCTGAAAAACACGTTTTGAAAGCTGTACTGTTCTTGCCCCAAAAGTGACATGGGGGTGACCAAAGTTGCCCAAACGTGTTTATTTGTGCTGAAAAACACGATTTGACAACTTCTGCACACTGGGGTTAAGGGCTGACTCAGTGGGCTCTTCTGAGCCAGGCAGTTACACTGCGATTCCAAGGGCTGAGAAAACGCGTTTATTTCGAGCTGAAAAACACGTTTTGAAAAGTGTGCTGTTCCTGCCCTATAAGTAACATGGGGGTGACCAAAGTTGCCAAAACGTGTTTATTTGTGCTGAAAATCACGTTTTGACAACTTCTGCACACTGGGGTTAAGGGCTGGCTCAGTGAGCTCATCTGAGCCAGGCAGTTACTTTGGGATTCAACAGTCTGAAAAAACGCGTTTATTTCGGGCTGAAAAACACGTTTTGAAAAGTGTGCTGATCTTGCCCCAAAAGTTACATGGGGGTGACCAAAGTTGCCCAAACGTGTTTATTTGTGCTGAAAAACACGTTTTGACAACTTCTACACACTGGGGTTAAGGGCTGACTCAGTGGGCTCTTCTGACTCAGGCAGTTACACTGCAATTCCAAGGGCTGAGAAAACGCGTTTATTTCGAGCTGAAAAACACGTTTTGAAAAGTGTGCTGTTCCTGCCCTATAAGTAACATGGGGGTGACCAAAGTTGCCAAAACGTGTTTATTTGTGCTGAAAAACACATTTTGACAACTTCTGCACACTGGAGTTAAGGGCTGGCTCAGTGAGCTCATCTGAGCCAAGCAGTTACATTGGGATTCAACAGTCTGAAAAAACGCGTTCATGTCGAGCTGAAAAACACGTTTTGAAAAGTGTGCTGTACTTGCTCCAAAAGTTACATGGGGGTGACCAAAGTTGCCGAAATGTTTTTATTTGTGCTGAGAAACACGTTTTGACAACTTCTGCACACTGGGGTTAAGGGCTGACTCAGTGGGCTCTTCTGAGCCAGGCAGTTACATTGGGATTCAACAGTCTTAAAAAACGCGTTTATTTCGAGCTGAAAAACACGTTTTGAAAGCTGTACTGTTCTTGCCCCAAAAGTTACATGGGGGTGACCAAAGTTGCCCAAACGTGTTTATTTGTGCTGAAAAACACGATTTGACAACTTCTGCACACTGGGGTTAAGGGCTGACTCAGTGGGCTCTTCTGAGCCAGGCAGTTACCTTGCGATTCCAAGGGATGAGAAAACGCGTTTATTTCGGGCTGAAAAACACGTTTTGAAAAGTGTGCTGATCTTGCCCCAAAAGTTACATGGGGGTGACCAAAGTTGCCCAAACGTGTTTATTTGTGCTGAAAAACACGTATTGACAACTTCTGCACATTGGGGTTAAGGGCTGACTCAGTGGGCTCTTCTGAACCAGGCAGTTACACTGCGATTCCAAGGGCTGAGAAAACGCGTTTATATCGGGCTGAAAAACACGTTTTGAAAAGTGTGCTATTCCTGCCCTGTAAGTAACATGTGGGGTGAACAAAGTTGCCAAAACGTGTTTATTTGTGCTGACAAACACGTTTTGACAACTTCTGCACACTGGAGTTAAGGGCTGACTCAGTGGGCTCTTCTGAGCCAGGCAGTTACACTGCAATTCCAAGGGCAGAGAAAACGCGTTTATTTCGGGCTGAAAAACACGTTTTGAAAAGTGTGCTGTTCCAGCCCTATAAGTAACATGGGGGTGACCAAAGTTGCCAAAACGTGTTTATTTGTGCTGAGAAACACGTTTTGACAACTTCTGCACACTGGGGTTAAGGGCTGACTCAGTGGGCTCTTCTGAGCCAGGCAGTTACACTGCGATTCCAAGGGCTGAGAAAACGCGTTTATTTCGAGCTGAAAAACACGTTTTGAAAAGTGTGTTGTTCCTGCCCTATAAGTAACATGGGGGTGACCAAAAGTGCCAAAACGTGTTTATTTGTGCTGAAAAACACGTTTTGACAACTTCTGCACACTGGGGTTAAGGGCTGGCTCAGTGAGCTCATCTGAGCCAGGCAGTTACATTGGGATTCAACAGTCTGAAAAAACGCGTTTATTTCGAGCTGAAAAACACGTTTTGAAAAGTGTGCTGTTCTTGCCCCAAAAGTTACATGGGGGTGACCAAAGTTGCCCAAACGTGTTTATTTGTGCTGAAAAACACGTTTTGACAACTTCTACACACTGGGGTTAAGGGCTGACTCAGTGGGCTCTTCTGAGCCAGGCAGTTACAATGCGATTCCAAGGCCTGAGAAAACGCGTTGATTTCGAGCTGATAAACACGTTTTGAAAAGTGTGCTGTTCCTGCCCTATAAGTAACATGGGGGTGACCAAAGTTGCCAAAACGTGTTTATTTGTGCTGAAAAACACGTTTTGACAACTTCTGCACACTGGGGTTAAGGGCTGGCTCAGTGAGCTCATCTGAGCCAGGCAGTTACTTTGGGATTCAACAGTCTGAAAAAACGCGTTTATTTCGAGCTGAAAAACACGTTTTGAAAAGTGTGCTGTTCTTGCCCCAAAAGTTACATGGGGGTGACCAAAGTTGCCCAAACGTTTTTATTTGTGCTGAAAAACACGTTTTGACAACTTCTGCACACTGGGGTTAAGGGCTGACTCAGTGAGCTCTTCTGAGCCAGGCAGTTACATTGGGATTCAACAGTCTTAAAAAACGCGTTTATTTCGAGCTGAAAAACACGTTTTGAAAAGTGTGCTGTTCTTGCCCCAAAAGTTACATGGGGGTGACCAAAGTTGCCCAAACGTGTTTATTTGTGCTGAAAAACACGTTTTGACAACTTCTGCATACTGGGGTTAAGGGCTAACTCAGTGGGCTCTTCTGAGCCAGGCAGTTGCATTGCGATTCCAAGGGCTGAGAAAACGCGTTTATTTCGGGCTGAAAAACACGTTTTGAAAAGTGTGCTGTTCTTGCCCTTTAAGTAACATGGGGGTGACCAAAGTTGCCAAAACGTGTATATTTGTGTTGAAAAACACGTATTGACAACTTCTGCACACTGGGGTTAAGGGCTGACTCAGAGGGCTCTTCTGAACCAGGCAGTTACGCTGCGATTCCAAGGGCTGAGAAAACGCATTTATTTCGGGCTGAAAAACACGTTTTGAAAAGTGTGCTATTCCTGCCCTATAAGTAACATGGGGGTGAACAAACTTGCCAAAACGTGTTTATTTGTTATGACAAACACGTTTTGACAACTTCTGCACACTGGGGTTAAGGGCTGGCTCAGTGACCTCATCTGAGCCAGGCAGTTACATTGGGATTCAACAGTCTGAAAAAACGCGTTTATTTCGAGCTGAAAAACACGTTTTGAAAAGTGTGCTGTTCGAGCCCTATAAGTAACATGGGGGTGACCAAAGTTGCCAAAACGTGTTTATTTGTGCTGACAAACACATTTTGACAACTTCTGCACACTGGGGATAAGGGATAACTCAGTGGGCTCTTCTGAGCCAGGCAGTTACCTTGCGATTCCAAGGGATGAGAAAACGCGTTTATTTCGTTCTGAAAAACACGTTTTGAAAAGTGTGCTGTTCCTGCCCTTTAAGTTACATGGGGGTGACCAAAGTTGCCAAAACGTGTTTATTTGTGCTGAAAAACACGTTTTGACAACTTCTGCACACTGGAGTTAAGGGCTGACTCAGTGGGCTCTTCTGAGCCAGGCAGTTACACTGCAATTCCAAGGGCAGAGAAAACGCGTTTATTTCGGGCTGAAAAACACGTTTTGAAAAGTGTGCTGTTCCAGCCCTATAAGTAACATGGGGGTGACCAAAGTTGCCAAAACGTGTTTATTTGTGCTGAGAAACACGTTTTGACAACTTCTGCACACTGGGGTTAAGGGCTGGCTCAGTGAGCTCATCTGAGCCAGGCAGTTACTTTGGGATTCAACAGTCTGAAAAAACGCGTTTATTTCGAGCTGAAAAACACGTTTTGAAAAGTGTGCTGTTCTTGCCCCAAAAGTTACATGGGGGTGACCAAAGTTGCCCAAACGTTTTTAATTGTGCTGAAAAACACGTTTTGACAACTTCTGCACACTGGGGTTAAGGGCTAACTCAGTGGGCTCTTCTGAGCCAGGCAGTTACATTGGGATTCCAAGGGCTGAGAAAACGCGTTTATTTCGGGCTGAAAAACACGTTTTGAAAAGTGTGCTGTTCCTGCCCTTTAAGTAACATGGGGGTGACCAAAGTTGCCAAAACGTGTATATTTGTGTTGAAAAACACGTATTGACAACTTCTGCACACTGGGGTTAAGGGCTGACTCAGAGGGCTCTTCTGAACCAGGCAGTTACGCTGCGATTCCAAGGGCTGAGAAAACGCATTTATTTCGGGCTGAAAAACACGTTTTGAAAAGTGTGCTATTCCTGCCCTATAAGTAACATGGGGGTGAACAAACTTGCCAAAACGTGTTTATTTGTGATGACAAACACGTTTTGACAACTTCTGCACACTGGGGTTAAGGGCTGGCTCAGTGACCTCATCTGAGCCAGGCAGTTACATTGGGATTCAACAGTCTGAAAAAACGCGTTTATTTCGAGCTGAAAAACACGTTTTGAAAAGTGTGCTGTTCGAGCCCTATAAGTAACATGGGGGTGACCAAAGTTGCCAAAACGTGTTTATTTGTGCTGACAAACACATTTTGACAACTTCTGCACACTGGGGATAAGGGCTAACTCAGTGGGCTCTTCTGAGCCAGGCAGTTACCTTGCGATTCCAAGGGATGAGAAAACGCGTTTATTTCGTTCTGAAAAACACGTTTTGAAAAGTGTGCTGTTCCTGCCCTTTAAGTTACATGGGGGTGACCAAAGTTGCCAAAACGTGTTTATTTGTGCTGAAAAACACGTTTTGACAACTTCTGCACACTGGAGTTAAGGGCTGACTCAGTGGGCTCTTCTGAGCCAGGCAGTTACACTGCAATTCCAAGGGCAGAGAAAACGCGTTTATTTCGGGCTGAAAAACACGTTTTGAAAAGTGTGCTGTTCCAGCCCTATAAGTAACATGGGGGTGACCAAAGTTGCCAAAACGTGTTTATTTGTGCTGAGAAACACGTTTTGACAACTTCTGCACACTGGGGTTAAGGGCTGGCTCAGTGAGCTCATCTGAGCCAGGCAGTTACTTTGGGATTCAACAGTCTGAAAAAACGCGTTTATTTCGAGCTGAAAAACACGTTTTGAAAAGTGTGCTGTTCTTGCCCCAAAAGTTACATGGGGGTGACCAAAGTTGCCCAAACGTTTTTAATTGTGCTGAAAAACACGTTTTGACAACTTCTGCACACTGGGGTTAAGGGCTGACTCAGTGAGCTCTTCTGAGCCAGGCAGTTACATTGGGATTCAACAGTCTTAAAAAACGCGTTTATTTCGAGCTGAAAAACACGTTTTGAAAAGTGTGCTGTTCTTGCCCCAAAAGTTACATGGGGGTGACCAAAGTTGCCCAAACGTGTTTATTTGTGCTGAAAAACACGTTTTGACAACTTCTGCACACTGGGGTTAAGGGCTAACTCAGTGGGCTCTTCTGAGCCAGGCAGTTGCATTGCGATTCCAAGGGCTGAGAAAACGCGTTTATTTCGGGCTGAAAAACACGTTTTGAAAAGTGTGCTGTTCCTGCCCTTTAAGTAACATGGGGGTGACCAAAGTTGCCAAAACGTGTATATTTGTGTTGAAAAACACGTATTGACAACTTCTGCACACTGGGGTTAAGGGCTGACTCAGAGGGCTCTTCTGAACCAGGCAGTTACGCTGCGATTCCAAGGGCTGAGAAAACGCATTTATTTCGGGCTGAAAAACACGTTTTGAAAAGTGTGCTATTCCTGCCCTATAAGTAACATGGGGGTGAACAAACTTGCCAAAACGTGTTTATTTGTGATGACAAACACGTTTTGACAACTTCTGCACACTGGGGTTAAGGGCTGGCTCAGTGACCTCATCTGAGCCAGGCAGTTACATTGGGATTCAACAGTCTGAAAAAACGCGTTTATTTCGAGCTGAAAAACACGTTTTGAAAAGTGTGCTGTTCGAGCCCTATAAGTAACATGGGGGTGACCAAAGTTGCCAAAACGTGTTTATTTGTGCTGACAAACACATTTTGACAACTTCTGCACACTGGGGATAAGGGCTAACTCAGTGGGCTCTTCTGAGCCAGGCAGTTACCTTGCGATTCCAAGGGATGAGAAAACGCGTTTATTTCGTTCTGAAAAACACGTTTTGAAAAGTGTGCTGTTCCTGCCCTTTAAGTTACATGGGGGTGACCAAAGTTGCCAAAACGTGTTTATTTGTGCTGAAAAACACGTTTTGACAACTTCTGCACACTGGAGTTAAGGGCTGACTCAGTGGGCTCTTCTGAGCCAGGCAGTTACACTGCAATTCCAAGGGCAGAGAAAACGCGTTTATTTCGGGCTGAAAAACACGTTTTGAAAAGTGTGCTGTTCCAGCCCTATAAGTAACATGGGGGTGACCAAAGTTGCCAAAACGTGTTTATTTGTGCTGACAAACACGTTTTGACAACTTCTGCACACTGGGGTTAAGGGCTGACTCAGTGTGCTCTTCTGAGCCAGGCAGTTACACTGCGATTCCAAGGGTGAGAAAACGCGTTTATTTCGGGCTGAAAAACACGTTTTGAAAGGTGTGCTGTTACAGCCCTATAAGTAACATGGGGGTGACCAAAGTTGCCAAAACGTGTTTATTTGTGCTGAAAAACACGTTTTGACAACTTCTGCACACTGGGGTTAAGGGCTGGCTCAGTGAGCTCATCTGAGCCAGGCAGTTACATTGGGATTCAACAGTCTGAAAGAACGCGTTTATTTCGAACTGAAAAACACGTTTTGAAAAGTGTGCTGTTCTTGCCCCAAAAGTTACATGGGGGTGACCAAAGTTGCCCAAACATTTTTATTTGTGCTGATAAACACGTTTTGACAACTTCTGCACACTGGGGTTAAGGGCTGACTCAGTGGGCTCTTCTGAGCCAGGCAGTTACATTGGGATTCAACAGTCTTAAAAAACGCGTTTATTTCGAGCTGAAAAACACGTTTTGAAAAGTGTGCTGTTCTTGCCCCAAAAGTTACATGGGGGTGACCAAAGTTGCCCAAACATGTTTATTTGTGCTGAAAAACACGTTTTGACAACTTCTGCACACTGGGGTTAAGGGCTAACTCAGTGGGCTCTTCTGAGCCAGGCAGTTGCATTGCGATTCCAAGGGCTGAGAAAACGCGTTTATTTCGGGCTGAAAAACACGTTTTGAAAAGTGTGCTGTTCCTGCCCTATAAGTAACATGGGGGTGACCAAAGTTGCCAAAACGTGTTTATTTGTGCTGAAAAACACGTTTTGACAACTTCTGCACACTGGGGTTAAGGGCTGACTCAGAGGGCTCTTCTGAACCAGGCAGTTACACTGCGATTCCAAGGGCTGAGAAAACGCGTTTATTTCGAGCTGAAAAACACGTTTTGAAAAGTGTGCTGTTCCTGCCCTATAAGTAACATGGGGGTGACCAAAGTTGCCAAAACGTGTTTATTTGTGCTGAAAAACACGTTTTGACAACTTCTGCACACTGGGGTTAAGGGCTGGCTCAGTGAGCTCATCTGAGCCAGGCAGTTACTTTGGGATTCAACAGTCTGAAAAAACGCGTTTATTTCGGGCTGAAAAACACGTTTTGAAAAGTGTGCTGATCTTGCCCCAAAAGTTACATGGGGGTGATCAAAGTTGCCCAAACGTGTTTATTTGTGCTGAAAAACACGTTTTCACAACTTCTACACACTGGGGTTAAGGGCTGACTCAGTGGGCTCTTCTGACTCAGGCAGTTACACTGCAATTCCAAGGGCAGAGAAAACGCGTTTATTTCGAGCTGAAAAACACGTTTTGAAAAGTGTGCTGTTCCAGCCCTATAAGTAACATGGGGGTGACCAAAGTTGCCAAAACGTGTTTATTTGTGCTGAAAAACACGTTTTGACAACTTCTGCACACTGGAGTTAAGGGCTGACTCAGTGGGCTCTTCTGAGCCAGGCAGTTACACTGCAATTCCAAGGGCAGAGAAAACGCGTTTATTTCGGGCTGAAAAACACGTTTTGAAAAGTGTGCTGTTCCAGCCCTATAAGTAACATGGGGGTGACCAAAGTTGCCAAAACGTGTTTATTTGTGCTGAGAAACACGTTTTGACAACTTCTGCACACTGGGGTTAAGGGCTGGCTCAGTGAGCTCATCTGAGCCAGGCAGTTACTTTGGGATTCAACAGTCTGAAAAAACGCGTTTATTTCGAGCTGAAAAACACGTTTTGAAAAGTGTGCTGTTCTTGCCCCAAAAGTTACATGGGGGTGACCAAAGTTGCCCAAACGTTTTTAATTGTGCTTAAAAACACGTTTTGACAACTTCTGCACACTGGGGTTAAGGGCTGACTCAGTGAGCTCTTCTGAGCCAGGCAGTTACATTGGGATTCAACAGTCTTAAAAAACGCGTTTATTTCGAGCTGAAAAACACGTTTTGAAAAGTGTGCTGTTCTTGCCCCAAAAGTTACATGGGGGTGACCAAAGTTGCCCAAACGTGTTTATTTGTGCTGAAAAACACGTTTTGACAACTTCTGCACACTGGGGTTAAGGGCTAACTCAGTGGGCTCTTCTGAGCCAGGCAGTTGCATTGCGATTCCAAGGGCTGAGAAAACGCGTTTATTTCGGGCTGAAAAACACGTTTTGAAAAGTGTGCTGTTCCTGCCCTTTAAGTAACATGGGGGTGACCAAAGTTGCCAAAACGTGTATATTTGTGTTGAAAAACACGTATTGACAACTTCTGCACACTGGGGTTAAGGGCTGACTCAGAGGGCTCTTCTGAACCAGGCAGTTACGCTGCGATTCCAAGGGCTGAGAAAACGCATTTATTTCGGGCTGAAAAACACGTTTTGAAAAGTGTGCTATTCCTGCCCTATAAGTAACATGGGGGTGAACAAACTTGCCAAAACGTGTTTATTTGTGATGACAAACACGTTTTGACAACTTCTGCACACTGGGGTTAAGGGCTGGCTCAGTGACCTCATCTGAGCCAGGCAGTTACACTGGGATTCAACAGTCTGAAAAAACGCGTTTATTTCGAGCTGAAAAACACGTTTTGAAAAGTGTGCTGTTCGAGCCCTATAAGTAACATGGGGGTGACCAAAGTTGCCAAAACGTGTTTATTTGTGCTGACAAACACATTTTGACAACTTCTGCACACTGGGGATAAGGGCTAACTCAGTGGACTCTTCTGAGCCAGGCAGTTACCTTGCGATTCCAAGGGATGAGAAAACGCGTTTATTTCGGGCTGAAAAACACGTTTTGAAAAGTGTGCTGTTCCAGCCCTATAAGTAACATGGGGGTGACCAAAGTTGCCAAAACGTGTTTATTTGTGCTGAGAAACACGTTTTGACAACTTCTGCACACTGGGGTTAAGGGCTGGCTCAGTGAGCTCATCTGAGCCAGGCAGTTACTTTGGGATTCAACAGTCTGAAAAAACGCGTTTATTTCGAGCTGAAAAACACGTTTTGAAAAGTGTGCTGTTCTTGCCCCAAAAGTTACATGGGGGTGACCAAAGTTGCCCAAACGTTTTTAATTGTGCTTAAAAACACGTTTTGACAACTTCTGCACACTGGGGTTAAGGGCTGACTCAGTGAGCTCTTCTGAGCCAGGCAGTTACATTGGGATTCAACAGTCTTAAAAAACGCGTTTATTTCGAGCTGAAAAACACGTTTTGAAAAGTGTGCTGTTCTTGCCCCAAAAGTTACATGGGGGTGACCAAAGTTGCCCAAACGTGTTTATTTGTGCTGAAAAATACGTTTTGACAACTTCTGCACACTGGGGTTAAGGGCTGACTCAGTGTGCTCTTCTGAGCCAGGCAGTTACACTGCGATTCCAAGGGTGAGAAAACGCGTTTATTTCGGGCTGAAAAACACGTTTTGAAAGGTGTGCTGTTACAGCCCTATAAGTAACATGGGGGTGACCAAAGTTGCCAAAACGTGTTTATTTGTGCTGAAAAACACGTTTTGACAACTTCTGCACACTGGGGTTAAGGGCTGGCTCAGTGAGCTCATCTGAGCCAGGCAGTTACATTGGGATTCAACAGTCTGAAAGAACGCGTTTATTTCGAACTGAAAAACACGTTTTGAAAAGTGTGCTGTTCTTGCCCCAAAAGTTACATGGGGGTGACCAAAGTTGCCCAAACATTTTTATTTGTGCTGATAAATACGTTTTGACAACTTCTGCACACTGGGGTTAAGGGCTGACTCAGTGGGCTCTTCTGAGCCAGGCAGTTACATTGGGATTCAACAGTCTTAAAAAACGCGTTTATTTCGAGCTGAAAAACACGTTTTGAAAACTGTACTGTTCTTGCCCCAAAAGTTACATGGGGGTGACCAAAGTTGCCCAAACGTGTTTATTTGTGCTGAAAAACACGATTTGACAACTTCTGCACACTGGGGTTAAGGGCTGACTCAGTGGGCTCTTCTGAGCCAGGCAGTTACACTGCGATTCCAAGGGCTGAGAAAACGCGTTTATTTCGAGCTGAAAAACACGTTTTGAAAAGTGTGCTGTTCCTGCCCTATAAGTAACATGGGGGTGACCAAAGTTGCCAAAACGTGTTTATTTGTGCTGAAAAACACGTTTTGACAACTTCTGCACACTGGGGTTAAGGGCTGGCTCAGTGAGCTCATCTGAGCCAGGCAGTTACTTTGGGATTCAACAATCTGAAAAAACGCGTTTATTTCGGGCTGAAAAACACGTTTTGAAAAGTGTGCTGTTCTTGCCCCAAAAGTTACATGGGGGTGACCAAAGTTGCCCAAACGTGTTTATTTGTGCTGAAAAACACGTTTTGACAACTTCTACACACTGGGGTTAAGGGCTGACTCAGTGGGCTCTTCTGACTCAGGCAGTTACACTGCAATTCCAAGGGCTGAGAAAACGCGTTTATTTCGGGCTGAAAAACACGTTTTGAAAAGTGTGCTGTTCCTGCCCTATAAGTAACATGGGGGTGACCAAAGTTGCCAAAACGTGTTTATTTGTGCTGAAAAACACGTTTTGACAACTTCTGCACACTGGGGTTAAGGGCTGACTCAGAGGGCTCTTCTGAACCAGGCAGTTACACTGCGATTCCAAGGGCTGAGAAAACGCGTTTATTTCGAGCTGAAAAACACGTTTTGAAAAGTGTGCTGTTCCTGCCCTATAAGTAACATGGGGGTGACCAAAGTTGCCAAAACGTGTTTATTTGTGCTGAAAAACACGTTTTGACAACTTCTGCACACTGGGGTTAAGGGCTGGCTCAGTGAGCTCATCTGAGCCAGGCAGTTACTTTGGGATTCAACAGTCTGAAAAAACGCGTTTATTTCGGGCTGAAAAACACGTTTTGAAAAGTGTGCTGATCTTGCCCCAAAAGTTACATGGGGGTGACCAAAGTTGCCCAAACGTGTTTATTTGTGCTGAAAAACACGTTTTCACAACTTCTACACACTGGGGTTAAGGGCTGACTCAGTGGGCTCTTCTGACTCAGGCAGTTACACTGCAATTCCAAGGGCAGAGAAAACGCGTTTATTTCGAGCTGAAAAACACGTTTTGAAAAGTGTGCTGTTCCAGCCCTATAAGTAACATGGGGGTGACCAAAGTTGCCAAAACGTGTTTATTTGTGCTGACAAACACGTTTTGACAACTTCTGCACACTGGGGTTAAGGGCTGACTCAGTGTGCTCTTCTGAGCCAGGCAGTTACACTGCGATTCCAAGGGTGAGAAAACGCGTTTATTTCGGGCTGAAAAACACGTTTTGAAAGGTGTGCTGTTACAGCCCTATAAGTAACATGGGGGTGACCAAAGTTGCCAAAACGTGTTTATTTGTGCTGAAAAACACGTTTTGACAACTTCTGCACACTGGGGTTAAGGGCTGGCTCAGTGAGCTCATCTGAGCCAGGCAGTTACATTGGGATTCAACAGTCTGAAAGAACGCGTTTATTTCGAACTGAAAAACACGTTTTGAAAAGTGTGCTGTTCTTGCCCCAAAAGTTACATGGGGGTGACCAAAGTTGCCCAAACATTTTTATTTGTGCTGATAAACACGTTTTGACAACTTCTGCACACTGGGGTTAAGGGCTGACTCAGTGGGCTCTTCTGAGCCAGGCAGTTACATTGGGATTCAACAGTCTTAAAAAACGCGTTTATTTCGAGCTGAAAAACACGTTTTGAAAGCTGTACTGTTCTTGCCCCAAAAGTTACATGGGGGTGACCAAAGTTGCCCAAACGTGTTTATTTGTGCTGAAAAACACGATTTGACAACTTCTGCACACTGGGGTTAAGGGCTGACTCAGTGGGCTCTTCTGAGCCAGGCAGTTACCTTGCGATTCCAAGGGATGAGAAAACGCGTTTATTTCGGGCTGAAAAACACGTTTTGAAAAGTGTGCTGTTCCTGCCCTATAAGTTACATGGGGGTGACCAAAGTTGCCAAAACGTGTATATTTGTGTTGAAAAACACGTATTGACAACTTCTGCACACTGGGGTTAAGGGCTGACTCAGTGGGCTCTTCTGAACCAGGCAGTTACACTGCGATTCCAAGGGCTGAGAAAACGCGTTTATATCGGGCTGAAAAACACGTTTTGAAAAGTGTGCTATTCCTGCCCTGTAAGTAACATGTGGGGTGAACAAACTTGCCAAAACGTGTTTATTTGTGCTGACAAACACGTTTTGACAACTTCTGCACACTGGAGTTAAGGGCTGACTCAGTGGGCTCTTCTGAGCCAGGCAGTTACACTGCAATTCCAAGGGCAGAGAAAACGCGTTTATTTCGGGCTGAAAAACACGTTTTGAAAAGTGTGCTGTTCCAGCCCTATAAGTAACATGGGGGTGACCAAAGTTGCCAAAACGTGTTTATTTGTGCTGAGAAACACGTTTTGACAACTTCTGCACACTGGGGTTAAGGGCTGACTCAGTGGGCTCTTCTGAGCCAGGCAGTTACATTGGGATTCAACAGTCTTAAAAAACGCGTTTATTTCGAGCTGAAAAACACGTTTTGAAAACTGTACTGTTCTTGCCACAAAAGTTACATGGGGGTGACCAAAGTTGCCCAAACGTGTTTATTTGTGCTGAAAAACAAGATTTGACAACTTCTGCACAGTGGGGTTAAGGGCTGACTCAGTGGGCTCTTCTGAGCCAGGCAGTTACACTGCGATTCCAAGGGCTGAGAAAACGCGTTTATTTCGGGCTGAAAAACACGTTTTGAAAAGTGTGCTGTTCCAGCCCTATAAGTAACATGGGGGTGACCAAAGTTGCCAAAACATGTTTATTTGTGCTGACAAACACGTTTTGACAACTTCTGCACACTGGGGTTAAGGGCTGACTCAGTGTGCCCTTCTGAGCCAGGCAGTTACACTGCGATTCCAAGGGCTGAGAAAACGCGTTTATTTCGGGCTGAAAAACACGTTTTGAAAGGTGTGCTGTTACTGCCCTGTAAGTAACATGGGGGTGACCAAAGTTGCCAAAACGTGTTTATTTGTGCTGAAAAACAGGTTTCGACATCTTCTGCACACTGGGGTTAAGGGCTGGCTCAGTGACCTCATCTGAGCCAGGCAGTTACATTGGGATTCAACAGTCTGAAAAAACGTGTTTATTTCGAGCTGAAAAACACGATTTGAAAACTGTGCTGTTCTTGCCCCAAAAGTTACATGGGGGTGACCAAAGTTGCCCAAACATGTTTATTTGTGCTGAAAAACACGTTTTGACAACTTCTGCACACTGGGCTTAAGGGCTGACTCAGTGGGCTCTTCTGAGCCAGGCAGTTACACTGCGATTCCAAGGGCTGAGAAAACGCGTTTATTTCGGGCTGAAAAACACGTTTTGAAAAGTGTGCTGTTCCAGCCCTATAAGTAACATGGGGGTGACCAAAGTTGCCAAAACGTGTTTATTTGTGCTGACAAACACGTTTTGACAACTTCTGCACACTGCGGTTAAGGGCTGACTCAGTGGGCTCTTCTGAGCCAGGCAGTTACCTTGCGATTCCAAGGGATCAGAAAACGCGTTTATTTCGGGCTGAAAAACACGTTTTGAAAAGTGTGCTGTTCCTGCCCTATAAGTTACATGGGGGTGACCAAAGTTGCCAAAACGTGTTTATTTGTGTTGAAAAACACGTATTGACAACTTCTTCACACTGGGGTTAAGGGCTGACTCAGTGGGCTCTTCTGAACCAGGCAGTTACACTGCGATTCCAAGGCCTGAGAAAACGCGTTTATTTCGAGCTGAAAAACACGTTTTGAAAAGTGTGCTGTTCCTGCCCTATAAGTAACATGGGGGTGACCAAAGTTGCCAAAACGTGTTTATTTGTGCTGACAAACACGTTTTGACAACTTCTACACACTGCGGTTAAGGGCTGACTCAGTGGGCTCTTCTGAGCCAGGCAGTTACCTTGCGATTCCAAGGGATGAGAAAACGCGTTTATTTCGGGCTGAAAAACACGTTTTGAAAAGTGTGCTGTTCCTGCCCTATAAGTAACATGGGGGTGACCAAATGCCAAAACGTGTTTATGTGTGCTGACAAACACGTTTTGACAACTTCTGCACACTGGGGTTAAGGGCTGGCTCAGTGAGCTCATCCGAGCCAGGCAGATACTTTGGGATTCAACAGTCTGAAAAAACGCGTTTATTTCGAGCTGAAAAACACGTTTTGAAAACTGTGCTGTACTTGCCCCAAAAGTTACATGGGGGTGACCAAAGTTGCCAAAACGTGTTTATTTGTGCTGACAAACACGTTTTGACAACTTCTTCACACTGGGGTTAAGGGCTGACTCAGTGGGCTCTTCTGAGCCAGGCAGTTGCATTGCGATTCCAAGGGCTGAGAAAACGCGTTTATTTCGGGCTGAAAAGCACGTTTTGAAAAGTGTGCTGTTCCAGCCCTATAAGTAACATGGGGGTGACCAAAGTTGCCAAAACGTGTTTATTTGTGCTGAAAAACACGTTTTGACAACTTCTGCACACTGCGGTAAAGGGCTGACTCAGTGGGCTCTTCTGAGCCAGGCAGTTACCTTGCGATTCCAAGGGATGAGAAAACGCGTTTATTTCGGGCTGAAAAACACGTTTTGAAAAGTGTGCTGTTCCTGCCCTATAAGTAACATGGGGGTGACCAAAGTTGCCAAAACGTGTTTATTTCTGCTGAAAAACACGTTTTGACAACTTCTGCACACTGGGGTTAAGGGCTGGCTCAGTGACCTCATCTGAGCCAGGCAGTTACATTGGGATTCAACAGTCTGAAAAAACGCGTTTATTTCAGGCTGAAAAACACGTTTTGAAAACTGTGCTGTTCTAGCCCCAAAAGTTACATGGGGGTGACCAAAATTGCCAAAACGTGTTTATTTGTGCTGACAAACACGTTTTGACAACTTCTTCACACTGGGGTTAAGGGCTGACTCAGTGGGCTCTTCTGAACCAGGCAGTTACACTGCGATTCCAAGGCCTGAGAAAACGCGTTTATTTCGAGCTGATAAACACGTTTTGAAAAGTGTGCTGTTCCTGCCCTATAAGTAACATGGGGGTGACCAAAGTTTCCAAAACGTGTTTATTTGTGCTGACAAACACGTTTTGACAACTTCTACACACTGCGGTTAAGGGCTGACTCAGTGGGCTCTTCTGAGCCAGGCAGTTACCTTGCGATTCCAAGGGATGAGAAAACGCGTTTATTTCGGGCTGAAAAACACGTTTTGAAAAGTGTGCTGTTCCTGCCCTATAAGTAACATGGGGGTGACCAAAGTTGCCAAAACGTGTTTATGTGTGCTGACAAACACGTTTTGACAACTTCTGCACACTGGGGTTAAGGGCTGGCTCAGTGACCTCATCTGAGCCAGGCAGTTACATTGGGATTCAACAGTCTGAAAAAACGCGTTTATTTCGAGCTGAAAAACACGTTTTGAAAACTGTGCTGTTCTAACCCCAAAAGTTACATGGGGGTGACCAAAGTTGCCCAAACGTGTTTATTTGTGCTGAAAAACACGTTTTGACAACTTCTTCACACTGGGGTTAAGGGCTGACTCAGTGGGCTCTTCTGAGCCAGGCAGTTGCATTGCGATTCCAAGGGCTGAGAAAACGCGTTTATTTCGGGCTGAAAAGCACGTTTTGAAAGGTGTGCTGTTACTGCCCTATAAGTAACATGGGGGTAACCAAATTTGCCAAAACGTGTTTATTTGTGCTGAAAAACACGTTTTGACATCTTCTGCACACTGGGGTTAAGGGCTGGCTCAGTGACCTCGTCTGAGCCAGGCAGTTACATTGGGATTCAACAGTCTGAAAAAACGTGTTTATTTCGAGCTGAAAAACACCTTTTGAAAACTGTGCTGTTCTTGCCCCAAAAGTTACATGGGAGTGACCAAAGTGGCCCAAACGTGTTTATTTGTGCTGAAAAACACGTTTTGACAACTTCTGCACACTGGGGTTAAGGGCTGACTCAGTGTGCCCTTCTGAGCCAGGCAGTTACACTGCGATTCCAAGGGCTGAGAAAACGCGTTTATTTCGGGCTGAAAAACACGTTTTGAAAGGTGTGCTGTTACTGCCCTATAAGTAACATGGGGGTGACCAAAGTTGCCAAAACGTGTTTATTTGTGCTGAAAAACAGGTTTCGACATCTTCTGCACACTGGGGTTAAGGGCTGACTCAGTGGGCTCTTCTGAGCCAGGCAGTTACCTTGCGATTCCAAGGGATGAGAAAACGCGTTTATTTCGGGCTGAAAAACACGTTTTGAAAAGTGTGCTGTTCCTGCCCTATAAGTAACATGGGGGTGACCAAATGCCAAAACGTGTTTATGTGTGCTGACAAACACGTTTTGACAACTTCTGCACACTGGGGTTAAGGGCTGGCTCAGTGAGCTCAACTGAGCCAGGCAGATACTTTGGGATTCAACAGTCTGAAAAAACGCGTTTATTTCGAGCTGAAAAACACGTTTTGAAAACTGTGCTGTACTTGCCCCAAAAGTTACATGGGGGTGACCAAAGTTGCCAAAACGTGTTTATTTGTGCTGACAAACACTTTTTGACAACTTCTTCACACTGGGGTTAAGGGCTGACTCAGTGGGCTCTTCTGAGCCAGGCAGTTGCATTGCGATTCCAAGGGCTGAGAAAACGCGTTTATTTCGGGCTGAAAAGCACGTTTTGAAAAGTGTGCTGTTCCAGCCCTATAAGTAACATGGGGGTGACCAAAGTTGCCAAAACGTGTTTATTTGTGCTGAAAAACACGTTTTGACAACTTCTGCACACTGCGGTAAAGGGCTGACTCAGTGGGCTCTTCTGAGCCAGGCAGTTACCTTGCGATTCCAAGGGATGAGAAAACGCGTTTATTTCGGGCTGAAAAACACGTTTTGAAAAGTGTGCTGTTCCTGCCCTATAAGTAACATGGGGGTGACCAAAGTTGCCAAAACGTGTTTATTTCTGCTGAAAAACACGTTTTGACAACTTCTGCACACTGGGGTTAAGGGCTGGCTCAGTGACCTCATCTGAGCCAGGCAGTTACATTGGGATTCAACAGTCTGAAAAAACGCGTTTATTTCGAGCTGAAAAACACGTTTTGAAAACTGTGCTGTTCTAGCCCCAAAAGTTACATGGGGGTGACCAAAATTGCCAAAACGTGTTTATTTGTGCTGAAAAACACGTTTTGACAACTTCTGCACACTGGGGTTAAGGGCTGACTCAGTGGGCTCTTCTGAGCCAGGCAGTTACACTGCGATTCCAAGGGCTGAGAAAACGCGTTTATTTCGAGCTGAAAAACACGTTTTGAAAAGTGTGCTGTTCCTGCCCTATAAGTAACATGGGGGTGACCAAAGTTGCCAAAACGTGTTTATTTGTGCTGAAAAACACGTTTTGACAACTTCTGCATACTGCGGTAAAGGGCTGACTCAGTGGGCTCTTCTGAGCCAGGCAGTTACCTTGCGATTCCAAGGGATGAGAAAACGCGTTTATTTCGGGCTGAAAAACACGTTTTGAAAAGTGTGCTGTTCCTGCCCTATAAGTTACATGGGGGTGACCAAAGTTGCCAAAACGTTTTTATTTGTGTTGAAAAACACGTATTGACAACTTCTGCACACTGGGGTTAAGGGCTGACTCAGTGTGCTCTTCTGAGCCAGGCAGTTACACTGCGATTCCAAAGGCTGAGAAAACGCGTTTATTTCGGGCTGAAAAACACGTTTTGAAAGGTGTGCTGTTACTGCCCTATAAGTAACATGGGGGTGACCAAAGTTGCCAAAACGTGTTTATTTGTGCTGAAAAACACGTTTTGACATCTTCTGCACACTGGGGTTAAGGGCTAGCTCAGTGACCTCATCTGAGCAAGGCAGTTACATTGGGATTCAACAGTCTGAAAAAACGTGTTTATTTCGAGTTGAAAAACACGTTTTGAAAACTGTGCTGTTCTTGCCCCAAAAGTTACATGGGGGTGACCAAAGTTGCCCAAACGTGTTTATTTGTGCTGAAAAACACGTTTTGACAACTTCTGCACACTGGGGTTAAGGGCTGACTCAGTGGGCTCTTCTGAGCCAGGCAGTTACACTGCGATTCCAAGGGCTGAGAAAAAGCGTTTATTTCGGGCTGAAAAACACGTTTTGAAAAGTGTGCTGTTCCAGCCCTATAAGTAACATGGGGGTGACCAAAGTTGCCAAAACGTGTTTATTTGTGCTGACAAACACGTTTTGACAACTTCTGCACACTGCGGTTAAGGGCTGACTCAGTGGGCTCTTCTGAGCCAGGCAGTTACCTTGCGATTCCAAGGGATGAGAAAACGCGTTTATTTCGGGCTGAAAAACACGTTTTGAAAAGTGTGCTGTTCCTGCACTATAAGTTACATGGGGGTGACCAAAGTTGCCAAAACGTGTTTATTTGTGCTGAAAAACACGTTTTGACATCTTCTGCACACTGGGGTTAAGGGCTGGCTCAGTGACCTCATCTGAGCAAGGCAGTTACATTGGGATTCAACAGTCTGAAAAAACGTGTTTATTTCGAGTTGAAAAACACGTTTTGAAAACTGTGCTGTTCTTGCCCCAAAAGTTACATGGGGGTGACCAAAGTTGCCAAAACGTGTTTATTTCTGCTGAAAAACACGTTTTGACAACTTCTGCACACTGGGGTTAAGGGCTGGCTCAGTGACCTCATCTGAGCCAGGCAGTTACATTGGGATTCAACAGTCTGAAAAAACGCGTTTATTTCGAGCTGAAAAACACGTTTTGAAAACTGTGCTGTTCTAGCCCCAAAAGTTACATGGGGGTGACCAAAATTGCCAAAACGTGTTTATTTGTGCTGACAAACACGTTTTGACAACTTCTTCACACTGGGGTTAAGGGCTGACTCAGTGGGCTCTTCTGAACCAGGCAGTTACACTGCGATTCCAAGGCCTGAGAAAACGCGTTTATTTCGAGCTGATAAACACGTTTTGAAAAGTGTGCTGTTCCTGCCCTATAAGTAACATGGGGGTGACCAAAGTTTCCAAAACGTGTTTATTTGTGCTGACAAACACGTTTTGACAACTTCTACACACTGCGGTTAAGGGCTGACTCAGTGGGCTCTTCTGAGCCAGGCAGTTACCTTGCGATTCCAAGGGATGAGAAAACGCGTTTATTTCGGGCTGAAAAACACGTTTTGAAAAGTGTGCTGTTCCTGCAGTATAAGTTACATGGGGGTGACCAAAGTTGCCAAAACGTGTTTATTTGTGTTGAAAAACACGTATTGACAACTTCTGCACACTGGGGTTAAGGGCTGACTCAGTGGGCTCTTCTGAACCAGGCAGTTACACTGCGATTCCAAGGGCTGAGAAAACGCGTTTATTTCGGGCTGAAAAACACGTTTTGAAAACTGTGCTGTTCCTGCCCTATAAGTTACATGGTGGTGACCAAAGTTGCCAAAACGTGTTTATTTTTGCTTAAAAACACGTTTTTACAACTTCTGCACACTGGGGTTAAGGGCTGGCTCAGTGAGCTCATCTGAGCCAGGCAGTTACTTTGGGATTCAACAGTCTGAAAAAACGCGTTTATTTCGAGCTGAAAAACACGTTTTGAAAACTGTGCTGTACTTGCCCCAAAAGTTACATGGGGGTGACCAAAGTTGCCAAAACGTGTTTATTTGTGCTGACAAACACGTTTTGACAACTTCTACACACTGCGGTTAAGGGCTGACTCAGTGGGCTCTTCTGAGCCAGGCAGTTACCTTGCTATTCCAAGGGATGAGAAAACGCGTTTATTTCGGGCTGAAAAACACGTTTTGAAAAGTGTGCTGTTCCTGCCCTATAAGTAACATGGGGGTGACCAAAGTTGCCAAAACGTGTTTATTTCTGCTGAAAAACACGTTTTGACAACTTCTGCACACTGGGGTTAAGGGCTGGCTCAGTGACCTCATCTGAGCCAGGCAGTTACATTGGGATTCAACAGTCTGAAAAAACGCGTTTATTTCGAGCTGAAAAACACGTTTTGAAAACTGTGCTGTTCTAGCCCCAAAAGTTACATGGGGGTGACCAAAATTGCCAAAACGTGTTTATTTGTGCTGACAAACACGTTTTGACAACTTCTTCACACTGGGGTTAAGGGCTGACTCAGTGGGCTCTTCTGAACCAGGCAGTTACACTGCGATTCCAAGGCCTGAGAAAACGCGTTTATTTCGAGCTGATAAACACGTTTTGAAAAGTGTGCTGTTCCTGCCCTATAAGTAACATGGGGGTGACCAAAGTTTCCAAAACGTGTTTATTTGTGCTGACAAACACGTTTTGACAACTTCTACACACTGCGGTTAAGGGCTGACTCAGTGGGCTCTTCTGAGCCAGGCAGTTACCTTGCGATTCCAAGGGATGAGAAAACGCGTTTATTTCGGGCTGAAAAACACGTTTTGAAAAGTGTGCTGTTCCTGCACTATAAGTTACATGGGGGTGACCAAAGTTGCCAAAACGTGTTTATTTGTGTTGAAAAACACGTATTGACAACTTCTGCACACTGGGGTTAAGGGCTGACTCAGTGGGCTCTTCTGAACCAGGCAGTTACACTGCGATTCCAAGGGCTGAGAAAACGCGTTTATTTCGGGCTGAAAAACACGTTTTGAAAACTGTGCTGTTCCTGCCCTATAAGTTACATGGTGGTGACCAAAGTTGCCAAAACGTGTTTATTTTTGCTTAAAAACACGTTTTTACAACTTCTGCACACTGGGGTTAAGGGCTGGCTCAGTGAGCTCATCTGAGCCAGGCAGTTACTTTGGGATTCAACAGTCTGAAAAAACGCGTTTATTTCGAGCTGAAAAACACGTTTTGAAAACTGTGCTGTACTTGCCCCAAAAGTTACATGGGGGTGACCAAAGTTGCCAAAACGTGTTTATTTGTGCTGACAAACACGTTTTGACAACTTCTACACACTGCGGTTAAGGGCTGACTCAGTGGGCTCTTCTGAGCCAGGCAGTTACCTTGCGATTCCAAGGGATGAGAAAACGCGTTTATTTCGGGCTGAAAAACACGTTTTGAAAAGTGTGCTGTTCCTGCCCTATAAGTAACATGGGGGTGACCAAAGTTGCCAAAACGTGTTTATGTGTGCTGACAAACACGTTTTGACAACTTCTGCACACTGGAGTTAAGGGCTGACTCAGTGGGCTCTTCTGAGCCAGGCAGTTACACTGCAATTCCAAGGGCTGAGAAAACGCGTTTATTTCGGGCTGAAAAACACGTTTTGAAAAGTGTGCTGTTCCAGCCCTATAAGTAACATGGGGGTGACCAAAGTTGCCAAAACGTGTTTATTTGTGCTGACAAACACGTTTTGACAACTTCTGCACACTGGGGTTAAGGGCTGACTCAGTGTGCCCTTCTGAGCCAGGCAGTTACACTGCGATTCCAAGGGCTGAGAAAACGCGTTTATTTCGGGCTGAAAAACACGTTTTGAAAGGTGTGCTGTTACTGCCCTATAAGTAACATGGGGGTGAGCAAAGTTGCCAAAACGTGTTTATTTGTGCTGAAAAACAGGTTTCGACATTTTCTGCACACTGGGGTTAAGGGCTGGCTCAGTGACCTCATCTGAGCCAGGCAGTTACATTGGGATTCAACAGTCTGAAAAAACGTGTTTATTTCGAGCTGAAAAACACGATTTGAAAACTGTGCTGTTCTTGCCCCAAAAGTTACATGGGGGTGACCAAAGTTGCCCAAACGTGTTTATTTGTGCTGAAAAACACGTTTTGACAACTTCTGCACACTGGGCTTAAGGGCTGACTCAGTGGGCTCTTCTGAGCCAGGCAGTTACACTGCGATTCCAAGGGCTGAGAAAACGCATTTATTTCGGGCTGAAAAACACGTTTTGAAAAGTGTGCTGTTCCAGCCCTATAAGTAACATGGGGGTGACCAAAGTTGCCAAAACGTGTTTATTTGTGCTGACAAACACGTTTTGACAACTTCTGCACACTGCGGTTAAGGGCTGACTCAGTGGGCTCTTCTGAGCCAGGCAGTTACCTTGCGATTCCAAGGGATCAGAAAACGCGTTTATTTCGGGCTGAAAAACACGTTTTGAAAAGTGTGCTGTTCCTGCCCTATAAGTTACATGGGGGTGACCAAAGTTGCCAAAACGTGTTTATTTGTGTTGAAAAACACGTATTGACAACTTCTTCACACTGGGGTTAAGGGCTGACTCAGTGGGCTCTTCTGAACCAGGCAGTTACACTGCGATTCCAAGGCCTGAGAAAACGCGTTTATTTCGAGCTGAAAAACACGTTTTGAAAAGTGTGCTGTTCCTGCCCTATAAGTAACATGGGGGTGACCAAAGTTGCCAAAACGTGTTTATTTGTGCTTAAAAACACGTTTTGACAACTTCTACACACTGCGGTTAAGGGCTGACTCAGTGGGCTCTTCTGAGCCAGGCAGTTACCTTGCGATTCCAAGGGATGAGAAAACGCGTTTATTTCGGGCTGAAAAACACGTTTTGAAAAGTGTGCTGTTCCTGCCCTATAAGTAACATGGGGGTGACCAAATGCCAAAACGTGTTTATGTGTGCTGACAAACACGTTTTGACAACTTCTGCACACTGGGGTTAAGGGCTGGCTCAGTGAGCTCATCTGAGCCAGGCAGATACTTTGGGATTCAACAGTCTGAAAAAACGCGTTTATTTCGAGCTGAAAAACACGTTTTGAAAACTGTGCTGTACTTGCCCCAAAAGTTACATGGGGGTGACCAAAGTTGCCAAAACGTGTTTATTTGTGCTGACAAACACGTTTTGACAACTTCTTCACACTGGGGTTAAGGGCTGACTCAGTGGGCTCTTCTGAGCCAGGCAGTTGCATTGCGATTCCAAGGGCTGAGAAAACGCGTTTATTTCGGGCTGAAAAGTACGTTTTGAAAAGTGTGCTGTTCCAGCCCTATAAGTAACATGGGGGTGACCAAAGTTGCCAAAACGTGTTTATTTGTGCTGAAAAACACGTTTTGACAACTTCTGCACACTGCGGTAAAGGGCTGACTCAGTGGGCTCTTCTGAGCCAGGCAGTTACCTTGCGATTCCAAGGGATGAGAAAACGCGTTTATTTCGGGCTGAAAAACACGTTTTGAAAAGTGTGCTGTTCCTGCCCTATAAGTAACATGGGGGTGACCAAAGTTGCCAAAACGTGTTTATTTCTGCTGAAAAACACGTTTTGACAACTTCTGCACACTGGGGTTAAGGGCTGGCTCAGTGACCTCATCTGAGCCAGGCAGTTACATTGGGATTCAACAGTCTGAAAAAACGCGTTTATTTCGAGCTGAAAAACACGTTTTGAAAACTGTGCTGTTCTAGCCCCAAAAGTTACATGGGGGTGACCAAAATTGCCAAAACGTGTTTATTTGTGCTGACAAACACGTTTTGACAACTTCTTCACACTGGGGTTAAGGGCTGACTCAGTGGGCTCTTCTGAACCAGGCAGTTACACTGCGATTCCAAGGCCTGAGAAAACGCGTTTATTTCGAGCTGATAAACACGTTTTGAAAAGTGTGCTGTTCCTGCCCTATAAGTAACATGGGGGTGACCAAAGTTTCCAAAACGTGTTTATTTGTGCTGACAAACATGTTTTGACAACTTCTACACACTGCGGTTAAGGGCTGACTCAGTGGGCTCTTCTGAGCCAGGCAGTTACCTTGCGATTCCAAGGGATGAGAAAACGCGTTTATTTCGGGCTGAAAAACACGTTTTGAAAAGTGTGCTGTTCCTGCCCTATAAGTAACATGGGGGTGACCAAAGTTGCCAAAACGTGTTTATGTGTGCTGACAAACACGTTTTGACAACTTCTGCACACTGGGGTTAAGGGCTGGCTCAGTGACCTCATCTGAGCCAGGCAGTTACATTGGGATTCAACAGTCTGAAAAAACGCGTTTATTTCGAGCTGAAAAACACGTTTTGAAAACTGTGCTGTTCTAACCCCAAAAGTTACATGGGGGTGACCAAAGTTGCCCAAACGTGTTTATTTGTGCTGAAAAACACGTTTTGACAACTTCTTCACACTGGGGTTAAGGGCTGACTCAGTGGGCTCTTCTGAGCCAGGCAGTTGCATTGCGATTCCAAGGGCTGAGAAAACGCGTTTATTTCGGGCTGAAAAGCACGTTTTGAAAAGTGTGCTGTTCCAGCCCTATAAGTAACATGGGGGTGACCAAAGTTGCCAAAACGTTTTTATTTGTGCTGACAAACACGTTTTGACATCTTCTACACACTGCGGTTAAGGATTGACTCAGTGGGCTCTTCTGAGCCAGGCAGTTACCTTGCGATTCCAAGGGATGAGAAAACGCGTTTATTTCGGGCTGAAAAACACGTTTTGAAAAGTGTGCTGTTCCTGCCCTATAAGTAACATGGGGGTGACCAAAGTTGCCAAAACGTGTTTATGTGTGCTGACAAACACGTTTTGACAACTTCTTCACACTGGGGTTAAGGGCTGACTCAGTGGGCTCTTCTGAACCAGGCAGTTACACTGCGATTCCAAGGGCTGAGAAAACGCGTTTATTTCGGGCTGAAAAACACGTTTTGAAAACTGTGCTGTTCCTGCCCTATAAGTTACATGGTGGTGACCAAAGTTGCCAAAACGTGTTTATTTTTGCTTAAAAACACGTTTTTACAACTTCTGCACACTGGGGTTAAGGGCAGGCTCAGTGAGCTCATCTGAGCCAGGCAGTTACTTTGGGATTCAACAGTCTGAAAAAACGCGTTTATTTCGAGCTGAAAAACACGTTTTGAAAACTGTGCTGTACTTGCCCCAAAAGTTACATGGGGGTGACCAAAGCTGCCAAAACGTGTTTATTTGTGCTGACAAACACGTTTTGACAACTTCTACACACTGCGGTTAAGGGCTGACTCAGTGGGCTCTTCTGAGCCAGGCAGTTACCTTGCGATTCCAAGGGATGAGAAAACGCGTTTATTTCGGGCTGAAAAACACGTTTTGAAAAGTGTGCTGTTCCTGCCCTATAAGTAACATGGGGGTGACCAAAGTTGCCAAAACGTGTTTATGTGTGCTGACAAACACGTTTTGACAACTTCTGCACACTGGAGTTAAGGGCTGACTCAGTGGGCTCTTCTGAGCCAGGCAGTTACACTGCAATTCCAAGGGCTGAGAAAACGCGTTTATTTCGGGCTGAAAAACACGTTTTGAAAAGTGTGCTGTTCCAGCCCTATAAGTAACATGGGGGTGACCAAAGTTGCCAAAACGTGTTTATTTGTGCTGACAAACACGTTTTGACAACTTCTGCACACTGGGGTTAAGGGCTGACTCAGTGTGCCCTTCTGAGCCAGGCAGTTACACTGCGATTCCAAGGGCTGAGAAAACGCGTTTATTTCGGGCTGAAAAACACGTTTTGAAAGGTGTGCTGTTACTGCCCTATAAGTAACATGGGGGTGACCAAAGTTGCCAAAACGTGTTTATTTGTGCTGAAAAACAGGTTTCGACATCTTCTGCACACTGGGGTTAAGGGCTGGCTCAGTGACCTCATCTGAGCCAGGCAGTTACATTGGGATTCAACAGTCTGAAAAAACGTGTTTATTTCGAGCTGAAAAACACGATTTGAAAACTGTGCTGTTCTTGCCCCAAAAGTTACATGGGGGTGACCAAAGTTGCCCAAACGTGTTTATTTGTGCTGAAAAACACGTTTTGACAACTTCTGCACACTGGGCTTAAGGGCTGACTCAGTGGGCTCTTCTGAGCCAGGCAGTTACACTGCGATTCCAAGGGCTGAGAAAACGCGTTTATTTCGGGCTGAAAAACACGTTTTGAAAAGTGTGCTGTTCCAGCCCTATAAGTAACATGGGGGTGACCAAAGTTGCCAAAACGTGTTTATTTGTGCTGACAAACACGTTTTGACAACTTCTGCACACTGCGGTTAAGGGCTGACTCAGTGGGCTCTTCTGAGCCAGGCAGTTACCTTGCGATTCCAAGGGATCAGAAAACGCGTTTATTTCGGGCTGAAAAACACGTTTTGAAAAGTGTGCTGTTCCTGCCCTATAAGTTACATGGGGGTGACCAAAGTTGCCAAAACGTGTTTATTTGTGTTGAAAAACACGTATTGACAACTTCTTCACACTGGGGTTAAGGGCTGACTCAGTGGGCTCTTCTGAACCAGGCAGTTACACTGCGATTCCAAGGCCTGAGAAAACGCGTTTATTTCGAGCTGAAAAACACGTTTTGAAAAGTGTGCTGTTCCTGCCCTATAAGTAACATGGGGGTGACCAAAGTTGCCAAAACGTGTTTATTTGTGCTGACAAACACGTTTTGACAACTTCTACACACTGCGGTTAAGGGCTGACTCAGTGGGCTCTTCTGAGCCAGGCAGTTACCTTGCGATTCCAAGGGATGAGAAAACGCGTTTATTTCGGGCTGAAAAACACGTTTTGAAAAGTGTGCTGTTCCTGCCCTATAAGTAACATGGGGGTGACCAAATGCCAAAACGTGTTTATGTGTGCTGACAAACACGTTTTGACAACTTCTGCACACTGGGGTTAAGGGCTGGCTCAGTGAGCTCATCTGAGCCAGGCAGATACTTTGGGATTCAACAGTCTGAAAAAACGCGTTTATTTCGAGCTGAAAAACACGTTTTGAAAACTGTGCTGTACTTGCCCCAAAAGTTACATGGGGGTGACCAAAGTTGCCAAAACGTGTTTATTTGTGCTGACAAACACGTTTTGACAACTTCTTCACACTGGGGTTAAGGGCTGACTCAGTGGGCTCTTCTGAGCCAGGCAGTTGCATTGCGATTCCAAGGGCTGAGAAAACGCGTTTATTTCGGGCTGAAAAGCACGTTTTGAAAAGTGTGCTGTTCCAGCCCTATAAGTAACATGGGGGTGACCAAAGTTGCCAAAACGTGTTTATTTGTGCTGAAAAACACGTTTTGACAACTTCTGCACACTGCGGTAAAGGGCTGACTCAGTGGGCTCTTCTGAGCCAGGCAGTTGCATTGCGATTCCAAGGGATGAGAAAACGCGTTTATTTCGGGCTGAAAAACACGTTTTGAAAAGTGTGCTGTTCCTGCCCTATAAGTAACATGGGGGTGACCAAAGTTGCCAAAACGTGTTTATTTCTGCTGAAAAACACGTTTTGACAACTTCTGCACACTGGGGTTAAGGGCTGGCTCAGTGACCTCATCTGAGCCAGGCAGTTACATTGGGATTCAACAGTCTGAAAAAACGCGTTTATTTCGAGCTGAAAAACACGTTTTGAAAACTGTGCTGTTCTAGCCCCAAAAGTTACATGGGGGTGACCAAAATTGCCAAAACGTGTTTATTTGTGCTGACAAACACGTTTTGACAACTTCTTCACACTGGGGTTAAGGGCTGACTCAGTGGGCTCTTCTGAACCAGGCAGTTACACTGCGATTCCAAGGCCTGAGAAAACGCGTTTATTTCGAGCTGATAAACACGTTTTGAAAAGTGTGCTGTTCCTGCCCTATAAGTAACATGGGGGTGACCAAAGTTTCCAAAACGTGTTTATTTGTGCTGACAAACACGTTTTGACAACTTCTACACACTGCGGTTAAGGGCTGACTCAGTGGGCTCTTCTGAGCCAGGCAGTTACCTTGCGATTCCAAGGGATGAGAAAACGCGTTTATTTCGGGCTGAAAAACACGTTTTGAAAAGTGTGCTGTTCCTGCCCTATAAGTAACATGGGGGTGACCAAAGTTGCCAAAACGTGTTTATGTGTGCTGACAAACACGTTTTGACAACTTCTGCACACTGGGGTTAAGGGCTGGCTCAGTGACCTCATCTGAGCCAGGCAGTTACATTGGGATTCAACAGTCTGAAAAAACGCGTTTATTTCGAGCTGAAAAACACGTTTTGAAAACTGTGCTGTTCTAACCCCAAAAGTTACATGGGGGTGACCAAAGTTGCCCAAACGTGTTTATTTGTGCTGAAAAACACGTTTTGACAACTTCTTCACACTGGGGTTAAGGGCTGACTCAGTGGGCTCTTCTGAGCCAGGCAGTTGCATTGCGATTCCAAGGGCTGAGAAAACGCGTTTATTTCGGGCTGAAAAGCACGTTTTGAAAAGTGTGCTGTTCCAGCCCTATAAGTAACATGGGGGTGACCAAAGTTGCCAAAACGTTTTTATTTGTGCTGACAAACACGTTTTGACAACTTCTACACACTGCGGTTAAGGATTGACTCAGTGGGCTCTTCTGAGCCAGGCAGTTACCTTGCGATTCCAAGGGATGAGAAAACGCGTTTATTTCGGGCTGAAAAACACGTTTTGAAAAGTGTGCTGTTCCTGCCCTATAAGTAACATGGGGGTGACCAAAGTTGCCAAAACGTGTTTATGTGTGCTGACAAACACGTTTTGACAACTTCTTCACACTGGGGTTAAGGGCTGACTCAGTGGGCTCTTCTGAACCAGGCAGTTACACTGCGATTCCAAGGGATGAGAAAACGCGTTTATTTCGGGCTGAAAAACACGTTTTGAAAGGTGTGCTGTTACTGCCCTATAAGTAACATGGGGGTAACCAAATTTGCCAAAACGTGTTTATTTGTGCTGAAAAACACGTTTTGACATCTTCTGCACACTTGGGTTAAGGGCTGGCTCAGTGACCTCGTCTGAGCCAGGCAGTTACATTGGGATTCAACAGTCTGAAAAAACGTGTTTATTTCGAGCTGAAAAACACCTTTTGAAAACTGTGCTGTTCTTGCCCCAAAAGTTACATGGGAGTGACCAAAGTTGCCCAAACGTGTTTATTTGTGCTGAAAAACACGTTTTGACAACTTCTGCACACTGGGGTTAAGGGCTGACTCAGTGGGCTCTTCTGAGCCAGGCAGTTACACTGCGATTCCAAGGGCTGAGAAAACGCGTTTATTTCGAGCTGAAAAACACGTTTTGAAAAGTGTGCTGTTCCTGCCCTATAAGTAACATGGGGGTGACCAAAGTTGCCAAAACGTGTTTATTTGTGCTGAAAAACACGTTTTGACAACTTCTGCATACTGCGGTAAAGGGCTGACTCAGTGGGCTCTTCTGAGCCAGGCAGTTACCTTGCGATTCCAAGGGATGAGAAAACGCGTTTATTTCGGGCTGAAAAACACGTTTTGAAAAGTGTGCTGTTCCTGCCCTATAAGTTACATGGGGGTGACCAAAGTTGCCAAAACGTTTTTATTTGTGTTGAAAAACACGTATTGACAACTTCTGCACACTGGGGTTAAGGGCTGACTCAGTGTGCTCTTCTGAGCCAGGCAGTTACACTGCGATTCCAAGGGCTGAGAAAACGCGTTTATTTCGGGCTGAAAAACACGTTTTGAAAGGTGTGCTGTTACTGCCCTATAAGTAACATGGGGGTGACCAAAGTTGCCAAAACGTGTTTATTTGTGCTGAAAAACACGTTTTGACATCTTCTGCACACTGGGGTTAAGGGCTGGCTCAGTGACCTCATCTGAGCAAGGCAGTTACATTGGGATTCAACAGTCTGAAAAAACGTGTTTATTTCGAGTTGAAAAACACGTTTTGAAAACTGTGCTGTTCTTGCCCCAAAAGTTACATGGGGGTGACCAAAGTTGCCCAAACGTGTTTATTTGTGCTGAAAAACACGTTTTGACAACTTCTGCACACTGGGGTTAAGGGCTGACTCAGTGGGCTCTTCTGAGCCAGGCAGTTACACTGCGATTCCAAGGGCTGAGAAAAAGCGTTTATTTCGGGCTGAAAAACACGTTTTGAAAAGTGTGCTGTTCCAGCCCTATAAGTAACATGGGGGTGACCAAAGTTGCCAAAACGTGTTTATGTGTGCTGACAAACACGTTTTGACAACTTCTGCACACTGCGGTTAAGGGCTGACTCAGTGGGCTCTTCTGAGCCAGGCAGTTACCTTGCGATTCCAAGGGATGAGAAAACGCGTTTATTTCGGGCTGAAAAACACGTTTTGAAAAGTGTGCTGTTCCTGCCCTATAAGTTACATGGGGGTGACCAAAGTTGCCAAAACGTGTTTATTTGTGTTGAAAAACACGTATTGACAACTTCTGCACACTGGGGTTAAGGGCTGACTCAGTGGGCTCTTCTGAACCAGGCAGTTACACTGCGATTCCAAGGGCTGAGAAAGCGCGTTTATTTCGGGCTGAAAAACACGTTTTGAAAACTGTGCTGTTCCTGCCCTATAAGTTACATGGTGGTGACCAAAGTTGCCAAAACGTGTTTATTTTTGCTTAAAAACACGTTTTTACAACTTCTGCACACTGGGGTTAAGGGCTGGCTCAGTGAGCTCATCTGAGCCAGGCAGTTACTTTGGGATTCAACAGTCTGAAAAAACGCGTTTATTTCGAGCTGAAAAACACGTTTTGAAAACTGTGCTGTACTTGCCCCAAAAGTTACATGGGGGTGACCAAAGTTGCCAAAACGTGTTTATTTGTGCTGACAAACACGTTTTGACAACTTCTACACACTGCGGTTAAGGGCTGACTCAGTGGGCTCTTCTGAGCCAGGCAGTTACCTTGCGATTCCAAGGGATGAGAAAACGCGTTTATTTCGGGCTGAAAAACACGTTTTGAAAAGTGTGCTGTTCCTGCCCTATAAGTAACATGGGGGTGACCAAAGTTGCCAAAACGTGTTTATGTGTGCTGACAAACACGTTTTGACAACTTCTGCACACTGGAGTTAAGGGCTGACTCAGTGGGCTCTTCTGAGCCAGGCAGTTACACTGCAATACCAAGGGCTGAGAAAACGCGTTTATTTCGGGCTGAAAAACACGTTTTGAAAAGTGTGCTGTTCCAGCCCTATAAGTAACATGGGGGTAACCAAATTTGCCAAAACGTGTTTATTTGTGCTGAAAAACACGTTTTGTCATCTTCTGCACACTGGGGTTAAGGGCTGGCTCAGTGACCTCATCTGAGCCAGGCAGTTACATTGGGATTCAACAGTCTGAAAAAACGTGTTTATTTCGAGCTGAAAAACACCTTTTGAAAACTGTGCTGTTCTTGCCCCAAAAGTTACATGGGAGTGACCAAAGTTGCCCAAACGTGTTTATTTGTGCTGAAAAACACGTTTTGACAACTTCTGCACACTGGGGTTAAGGGCTGACTCAGTGGGCTCTTCTGAGCCAGGCAGTTACACTGCGATTCCAAGGGCTGAGAAAACGCGTTTATTTCGAGCTGAAAAACACGTTTTGAAAAGTGTGCTGTTCCTGCCCTATAAGTAACATGGGGGTGACCAAAGTTGCCAAAACGTGTTTATTTGTGCTGAAAAACACGTTTTGACAACTTCTGCATACTGCGGTAAAGGGCTGACTCAGTGGGCTCTTCTGAGCCAGGCAGTTACCTTGCGATTCCAAGGGATGAGAAAACGCGTTTATTTCGGGCTGAAAAACACGTTTTGAAAAGTGTGCTGTTCCTGCCCTATAAGTTACATGGGGGGGACCAAAGTTGCCAAAACGTATTTATTTGTGTTGAAAAACACGTATTGACAACTTCTGCACACTGGGGTTAAGGGCTCACTCAGTGTGCTCTTCTGAGCCAGGCAGTTACACTGCGATTCCAAGGGCTGAGAAAACGCGTTTATTTCGGGCTGAAAAACACGTTTTGAAAGGTGTGCTGTTACTGCCCTATAAGTAACATGGGGGTGACCAAAGTTGCCAAAACGTGTTTATTTGTGCTGAAAAACACGTTTTGACATCTTCTGCACACTGGGGTTAAGGGCTCGCTCAGTGACCTCATCTGAGCAAGGCAGTTACATTGGGATTCAACAGTCTGAAAAAACGTGTTTATTTCGAGTTGAAAAACACGTTTTGAAAACTGTGCTGTTCTTGCCCCAAAAGTTACATGGGGGTGACCAAAGTTGCCCAAACGTGTTTATTTGTGTTGAAAAACACGTATTGACAACTTCTGCACACTGGGGTTAAGGGCTGACTCAGTGGGCTCTTCTGAACCAGGCAGTTACACTGCGATTCCAAGGGCTGAGAAAACGCGTTTATTTCGGGCTGAAAAACACGTTTTGAAAAGTGTGCTGTTCCAGCCCTATAAGTAACATGGGGGTGACCAAAGTTGCCAAAACGTGTTTATTTGTGCTGACAAACACGTTTTGACAACTTCTGCACACTGCGGTTAAGGGCTGACTCAGTGGGCTCTTCTGAGCCAGGCAGTTACCTTGCGATTCCAAGGGATGAGAAAACGCGTTTATTTCGGGCTGAAAAACACGTTTTGAAAAGTGTGCTGTTCCTGCCCTATAAGTTACATGGGGGTGACCAAAGTTGCCAAAACGTGTTTATTTGTGTTGAAAAACACGTATTGACAACTTCTGCACACTGGGGTTAAGGGCTGACTCAGTGGGCTCTTCTGAACCAGGCAGTTACACTGCAATACCAAGGGCTGAGAAAACGCGTTTATTTCGGGCTGAAAAACACGTTTTGAAAACTGTGCTGTTCCTGCCCTATAAGTTACATAGTGGTGACCAAAGTTGCCAAAACGTGTTTATTTTTGCTTAAAAACACGTTTTTACAACTTCTGCACACTGGGGTTAAGGGCTGGCTCAGTGAGCTCATCTGAGCCCGGCAGTTACATTGGGATTCAACAGTCTGAAAAAACGCGTTTATTTCGAGCTGAAAAACACGTTTTGAAAACTGTGCTGTTCTAACCCCAAAAGTTACATGGGGGTGACCAAAGTTGCCCAAACGTGTTTATTTGTGCTGAAAAACACGTTTTGACAACTTCTTCACACTGGGGTTAAGGGCTGACTCAGTGGGCTCTTCTGAGCCAGGCAGTTGCATTGCGATTCCAAGGGATGAGAAAACGCGTTTATTTCGGGCTGAAAAGCACGTTTTGAAAACTGTGCTGTTCTTGCCCCAAAAGTTACATGGGGGTGACCAAAGTTGCCCAAACGTGTTTATTTGTGCTGAAAAACACGTTTTGACAACTTCTGCACACTGGGGTTAAGGGCTGACTCAGTGGGCTCTTCTGAGCCAGGCAGTTACCTTGCGATTCCAAGGGATGAGAAAACGCGTTTATTTCGGGCTGAAAAACACGTTTTGAAAAGTGTGCTGTTCCTTCCCTATAAGTTACATGGGGGTGACCAAAGTTGCCAAAACGTGTTTATTTATGCTGACAAACACGTTTTGACAACTTCTGCACACTGGGGTTAAGGGCTGACTCAGAGGGCTCTTCTGAACCAGGCAGTTACACTGCGATTCCAAGGGATGAGAAAACGCGTTTATTTCGGGCTGAAAAACACGTTTTGAAAAGTGTGCTGTTCCTGCCCTATAAGTAACATGGGGGAGACCAAAGTTGCCAAAACGTGTTTATTTCTGCTGAAAAACACGTTTTGACAACTTCTGCACACTGGGGTTAAGGGCTGGCTCAGTGACCTCATCTGAGCCAGGCAGTTACATTGGGATTCAACAGTCTGAAAAAACGCGTTTATTTCGAGCTGAAAAACACGTTTTGAAAACTGTGCTGTTCTAACCCCAAAAGTTACATGGGGGTGACCAAAGTTGCCCAAACGTGTTTATTTGTGCTGAAAAACACGTTTTGACAACTTCTTCACACTGGGGTTAAGGGCTGACTCAGTGGGCTCTTCTGAGCCAGGCAGTTGCATTGCGATTCCAAGGGATGAGAAAACGCGTTTATTTCGGGCTGAAAAGCACGTTTTGAAAACTGTGCTGTTCTTGCCCCAAAAGTTACATGGGGGTGACCAAAGTTGCCCAAACGTGTTTATTTGTGCTGAAAAACACGTTTTGACAACTTCTGCACACTGGGGTTAAGGGCTGACTCAGTGGGCTCTTCTGAGCCAGGCAGTTACACTGCGATTCCAAGTCTGAGAAAACGCGTTTATTTCGAGCTGAAAAACACGTTTTGAAAAGTGTGCTGTTCCTGCCCTATAAGTAACATGGGGGTGACCAAAGTTGCCAAAACGTGTTTATTTGTGCTGACAAACACGTTTTGACAACTTCTACACACTGCGGTTAAGGGCTGACTCAGTGGGCTCTTCTGAGCCAGGCAGTTACCTTGCAATTCCAAGGGATGAGAAAACGCGTTTATTTCGGGCTGAAAAACACGTTTTGAAAAGTGTGCTGTTCCTGCCCTATAAGTAACATGGGGGTGACCAAAGTTGCCAAAACGTGTTTATTTGTGCTGACAAACACGTTTTGACAACTTCTACACACTGCGGTTAAGGGCTGACTCAGTGGGCTCTTCTGAGCCAGGCAGTTACCTTGCGATTCCAAGGGATGAGAAAATGCGTTTATTTCGGGCTGAAAAACACGTTTTGAAAAGTGTGCTGTTCCTGCCCTATAAGTAACATGGGGGTGACCAAAGTTGCCAAAACGTGTTTATGTGTGCTGAAAAACACGTTTTGACAACTTCTGCACACTGCGGTAAAGGGCTGACTCAGTGGGCTCTTCTGAGCCAGGCAGTTACCTTGCGATTCCAAGGGATGAGAAAACGCGTTTATTTCGGGCTGAAAAACACGTTTTGAAAAGTGTGCTGTTCCTGCCCTATAAGTAACATGGGGGTGACCAAAGTTGCCAAAACGTGTTTATTTGTGCTGAAAAACAGGTTTCGACATCTTCTGCACACTGGGGTTAAGGGCTGGCTCAGTGACCTCATCTGAGCCAGGCAGTTACATTGGGATTCAACAGTCTGAAAAAACGTGTTTATTTCGAGCTGAAAAACACGTTTTGAAAACTGTGCTGTTCTTGCCCCAAAAGTTACATGGGGGTGACCAAAGTTGCCCAAACGTGTTTATTTGTGCTGAAAAACACGTTTTGACAACTTCTGCACACTGGGGTTAAGGGCTGACTCAGTGGGCTCTTCTGAGCCAGGCAGTTACACTGCGATTCCAAGGGCTGAGAAAACGCGTTTATTTCGAGCTGAAAAATACGTTTTGAAAAGTGTGCTGTTCCTGCCCTATAAGTAACATGGGGGTGACCAAAGTTGCCAAAACGTGTTTATTTGTGCTGAAAAACACGTTTTGACAACTTCTGCACACTGCGGTAAAGGGCTGACTCAGTGGGCTCTTCTGAGCCAGGCAGTTACCTTGCGATTCCAAGGGATGAGAAAACGCGTTTATTTCGGGCTGAAAAACACGTTTTGAAAAGTGTGCTGTTCCTGCCCTATAAGTAACATGGGGGTGACCAAAGTTGCCAAAACGTGTTTATTTCTGCTGAAAAACACGTTTTGACAACTTCTGCACACTGGGGTTAAGGGCTGGCTCAGTGACCTCATCTGAGCCAGGCAGTTACATTGGGATTCAACAGTCTGAAAAAACGCGTTTATTTCGAGCTGAAAAACACGTTTTGAAAACTGTGCTGTTCTAGCCCCAAAAGTTACATGGGGGTGACCAAAGTTGCCCAAACGTGTTTATTTGTGCTGAAAAAACACGTTTTGACAACTTCTGCACACTGGGGTAAAGGGCTGGCTCAGTGACCTCATATGAGCCAGGCAGTTACATAGGGATTCAACAGTCTGAAGAAACGCGTTTATTTCGAGCTGAAAAACACGTTTTGAAAACTGTGCTGTACTTGTCCCAAAAGTTACATGGGGGTGACCAAAGTTGCCAAAACGTGTTTATTTGTGCTGACAAACACGTTTTGACAACTTCTTCACACTGGGGTTAAGGGCTGACTCAGTGGGCTCTTCTGAGCCAGGCAGTTGCATTGCGATTCCAAGGGCTGAGAAAACGCGTTTATTTCGGGCTGAAAAACACGTTTTGAAAAGTGTGTTGTTCCAGCCCTATAAGTAACATGGGGGTGACCAAAGTTGCCAAAACGTGTTTATTTGTGCTGACAAACACGTTTTGACAACTTCTGCACACTGCGGTTAAGGGCTGACTCAGTGGGCTCTTCTGAGCCAGGCAGTTACCTTGCGATTCCAAGGGCTGAGAAAACGCGTTTATTTCGGGCTGAAAAACACGTTTTGAAAAGTGTGCTGTTCCTGCCCTATAAGTTACATGGGGGTGACCAAAGTTGCCAAAACATGTTTATTTGTGTTGAAAAACACGTATTGACAACTTCTGCACACTGGGGTTAAGGGCTGACTCAGTGGGCTCTTCTTAACCAGGCAGTTACACTGCGATTCCAAGGGCTGAGAAAACGCGTTTATTTCGGGCTGAAAAACACGTTTTGAAAACTGTGCTGTTCCTGCCCTATAAGTTACATGGTGGTGACCAAAGTTGCCAAAACGTGTTTATTTCTGCTGAAAAACACGTTTTGACAACTTCTGCACACTGGGGTTAAGGGCTCGCTCAGTGAGCTCATCTGAGCCAGGCAGTTACTTTGGGATTCAACAGTCTGAAAAAACCCGTTTATTTCGAGCTGAAAAACACGTTTTGAAAACTGTGCTGTACTTGCCCCAAAAGTTACATGGGGGTGACCAAAGTTGCCAAAACGTGTTTATTTGTGCTGACAAACACGTTTTGACAACTTCTACACACTGCGGTTAAGGGCTGACTCAGTGGGCTCTTCTGAGCCAGGCAGCTACCTTGCGATTCCAAGGGATGAGAAAACGCGTTTATTTCGGGCTGAAAAGCACGTTTTGAAAAGTGTGCTGTTCCAGCCCTATAAGTAACATGGGGGTGACCAAAGTTGCCAAAACGTGTTTATTTGTGCTGACAAACACGTTTTGACAACTTCTACACACTGCGGTTAAGGGCTGACTCAGTGGGCTCTTCTGAGCCAGGCAGTTACCTTGCGATTCCAAGGGATGAGAAAACGCGTTTATTTCGGGCTGAAAAACACGTTTTGAAAAGTGTGCTGTTCCTGCCCTATAAGTTACATAGTGGTGACCAAAGTTGCCAAAACGTGTTTATTTCTGCTGAAAAACACGTTTTGACAACTTCTGCACACTGGGGTTAAGGGCTGGCTCAGTGAGCTCATCTGAGCCAGGCAGTTACTTTGGGATTCAACAGTCTGAAAAAACGCGTTTATTTCGAGCTGAAAAACACGTTTTGAAAACTGTGCTGTACTTGCCCTAAAAGTTACATGGGGGTGACCAAAGTTGCCAAAACGTGTTTATTTGTGCTGACAAACACGTTTTGACAACTTCTTCACACCAGGGTTAAGGGCTGACTCAGTGGGCTCTTCTGAACCAGGCAGTTACACTGCGATTCCAAGGGCTGAGAAAACGCGTTTATTTCGGGCTGAAAAACACGTTTTGAAAAGTGTGCTGTTACTGCCCTATAAGTAACATGGGGGTGACCAAATTTGCCAAAACGTGTTTATTTGTGCTGACAAACACGTTTTGACATCTTCTGCACACTGGGGTTAAGGGCTGGCTCAGTGACCTCATCTGAGCCAGGCAGTTACATTGGGATTCAACAGTCTGAAAAAACGTGTTTATTTCGAGCTGAAAAACACGTTTTGAAAACTGTGCTGTTCTTGCCCCAAAAGTTACATGGGGGTGACCAAAGTTGCCCAAACGTGTTTATTTGTGCTGAAAAACACGTTTTGACAACTTCTGCACACTGGGGTTAAGGGCTGACTCAGTGGGCTCTTCTGAGCCAGGCAGTTACACTGCGATTCCAAGGGCTGAGAAAACGCGTTTATTTCGAGCTGAAAAACACGTTTTGAAAAGTGTGCTGTTCCTGCCCTATAAGTTACATGGGGGTGACCAAAGTTGCCAAAACGTGTTTATTTGTGCTGACAAACACGTTTTGACAACTTCTGCACACTGCGGTTAAGGGCTGACTCAGTGGGCTCTTCTGAGCCAGGCAGTTACCTTGCGATTCCAAGGGATGAGAAAACGCGTTTATTTCGGGCTGAAAAACACGTTTTGAAAAGTGTGCTGTTCCTGCCCTATAAGTTACATGGGGGTGACCAAAGTTGCCAAAACGTGTTTATTTGTGTTGAAAAACACGTATTGACAACTTCTGCACACTGGGGTTAAGGGCTGACTCAGTGGGCTCTTCTGAACCAGGCAGTTACACTGCAATACCAAGGGCTGAGAAAACGCGTTTATTTCGGGCTGAAAAACACGTTTTGAAAACTGTGCTGTTCCTGCCCTATAAGTTACATAGTGGTGACCAAAGTTGCCAAAACGTGTTTATTTTTGCTTAAAAACACGTTTTTACAACTTCTGCACACTGGGGTTAAGGGCTGGCTCAGTGAGCTCATCTGAGCCCGGCAGTTACATTGGGATTCAACAGTCTGAAAAAACGCGTTTATTTCGAGCTGAAAAACACGTTTTGAAAACTGTGCTGTTCTAACCCCAAAAGTTACATGGGGGTGACCAAAGTTGCCCAAACGTGTTTATTTGTGCTGAAAAACACGTTTTGACAACTTCTTCACACTGGGGTTAAGGGCTGACTCAGTGGGCTCTTCTGAGCCAGGCAGTTGCATTGCGATTCCAAGGGATGAGAAAACGCGTTTATTTCGGGCTGAAAAGCACGTTTTGAAAACTGTGCTGTTCTTGCCCCAAAAGTTACATGGGGGTGACCAAAGTTGCCCAAACGTGTTTATTTGTGCTGAAAAACACGTTTTGACAACTTCTGCACACTGGGGTTAAGGGCTGACTCAGTGGGCTCTTCTGAGCCAGGCAGTTACCTTGCGATTCCAAGGGATGAGAAAACGCGTTTATTTCGGGCTGAAAAACACGTTTTGAAAAGTGTGCTGTTCCTTCCCTATAAGTTACATGGGGGTGACCAAAGTTGCCAAAACGTGTTTATTTATGCTGACAAACACGTTTTGACAACTTCTGCACACTGGGGTTAAGGGCTGACTCAGAGGGCTCTTCTGAACCAGGCAGTTACACTGCGATTCCAAGGGATGAGAAAACGCGTTTATTTCGGGCTGAAAAACACGTTTTGAAAAGTGTGCTGTTCCTGCCCTATAAGTAACATGGGGGAGACCAAAGTTGCCAAAACGTGTTTATTTCTGCTGAAAAACACGTTTTGACAACTTCTGCACACTGGGGTTAAGGGCTGGCTCAGTGACCTCATCTGAGCCAGGCAGTTACATTGGGATTCAACAGTCTGAAAAAACGCGTTTATTTCGAGCTGAAAAACACGTTTTGAAAACTGTGCTGTTCTAACCCCAAAAGTTACATGGGGGTGACCAAAGTTGCCCAAACGTGTTTATTTGTGCTGAAAAACACGTTTTGACAACTTCTTCACACTGGGGTTAAGGGCTGACTCAGTGGGCTCTTCTGAGCCAGGCAGTTGCATTGCGATTCCAAGGGATGAGAAAACGCGTTTATTTCGGGCTGAAAAGCACGTTTTGAAAACTGTGCTGTTCTTGCCCCAAAAGTTACATGGGGGTGACCAAAGTTGCCCAAACGTGTTTATTTGTGCTGAAAAACACGTTTTGACAACTTCTGCACACTGGGGTTAAGGGCTGACTCAGTGGGCTCTTCTGAGCCAGGCAGTTACACTGCGATTCCAAGTCTGAGAAAACGCGTTTATTTCGAGCTGAAAAACACGTTTTGAAAAGTGTGCTGTTCCTGCCCTATAAGTAACATGGGGGTGACCAAAGTTGCCAAAACGTGTTTATTTGTGCTGACAAACACGTTTTGACAACTTCTACACACTGCGGTTAAGGGCTGACTCAGTGGGCTCTTCTGAGCCAGGCAGTTACCTTGCAATTCCAAGGGATGAGAAAACGCGTTTATTTCGGGCTGAAAAACACGTTTTGAAAAGTGTGCTGTTCCTGCCCTATAAGTAACATGGGGGTGACCAAAGTTGCCAAAACGTGTTTATTTGTGCTGACAAACACGTTTTGACAACTTCTACACACTGCGGTTAAGGGCTGACTCAGTGGGCTCTTCTGAGCCAGGCAGTTACCTTGCGATTCCAAGGGATGAGAAAATGCGTTTATTTCGGGCTGAAAAACACGTTTTGAAAAGTGTGCTGTTCCTGCCCTATAAGTAACATGGGGGTGACCAAAGTTGCCAAAACGTGTTTATGTGTGCTGAAAAACACGTTTTGACAACTTCTGCACACTGCGGTAAAGGGCTGACTCAGTGGGCTCTTCTGAGCCAGGCAGTTACCTTGCGATTCCAAGGGATGAGAAAACGCGTTTATTTCGGGCTGAAAAACACGTTTTGAAAAGTGTGCTGTTCCTGCCCTATAAGTAACATGGGGGTGACCAAAGTTGCCAAAACGTGTTTATTTGTGCTGAAAAACAGGTTTCGACATCTTCTGCACACTGGGGTTAAGGGCTGGCTCAGTGACCTCATCTGAGCCAGGCAGTTACATTGGGATTCAACAGTCTGAAAAAACGTGTTTATTTCGAGCTGAAAAACACGTTTTGAAAACTGTGCTGTTCTTGCCCAAAAAGTTACATGGGGGTGACCAAAGTTGCCCAAACGTGTTTATTTGTGCTGAAAAACACGTTTTGACAACTTCTGCACACTGGGGTTAAGGGCTGACTCAGTGGGCTCTTCTGAGCCAGGCAGTTACACTGCGATTCCAAGGGCTGAGAAAACGCGTTTATTTCGAGCTGAAAAATACGTTTTGAAAAGTGTGCTGTTCCTGCCCTATAAGTAACATGGGGGTGACCAAAGTTGCCAAAACGTGTTTATTTGTGCTGAAAAACACGTTTTGACAACTTCTGCACACTGCGGTAAAGGGCTGACTCAGTGGGCTCTTCTGAGCCAGGCAGTTACCTTGCGATTCCAAGGGATGAGAAAACGCGTTTATTTCGGGCTGAAAAACACGTTTTGAAAAGTGTGCTGTTCCTGCCCTATAAGTAACATGGGGGTGACCAAAGTTGCCAAAACGTGTTTATTTCTGCTGAAAAACACGTTTTGACAACTTCTGCACACTGGGGTTAAGGGCTGGCTCAGTGACCTCATCTGAGCCAGGCAGTTACATTGGGATTCAACAGTCTGAAAAAACGCGTTTATTTCGAGCTGAAAAACACGTTTTGAAAACTGTGCTGTTCTAGCCCCAAAAGTTACATGGGGGTGACCAAAGTTGCCCAAACGTGTTTATTTGTGCTGAAAAAACACGTTTTGACAACTTCTGCACACTGGGGTAAAGGGCTGGCTCAGTGACCTCATATGAGCCAGGCAGTTACATAGGGATTCAACAGTCTGAAGAAACGCGTTTATTTCGAGCTGAAAAACACGTTTTGAAAACTGTGCTGTACTTGTCCCAAAAGTTACATGGGGGTGACCAAAGTTGCCAAAACGTGTTTATTTGTGCTGACAAACACGTTTTGACAACTTCTTCACACTGGGGTTAAGGGCTGACTCAGTGGGCTCTTCTGAGCCAGGCAGTTGCATTGCGATTCCAAGGGCTGAGAAAACGCGTTTATTTCGGGCTGAAAAACACGTTTTGAAAAGTGTGTTGTTCCAGCCCTATAAGTAACATGGGGGTGACCAAAGTTGCCAAAACGTGTTTATTTGTGCTGACAAACACGTTTTGACAACTTCTGCACACTGCGGTTAAGTGCTGACTCAGTGGGCTCTTCTGAGCCAGGCAGTTACCTTGCGATTCCAAGGGCTGAGAAAACGCGTTTATTTCGGGCTGAAAAACACGTTTTGAAAAGTGTGCTGTTCCTGCCCTATAAGTTACATGGGGGTGACCAAAGTTGCCAAAACATGTTTATTTGTGTTGAAAAACACGTATTGACAACTTCTGCACACTGGGGTTAAGGGCTGACTCAGTGGGCTCTTCTTAACCAGGCAGTTACACTGCGATTCCAAGGGCTGAGAAAACGCGTTTATTTCGGGCTGAAAAACACGTTTTGAAAACTGTGCTGTTCCTGCCCTATAAGTTACATGGTGGTGACCAAAGTTGCCAAAACGTGTTTATTTCTGCTGAAAAACACGTTTTGACAACTTCTGCACACTGGGGTTAAGGGCTCGCTCAGTGAGCTCATCTGAGCCAGGCAGTTACTTTGGGATTCAACAGTCTGAAAAAACCCGTTTATTTCGAGCTGAAAAACACGTTTTGAAAACTGTGCTGTACTTGCCCCAAAAGTTACATGGGGGTGACCAAAGTTGCCAAAACGTGTTTATTTGTGCTGACAAACACGTTTTGACAACTTCTACACACTGCGGTTAAGGGCTGACTCAGTGGGCTCTTCTGAGCCAGGCAGCTACCTTGCGATTCCAAGGGATGAGAAAACGCGTTTATTTCGGGCTGAAAAGCACGTTTTGAAAAGTGTGCTGTTCCAGCCCTATAAGTAACATGGGGGTGACCAAAGTTGCCAAAACGTGTTTATTTGTGCTGACAAACACGTTTTGACAACTTCTACACACTGCGGTTAAGGGCTGACTCAGTGGGCTCTTCTGAGCCAGGCAGTTACCTTGCGATTCCAAGGGATGAGAAAACGCGTTTATTTCGGGCTGAAAAACACGTTTTGAAAAGTGTGCTGTTCCTGCCCTATAAGTTACATGGTGGTGACCAAAGTTGCCAAAACGTGTTTATTTCTGCTGAAAAACACGTTTTGACAACTTCTGCACACTGGGGTTAAGGGCTGGCTCAGTGAGCTCATCTGAGCCAGGCAGTTACTTTGGGATTCAACAGTCTGAAAAAACGCGTTTATTTCGAGCTGAAAAACACGTTTTGAAAACTGTGCTGTACTTGCCCTAAAAGTTACATGGGGGTGACCAAAGTTGCCAACACGTGTTTATTTGTGCTGACAAACACGTTTTGACAACTTCTTCACACCAGGGTTAAGGGCTGACTCAGTGGGCTCTTCTGAACCAGGCAGTTACACTGCGATTCCAAGGGCTGAGAAAACGCGTTTATTTCGGGCTGAAAAACACGTTTTGAAAAGTGTGCTGTTACTGCCCTATAAGTAACATGGGGGTGACCAAATTTGCCAAAACGTGTTTATTTGTGCTGACAAACACGTTTTGACATCTTCTGCACACTGGGGTTAAGGGCTGGCTCAGTGACCTCATCTGAGCCAGGCAGTTACATTGGGATTCAACAGTCTGAAAAAACGTGTTTATTTCGAGCTGAAAAACACGTTTTGAAAACTGTGCTGTTCTTGCCCCAAAAGTTACATGGGGGTGACCAAAGTTGCCCAAACGTGTTTATTTGTGCTGAAAAACACGTTTTGACAACTTCTGCACACTGGGGTTAAGGGCTGACTCAGTGGGCTCTTCTGAGCCAGGCAGTTACACTGCGATTCCAAGGGCTGAGAAAACGCGTTTATTTCGAGCTGAAAAACACGTTTTGAAAAGTGTGCTGTTACTGCCCTATAAGTTACATGGGGGTGACCAAAGTTGCCAAAACGTGTTTATTTGTGCTGACAAACACGTTTGACAACTTCTGCACACTGGAGTTAAGGGCTGACTCAGTGGGCTCTTCTGAGCCAGGCAGTTACCTTGCGATTCCAAGGGATGAGAAAACGCGTTTATTTCGGGCTGAAAAACACGTTTTGAAAAGTGTGCTGTTTCTGCCCTATAAGTTACATGGGGGTGACCAAAGTTGCCAAAACGTGTTTATTTGTGTTGAAAAACACGTATTGACAACTTCTGCACACTGGGGTTAAGGGCTGACTCAGTGGGCTCTTCTGAACCAGGCAGTTACACTGCGATTCCAAGGGCTGAGAAAACGCGTTTATTTCGGGCTGAAAAACACGTTTTGAAAACTGTGCTGTTCCTGCCCTATAAGTTACATGGTGGTGACCAAAGTTGCCAAAACGTGTTTATTTGTGCTGAGAAACACGTTTGACAACTTCTGCACACTGGAGTTAAGGGCTGACTCAGTGGGCTCTTCTGAGCCAGGCAGTTACACTGCGATTCCAAGGGCTGAGAAAACGCGTTTATTTCGGGCTGAAAAACACGTTTTGAAAACTGTGCTGTTCCTGCCCTATAAGTTACATGGTGGTGACCAAAGTTGCCAAAACGTGTTTATTTGTGCTGAGAAACACGTTTGACAACTTCTGCACACTGGGGTTAAGGGCTGGCTCAGTGAGCTCATCTGAGCCAGGCAGTTTCTTTGGGATTCAACAGTCTGAAAAAACGCGTTTATTTCGAGCTGAAAAAAACGTTTTGAAAACTGTTCTGTACTTGCCCTAAAAGTTACATGGGGGTGACCAAAGTTGCCAAAACGTGTGTATTTGTGCTGACAAACACGTTTGACAACTTCTGCACACTGGAGTTAAGGGCTGACTCAGTGGGCTCTTCTGAGCCAGGCAGTTACACTGCGATTCCAAGGGCTGAGAAAACGCGTTTATTTCGAGCTGAAAAACACGTTTTGAAAAGTGTGCTGTTCCTGCCCTATAAGTAACATGGGGGTGACCAAAGTTGCCAAAACGTGTTTATTTGTGCTGAAAAACACGTTTTGACAACTTCTGCACACTGCGGTTAAGGGCTGACTCAGTAAGCTCTTCTGAGCCAGGCAGTTACCTTGCGATTCCAAGGGATGAGAAAACGCGTTTATTTCGGGCTGAAAAACACGTTTTGAAAAGTGTGCTGTTCCTGCCCTATAAGTTACATGGGGGTGACCAAAGTTGCCAAAACGTGTTTATTTGTGTTGAAAAACACGTATTGGCATCTTCTGCACACTGGGGTTAAGGGCTGACTCAGTGGGCTCTTCTGAACCAGGCAGTTACACTGCGATTCCAAGGGCTGAGAAAACGCGTTTATTTCGGGCTGAAAAACACGTTTTGAAAACTGTGTTGTTCCTTTCCTATAAGTTACATGGTGGTGACCAAAGTTGCCAAAACGTGTTTATTTCTGCTGAAAAACACGTTTTGACAACTTCTGCACACTGGGGTTAAGGGCTGGCTCAGTGAGCTCATCTGAGCCAGGCAGTTACTTTGGGATTCAACAGTCTGAAAAAACGCGTTTATTTCGAGCTGAAAAACACGTTTTGAAAACTGTGCTGTTCTTGCCCCAAAAGTTACATGGGGGTGACCAAAGTTGCCCAAACGTGTTTATTTGTGCTGAAAAACACGTTTTGACAACTTCTGCACACTGGGGTTAAGGGCTGACTCAGTGGGCTCTTCTGAGCCAGGCAGTTACACTGCGATTCCAAGGGCTGAGAAAACGCGTTTATTTTGAGCTGAAAAACACGTTTTGAAAAGTGTGCTGTTCCTGCCCTATAAGTAACATGGGGGTGACCAAAGTTGGCAAAACGTGTTTATTTGTGCTGACAAACACGTTTTGACAACTTCTGCACACTGGGGTTAAGGGCTGGCTCAGTGAGCTCATCTGAGCCAGGCAGTTACATTGGGATTCAACAGTCTGAAAAAACGCGTTTATTTCGAACTGAAAAACACGATTTGAAACGTGTGCTGTTCTTGCCCCAAAAGTTACATGGTGGTGACCAAAGTTGCCAAAACGTGTTTATTATTGCTGAAAAACACGTTTTGACAACTTCTGCACACTGGGGTTAAGGGCTGGCTCAGTGAGCTCATCTGAGCCAGGCAGATACTTTGGGATTCAACAGTCTGAAAAAACGCGTTTATTCCGAGCTGAAAAACACGTTTTGAAAACTGTGCTGTACTTGCCCCAAAAGTTACATGGGGGTGACCAAAGTTGCCAAAACGTGTTTATTTGTGCTGACAAACACGTTTTGACAACTTCTGCACACTGGAGTTAAGGGCTGACTCAGTGGGCTCTTCTGAGCCAGGCAGTTACACTGCGATTCCAAGGGCTGAGAAAACGCGTTTATTTCGAGCTGAAAAACACGTTTTGAAAAGTGTTCTGTTCCTGCCCTATAAGTAACATGGGGGTGACCAAAGTTGCCAAAACGTGTTTATTTGTGCTGACAAACACGTTTTGACAACTTCTGCACACTGGAGTTAAGGGCTGACTCAGTGGGCTCTTCTGAGCCAGGCAGTTACACTGCGATTCCAAGGGCTGAGAAAACGCGTTTATTTCGAGCTGAAAAACACGTTTTGAAAAGTGTTCTGTTCCTGCCCTATAAGTAACATGGGGGTGACCAAAGTTGACAAAACGTGTTTATTTGTGCTGACAAACACGTTTTGACAACTTCTGCACACTGGGGTTAAGGGCTGACTCAGTGTGCTCTTCTGATCCAGGCAGTTACACTGCGATTCCAAGGGCTGAGAAAACGCGTTTATTTCGGGCTGAAAAACACGTTTTGAAAGGTGTGCTGTTACTGCCCTATAAGTAACATGGGGGTGACCAAAGTTGCCAAAACGTGTTTATTTGTGCTGAAAAACAGGTTTCGACATCTTCTGCACACTGGGGTTAAGGGCTGGCTCAGTGACCTCATCTGAGCCAGGCAGTTACATTGGGATTCAACAGTCTGAAAAAACGTGTTTATTTCGAGCTGAAAAACACGTTTTGAAAACTGTGCTGTTCTTGCCCCAAAAGTTACATGGGGGTGACCAAAGTTGCCCAAACGTGTTTATTTGTGCTGAAAAACACGTTTTGACAACTTCTGCACACTGTAGTTAAGGGCTGACTCAGTGGGCTCTTCTGAGCCAGGCAGTTACACTGCGATTCCAAGGGCTGAGAAAACGCGTTTATTTCGAGCTGAAAAATACGTTTTGAAAAGTGTGCTGTTCCTGCCCTATAAGTAACATGGGGGTGACCAAAGTTGCCAAAACGTGTTTATTTGTGCTGAAAAACACGTTTTGACAACTTCTGCACACTGGGGTTAAGGGCTGGCTCAGTGACCTCATCTGAGCCAGGCAGTTACATTGGGATTCAACAGTCTGAAAAAACGCGTTTATTTCGAGCTGAAAAACACGTTTTGAAAACTGTGCTGTTCTAGCCCCAAAAGTTACATGGGGGTGACCAAAGTTGCCCAAACGTGTTTATTTGTGCTGAAAAAACACGTTTTGACAACTTCTGCACACTGGGGTAAAGGGCTGGCTCAGTGACCTCATATGAGCCAGGCAGTTACATAGGGATTCAACAGTCTGAAGAAACGCGTTTATTTCGAGCTGAAAAACACGTTTTGAAAACTGTGCTGTACTTGTCCCAAAAGTTACATGGGGGTGACCAAAGTTGCCAAAACGTGTTTATTTGTGCTGACAAACACGTTTTGACAACTTCTTCACACTGGGGTTAAGGGCTGACTCAGTGGGCTCTTCTGAGCCAGGCAGTTGCATTGCGATTCCAAGGGCTGAGAAAACGCGTTTATTTCGGGCTGAAAAACACGTTTTGAAAAGTGTGCTGTTCCAGACCTATAAGTAACATGGGGGTGACCAAAGTTGCCAAAACGTGTTTATTTGTGCTGACAAACACGTTTTGACAACTTCTGCACACTGCGGTTAAGGGCTGACTCAGTGGGCTCTTCTTAACCAGGCAGTTACACTGCGATTCCAAGGGCTGAGAAAACGCGTTTATTTCGGGCTGAAAAACACGTTTTGAAAACTGTGCTGTTCCTGCCCTATAAGTTACATGGTGGTGACCAAAGTTGCCAAAACGTGTTTATTTCTGCTGAAAAACACGTTTTGACAACTTCTGCACACTGGGGTTAAGGGCTCGCTCAGTGAGCTCATCTGAGCCAGGCAGTTACTTTGGGATTCAACAGTCTGAAAAAACCCGTTTATTTCGAGCTGAAAAACACGTTTTGAAAACTGTGCTGTACTTGCCCCAAAAGTTACATGGGGGTGACCAAAGTTGCCAAAACGTGTTTATTTGTGCTGACAAACACGTTTTGACAACTTCTTCACACTGGGGTTAAGGGCTGACTCAGTGGGCTCTTCTGAACCAGGCAGTTACACTGCGATTCCAAGGCCTGAGAAAACGCGTTTATTTCGAGCTGAAAAACACGTTTTGAAAAGTGTGCTGTTCCTGCCTATAAGTAACATGGGGGTGACCAAAGTTGCCAAAACGTGTTTATTTCTGCTGACAAACACGTTTTGACAACTTCTACACACTGCGGTTAAGGGCTGACTCAGTGGGCTCTTCTGAGCCAGGCAGCTACCTTGCGATTCCAAGGGATGAGAAAACGCGTTTATTTCGGGCTGAAAAACACGTTTTGAAAAGTGTGCTGTTCCTGCCCTATAAGTAACATGGGGGTGACCAAAGTTGCCAAAACGTGTTTATGTGTGCTGACAAACATGTTTTGACAACTTCTGCACACCAGGGTTAAGGGCTGACTCAGTGGGCTCTTCTGAACCAGGCAGTTACACTGCGATTCCAAGGGCTGAGAAAACGCGTTTATTTCGGGCTGAAAAACACGTTTTGAAAAGTGTGCTGTTACTGCCCTATAAGTAACATGGGGGTGACCAAATTTGCCAAAACGTGTTTATTTGTGCTGACAAACACGTTTTGACATCTTCTGCACACTGGGGTTAAGGGCTGGCTCAGTGACCTCATCTGAGCCAGGCAGTTACATTGGGATTCAACAGTCTGAAAAAACGTGTTTATTTCGAGCTGAAAAACACGTTTTGAAAAGTGTGCTGTTCCTGCCCTATAAGTTACATGGGGGTGACCAAAGTTGCCAAAACGTGTTTATTTGTGCTGACAAACACGTTTGACAACTTCTGCACACTGGAGTTAAGGGCTGACTCAGTGGGCTCTTCTGAGCCAGGCAGTTACCTTGCGATTCCAAGGGATGAGAAAACGCGTTTATTTCGGGCTGAAAAACACGTTTTGAAAAGTGTGCTGTTCCTGCCCTATAAGTTACATGGGGGTGACCAAAGTTGCCAAAACGTGTTTATTTGTGTTGAAAAACACGTATTGACAACTTCTGCACACTGGGGTTAAGGGCTGACTCAGTGGGCTCTTCTGAACCAGGCAGTTACACTGCGATTCCAAGGGCTGAGAAAACGCGTTTATTTCGGGCTGAAAAACACGTTTTGAAAACTGTGCTGTTCCTGCCCTATAAGTTACATGGTGGTGACCAAAGTTGCCAAAACGTGTTTATTTCTGCTGAAAAACACGTTTTGACAACTTCTGCACACTGGGGTTAAGGGCTCGCTCAGTGAGCTCATCTGAGCCAGGCAGTTACTTTGGGATTCAACAGTCTGAAAAAACCCGTTTATTTCGAGCTGAAAAACACGTTTTGAAAACTGTGCTGTACTTGCCCCAAAAGTTACATGGGGGTGACCAAAGTTGCCAAAACGTGTTTATTTGTACTGACAAACACGTTTTGACAACTTCTTCACACTGGGGTTAAGGGCTGACTCAGTGGGCTCTTCTGAACCAGGCAGTTACACTGCGATTCCAAGGCCTGAGAAAACGCGTTTATTTCGAGCTGAAAAACACGTTTTGAAAAGTGTGCTGTTCCTGCCTATAAGTAACATGGGGGTGACCAAAGTTGCCAAAACGTGTTTATTTGTGCTGACAAACACGTTTTGACAACTTCTACACACTGCGGTTAAGGGCTGACTCAGTGGGCTCTTCTGAGCCAGGCAGCTACCTTGCGATTCCAAGGGATGAGAAAACGCGTTTATTTCGGGCTGAAAAACACGTTTTGAAAAGTGTGCTGTTCCTGCCCTATAAGTAACATGGGGGTGACCAAAGTTGCCAAAACGTGTTTATGTGTGCTGACAAACATGTTTTGACAACTTCTGCACACTGGGGTTATGGGCTGGCTCAGTGAGCTCATCTGAGCCAGGCAGATACTTTGGGATTCAACAGTCTGAAAAAACGCGTTTATTTCGAGCTGAAAAACACGTTTTGAAAACTGTGCTGTACTTGCCCCAAAAGTTACATGGGGGTGACCAAAGTTGCCAAAACGTGTTTATTTGTGCTGACAAACACGTTTTGACAACTTCTTCACACTGGGGTTAAGGGCTGACTCAGTGGGCTCTTCTGAGCCAGGCAGTTGCATTGCGATTCCAAGGGCTGAGAAAACGCGTTTATTTCGGGCTGAAAAGCACGTTTTGAAAAGTGTGCTGTTCCAGCCCTATAAGTAACATGGGGGTGACCAAAGTTGCCAAAACGTGTTTATTTGTGCTGACAAACACGTTTTGACAACTTCTACACACTGCGGTTAAGGGCTGACTCAGTGGGCTCTTCTGAGCCAGGCAGTTACCTTGCGATTCCAAGGGATGAGAAAACGCGTTTATTTCGGGCTGAAAAACACGTTTTGAAAAGTGTGCTGTTCCTGCCCTATAAGTTACATGGTGGTGACCAAAGTTGCCAAAACGTGTTTATTTCTGCTGAAAAACACGTTTTGACAACTTCTGCACACTGGGGTTAAGGGCTGGCTCAGTGAGCTCATCTGAGCCAGGCAGTTACTTTGGGATTCAACAGTCTGAAAAAACGCGTTTATTTCGAGCTGAAAAACACGTTTTGAAAACTGTGCTGTACTTGCCCTAAAAGTTACATGGGGGTGACCAAAGTTGCCAAAACGTGTTTATTTGTGCTGACAAACACGTTTTGACAACTTCTTCACACCAGGGTTAAGGGCTGACTCAGTGGGCTCTTCTGAACCAGGCAGTTACACTGCGATTCCAAGGGCTGAGAAAACGTGTTTATTTCGGGCTGAAAAACACGTTTTGAAAAGTGTGCTGTTACTGCCCTATAAGTAACATGGGGGTGACCAAATTTGCCAAAACGTGTTTATTTGTGCTGACAAACACGTTTTGACATCTTCTGCACACTGGGGTTAAGGGCTGGCTCAGTGACCTCATCTGAGCCAGGCAGTTACATTGGGATTCAACAGTCTGAAAAAACGTGTTTATTTCGAGCTGAAAAACACGTTTTGAAAACTGTGCTGTTCTTGCCCCAAAAGTTACATGGGGGTGACCAAAGTTGCCCAAACGTGTTTATTTGTGCTGAAAAACACGTTTTGACAACTTCTGCACACTGGGGTTAAGGGCTGACTCAGTGGGCTCTTCTGAGCCAGGCAGTTACCTTGCGATTCCAAGGGATGAGAAAACGCGTTTATTTCGGGCTGAAAAACACGTTTTGAAAAGTGTGCTGTTCCTGCCCTATAAGTTACATGGGGGTGACCAAAGTTGCCAAAACGTGTTTATTTGTGCTGACAAACACGTTTGACAACTTCTGCACACTGGAGTTAAGGGCTGACTCAGTGGGCTCTTCTGAGCCAGGCAGTTACCTTGCGATTCCAAGGGATGAGAAAACGCGTTTATTTCGGGCTGAAAAACACGTTTTGAAAAGTGTGCTGTTCCTGCCCTATAAGTTACATGGGGGTGACCAAAGTTGCCAAAACGTGTTTATTTGTGTTGAAAAACACGTATTGACAACTTCTGCACACTGGGGTTAAGGGCTGACTCAGTGGGCTCTTCTGAACCAGGCAGTTACACTGCGATTCCAAGGGCTGAGAAAACGCGTTTATTTCGGGCTGAAAAACACGTTTTGAAAACTGTGCTGTTCCTGCCCTATAAGTTACATGGTGGTGACCAAAGTTGCCAAAACGTGTTTATTTCTGCTGAAAAACACGTTTTGACAACTTCTGCACACTGGGGTTAAGGGCTGGCTCAGTGAGCTCATCTGAGCCAGGCAGTTTCTTTGGGATTCAACAGTCTGAAAAAACGCGTTTATTTCGAGCTGAAAAAAACGTTTTGAAAACTGTTCTGTACTTGCCCTAAAAGTTACATGGGGGTGACCAAAGTTGCCAAAACGTGTTTATTTGTGCTGACAAACACGTTTTGACAACTTCTTCACACCGGGGTTAAGGGCTGACTCAGTGGGCTCTTCTGAACCAGGCAGTTACACTGCGATTCCAAGGCCTGAGAAAACGCGTTTATTTCGAGCTGAAAAACACGTTTTGAAAAGTGTGCTGTTCCTGCCCTATAAGTTACATGGGGGTGACCAAAGTTGCCAAAACGTGTTTATTTGTGCTGAGAAACACGTTTGACAACTTCTGCACACTGGAGTTAAGGGCTGACTCAGTGGGCTCTTCTGAGCCAGGCAGTTACACTGCGATTCCAAGGGCTGAGAAAACGCGTTTATTTCGAGCTGAAAAACACGTTTTGAAAACTGTGCTGTACTTGCCCCAAAAGTTACATGGGGGTGACCAAAGTTGCCAAAACGTGTTTATTTGTGCTGAAAAACACGTTTTGACAACTTCTTCACACTGGGGTTAAGGGCTGACTCAGTGGGCTCTTCTGAGCCAGGCAGTTACCTTGCGATTCCAAGGGATGAGAAAACGCGTTTATTTCGGGCTGAAAAACACGTTTTGAAAAGTGTACTGTTCCTGCCCTATAAGTAACATGGGGGTGACCAAAGTTGCCAAAACGTGTTTATTTGTGCTGACAAACATGTTTTGACAACTTCTGCACACTGGAGTTAAGGGCTGACTCAGTGGGCTCTTCTGAGCCAGGCAGTTACACTGCGATTCCAAGGGCTGAGAAAACGCGTTTATTTCGAGCTGAAAAACACGTTTTGAAAAGTGTGCTGTTCCTGCCCTATAAGTAACATGGGGGTGACCAAAGTTGCCAAAACGTGTTTATTTGTGCTGAAAAACACGTTTTGACAACTTCTGCACACTGCGGTTAAGGGCTGACTCAGTAAGCTCTTCTGAGCCAGGCAGTTACCTTGCGATTCCAAGGGATGAGAAAACGCGTTTATTTCGGGCTGAAAAACACGTTTTGAAAAGTGTGCTGTTCCTGCCCTATAAGTTACATGGGGGTGACCAAAGTTGCCAAAACGTGTTTATTTGTGTTGAAAAACACGTATTGGCAACTTCTGCACACTGGGGTTAAGGGCTGACTCAGTGGGCTCTTCTGAGCCAGGCAGTTACACTGCGATTCCAAGGGCTGAGAAAACGCGTTTATTTCGGGCTGAAAAACACGTTTTGAAAACTGTGTTGTTCCTTTCCTATAAGTTACATGGTGGTGACCAAAGTTGCCAAAACGTGTTTATTTCTGCTGAAAAACACGTTTTGACAACTTCTGCACACTGGGGTTAAGGGCTGGCTCAGTGAGCTCATCTGAGCCAGGCAGTTACTTTGGGATTCAACAGTCTGAAAAAACGCGTTTATTTCGAGCTGAAAAACACGTTTTGAAAACTGTGCTGTTCTTGCCCCAAAAGTTACATGGGGGTGACCAAAGTTGCCCAAACGTGTTTATTTGTGCTGAAAAACACGTTTTGACAACTTCTGCACACTGGGGTTAAGGGCTGACTCAGTGGGCTCTTCTGAGCCAGGCAGTTACACTGCGATTCCAAGGGCTGAGAAAACGCGTTTATTTTGAGCTGAAAAACACGTTTTGAAAAGTGTGCTGTTCCTGCCCTATAAGTAACATGGGGGTGACCAAAGTTGGCAAAACGTGTTTATTTGTGCTGACAAACACGTTTTGACAACTTCTGCACACTGGGGTTAAGGGCTGGCTCAGTGAGCTCATCTGAGCCAGGCAGTTACATTGGGATTCAACAGTCTGAAAAAACGCGTTTATTTCGAACTGAAAAACACGATTTGAAACGTGTGCTGTTCTTGCCCCAAAAGTTACATGGTGGTGACCAAAGTTGCCAAAACGTGTTTATTTCTGCTGAAAAACACGTTTTGACAACTTCTGCACACTGGGGTTAAGGGCTGGCTCAGTGAGCTCATCTGAGCCAGGCAGATACTTTGGGATTCAACAGTCTGAAAAAACGCGTTTATTCCGAGCTGAAAAACACGTTTTGAAAACTGTGCTGTACTTGCCCCAAAAGTTACATGGGGGTGACCAAAGTTGCCAAAACGTGTTTATTTGTGCTGACAAACACGTTTTGACAACTTCTGCACACTGGAGTTAAGGGCTGACTCAGTGGGCTCTTCTGAGCCAGGCAGTTACACTGCGATTCCAAGGGCTGAGAAAACGCGTTTATTTCGAGCTGAAAAACACGTTTTGAAAAGTGTTCTGTTCCTGCCCTATAAGTAACATGGGGGTGACCAAAGTTGACAAAACGTGTTTATTTGTGCTGACAAACACGTTTTGACAACTTCTGCACACTGGGGTTAAGGGCTGACTCAGTGTGCTCTTCTGAGCCAGGCAGTTACACTGCGATTCCAAGGGCTGAGAAAACGCGTTTATTTCGGGCTGAAAAACACGTTTTGAAAGGTGTGCTGTTACTGCCCTATAAGTAACAGGGGGTTGACCAAAGTTGCCAAAACGTGTTTATTTGTGCTGAAAAACAGGTATCGACATCTTCTGCACACTGGGGTTAAGGGCTGGCTCAGTGACCTCATCTGAGCCAGGCAGTTACATTGGGATTCAACAGTCTGAAAAAACGTGTTTATTTCGAGCTGAAAAACACGTTTTGAAAACTGTGCTGTTCTTGCCCCAAAAGTTACATGGGGGTGACCAAAGTTGCCCAAACGTGTTTATTTGTGCTGAAAAACACGTTTTGACAACTTCTGCACACTGGGGTTAAGGGCTGACTCAGTGGGCTCTTCTGAGCCAGGCAGTTACACTGCGATTCCAAGGGCTGAGAAAACGCGTTTATTTCGGGCTGAAAAACACGTTTTGAAAAGTGTGCTGTTCCAGCCCTATAAGTAACATGGGGGTGACCAAAGTTGCCAAAACGTGTTTATTTGTGCTGACAAACACGTTTTGACAACTTCTGCACACTGCGGTTAAGGGCTGACTCAGTGGGCTCTTCTGAGCCAGGCAGTTACCTTGCGATTCCAAGGGCTGAGAAAACGCGTTTATTTCGGGCTGAAAAACACGTTTTGAAAAGTGTGCTGTTCCTGCCCTATAAGTTACATGGGGGTGACCAAAGTTGCCAAAACATGTTTATTTGTGTTGAAAAACACGTATTGACAACTTCTGCACACTGGGGTTAAGGGCTGACTCAGTGGGCTCTTCTTAACCAGGCAGTTACACTGCGATTCCATGGGCTGAGAAAACGCGTTTATTTCGGGCTGAAAAACACGTTTTGAAAACTGTGCTGTTCCTGCCCTATAAGTTACATGGTGGTGACCAAAGTTGCCAAAACGTGTTTATTTCTGCTGAAAAACACGTTTTGACAACTTCTGCACACTGGGGTTAAGGGCTGGCTCAGTGAGCTCATCTGAGCCAGGCAGTTACTTTGGGATTCAACAGTCTGAAAAAACCAGTTTATTTCGAGCTGAAAAACACGTTTTGAAAACTGTGCTGTACTTGCCCCAAAAGTTACATGGGGGTGACCAAAGTTGCCAAAACGTGTTTATTTGTGCTGACAAACACGTTTTGACAACTTCTTCACACTGGGGTTAAGGGCTGACTCAGTGGGCTCTTCTGAGCCAGGCAGTTGCATTGCGATTCCAAGGGCTGAGAGAACGCGTTTATTTCGGGCTGAAAAGCACGTTTTGAAAAGTGTGCTGTTCCAGCCCTATAAGTAACATGGGGGTGACCAAAGTTGCCAAAACGTGTTTATTTGTGCTGACAAACACGTTTTGACAACTTCTACACACTGCGGTTAAGGGCTGACTCAGTGGGCTCTTCTGAGCCAGGCAGCTACCTTGCGATTCCAAGGGATGAGAAAACGCGTTTATTTCGGGCTGAAAAACACGTTTTGAAAAGTGTGCTGTTCCTGCCCTATAAGTAACATGGGGGTGACCAAAGTTGCCAAAACGTGTTTATGTGTGCTGACAAACATGTTTTGACAACTTCTGCACACTGGGGTTATGGGCTGGCTCAGTGAGCTCATCTGAGCCAGGCAGATACTTTGGGATTCAACAGTCTGAAAAAACGCGTTTATTTCGAGCTGAAAAACACGTTTTGAAAACTGTGCTGTACTTGCCCCAAAAGTTACATGGGGGTGACCAAAGTTGCCAAAACGTGTTTATTTGTGCTGACAAACACGTTTTGACAACTTCTTCACACTGGGGTTAAGGGCTGACTCAGTGGGCTCTTCTGAGCCAGGCAGTTGCATTGCGATTCCAAGGGCTGAGAAAACGCGTTTATTTCGGGCTGAAAAGCACGTTTTGAAAAGTGTGCTTTTCCAGCCCTATAAGTAACATGGGGGTGACCAAAGTTGCCAAAACGTGTTTATTTGTGCTGACAAACACGTTTTGACAACTTCTACACACTGCGGTTAAGGGCTGACTCAGTGGGCTCTTCTGAGCCAGGCAGTTACCTTGCGATTCCAAGGGATGAGAAAACGCGTTTATTTCGGGCTGAAAAACACGTTTTGAAAAGTGTGCTGTTCCTGCCCTATAAGTTACATGGTGGTGACCAAAGTTGCCAAAACGTGTTTATTTCTGCTGAAAAACACGTTTTGACAACTTCTGCACACTGGGGTTAAGGGCTGGCTCAGTGAGCTCATCTGAGCCAGGCAGTTACTTTGGGATTCAACAGTCTGAAAAAACGCGTTTATTTCGAGCTGAAAAACACGTTTTGAAAACTGTGCTGTACTTGCCCTAAAAGTTACATGGGGGTGACCAAAGTTGCCAAAACGTGTTTATTTGTGCTGACAAACACGTTTTGACAACTTCTTCACACCAGGGTTAAGGGCTGACTCAGTGGGCTCTTCTGAACCAGGCAGTTACACTGCGATTCCAAGGGCTGAGAAAACGCGTTTATTTCTGGCTGAAAAACACGTTTTGAAAAGTGTGCTGTTACTGCCCTATAAGTAACATGGGGGTGACCAAATTTGCCAAAACGTGTTTATTTGTGCTGACAAACACGTTTTGACATCTTCTGCACACTGGGGTTAAGGGCTGGCTCAGTGACCTCATCTGAGCCAGGCAGTTACATTGGGATTCAACAGTCTGAAAAAACGTGTTTATTTCGAGCTGAAAAACATGTTTTGAAAACTGTGCTGTTCTTGCCCCAAAAGTTACATGGGGGTGACCAAAGTTGCCCAAACGTGTTTATTTGTGCTGAAAAACACGTTTTGACAACTTCTGCACACTGGGGTTAAGGGCTGACTCAGTGGGCTCTTCTGAGCCAGGCAGTTACACTGCGATTCCAAGGGCTGAGAAAACGCGTTTATTTCGAGCTGAAAAACACGTTTTGAAAAGTGTGCTGTTCCTGCCCTATAAGTTACATGGGGGTGACCAAAGTTGCCAAAACGTGTTTATTTGTGCTGACAAACACGTTTGACAACTTCTGCACACTGGAGTTAAGGGCTGACTCAGTGGGCTCTTCTGAGCCAGGCAGTTACCTTGCGATTCCAAGGGATGAGAAAACGCGTTTATTTCGGGCTGAAAAACACGTTTTGAAAAGTGTGCTGTTCCTGCCCTATAAGTTACATGGGGGTGACCAAAGTTGCCAAAACGTGTTTATTTGTGTTGAAAAACACGTATTGACAACTTCTGCACACTGGGGTTAAGGGCTGACTCAGTGGGCTCTTCTGAACCAGGCAGTTACACTGCGATTCCAAGGGCTGAGAAAACGCGTTTATTTCGGGCTGAAAAACACGTTTTGAAAACTGTGCTGTTCCTGCCCTATAAGTTACATGGTGGTGACCAAAGTTGCCAAAACGTGTTTATTTCTGCTGAAAAACACGTTTTGACAACTTCTGCACACTGGGGTTAAGGGCTGGCTCAGTGAGCTCATCTGAGCCAGGCAGTTTCTTTGGGATTCAACAGTCTGAAAAAACGCGTTTATTTCGAACTGAAAAAAACGTTTTGAAAACTGTTCTGTACTTGCCCTAAAAGTTACATGGGGGTGACCAAAGTTGCCAAAACGTGTTTATTTGTGCTGACAAACACGTTTTGACAACTTCTGCACACTGGAGTTAAGGGCTGACTCAGTGGGCTCTTCTGAGCCAGGCAGTTACACTGCGATTCCAAGGGCTGAGAAAACGCGTTTATTTCGAGCTGAAAAACACGTTTTGAAAAGTGTTCTGTTCCTGCCCTATAAGTAACATGGGGGTGACCAAAGTTGACAAAACGTGTTTATTTGTGCTGACAAACACGTTTTGACAACTTCTGCACACTGGGGTTAAGGGCTGACTCAGTGTGCTCTTCTGATCCAGGCAGTTACACTGCGATTCCAAGGGCTGAGAAAACGCGTTTATTTCGGGCTGAAAAACACGTTTTGAAAGGTGTGCTGTTACTGCCCTATAAGTAACATGGGGGTGACCAAAGTTGCCAAAACGTGTTTATTTGTGCTGAAAAACAGGTTTCGACATCTTCTGCACACTGGGGTTAAGGGCTGGCTCAGTGACCTCATCTGAGCCAGGCAGTTACATTGGGATTCAACAGTCTGAAAAAACGTGTTTATTTCGAGCTGAAAAACACGTTTTGAAAACTGTGCTGTTCTTGCCCCAAAAGTTACATGGGGGTGACCAAAGTTGCCCAAACGTGTTTATTTGTGCTGAAAAACACGTTTTGACAACTTCTGCACACTGTAGTTAAGGGCTGACTCAGTGGGCTCTTCTGAGCCAGGCAGTTACACTGCGATTCCAAGGGCTGAGAAAACGCGTTTATTTCGAGCTGAAAAATACGTTTTGAAAAGTGTGCTGTTCCTGCCCTATAAGTAACATGGGGGTGACCAAAGTTGCCAAAACGTGTTTATTTGTGCTGAAAAACACGTTTTGACAACTTCTGCACACTGGGGTTAAGGGCTGGCTCAGTGACCTCATCTGAGCCAGGCAGTTACATTGGGATTCAACAGTCTGAAAAAACGCGTTTATTTCGAGCTGAAAAACACGTTTTGAAAACTGTGCTGTTCTAGCCCCAAAAGTTACATGGGGGTGACCAAAGTTGCCCAAACGTGTTTATTTGTGCTGAAAAAACACGTTTTGACAACTTCTGCACACTGGGGTAAAGGGCTGGCTCAGTGACCTCATATGAGCCAGGCAGTTACATAGGGATTCAACAGTCTGAAGAAACGCGTTTATTTCGAGCTGAAAAACACGTTTTGAAAACTGTGCTGTACTTGTCCCAAAAGTTACATGGGGGTGACCAAAGTTGCCAAAACGTGTTTATTTGTGCTGACAAACACGTTTTGACAACTTCTTCACACTGGGGTTAAGGGCTGACTCAGTGGGCTCTTCTGAGCCAGGCAGTTGCATTGCGATTCCAAGGGCTGAGAAAACGCGTTTATTTCGGGCTGAAAAACACGTTTTGAAAAGTGTGCTGTTCCAGACCTATAAGTAACATGGGGGTGACCAAAGTTGCCAAAACGTGTTTATTTGTGCTGACAAACACGTTTTGACAACTTCTGCACACTGCGGTTAAGGGCTGACTCAGTGGGCTCTTCTTAACCAGGCAGTTACACTGCGATTCCAAGGGCTGAGAAAACGCGTTTATTTCGGGCTGAAAAACACGTTTTGAAAACTGTGCTGTTCCTGCCCTATAAGTTACATGGTGGTGACCAAAGTTGCCAAAACGTGTTTATTTCTGCTGAAAAACACGTTTTGACAACTTCTGCACACTGGGGTTAAGGGCTCGCTCAGTGAGCTCATCTGAGCCAGGCAGTTACTTTGGGATTCAACAGTCTGAAAAAACCCGTTTATTTCGAGCTGAAAAACACGTTTTGAAAACTGTGCTGTACTTGCCCCAAAAGTTACATGGGGGTGACCAAAGTTGCCAAAACGTGTTTATTTGTGCTGACAAACACGTTTTGACAACTTCTTCACACTGGGGTTAAGGGCTGACTCAGTGGGCTCTTCTGAACCAGGCAGTTACACTGCGATTCCAAGGCCTGAGAAAACGCGTTTATTTCGAGCTGAAAAACACGTTTTGAAAAGTGTGCTGTTCCTGCCTATAAGTAACATGGGGGTGACCAAAGTTGCCAAAACGTGTTTATTTCTGCTGACAAACACGTTTTGACAACTTCTACACACTGCGGTTAAGGGCTGACTCAGTGGGCTCTTCTGAGCCAGGCAGCTACCTTGCGATTCCAAGGGATGAGAAAACGCGTTTATTTCGGGCTGAAAAACACGTTTTGAAAAGTGTGCTGTTCCTGCCCTATAAGTAACATGGGGGTGACCAAAGTTGCCAAAACGTGTTTATGTGTGCTGACAAACATGTTTTGACAACTTCTGCACACCAGGGTTAAGGGCTGACTCAGTGGGCTCTTCTGAACCAGGCAGTTACACTGCGATTCCAAGGGCTGAGAAAACGCGTTTATTTCGGGCTGAAAAACACGTTTTGAAAAGTGTGCTGTTACTGCCCTATAAGTAACATGGGGGTGACCAAATTTGCCAAAACGTGTTTATTTGTGCTGACAAACACGTTTTGACATCTTCTGCACACTGGGGTTAAGGGCTGGCTCAGTGACCTCATCTGAGCCAGGCAGTTACATTGGGATTCAACAGTCTGAAAAAACGTGTTTATTTCGAGCTGAAAAACACGTTTTGAAAAGTGTGCTGTTCCTGCCCTATAAGTTACATGGGGGTGACCAAAGTTGCCAAAACGTGTTTATTTGTGCTGACAAACACGTTTGACAACTTCTGCACACTGGAGTTAAGGGCTGACTCAGTGGGCTCTTCTGAGCCAGGCAGTTACCTTGCGATTCCAAGGGATGAGAAAACGCGTTTATTTCGGGCTGAAAAACACGTTTTGAAAAGTGTGCTGTTCCTGCCCTATAAGTTACATGGGGGTGACCAAAGTTGCCAAAACGTGTTTATTTGTGTTGAAAAACACGTATTGACAACTTCTGCACACTGGGGTTAAGGGCTGACTCAGTGGGCTCTTCTGAACCAGGCAGTTACACTGCGATTCCAAGGGCTGAGAAAACGCGTTTATTTCGGGCTGAAAAACACGTTTTGAAAACTGTGCTGTTCCTGCCCTATAAGTTACATGGTGGTGACCAAAGTTGCCAAAACGTGTTTATTTCTGCTGAAAAACACGTTTTGACAACTTCTGCACACTGGGGTTAAGGGCTCGCTCAGTGAGCTCATCTGAGCCAGGCAGTTACTTTGGGATTCAACAGTCTGAAAAAACCCGTTTATTTCGAGCTGAAAAACACGTTTTGAAAACTGTGCTGTACTTGCCCCAAAAGTTACATGGGGGTGACCAAAGTTGCCAAAACGTGTTTATTTGTACTGACAAACACGTTTTGACAACTTCTTCACACTGGGGTTAAGGGCTGACTCAGTGGGCTCTTCTGAACCAGGCAGTTACACTGCGATTCCAAGGCCTGAGAAAACGCGTTTATTTCGAGCTGAAAAACACGTTTTGAAAAGTGTGCTGTTCCTGCCTATAAGTAACATGGGGGTGACCAAAGTTGCCAAAACGTGTTTATTTGTGCTGACAAACACGTTTTGACAACTTCTACACACTGCGGTTAAGGGCTGACTCAGTGGGCTCTTCTGAGCCAGGCAGCTACCTTGCGATTCCAAGGGATGAGAAAACGCGTTTATTTCGGGCTGAAAAACACGTTTTGAAAAGTGTGCTGTTCCTGCCCTATAAGTAACATGGGGGTGACCAAAGTTGCCAAAACGTGTTTATGTGTGCTGACAAACATGTTTTGACAACTTCTGCACACTGGGGTTATGGGCTGGCTCAGTGAGCTCATCTGAGCCAGGCAGATACTTTGGGATTCAACAGTCTGAAAAAACGCGTTTATTTCGAGCTGAAAAACACGTTTTGAAAACTGTGCTGTACTTGCCCCAAAAGTTACATGGGGGTGACCAAAGTTGCCAAAACGTGTTTATTTGTGCTGACAAACACGTTTTGACAACTTCTTCACACTGGGGTTAAGGGCTGACTCAGTGGGCTCTTCTGAGCCAGGCAGTTGCATTGCGATTCCAAGGGCTGAGAAAACGCGTTTATTTCGGGCTGAAAAGCACGTTTTGAAAAGTGTGCTGTTCCAGCCCTATAAGTAACATGGGGGTGACCAAAGTTGCCAAAACGTGTTTATTTGTGCTGACAAACACGTTTTGACAACTTCTACACACTGCGGTTAAGGGCTGACTCAGTGGGCTCTTCTGAGCCAGGCAGCTACCTTGCGATTCCAAGGGATGAGAAAACGCGTTTATTTCGGGCTGAAAAACACGTTTTGAAAAGTGTGCTGTTCCTGCCCTATAAGTTACATGGTGGTGACCAAAGTTGCCAAAACGTGTTTATTTCTGCTGAAAAACACGTTTTGACAACTTCTGCACACTGGGGTTAAGGGCTGGCTCAGTGAGCTCATCTGAGCCAGGCAGTTACTTTGGGATTCAACAGTCTGAAAAAACGCGTTTATTTCGAGCTGAAAAACACGTTTTGAAAACTGTGCTGTACTTGCCCTAAAAGTTACATGGGGGTGACCAAAGTTGCCAAAACGTGTTTATTTGTGCTGACAAACACGTTTTGACAACTTCTTCACACCAGGGTTAAGGGCTGACTCAGTGGGCTCTTCTGAACCAGGCAGTTACACTGCGATTCCAAGGGCTGAGAAAACGTGTTTATTTCGGGCTGAAAAACACGTTTTGAAAAGTGTGCTGTTACTGCCCTATAAGTAACATGGGGGTGACCAAATTTGCCAAAACGTGTTTATTTGTGCTGACAAACACGTTTTGACATCTTCTGCACACTGGGGTTAAGGGCTGGCTCAGTGACCTCATCTGAGCCAGGCAGTTACATTGGGATTCAACAGTCTGAAAAAACGTGTTTATTTCGAGCTGAAAAACACGTTTTGAAAACTGTGCTGTTCTTGCCCCAAAAGTTACATGGGGGTGACCAAAGTTGCCCAAACGTGTTTATTTGTGCTGAAAAACACGTTTTGACAACTTCTGCACACTGGGGTTAAGGGCTGACTCAGTGGGCTCTTCTGAGCCAGGCAGTTACCTTGCGATTCCAAGGGATGAGAAAACGCGTTTATTTCGGGCTGAAAAACACGTTTTGAAAAGTGTGCTGTTCCTGCCCTATAAGTTACATGGGGGTGACCAAAGTTGCCAAAACGTGTTTATTTGTGCTGACAAACACGTTTGACAACTTCTGCACACTGGAGTTAAGGGCTGACTCAGTGGGCTCTTCTGAGCCAGGCAGTTACCTTGCGATTCCAAGGGATGAGAAAACGCGTTTATTTCGGGCTGAAAAACACGTTTTGAAAAGTGTGCTGTTCCTGCCCTATAAGTTACATGGGGGTGACCAAAGTTGCCAAAACGTGTTTATTTGTGTTGAAAAACACGTATTGACAACTTCTGCACACTGGGGTTAAGGGCTGACTCAGTGGGCTCTTCTGAACCAGGCAGTTACACTGCGATTCCAAGGGCTGAGAAAACGCGTTTATTTCGGGCTGAAAAACACGTTTTGAAAACTGTGCTGTTCCTGCCCTATAAGTTACATGGTGGTGACCAAAGTTGCCAAAACGTGTTTATTTCTGCTGAAAAACACGTTTTGACAACTTCTGCACACTGGGGTTAAGGGCTGGCTCAGTGAGCTCATCTGAGCCAGGCAGTTTCTTTGGGATTCAACAGTCTGAAAAAACGCGTTTATTTCGAGCTGAAAAAAACGTTTTGAAAACTGTTCTGTACTTGCCCTAAAAGTTACATGGGGGTGACCAAAGTTGCCAAAACGTGTTTATTTGTGCTGACAAACACGTTTTGACAACTTCTTCACACCGGGGTTAAGGGCTGACTCAGTGGGCTCTTCTGAACCAGGCAGTTACACTGCGATTCCAAGGCCTGAGAAAACGCGTTTATTTCGAGCTGAAAAACACGTTTTGAAAAGTGTGCTGTTCCTGCCCTATAAGTTACATGGGGGTGACCAAAGTTGCCAAAACGTGTTTATTTGTGCTGAGAAACACGTTTGACAACTTCTGCACACTGGAGTTAAGGGCTGACTCAGTGGGCTCTTCTGAGCCAGGCAGTTACACTGCGATTCCAAGGGCTGAGAAAACGCGTTTATTTCGAGCTGAAAAACACGTTTTGAAAACTGTGCTGTACTTGCCCCAAAAGTTACATGGGGGTGACCAAAGTTGCCAAAACGTGTTTATTTGTGCTGAAAAACACGTTTTGACAACTTCTTCACACTGGGGTTAAGGGCTGACTCAGTGGGCTCTTCTGAGCCAGGCAGTTACCTTGCGATTCCAAGGGATGAGAAAACGCGTTTATTTCGGGCTGAAAAACACGTTTTGAAAAGTGTACTGTTCCTGCCCTATAAGTAACATGGGGGTGACCAAAGTTGCCAAAACGTGTTTATTTGTGCTGACAAACATGTTTTGACAACTTCTGCACACTGGAGTTAAGGGCTGACTCAGTGGGCTCTTCTGAGCCAGGCAGTTACACTGCGATTCCAAGGGCTGAGAAAACGCGTTTATTTCGAGCTGAAAAACACGTTTTGAAAAGTGTGCTGTTCCTGCCCTATAAGTAACATGGGGGTGACCAAAGTTGCCAAAACGTGTTTATTTGTGCTGAAAAACACGTTTTGACAACTTCTGCACACTGCGGTTAAGGGCTGACTCAGTAAGCTCTTCTGAGCCAGGCAGTTACCTTGCGATTCCAAGGGATGAGAAAACGCGTTTATTTCGGGCTGAAAAACACGTTTTGAAAAGTGTGCTGTTCCTGCCCTATAAGTTACATGGGGGTGACCAAAGTTGCCAAAACGTGTTTATTTGTGTTGAAAAACACGTATTGGCAACTTCTGCACACTGGGGTTAAGGGCTGACTCAGTGGGCTCTTCTGAGCCAGGCAGTTACACTGCGATTCCAAGGGCTGAGAAAACGCGTTTATTTCGGGCTGAAAAACACGTTTTGAAAACTGTGTTGTTCCTTTCCTATAAGTTACATGGTGGTGACCAAAGTTGCCAAAACGTGTTTATTTCTGCTGAAAAACACGTTTTGACAACTTCTGCACACTGGGGTTAAGGGCTGGCTCAGTGAGCTCATCTGAGCCAGGCAGTTACTTTGGGATTCAACAGTCTGAAAAAACGCGTTTATTTCGAGCTGAAAAACACGTTTTGAAAACTGTGCTGTTCTTGCCCCAAAAGTTACATGGGGGTGACCAAAGTTGCCCAAACGTGTTTATTTGTGCTGAAAAACACGTTTTGACAACTTCTGCACACTGGGGTTAAGGGCTGACTCAGTGGGCTCTTCTGAGCCAGGCAGTTACACTGCGATTCCAAGGGCTGAGAAAACGCGTTTATTTTGAGCTGAAAAACACGTTTTGAAAAGTGTGCTGTTCCTGCCCTATAAGTAACATGGGGGTGACCAAAGTTGGCAAAACGTGTTTATTTGTGCTGACAAACACGTTTTGACAACTTCTGCACACTGGGGTTAAGGGCTGGCTCAGTGAGCTCATCTGAGCCAGGCAGTTACATTGGGATTCAACAGTCTGAAAAAACGCGTTTATTTCGAACTGAAAAACACGATTTGAAACGTGTGCTGTTCTTGCCCCAAAAGTTACATGGTGGTGACCAAAGTTGCCAAAACGTGTTTATTTCTGCTGAAAAACACGTTTTGACAACTTCTGCACACTGGGGTTAAGGGCTGGCTCAGTGAGCTCATCTGAGCCAGGCAGATACTTTGGGATTCAACAGTCTGAAAAAACGCGTTTATTCCGAGCTGAAAAACACGTTTTGAAAACTGTGCTGTACTTGCCCCAAAAGTTACATGGGGGTGACCAAAGTTGCCAAAACGTGTTTATTTGTGCTGACAAACACGTTTTGACAACTTCTGCACACTGGAGTTAAGGGCTGACTCAGTGGGCTCTTCTGAGCCAGGCAGTTACACTGCGATTCCAAGGGCTGAGAAAACGCGTTTATTTCGAGCTGAAAAACACGTTTTGAAAAGTGTTCTGTTCCTGCCCTATAAGTAACATGGGGGTGACCAAAGTTGACAAAACGTGTTTATTTGTGCTGACAAACACGTTTTGACAACTTCTGCACACTGGGGTTAAGGGCTGACTCAGTGTGCTCTTCTGAGCCAGGCAGTTACACTGCGATTCCAAGGGCTGAGAAAACGCGTTTATTTCGGGCTGAAAAACACGTTTTGAAAGGTGTGCTGTTACTGCCCTATAAGTAACAGGGGGTTGACCAAAGTTGCCAAAACGTGTTTATTTGTGCTGAAAAACAGGTATCGACATCTTCTGCACACTGGGGTTAAGGGCTGGCTCAGTGACCTCATCTGAGCCAGGCAGTTACATTGGGATTCAACAGTCTGAAAAAACGTGTTTATTTCGAGCTGAAAAACACGTTTTGAAAACTGTGCTGTTCTTGCCCCAAAAGTTACATGGGGGTGACCAAAGTTGCCCAAACGTGTTTATTTGTGCTGAAAAACACGTTTTGACAACTTCTGCACACTGGGGTTAAGGGCTGACTCAGTGGGCTCTTCTGAGCCAGGCAGTTACACTGCGATTCCAAGGGCTGAGAAAACGCGTTTATTTCGGGCTGAAAAACACGTTTTGAAAAGTGTGCTGTTCCAGCCCTATAAGTAACATGGGGGTGACCAAAGTTGCCAAAACGTGTTTATTTGTGCTGACAAACACGTTTTGACAACTTCTGCACACTGCGGTTAAGGGCTGACTCAGTGGGCTCTTCTGAGCCAGGCAGTTACCTTGCGATTCCAAGGGCTGAGAAAACGCGTTTATTTCGGGCTGAAAAACACGTTTTGAAAAGTGTGCTGTTCCTGCCCTATAAGTTACATGGGGGTGACCAAAGTTGCCAAAACATGTTTATTTGTGTTGAAAAACACGTATTGACAACTTCTGCACACTGGGGTTAAGGGCTGACTCAGTGGGCTCTTCTTAACCAGGCAGTTACACTGCGATTCCATGGGCTGAGAAAACGCGTTTATTTCGGGCTGAAAAACACGTTTTGAAAACTGTGCTGTTCCTGCCCTATAAGTTACATGGTGGTGACCAAAGTTGCCAAAACGTGTTTATTTCTGCTGAAAAACACGTTTTGACAACTTCTGCACACTGGGGTTAAGGGCTGGCTCAGTGAGCTCATCTGAGCCAGGCAGTTACTTTGGGATTCAACAGTCTGAAAAAACCAGTTTATTTCGAGCTGAAAAACACGTTTTGAAAACTGTGCTGTACTTGCCCCAAAAGTTACATGGGGGTGACCAAAGTTGCCAAAACGTGTTTATTTGTGCTGACAAACACGTTTTGACAACTTCTTCACACTGGGGTTAAGGGCTGACTCAGTGGGCTCTTCTGAGCCAGGCAGTTGCATTGCGATTCCAAGGGCTGAGAGAACGCGTTTATTTCGGGCTGAAAAGCACGTTTTGAAAAGTGTGCTGTTCCAGCCCTATAAGTAACATGGGGGTGACCAAAGTTGCCAAAACGTGTTTATTTGTGCTGACAAACACGTTTTGACAACTTCTACACACTGCGGTTAAGGGCTGACTCAGTGGGCTCTTCTGAGCCAGGCAGCTACCTTGCGATTCCAAGGGATGAGAAAACGCGTTTATTTCGGGCTGAAAAACACGTTTTGAAAAGTGTGCTGTTCCTGCCCTATAAGTAACATGGGGGTGACCAAAGTTGCCAAAACGTGTTTATGTGTGCTGACAAACATGTTTTGACAACTTCTGCACACTGGGGTTATGGGCTGGCTCAGTGAGCTCATCTGAGCCAGGCAGATACTTTGGGATTCAACAGTCTGAAAAAACGCGTTTATTTCGAGCTGAAAAACACGTTTTGAAAACTGTGCTGTACTTGCCCCAAAAGTTACATGGGGGTGACCAAAGTTGCCAAAACGTGTTTATTTGTGCTGACAAACACGTTTTGACAACTTCTTCACACTGGGGTTAAGGGCTGACTCAGTGGGCTCTTCTGAGCCAGGCAGTTGCATTGCGATTCCAAGGGCTGAGAAAACGCGTTTATTTCGGGCTGAAAAGCACGTTTTGAAAAGTGTGCTGTTCCAGCCCTATAAGTAACATGGGGGTGACCAAAGTTGCCAAAACGTGTTTATTTGTGCTGACAAACACGTTTTGACAACTTCTACACACTGCGGTTAAGGGCTGACTCAGTGGGCTCTTCTGAGCCAGGCAGTTACCTTGCGATTCCAAGGGATGAGAAAACGCGTTTATTTCGGGCTGAAAAACACGTTTTGAAAAGTGTGCTGTTCCTGCCCTATAAGTTACATGGTGGTGACCAAAGTTGCCAAAACGTGTTTATTTCTGCTGAAAAACACGTTTTGACAACTTCTGCACACTGGGGTTAAGGGCTGGCTCAGTGAGCTCATCTGAGCCAGGCAGTTACTTTGGGATTCAACAGTCTGAAAAAACGCGTTTATTTCGAGCTGAAAAACACGTTTTGAAAACTGTGCTGTACTTGCCCTAAAAGTTACATGGGGGTGACCAAAGTTGCCAAAACGTGTTTATTTGTGCTGACAAACACGTTTTGACAACTTCTTCACACCAGGGTTAAGGGCTGACTCAGTGGGCTCTTCTGAACCAGGCAGTTACACTGCGATTCCAAGGGCTGAGAAAACGCGTTTATTTCTGGCTGAAAAACACGTTTTGAAAAGTGTGCTGTTACTGCCCTATAAGTAACATGGGGGTGACCAAATTTGCCAAAACGTGTTTATTTGTGCTGACAAACACGTTTTGACATCTTCTGCACACTGGGGTTAAGGGCTGGCTCAGTGACCTCATCTGAGCCAGGCAGTTACATTGGGATTCAACAGTCTGAAAAAACGTGTTTATTTCGAGCTGAAAAACATGTTTTGAAAACTGTGCTGTTCTTGCCCCAAAAGTTACATGGGGGTGACCAAAGTTGCCCAAACGTGTTTATTTGTGCTGAAAAACACGTTTTGACAACTTCTGCACACTGGGGTTAAGGGCTGACTCAGTGGGCTCTTCTGAGCCAGGCAGTTACACTGCGATTCCAAGGGCTGAGAAAACGCGTTTATTTCGAGCTGAAAAACACGTTTTGAAAAGTGTGCTGTTCCTGCCCTATAAGTTACATGGGGGTGACCAAAGTTGCCAAAACGTGTTTATTTGTGCTGACAAACACGTTTGACAACTTCTGCACACTGGAGTTAAGGGCTGACTCAGTGGGCTCTTCTGAGCCAGGCAGTTACCTTGCGATTCCAAGGGATGAGAAAACGCGTTTATTTCGGGCTGAAAAACACGTTTTGAAAAGTGTGCTGTTCCTGCCCTATAAGTTACATGGGGGTGACCAAAGTTGCCAAAACGTGTTTATTTGTGTTGAAAAACACGTATTGACAACTTCTGCACACTGGGGTTAAGGGCTGACTCAGTGGGCTCTTCTGAACCAGGCAGTTACACTGCGATTCCAAGGGCTGAGAAAACGCGTTTATTTCGGGCTGAAAAACACGTTTTGAAAACTGTGCTGTTCCTGCCCTATAAGTTACATGGTGGTGACCAAAGTTGCCAAAACGTGTTTATTTCTGCTGAAAAACACGTTTTGACAACTTCTGCACACTGGGGTTAAGGGCTGGCTCAGTGAGCTCATCTGAGCCAGGCAGTTTCTTTGGGATTCAACAGTCTGAAAAAACGCGTTTATTTCGAACTGAAAAAAACGTTTTGAAAACTGTTCTGTACTTGCCCTAAAAGTTACATGGGGGTGACCAAAGTTGCCAAAACGTGTTTATTTGTGCTGACAAACACGTTTTGACAACTTCTTCACACCGGGGTTAAGGGCTGACTCAGTGGGCTCTTCTGAACCAGGCAGTTACACTGCGATTCCAAGGCCTGAGAAAACGCGTTTATTTCGAGCTGAAAAACACGTTTTGAAAAGTGTGCTGTTCCTGCCCTATAAGTTACATGGGGGTGACCAAAGTTGCCAAAACGTGTTTATTTGTGCTGAGAAACACGTTTGACAACTTCTGCACACTGGAGTTAAGGGCTGACTCAGTGGGCTCTTCTGAGCCAGGCAGTTACACTGCGATTCCAAGGGCTGAGAAAACGCGTTTATTTCGAGCTGAAAAACACGTTTTGAAAACTGTGCTGTACTTGCCCCAAAAGTTACATGGGGGTGACCAAAGTTGCCAAAACGTGTTTATTTGTGCTGAAAAACACGTTTTGACAACTTCTTCACACTGGGGTTAAGGGCTGACTCAGTGGGCTCTTCTGAGCCAGGCAGTTACCTTGCGATTCCAAGGGATGAGAAAACGCGTTTATTTCGGGCTGAAAAACACGTTTTGAAAAGTGTACTGTTCCTGCCCTATAAGTAACATGGGGGTGACCAAAGTTGCCAAAACGTGTTTATTTGTGCTGACAAACATGTTTTGACAACTTCTGCACACTGGAGTTAAGGGCTGACTCAGTGGGCTCTTCTGAGCCAGGCAGTTACACTGCGATTCCAAGGGCTGAGAAAACGCGTTTATTTCGAGCTGAAAAACACGTTTTGAAAAGTGTGCTGTTCCTGCCCTATAAGTAACATGGGGGTGACCAAAGTTGCCAAAACGTGTTTATTTGTGCTGAAAAACACGTTTTGACAACTTCTGCACACTGCGGTTAAGGGCTGACTCAGTAAGCTCTTCTGAGCCAGGCAGTTACCTTGCGATTCCAAGGGATGAGAAAACGCGTTTATTTCGGGCTGAAAAACACGTTTTGAAAAGTGTGCTGTTCCTGCCCTATAAGTTACATGGGGGTGACTATAGTTGCCAAAACGTGTTTATTTGTGTTGAAAAACACGTATTGGCAACTTCTGCACACTGGGGTTAAGGGCTGACTCAGTGGGCTCTTCTGAACCAGGCAGTTACACTGCGATTCCAAGGGCTGAGAAAACGCGTTTATTTCGGGCTGAAAAACACGTTTTGAAAACTGTGTTGTTCCTTTCCTATAAGTTACATGGTGGTGACCAAAGTTGCCAAAACGTGTTTATTTCTGCTGAAAAACACGTTTTGACAACTTCTGCACACTGGGGTTAAGGGCTGGCTCAGTGAGCTCATCTGAGCCAGGCAGTTACTTTGGGATTCAACAGTCTGAAAAAACGCGTTTATTTCGAGCTGAAAAACACGTTTTGAAAACTGTGCTGTTCTTGCCCCAAAAGTTACATGGGGGTGACCAAAGTTGCACAAACGTGTTTATTTGTGCTGAAAAACACGTTTTGACAACTTCTGCACACTGGGGTTAAGGGCTGACTCAGTGGGCTCTTCTGAGCCAGGCAGTTACACTGCGATTCCAAGGGCTGAGAAAACGCGTTTATTTTGAGCTGAAAAACACGTTTTGAAAAGTGTGCTGTTCCTGCCCTATAAGTAACATGGGGGTGACCAAAGTTGGCAAAACGTGTTTATTTGTGCTGACAAACACGTTTTGACAACTTCTGCACACTGGGGTTAAGGGCTGGCTCAGTGAGCTCATCTGAGCCAGGCAGTTACATTAGGATTCAACAGTCTGAAAAAACGCGTTTATTTCGAACTGAAAAACACGATTTGAAACGTGTGCTGTTCTTGCCCCAAAAGTTACATGGTGGTGACCAATGTTGCCAAAACGTGTTTATTTCTGCTGAAAAACACGTTTTGACAACTTCTGCACACTGGGGTTAAGGGCTGGCTCAGTGAGCTCATCTGAGCCAGGCAGATACTTTGGGATTCAACAGTCTGAAAAAACGCGTTTATTCCGAGCTGAAAAACACGTTTTGAAAACTGTGCTGTACTTGCCCCAAAAGTTACATGGGGGTGACCAAAGTTGCCAAAACGTGTTTATTTGTGCTGACAAACACGTTTTGACAACTTCTGCACACTGGAGTTAAGGGCTGACTCAGTGGGCTCTTCTGAGCCAGGCAGTTACACTGCGATTCCAAGGGCTGAGAAAACGCGTTTATTTCGAGCTGAAAAACACGTTTTGAAAAGTGTTCTGTTCCTGCCCTATAAGTAACATGGGGGTGACCAAAGTTGACAAAACGTGTTTATTTGTGCTGACAAACACGTTTTGACAACTTCTGCACACTGGGGTTAAGGGCTGACTCAGTGTGCTCTTCTGATCCAGGCAGTTACACTGCGATTCCAAGGGCTGAGAAAACGCGTTTATTTCGGGCTGAAAAACACGTTTTGAAAGGTGTGCTGTTACTGCCCTATAAGTAACATGGGGGTGACCAAAGTTGCCAAAACGTGTTTATTTGTGCTGAAAAACAGGTTTCGACATCTTCTGCACACTGGGGTTAAGGGCTGGCTCAGTGACCTCATCTGAGCCAGGCAGTTACATTGGGATTCAACAGTCTGAAAAAACGTGTTTATTTCGAGCTGAAAAACACGTTTTGAAAACTGTGCTGTTCTTGCCCCAAAAGTTACATGGGGGTGACCAAAGTTGCCCAAACGTGTTTATTTGTGCTGAAAAACACGTTTTGACAACTTCTGCACACTGGGGTTAAGGGCTGGCTCAGTGACCTCTTCTGAGCCCGGCAGTTACATTGGGATTCAACAGTCTGAAAAAACGCGTTTATTTCGAGCTGAAAAACACGTTTTGAAAACTGTGCTGTTCTAACCCCAAAAGTTACATGGGGGTGACCAAAGTTGCCCAAACGTGTTTATTTGTGCTGAAAAACACGTTTTGACAACTTCTTCACACTGGGGTTAAGGGCTGACTCAGTGGGCTCTTCTGAGCCAGGCAGTTGCATTGCGATTCCAAGGGATGAGAAAACGCGTTTATTTCGGGCTGAAAAGCACGTTTTGAAAACTGTGCTGTTCTTGCCCCAAAAGTTACATGGGGGTGACCAAAGTTGCCCAAACGTGTTTATTTGTGCTGAAAAACACGTTTTGACAACTTCTGCACACTGGGGTTAAGGGCTGACTCAGTGGGCTCTTCTGAGCCAGGCAGTTACACTGCGATTCCAAGGGCTGAGAAAACGCGTTTATTTCGAGCTGAAAAACACGTTTTGAAAAGTGTGCTGTTCCTGCCCTATAAGTAACATGGGGGTGACCAAAGTTGCCAAAACGTGTTTATGTGTGCTGACAAACACGTTTTGACAACTTCTGCACACTGGGGTTAAGGGCTGGCTCAGTGAGCTCATCTGAGCCAGGCAGTTACTTTGGGATTCAACAGTCTGAAAAAACGCGTTTATTCCGAGCTGAAAAACACGTTTTGAAAACTGTGCTGTACTTGCCCCAAAAGTTACATGGGGGTGACCAAAGTTGCCAAAACGTGTTTATTTGTGCTGACAAACACGTTTTGACAACTTCTGCACACTGGAGTTAAGGGCTGACTCAGTGGGCTCTTCTGAGCCAGGCAGTTACACTGCGATTCCAAGGGCTGAGAAAACGCGTTTATTTCGAGCTGAAAAACACGTTTTGAAAAGTGTTCTGTTCCTGCCCTATAAGTAACATGGGGGTGACCAAAGTTGACAAAACGTGTTTATTTGTGCTGACAAACACGTTTTGACAACTTCTGCACACTGGGGTTAAGGGCTGACTCAGTGTGCTCTTCTGATCCAGGCAGTTACACTGCGATTCCAAGGGCTGAGAAAACGCGTTTATTTTGAGCTGAAAAACACGTTTTGAAAAGTGTGCTGTTCCTGCCCTATAAGTAACATGGGGGTGACCAAAGTTGGCAAAACGTGTTTATTTGTGCTGACAAACACGTTTTGACAACTTCTGCACACTGGGGTTAAGGGCTGACTCAGTGGGCTCTTCTGAGCCAGGCAGTTACACTGCGATTCCAAGGGCTGAGAAACGCGTTTATTTCGAGCTGAAAAACACGTTTTGAAAAGTGTGCTGTTCCTGCCCTATAAGTAACATGGGGGTGACCAAAGTTGCCAAAACGTGTTTATGTGTGCTGACAAACACGTTTTGACAACTTCTGCACACTGGGGTTAAGGGCTGGCTCAGTGAGCTCATCTGAGCCAGGCAGTTACTTTGGGATTCAACAGTCTGAAAAAACGCGTTTATTCCGAGCTGAAAAACACGTTTTGAAAACTGTGCTGTACTTGCCCCAAAAGTTACATGGGGGTGACCAAAGTTGCCAAAACGTGTTTATTTGTGCTGACAAACACGTTTTGACAACTTCTGCACACTGGAGTTAAGGGCTGACTCAGTGGGCTCTTCTGTGCCAGGCAGTTACACTGCGATTCCAAGGGCTGAGAAAACGCGTTTATTTCGAGCTGAAAAACACGTTTTGAAAAGTGTTCTGTTCCTGCCCTATAAGTAACATGGGGGTGACCAAAGTTGACAAAACGTGTTTATTTGTGCTGACAAACACGTTTTGACAACTTCTGCACACTGGGGTTAAGGGCTGACTCAGTGTGCTCTTCTGATCCAGGCAGTTACACTGCGATTCCAAGGGCTGAGAAAACGCGTTTATTTCGGGCTGAAAAACACGTTTTGAAAGGTGTGCTGTTACTGCCCTATAAGTAACATGGGGGTGACCAAAGTTGCCAAAACGTGTTTATTTGTGCTGAAAAACAGGTTTCGACATCTTCTGCACACTGGGGTTAAGGGCTGGCTCAGTGACCTCATCTGAGCCAGGCAGTTACATTGGGATTCAACAGTCTGAAAAAACGTGTTTATTTCGAGCTGAAAAACACGTTTTGAAAACTGTGCTGTTCTTGCCCCAAAAGTTACATGGGGGTGACCAAAGTTGCCCAAACGTGTTTATTTGTGCTGAAAAACACGTTTTGACAACTTCTGCACACTGGGGTTAAGGGCTGACTCAGTGGGCTCTTCTGAGCCAGGCAGTTACACTGCGATTCCAAGGGATGAGAAAACGCGTTTATTTCGGGCTGAAAAACACGTTTTGAAAAGTGTGCGGTTCCTGCCCTATAAGTAATATGGGGGTGACCAAAGTTGCCAAAACGTGTTTATTTGTGCTGAAAAACACGTTTTGACAACTTCTGCACACTGGGGTTAAGGGCTGACTCAGAGGGCTCTTCTGAACCAGGCAGTTACACTGCGATTCCAAGGGATGAGAAAACGCGTTTATTTCGGGCTGAAAAACACGTTTGAAAAGTGTGCTGTTCCTGCCCGATAAGTAACATAGGGGTGACCAAAGTTGCCAAAACGTGTTTATTTCTGCTGAAAAACACGTTTTGACAACTTCTGCACACTGGGGTTAAGGGCTGGCTCAGTGACCTCATCTGAGCCCGGCAGTTACATTGGGATTCAACAGTCTGAAAAAACGCGTTTATTTCGAGCTGAAAAACACGTTTTGAAAACTGTGCTGTTCTAACCCCAAAAGTTACATGGGGGTGACCAAAGTTGCCCAAACGTGTTTATTTGTGCTGAAAAACACGTTTTGACAACTTCTTCACACTGGGGTTAAGGGCTGACTCAGTGGGCTCTTCTGAGCCAGGCAGTTGCATTGCGATTCCAAGGGATGAGAAAACGCGTTTATTTCGGGCTGAAAAGCACGTTTTGAAAACTGTGCTGTTCTTGCCCCAAAAGTTACATGGGGGTGACCAAAGTTGCCCAAACGTGTTTATTTGTGCTGAAAAACACGTTTTGACAACTTCTGCACACTGGGGTTAAGGGCTGACTCAGTGGGCTCTTCTGAGCCAGGCAGTTACACTGCGATTCCAAGGGCTGAGAAAACGCGTTTATTTCGAGCTGAAAAACACGTTTTGAAAAGTGTGCTGTTCCTGCCCTATAAGTTACATGGTGGTGACCAAAGTTGCCAAAACGTGTTTATTTCTGCTGAAAAACACGTTTTGACAACTTCTGCACACTGGGGTTAAGGGCTGGCTCAGTGAGCTCATCTGAGCCAGGCAGTTACTTTGGGATTCAACAGTCTGAAAAAACGCGTTTATTTCGAGCTGAAAAACACGTTTTGAAAACTGTGCTGTACTTGCCCTAAAAGTTACATGGGGGTGACCAAAGTTGCCAAAACGTGTTTATTTGTGCTGACAAACACGTTTTGACAACTTCTTCACACCGGGGTTAAGGGCTGTCTCAGTGGGCTCTTCTGAACCAGGCAGTTACACTGCGATTCCAAGGGCTGAGAAAACGATATTATTTCGGGCTGAAAAACACGTTTTGAAAAATGTGCTGTTACTGCCCTATAAGTAACATGGGGGTGACCAAATTTGCCAAAACGTGTTTATTTGTGCTGAAAAACACGTTTTGACATCTTCTGCACACTGGGGTTAAGGGCTGGCTCAGTGACCTCATCTGAGCCAGGCAGTTACATTGGGATTCAACAGTCTGAAAAAACGTGTTTATTTCGAGCTGAAAAACACGTTTTGAAAACTGTGCTGTTCTTGCCCCAAAAGTTACATGGGGGTGACCAAAGTTGCCCAAACGTGTTTATTTGTGCTGAAAAACACGTTTTGACAACTTCTGCACACTGGGGTTAAGGGCTGACTCAGTGGGCTCTTCTGAGCCAGGCAGTTACACTGCGATTCCAAGGGCTGAGAAAACGCGTTTATTTCGAGCTGAAAAACACGTTTTGAAAAGTGTGCTGTTCCTGCCCTATAAGTAACATGGTGGTGACCAAAGTTGCCAAAACGTGTTTATTTGTGCTGAAAAACACGTTTTGACAACTTCTGCACACTGCGGTAAAGGGCTGACTCAGTGGGCTCTTCTGAGCCAGGCAGTTACCTTGCGATTCCAAGGGATGAGAAAACGCGTTTATTTCGGGCTGAAAAACACGTTTTGAAAAGTGTGCTGTTCCTGCCCTATAAGTTACATGGGGGTGACCAAAGTTGCCAAAACGTGTTTATTTGTGTTGAAAAACACGTATTGACAACTTCTGCACACTGGGGTTAAGGGCTGACTCAGTGGGCTCTTCTGAACCAGGCAGTTACACTGCGATTCCAAGGGCTGAGAAAACGTGTTTATTTCGGGCTGAAAAACACGTTTTGAAAACTGTGCTGTTCCTGCCCTATAAGTTACATGGTGGTGACCAAAGTTGCCAAAACGTGTTTATTTCTGCTGAAAAACACGTTTTGACAACTTCTGCACACTGGGGTTAAGGGCTGGCTCAGTGAGCTCATCTGAGCCAGGCAGTTACTTTGGGATTCAACAGTCTGAAAAAACGCGTTTATTTCGAGCTGAAAAAAACGTTTTGAAAACTGTTCTGTACTTGCCCTAAAAGTTACATGGGGGTGACCAAAGTTGACAAAACGTGTTTATTTGTGCTGACAAACACGTTTTGACAACTTCTTCACACTGGGGTTAAGGGCTGACTCAGTGGGCTCTTCTGAACCAGGCAGTTACACTGCGATTCCAAGGCCTGAGAAAACGCGTTTATTTCGAGCTGAAAAACACGTTTTGAAAAGTGTACTGTTCCTGCCCTATAAGTAACATGGGGGTGACCAAAGTTGCCAAAACGTGTTTATTTGTGCTGACAAACATGTTTTGACAACTTCTGCACACTGGAGTTAAGGGCTGACTCAGTGGGCTCTTCTGAGCCAGGCAGTTACAGATGCAGCCATTCAAAATGCGCGGGCGATACCGCATTATTTTCCGGTACGCTGTACGCAGTCTACCGCAAGCTACCGGTAAATACCGCGAGTTACCGGTAAATACCGCTAGCAAAATAATAGTATCCGGAATTTCCGCAAGGTGGAGCTAATAAAGCTCAACCTCTCATGTTTGAGCTGTAGCCATCAAAGTCTTTAACGAAGATATTAATAATAGTATTAATAATAAATGACCTTGGACAAGCTGTAAACTCAAAGTATTGCCCTGGTCCACATTCTTTTTTTCATTGACCGTCTTTGTAAAAGTAACGCCACAGCATTTCGCAATCACGCATTTTTTTCCAATCATGCAAAGTACAGTGATTCACCATGCCTTTCACATGCTCATAAGAGATTGATTTAGGGACATAAACATATTACCGTATGCAAACTGTACTGTATACAGTATGTATATGTATATTTAATGTCTTAACTGTGCCCGTTTAAGTATTGAATATTCATATCTAATTTTACCACTGAAGGGAAATCTTAGTAGCTGAGCATAAAAACAATAGGAGCATACTGCAACGCGTGTGAAGGCCATAAACGATATTAATTTTGGAACATAAACATACAGTATATGGCTGGTCTCGGTACTTTAAAGAAAACATACACGAAACATGGTTTCATTATGACCAGAATCTTGAGATATTTTTAACTTGATTTACAGTATTTGAGAGGTATGTCTTAACACCGATACTACAGTGCTTAAGTACTACTCACGTATATGTTTCTAGGTTTATATTATGCATTTCATACGGTCAAATTACTTTTGAGCAACTAATAAGAAGCGCGAAACGGTATGCGTTTTACTTTCGTTTCGTGCTGGGACCCGTGGATTGATTAGAGATATCAAGTACATACAAGTCATTTTTTAAATGTTGTAGTTCGTCTTGAAAAAATGTTACGAGTACATCATCTATCAACAATTACACAGGTTCTGTTTCCATATTGCGGATTTTGGTTACGTAATATTATTTTCTAGATTTCACGTTGTGAATATATGATTTGGGCAAACAGAACCGCAAAGAAGTACATTATGGGTTGTTGTTTTTTTTTGCAGTTTTATCTAGAACAAGCGATGCTTAAACCTTTGTCTGATTCTTGTGAAACTATCCACACGACAGTTACAGTACCTAGGAGTTGACTTCAGTGATGTCACTGATGGGATGTTTCTAAAAATCCATCCTCTGTAAAACGTCTTCTCTAGTTGTCCTGCATATGTATTCGCTAATGAAGCTGTGTGTTCTGAGCCTGGATCTCTACATTTCTGTATGAACCACCTTAGAGGGCTAAAGACAGCTTGTGTTTAAATTGAGTGTAAGGCAATTTATGCTTCTAAAGTCATGGTCAGCATTTTTGTACTGTGCTGTAAACTTGTTCTGTGCCTAGTCACATTATTTTATAGCGTTTTCATAGCGTTATCAAATCTGGTGGCGCTGTGTTAGTTTCCTGACTCCCATGTCACATGGTCTGTGATTGTAACCTGTAATACCGGTTTAATTCGTCACAGCCAGCACTCCGGTTGTAAAGTAGAAGCAGGCGAGATTTCCAGCGAAAAACACCTCCCCCTTCTTCAGGTGTGAGGGTCTTCTGCTCAGAATGAAACGCTAAAATGTAATGTAGGCTCTGAATGGGTTCTGACTTGCTTTAACAAAATATGTTTACAAATCCTTTCACCTGGCATTTTCGTAGTTAGAAATTATGGAACGCTCTGTTAAAAGCAAGGGAGTTTTTATGTCCGTTGCAGTTCTTTTGCAACATGAATATAATTATATCGTTATTAATTTCTTGAGATACGCGATTCCATATTATATTCCCTTTTAATCAAATTCTAAAAGTATGCTTGTTGACTCCGGTATCGCGTTAGTTAAAGACTTCGATGCTTAAAATGTTTAGGAGAAATGGAATACTGGTGTGTATGTTTTCTTTAAAGTACCGAGACCAGCCATATACTGTATGTTTAAGTTCCAAAATTAATATCGTTTATGGACTTCACACGCGTTGCAGTATGCTCCTATTCTTTTTATGCTCAGGCACTAAGTAAAAGGAGATGCTTCATATTGCTTGACTAATTTTAAAAACTAAGTTAGAAATGCAGACGCTCCCTCGGTGCGCTGCTCTGGTGCGCCGGCTCTTACACAGTGCCTGTCTGCCGTAAGCGTTACAATATACATACCCAACACTGCTTGTACCCATCTGTCATGCAAATAAAACACCTTGAATTGAATTGAATTGAGGGGAGAGGGGGGAATACTAAAGCCAATACTGGCTCAATACCCTCGATGGGCTTTGACGTGCTAATGCGTTGGTTTAACAGTCCGGGTGTGGCAGGCTTCCAATGTCAACTCGACTCGATTGGAAGACAATGAACGTATTTTGTGATATTTAGAAATATAAATTTGTTTGGTGCCAGTGAGGTTTTATTTAATCTCTGACCAAGGGAAACGTTTCATTTTTTCAAAGAAATGTTTGTTAAAAAATAAAGTCATAGTTCTATGGGATTCAATCACAGACCATGTGACATGGGAGTCAGGAAACTACTGTAACACACAGCGCCACCGGATTTAATAACGCAATAAAAACGCTATAAAATAATGTGACTAGGCACAGAAAAAGTTTACAGCACAGTACAATAATAAATGCTGACCATGACTTTAGAAGCATAAATTACCTTACACTCAATTTAAACACAAGCTGTCTTTCTGTATGAACCTCTAAGCTGGTTCATACAGAAAATGTAGAAATGCATTAGCCTGATTATGATTAAAAAACACATAATTAAACACGCGTTTGCGATTTAAATCAGAACACGATTTAAATCAATATAAATGTTTATATTGTAACGCATACTGTCCAGCCTCCATTTCTCTATAAAAATTTACTCTGTTGCACACACACACACAATAGAAGGAGGAACCGCTGTCAGAAGGGAAGATATGTTCAAAATATCGCAAATATCGTTCATGTTGCGATATTTTGAAATATAAAAGTCAATTTATTGTCCATAATATCGCTATTCTATTTTTTCGAAGAAATGTTTGTTAAAAGAAAAGTCCAGCACCAGCTGGATTCGATCACACAACCTTCCAGTTGCTAGTCACGCACCTAGACCAGTCGGCTAGAAGACAGCTCACATGAACAGGCAGGCGAAAAAGCCCTACACAGCCCTGTCGCAGCACACGAATACCGTTATTAAATTCTTTAGATACGCGATTCCATATTATATTCCCTTTTAATCAAATTCTAAAAGTATGCTTGTTGACTCCGGTATCATGTTAGTTAAAGACTTCAAAGCTTAAAATGTTTAGGGAGAAATGGAATACTGGTGTGTATTTTTTTCTTTAAAGTACCAAGACCAGCTACAGTATATACTGTATGTTTATGTTCCAAAATTAATATCGTTTATGGCCTTCACACGCGTTACAGTATGCTCCTATTCTTTTTATGCTCAGCTACTAAGATTTCCCTTCAGTGGTAAAATTCAATATCTACAACGGGCACAGCAAAGACGTTTTTACTGTAAGTCTTTCTACGACAGACCAACGGACCACGAGTGCCCCTGTCGGTCAACCAATCACGTACTGCGGTGCCACGCGTCATCTTGCGTCATACTGAGCGACGTCACCTGCGGTACGTGTCTGTGACGCGCACTTTGAATGGCTGCATCTGTACACTGCGATTCCAAGGGCTGAGAAAACGCGTTTATTTCGAGCTGAAAAACACGTTTTGAAAAGTGTGCTGTTCCTGCCCTATAAGTAACATGGGGGTGACCAAAGTTGCCAAAACGTGTTTATTTCTGCTGAAAAACACGTATTGACAACTTCTGCACACTGGGGTTAAGGGCTGACTCAGTGGGCTCTTCTGAACCAGGCAGTTACACTGCGATTCCAAGGGATGAGAAAACGCGTTTATTTCGGGCTGAGAAACACGTTTTGAAAACTGTGTTGTAACTTTCCTATAAATTACATGGTGGTGACCAAAGTTGCCAAAACGTGTTTATTTCTGCTGAAAAACACGTTTTGACAACTTCTGCACACTGGGGTTAAGGGCTGGCTCAGTGAGCTCATCTGAGCCAGGCAGTTACACTGCGATTCCAAGGGCTGAGAAAACGCCTTTATTTCGGGCTGAAAAACACGTTTTGAAAGGTGTGCTGTTACTGCCCTATAAGTAACATGGGGGTGACCAAAGTTGCCAAAACGTGTTTATTTGTGCTGAAAAACACGTTTTGACAACTTCTGCACACTGGGGTTAAGGGCTGGCTCAGTGAGCTCATCTGAGCCAGGCAGTTACATTGGGATTCAACAGTCTGAAAAAACGCGTTTATTTCGAGCTGAAAAACACGTTTTGGAAACTGTGCTGTTCTTGCCCCAAAAGTTACATGGGGGTGACCAAAGTTGCCCAAACGTGTTTATTTGTGCTGAAAAACACGTTTTGACAACTTCTGCACACTGGGGTTAAGGGCTGACTCAGTGGGCTCTTCTGAGCCAGGCAGTTACACTGCGATTCCAAGGGCTGAGAAAACGCGTTTATTTCGAGCTGAAAAACACGTTTGGAAAAGTGTGCTGTTCCTGCCCTATAAGTAACATGGGGGTGACCAAAGTTGCCAAAACGTGTTTATTTGTGCTGAAAAACACGTTTTGACAACTTCTGCACTCTGGGGTTAAGGGCTGGCTCAGTGAGCTCATCTGAGCCAGGCAGTTAAATTGGGATTCAACAGTCTGAAAAAACGCGTTTATTTCGAGCTGAAAAACACGTTTTGAAAAGTGTGCTGTTCTTGCCCCAAAAGTTACATGGGGGTGACCAAAGCTGCCCAAACGTTTTTATTTGTGCTGAAAAACACGTTTTGACAACTTCAGCACACTGGGGTTAAGGTCTGACTCAGTGGGCTCTTCTGAGCCAGGCAGTTACATTGGGATTCAACAGTCTTAAAAAACGCGTTTATTTCGAGCTGAAAAACACGTTTTGAAAACTGTGCTGTTCTTGCCCCAAAAGTTACATGGGGGTGACCAAAGTTGCCCAAACGTGTTTATTTGTGCTGAAAAACACGTTTTGACAACTTCTGCACACTGGGGTTAAGGGCTGGCTCAGTGACCTCATCTGAGCCAGGCAGTTACATTGGGATTCAACAGTCTGAAGAAACGCGTTTATTTCGAGCTGAAAAACACGTTTTGAAAACTGTGCTGTACTTGTCCCAAAAGTTACATGGGGGTGACCAAAGTTGCCAAAACGTGTTTATTTGTGCTGACAAACACGTTTTGACAACTTCTTCACACTGGGGTTAAGGGCTGACTCAGTGGGCTCTTCTGGGCCAGGCAGTTGCATTGCGATTCCAAGGGCTGAGAAAACGCGTTTATTTCGGGCTGAAAAACACGTTTTGAAAAGTGTGCTGTTCCAGCCCTATAAGTAACATGGGGGTGACCAAAGTTGCCAAAACGTGTTTATTTGTGCTGACAAACACGTTTTGACAACTTCTGCACACTGCGGTTAAGGGCTGACTCAGTGGGCTCTTCTGAGCCACGCAGTTACCTTGCGATTCCAAGGGATGAGAAAACGCGTTTATTTCGGCTGAAAAACACGTTTTGAAAAGTGTGCTGTTCCTGCCCTATAAGTTACATGGGGGTGACCAAAGTTGCCAAAACGTGTTTATTTGTGTTGAAAAACACGTATTGACAACTTCTGCACACTGGGGTTAAGGGCAGGCTCAGTGAGCTCATCTGAGCCAGGCAGTTACTTTGGGATTCAACAGTCTGAAAAAACGCGTTTATTTCGAGCTGAAAAACACGTTTTGAAAACTGTGCTGTACTTGCCCCAAAAGTTACATGGGGGTGACCAAAGTTGCCAAAACGTGTTTATTTGTGCTGACAAACACGTTTTGACAACTTCTTCACACTGGGGTTAAGGGCTGACTCAGTGGGCTCTTCTGAACCAGGCAGTTACACTGCGATTCCAAGGCCTGAGAAAACGCGTTTATTTCGAGCTGAAAAACACGTTTTGAAAAGTGTGCTGTTCCTGCCCTATAAGTAACATGGGGGTGACCAAAGTTGGCAAACCGTGTTTATTTGTGCTGACAAACACGTTTTGACAACTTCTACACACTGCGGTTAAGGGCTGACTCAGTGGGCTCTTCTGAGCCAGGCAGTTACCTTGCGATTCCAAGGGATGAGAAAACGCGTTTATTTCGGGCTGAAAAACACGTTTTGAAAAGTGTGCTGTTCCTGCCCTATAAGTAACATGGGGGTGACCAAAGTTGCCAAAACATGTTTATGTGTGCTGACAAACACGTTTTGACAACTTCTGCACACTGGAGTTAAGGGCTGACTCAGTGGGCTCTTCTGAGCCAGGCAGTTACACTGCAATTCCAAGGGCTGAGAAAACGCGTTTATTTCGGGCTGAAAAACACGTTTTGAAAAGTGTGTTGTTCCAGCCCTATAAGTAACATGGGGGTGACCAAAGTTGCCAAAACGTGTTTATTTGTGCTGACAAACACGTTTTGACAACTTCTGCACACTGGGGTTAAGGGCTGACTCAGTGGGCTCTTCTGAGCCAGGCAGTTACACTGGGATGCTCCAGATTGAAAAACACATTTATTTTGGCTTGAAAAACACATTTTAACAACTTCTGCACAGTAGGGCTAAGAGCTGATTCAGTGTGCTCTTCTAACCCCAGCAGTTACACTGGGATGCTCCAGAATGAAAAACGCATTTATATCGGGCTGAAAAACATGTTTTGACAACTTCTGCACAGTTATTCTAAGAGCTGACTCAGTGTGCTCTTCTCAGCTCAGCAGTTACATTGGGATGCTCCAGATTGAAAAACGCGTTTATCTCGTTCTGAAAAACACGTTTTGACAATGTCTGCACAGTGGGACTAAGAGCTGACTCAGTGTGCTCTTCGAAGCCCAGTAGTTACATTGGGATGCTCCAGATTGAAAAACGCAATTATCTTGGGCTGAAAAACACGTTTTGACAACTTCTGCACAGTGGGGCTAAGAGCTGACTCAGTGTGCTCTTCAGAGCCCAGCAGTTAAAATGGGATTCTCTAGATTGAAAAACGCGTTTATCTCGGGCTGAAAACCATGTTTTGACAACTTCTGCACAGTGGGGCTAAGAACTGATTCGGTGTGCTCTTCTGAGCCCAGCAGTTACACTGGGATGCTCCAGATTGAAAAACGCGTTTATCTCAGGCTGAGAAACACATTTTGACAACTTCTGCACAGTGGGTCTAAGAGCTGACTCGGTGTGCTCTTCTGACCCCAGCAGTTACACTGGGATGCTCCAATTTGAAAAACGTATTTATCTCGGGCTGAAAAACATGTTTTGACAACTTCTGCACAGTGGTTCTAAGAGCTGACTCAGTGTGTTCTTCTGAGCTCAGCAGTTAAATTGGGATGCTCCAGATTGAAAAACGGGTTTATCTCGGGCTGAAAAATACGTTTTGACAACTTCTGCACAGTGGGGCTAAGAGCTGACTCAGTGTGCTCTTCTGAGCCCAGTAGTTACATTGGGATGCTCCAGATTGAAAAACGCAAATATATCTTGGGCTGAAAAACAAGTTTTGACAATGTCTGCACAGTGGGGCTAAGAGCTAACTCAGTGTACTCTTCTGAGCCAAGCACTTACACAGGGATGCTCCAGCTTAAGAAACGCATTTATCTCGGGCTGAAAAACACTTTTTGACAACTTCTGCACAGTTCGGGCTAAGAGCTGACTCAATGTGCTCTTCTGAGCCTAGCAGCTACATCGGGATGCTTCAGATTGAAAAACGCATTTATCTCTGGCTGAAAAATATGTTTTGACAACTTCTGCACAGTGGGAGTAAGAGCTGACTCAGTTTGCTCTTCTGAGCTCAGCAGTTACATTGGGATGCACCAGATTGAAAAACGCGTTTATCTCGGGCTGAAAAACACGTTTTGACAATGTCTGCACAGTGGGGCTAAGAGCTGACTCAGTGTTCTCTTCTAAGCCCAGTAGTTACATTGGGATGCTCCAGATTGAAAAACGTGTTTATCTCGGGCAGAAAAGCACTTTTCGACAACTTCTGCACATGTCGGCTAAGAGCTGACTCAGTGTGCTCTTCTGAGTCAAGCATTAACATTGGGATGCTTCAGATTGAAAAACGCATTTATCTCGTGCTGAAAAACACGTTTTGACAACTTCTGCACAGTGGGGCTAAGAGCTGACTCAGTGTGCTCTTCAGAGCCCAGCAGTTAAATTGGGATTCTCCAGATTGAAAAACGTGTTTATTTCGGGCTGAAAACCATGTTTTGACAACTTCTGCACAGTGGGGCTAAGAACTGACTCGGTGTGCTCTTCTGAGCCCATCAGTTACACTAGGATGTTCCAGATTGAAAAACGAGTTTATCTCGGGCTGAAAAACACGTTTTGACAACTTCTGCACAGTGGGGCTAAGAGCTTACTCAGTGTGCTCTTCTAAGCCCAGTAGTTACATTGGGATGCTCCAGATTGAAAAACACAAATATATCTTGGGCTGAAAAACACGTTTTGACAACTTCTGCATACTGGGGCTAAGAGCTGACTCAGTGTGCTCTTCTGAGCCCAGCAGTTACATTGGGATGCTCCAGTTTGAAAAACGCGTTTATCTCGGGCTGAAAAACACGTTTAGACAACTTCTGCACAGTGAGGCTAAGACCTGACTCAGTTTGCTCTTCTGAGCTCAGCAGTTACATTTGGATGCTCCCGATTGAAAAAGCATTTATCTCGGGCTAAAAAACACGTTTTGACAACTTCTGCACAGTGGGGCCAAGAGTTGACTCAGTGTGCTCTTCTGAGCCCAGCAGTTACATTGGGAAGCTCCAGACTGAAAAACGTGTTTATCTCGGGCAGAAAAACACTTGTCGACAACTTTTGCACAGTTCAGCTAAGAGCTGACTCAGGGTGCTCTTCTGAGCCCAGTAGCTACATCGGGATACTCCAGATTGAGAAACGCATTTATCTCGGGCAGAAAACCACGTTTTGACAACTTCTGCACAGTGGGGCTAAGAGCTGACTCAGTGTGCTCTTCTGAGCCCAGTAGTTACATTTGGATGTTTCAGATTGAAAAACGCATTTATCTCGAGCTGAAAACCACGTTTTGACAACTTCTGCACAGTGGTTCTACGAGCTGACTCAGTGTGCTCTTCTCAGCTCAGCAGTTACATTGGGATGCTCCAGATTGAAAAACACGTATTGACAATTTCTGCACAGTGGGGCTAAGAGCTGACTCAGTCTGCTCTTCTGAGCCCAGCAGTTACATTGGGATGCTCCAGATTGAAAAACGCAAATATATCTTGGGCTGAAAAACACGTTTTGACAACTTCTACACAGTGGGGCTAAGAGCTGACTCAGTGGGCTCTCTTAGCCCAGCAGTTACATTGGGATGATCCAGATTGAAAAACGTGTTTATCTCGGGCTGAAGAACACTTTTTGACAACTTCTGCACAGTTCGGGCTAAGAGCTGACTCAATGTGCTCTTCTGAGCCTAGCAGCTACATAGGGATGCTTCAGATTGAAAAACGCATTTATCTCTGGCTGAAAAATATGTTTTGACAACTTCTGCACAGTGGGAGTAAGAGCTGACTCAGTTTGCTCTTCTGAGCTCAGCAGTTACATTGGGATGCACCAGATTGAAAAACGCGTTTATCTCGGGCTGAAAAACACGTTTTGACAATGTCTGCACAGTGGGGCTAAGAGCTGACTCAGTGTTCTCTTCTAAGCCCAGTAGTTACATTGGGATGCTCCAGATTGAAAAACGTGTTTATCTCGGGCAGAAAAGCACTTTTCGACAACTTCTGCACAGGTCGGCTAAGAGCTGACTCAGTGTGCTCTTCTAAGTCAAGCATTAACATTGGGATGCTTCAGATTGAAAAACGCATTTATCTCGTTCTGAAAACCACGTTTTGACAACTTCTGCACAGTGAGGCTAAGAGCTGAGTCAGTGTGCTCTTCTGAGTCAAGCAGTAACATTGGGATGCTTCAGATTGAAAAATGTGTTTATCTCGGGCTGAGAAACACATTTTGACAACTTCTGCACAGTGGGTCTAAGAGCTGACTCGGTGTGCTCTTCTGACCCCAGCAGTTACACTGGGATGCTCCAGATTGAAAAACGTATTTATCTCGGGCTGAAAAACATGTTTTGACAACTTCTGCACAGTGGTTCTAACAGCTGACTCAGTGTGTTCTTCTGAGCTCAGCAGTTACATTGGGATGCTCCAGATTGAAAATCGCGTTTATCTCTGGCTGAAAAACATGTTCAGACAACTTCTGCACACTGGGGCTAAGTGCTGACTCAGTTTGCTCTTTTGAGCTCAGCAGTTACATTGGGATGCTCCAGATTGAAAAACGCGTTCATCTCGGGCTGAAAAACACGTTTTAACAACTTCTGCACAGTGGGGTTAAGAGCTGACTCAATGTGCTCTTCTGAGCCCAGCAGTTACATTGGGATGCTCCCGATTGAAAAACGCGTTTATCTCGGGCTGAAAAACACGTTTTGACAACTTCTGCACAGTGGGGATAAGAGCTGACTCAGTGTGCTCTTCTGAACCCAGCAGTTACATTGGGAAGCTCCAGATTGAAAAACGTGTTTATCTCGGGCAGAAAAACACTTTTCGACAACTTCTGCACAGTTCGGCTAAGAGCTGACTCAGTGTGCTCTACTGAGCCCAGCAACTACATCGGGATGCTCCAGATTGAGAAACGCATTTATCTCGGGCTGAAAACCACGTTTTGACAACTTCTGCACAGTGGGGCTAAGAGCTGACTCAGTGTGCTCTTCTGAGCCCAGCAGTTACACTGGGATGCTCCAGATTGAAAAACACATTTATTTTGGCTTGAAAAACACATTTATTTTGGCTTGAAAAACACATTTATTTTGGCTTGAAAAACACATTTTAACAACTTCTGCACAGTAGGGCTAAGAGCTGATTCAGTGTGCTCTTCTAACCCCAGCAGTTACACTGGGATGCTCCAGAATGAAAAACGCATTTATATCGGGCTGAAAAACATGTTTTGACAACGTCTGCACAGTTATTCTAAGAGCTGACTCAGTGTGCTCTTCTGAGCTCAGCAGTTACATTGGGATGCTCCAAATTGAAAAACGCGTTTATCTCGGTCTGAAAAACACGTTTTGACAATGTCTGCACAGTGGGACTAAGAGCTGACTCAGTGTGCTATTCTAAGCCCAGTAGTTACATTGGGATGCTCCAGATTGAAAAACGCATTTATCTTGAGCTGAAAAACACGTTTTGACAACTTCTGCACAGTGGGGCTAAGAGCTGACTCAGTGTGCTCTTCTGAGCCCAGCAGTTACATTGGGATGTTCCAGATTGAAAAATGCGTTTATCTCGGGCTGAAAAACACATTTTAGCAACTTCTGCATAGTGGGGCAAGAGCCGACTCAGTGTGCTCTTCTGAGCCCAGCAGTTACATTGGGATGCTCCAGTTTGAAAAACAAATTTATCTCGGGCTGAAAAACACGTTTAGACAACTTCTGCACAGTGGGGCTAAGACCTGACTCAGTGTGCTCTTCTGAGCTTAGCAGTTACATTGGGATGCTCCAATTTGAAAAACGCGTTTATCTCGGGCTGAAAAACACGTTTTGACAATGTCTGCACAGTAGGGCTAAGAGCTGACTCAGTGTGCTCTTCTGAGCCCAGTAGTTACATTTGGATGCTCCAGATTGAAAAACAAATTTATCTCGGGCAGAAAAGCACTTTTCGACAACTTCTGCACAGGTCGGCTAAGAGCTGACTCAGTGTGCTCTTCTGAGCCCAGCAGTTACATTGGGATGCTCCAGGTTGAAAAACGCATTTATCTTGGGCTTAAAAACACGTTTTAACAACTTCTGCACAGTGGGGCTAAGAGCTGACTCAGTGTGCTCTTCTGAGCCCAGCAGTTACATTGGGATGCTCCAATTTGAAAAACGCGTTTATCTCGGGCTGAAAAACACGTTTTGACAATGTCTGCACAGTAGGGCTAAGAGCTGACTCAGTGTGCTCTTCTGAGCCCAGTAGTTACATTTGGATGTTTCAGATTGAAAAACGCATTTATCTCGGGCTGAAAAACACGTTTTGACAACTTCTGCACAGTGGTTCTAGGAGCTGACTCAGTGTGCTCTTCTAAGCTCAGCAGTTACATTGGGATGCTCCAGATTGAAAAACACGTATTGACAATTTCTGGACAGTGGGGCTAAGAGCTGACTCAGTCTGCTCTTCTGAGCCCAGCAGTTACATTGGGATGCTCCAGATTGAAAAAAGCAAATATATCTTGGGCTGAAAAACACGTTTTGACAACTTCTACACAGTGGGGCTAAGAGCTGACTCAGTGGGCTCTCTTAGCCCAGCAGTTACATTGGGATGTTCCAGATTGAAAAACGTGTTTATCTCGGGCTGAAAAAGACTTTTCGACAACTTCTGCAAAGTTCGGGCTAAGAGCTGACTCAATGTGCTCTTCTGAGCCCAGCAGCTACATCGGGATGCTTCAGATTGAAAAACGCATTTATCTCTGGCTGAAAACCACGTTTTGACAACTTCTGCACAGTGGGATTAAGAGCTGACTCAGTTTGCTCTTCTGAGCTCAGCAGTTACATTGGGATGCTCCAGATTGAAAAACGCGTATATCTCGGGCTGAAAAACACGTTTTGACAATGTCTGCACAGTGGGGTTAAGAGCTGACTCAGTGTTCTCTTCTAAGCCCAGTAGTTACATTGGGATGCTCCAGATTGAAAAACGTGTTTATCTCGGGCAGAAAAGCACTTTTCGACAACTTCTGCACAGGTCGGCTAAGAGCTGACTCAGTGTGCTCTTCTGAGTCAAGCAGTAACATTGGGATGCTTCAGATTGAAAAACGCATTTATCTCGTGCTGAAAACCACGTTTTGACAACTTCTGCACAGTGGGGCTAAGAGCTGAGTCAGTGTGCTCTTCTGAGTCAAGCAGTAACATTGGGATGCTTCAGATTGAAAAATGTGTTTATCTCGGGCTGAGAAACACATTTTGACAACTTCTGCACAGTGGGTCTAAGAGCTGACTCGGTGTGCTCTTCTGACCCCAGCAGTTACACTGGGATGCTCCAGATTGAAAAACGTATTTATCTCGGGCTGAAAAACATGTTTTGACAACTTCTGCACAGTGGTTCTAACAGCTGACTCAGTGTGTTCTTCTGAGCTCAGCAGTTACATTGGGATGCTCCAGATTGAAAAACGCGTTCATCTCGGGCTGAAAAACACGTTTTGACAATGTCTGCACAGTGGGGCTAAGAGCTGACTCAGTGTGCTCTTCTGAGCCCTGCAGTTACATTGGGATGCTCCAGATTGAAAATCGCGTTTATCTCTGGCTGAAAAACATGTTCAGACAACTTCTGCACACTGGGGCTAAGTGCTGACTCAGTTTGCTCTTTTGAGCTCAGCAGTTACATTGGGATGCTCCAGATTGAAAAACGCGTTTATCTCGGGCTGAAAAACACGTTTTAACAACTTCTGCACAGTGGGGCTAAGAGCTGACTCAGTGTGCTCTTCTAAGCCCAGCAGTTACATTGGGATGCTCCCGATTGAAAAACGCGTTTATCTCGGGCTGAAAAACACGTTTTGACAACTTCTGCACAGTGGTTCTACGAGCTGACTCAGTGTGCTCTTCTAAGCTCAGCAGTTACATTGGGATGCTCCAGATTGAAAAACGCAATTATCTTGGGCTGAAAAACACGTTTTGACAACTTCTGCACAGTGGGCCTAAGAGCTGACTCAGTGTGCTCTTCAGAGCGCAGCAGTTAAAATGGGATTCTCCAGATTGAAAAACGCGTTTATCTCGGGCTGAGAAACACATTTTGACAACTTCTGCACAGTGGGTCTAAGAGCTGACTCGGTGTGCTCTTCTGACCCCAGCAGTTACACTGGGATGCTCCAGATTGAAAAACGCAATTATCTTGGGCTGAAAAACACGTTTTGACAACTTCTGAAAAGTGGGGCTAAGAGCTGACTCAGTGTGCTCTTCAGAGCCCAGCAGTTACACTGGGATGCTCCAGATTGAAAAACGCGTTTATCTCGGGCTGAGAAACACATTTTGACAACTTCTGCACAGTGGGTCTAAGAGCTGACTCGGTGTGCTCTTCTGAGCCCAGTAGTTACATTGGGATGCACCAGATTGAAAAACGCAAATATATCTTGGGCTGAAAAACAAGTTTTGACAATGTCTGCACAGTGGGGCTAAGAGCTAACTCAGTGTACTCTTCTGAGCCAAGCACTTACACAGGGATGCTCCAGCTTAAGAAACGCATTTATCTCTGGCTGAAAAACATGTTTTGACAACTTCTGCACAGTGGGGCTAAGAGCTGACTCAATGTGCTCTTCTGAGCCCAGCAGTTACATTGGGATGCTCCAGATTGAAAAACGGGTTTATCTCGGGCTGAAAAACACGTTTTGACAACTTCTGCACAGTGGGGCTAAGAGCTGACTCAGTGTGCTCTTCAGAGCCCAGCAGTTAAATTGGGATTCTCCAGATTGAAAAACGCGTTTATCTCGGGCTGAAAACCATGTTTTGACAACTTCTGCACAGTGGGGCTAAGAACTGACTCGGTGTGCTCTTCTGAGCCCAGCAGTTACACTGGGATTCTTCAGATTGAAAAACGAGTTTATCTCGGGCTGAAAAACACGTTTTGACAACTTCTGCACAGTGGGGCTAAGAGCTTACTCAGTGTGCTCTTCTAAGCCCAGTAGTTACATTGGGATGCTCCAGATTGAAAAACACAAATATATCTTGGGCTGAAAAACACGTTTTGACAACTTCTGCATACTGGGGCTAAGACCTGACTCAGTTTCCTCTTCTGAGCCCAGCAGTTACATTGGGATGCTCCAGGTTGAAAAACGCATTTCTCTCCGGCTTCAAAACACGTTTTAACAACTTCTGCACAGTGGGGCTAAGAGCTGACTCAGTGTGCTCTTCTGAGCCCAGCAGTTACATTGGGATGCTCCAGTTTGAAAAACGCGTTTATCTCGGGCTGAAAAACACGTTTAGACAACTTCTGCACAGTGAGGCTAAGACCTGACTCAGTTTGCTCTTCTGAGCTCAGCAGTTACATTTGGATGCTCCCGATTGAAAAAGCATTTATCTCGGGCTAAAAAACACGTTTTGACAACTTCTGCACAGTGGGGCCAAGAGTTGACTCAGTGTGCTCTTCTGAGCCCTGCAGTTACATTGGGAAGCTCCAGACTGAAAAACGTGTTTATCTCGGGCAGAAAAACACTTGTCGACAACTTCTGCACAGTTCAGCTAAGAGCTGACTCAGTGTGCTCTTCTGAGCCCAGTAGCTACATCGGGATGCTCCAGATAGAGAAACGCATTTATCTCGGGCTGAAAACCACGTTTTGACAACTTCTGCACAGTGGGGCTAAGAGTTGACTCAGTGTGCTCTTCTGAGCCCAGTAGTTACATTTGGATGTTTCAGATTGAAAAACGCATTTATCTCGAGCTGAAAAACACGTATTGACAATTTCTGCACAGTGGGTCTAAGAGCTGACTCGGTGTGCTCTTCTGACCCCAGCAGTTACACTGGGATGCTCCAGATTGAAAAACGTATTTATCTCGGGCTGAAAAACATGTTTTGACAACTTCTGCACAGTGGTTCTAACAGCTGACTCAGTGTGTTCTTCTGAGCTCAGCAGTTACATTGGGAAGCTCCAGATTGAAAAACGCGTTCATCTCGGGCTGAAAAACACGTTTTGACAATGTCTGCACAGTGGGGCTAAGAGCTGACTCAGTGTGCTCTTCTGAGCCCAGCAGTTACATTCGGATGCTCCAGATTGAAAATCGCGTTTATCTCTGGCTGAAAAACATGTTCAGACAACTTCTGCACACTGGGGCTAAGTGCTGACTCAGTTTGCTCTTTTGAGCTCAGCAGTTACATTGGGATGCTCCAGATTGAAAAACGCGTTTATCTCGGGCTGAAAAACACGTTTTAACAACTTCTGCACAGTGGGGCTAAGAGCTGACTCAATGTGCTCTTCTGAGCCCAGCAGTTACATTGGGATCCTCCCGATTGAAAAACGCGTTTATCTCGGGCTGAAAAACACGTTTTGACAACTTCTGCACAGTGGGGATAAGAGCTGACTCAGTGTGCTCTTCTGAGCCCAGCAGTTACATTGGGAAGCTCCAGATTGAAAAACGTGTTTATCTCGGGCAGAAAAACAATTTTCGACAACTTCTGCACAGTTCGGCTAAGAGCTGACTCAGTGTGCTCTACTGAGCCCAGCAACTACATCGGGATGCTCCAGATTGAGAAACGCATTTATCTCGGGCTGAAAACCACGTTTTGACAACTTCTGCACAGTGGGGCTAAGAGCTGACTCAGTGTGCTCTTCTGAGCCCAGCAGTTACACTGGGATGCTCCAGATTGAAAAACACATTTATTTTGGCTTGAAAAACACATTTTAACAACTTCTGCACAGTAGGGCTAAGAGCTGATTCAGTGTGCTCTTCTAACCCCAGCAGTTACACTGGGATGCTCCAGAATGAAAAACGCATTTATATCGGGCTGAAAAACATGTTTTGACAACGTCTGCACAGTTATTCTAAGAGCTGACTCAGTGTGCTCTTCTGAGCTCAGCAGTTACATTGGGATGCTCCAAATTGAAAAACGCGTTTATCTCGGTCTGAAAAACACGTTTTGACAATGTCTGCACAGTGGGACTAAGAGCTGACTCAGTGTGCTCTTCTAAGCCCAGTAGTTACATTGGGATGCTCCAGATTGAAAAACGCATTTATCTTGAGCTGAAAAACACGTTTTGACAACTTCTGCACAGTGGGGCTAAGAGCTGACTCAGTGTGCTCTTCTGAGCCCAGCAGTTACATTGGGATGTTCCAGATTGAAAAATGCGTTTATCTCGGGCTGAAAAACACATTTTAGCAACTTCTGCACAGTGGGGCAAGAGCCGACTCAGTGTGCTCTTCTGAGCCCAGCAGTTACATTGGGATGCTCCAGTTTGAAAAACAAATTTATCTCGGGCTGAAAAACACGTTTAGACAACTTCTGCACAGTGGGGCTAAGACCTGACTCAGTGTGCTCTTCTGAGCTTAGCAGTTACATTGGGATGCTCCAGATTGAAAAACGCGTTTATCTCCGGCTGAAAAACACGTTTTGACAATCTCTGCACAGTGGGGCTAAGAGCTGACTCAGTGTGCTCTTCTAAGCCCAGTAGTTACATTGGGATGCTCCAGATTGAAAAACGTGTTTATCTCGGGCAGAAAAGCACTTTTCGACAACTTCTGCACAGGTCGGCTAAGAGCTGACTCAGTGTGCTCTTCTGAGCCCTGCAGTTACATTGGGATGCTCCAGATTGAAAATCGCGTTTATCTCTGGCTGAAAAACATGTTCAGACAACTTCTGCACACTGGGGCTAAGTGCTGACTCAGTTTGCTCTTTTGAGCTCAGCAGTTACTTTGGGATGCTCCAGATTGAAAAACGCGTTTATCTCGGGCTGAAAAACACGTTTTAACAACTTCTGCACAGTGGGGCTAAGAGCTGACTCAGTGTGCTGTTCTGAGCCCAGCAGTTACATTGGGATGCTCCAAATTGAAAAACGCGTTTATCTCGGGCTGAAAAACACGTTTTGACAACTTCTGCACAGTGGGGCTAAGAGCTGACTCAGTGTGCTCTTCTAAGTCCAGTAGTTACATTGGGATGCTCCAGATTGAAAAACGCATTTATCTTGGGCTGAAAAACACGTTTTGACAACCTCTACACAGTGGGGCTAAGAGCTGACTCAGTGTGCTCTTCTGAGCCCAGCAGTTACATTGGGATGCTCCAGATTGAAAAACGTGTTTATCTCGGACAGAAACACACTTTTCGACAACTTCTGCACAGTTCGGCTAAGAGCTGATTCAGTGTGCTCTTCTGAGCCCAGCAGCTACATCGGGATGCTCCAGATTGAAAAACGCATTTATCTCGGGCTGAAAACCACGTTTTGACAACTTCTGCACAGTGGGGCTAAGAGCTGACTCAGTGTGCTCTTCTAAGCCCAGTAGTTACATTGGGATGCTCCAGATTGAAAAACGCGTTTATCTCGGGCTGAAAAACACGATTTGACAATTTCTGCACAGTGGGGCTAAGAGCTGACTAGGTGTGCTATTCTGAGCCCAGCAGTTACATTGGGATTCTTCAGATTGAAAAACGCGTTTATCTCGGGCTGAAAAACACCTTTAGACAACTTCTGCATACTGGGGCTAAGAGCTGACTCAGTTTGCTCTTCTGAGCTCAGCAGTTACATTGGGATGCTTCAGATTGAAAAACGCATTTATCTCGGGCTGAAAAACACGTTTTGACAACTTCTGCACAGTGGTTCTACGATCTGACTCAGTGTGCTCTTCTGAGCTCAGCAGTTACATTGGGATGCTCCAGATTGAAAGACGCGTTTATCTCGGGCTGAAAAACACGTTTTGACAACTTCTGCACTGTGGGGCTAAGAGCTGACTGAGTGTGCTCTTCTTTGCCCAGTAGTTACATTGGGATGCTTCAGATTGAAAAACGCATTTATCTCGGGCTGAAAAACACGTTTTGACAACTTCTGCACAGTGGTTCTACGATCTGACTCAGTGTGCTCTTCTGAGCTCAGCAGTTACATTGGGATGCTCCAGATTGAAAGACGCGTTTATCTCGGGCTGAAAAACACGTTTTGACAACTTCTGCACAGTGGGGCTAAGAGCTGACTCAGTGTGCTCTTCTGAGCCCAGCAGTTACATTGGGATGCTCCAGATTGAAAAACGTTTTTATCTCGGGCAGAAAAACACTTTTCGACAAGTTCTGCACAGTTCGGCTAAGAGCTGACTCAGTGTGCTCTTCTGAGCCCAGCAGCTACATCGGGATGCTCCAGATTGAAAAACGCGTTTATCTCGGGCTGAAAAACACGTTTACACAACTTTTGCACAATGGGGCTAAGAGCTGACTTAGTTTGCTCTTCAGAGCCCAGCAGTTACACTGGGAAGCTCCAGATTGAAAAACGCGTTTATCTTGGGCTGAAAAACATGTTTTGACAACTTCTGCACAGTGGGGCTAAGAGCTGACTCAGTGTGCTCTTCTGAGCCAAGCAGTTGCATTGGGATGCTTCAGATTGAAAAACGCGTTTATCTCAGGCTGAAAAACACGATTTGACAACTTCTGCAAAGTGGGGCTAAGAGCTGACTCAGTGTGCTCTTCTGAGCTCAGCAGTTACATTGGGATGCTCCAGATTGAAAAACGCGTTTATCTCGGGCTGAAAAACACGATTTGACAATTTCTGCACAGTGGGGCTAAGAGCTGACTAGGTGTGCTATTCTGAGCCCAGCAGTTACATTGGGATTCTTCAGATTGAAAAACGCGTTTATCTCGGGCTGAAAAACACCTTTAGACAACTTCTGCATACTGGGGCTAAGAGCTGACTCAGTTTGCTCTTCTGAGCTCAGCAGTTACATTGGGATGCTCCAGATTGAGAAACGCGTTTATCTCGGGCTGAAAAACACGTTTTGACAACTTCTGCACTGTGGGGCTAAGAGCTGACTGAGTGTGCTCTTCTGAGCCCAGTAGTTACATTGGGATGCTTCAGATTGAAAAACGCATTTATCTCGGGCTGAAAAACACGTTTTGACAACTTCTGCACAGTGGTTCTACGATCTGACTCAGTGTGCTCTTCTGAGCTCAGCAGTTACATTGGGATGCTCCAGATTGAAAGACGCGTTTATCTCGGGCTGAAAAACACGTTTTGACAACTTCTGCACAGTGGGGCTAAGAGCTGACTCAGTGTGCTCTTCTGAGCCCAGCAGTTACATTGAGATGCTCCAGATTGAAAAACGCATTTATCTTGGGCTGAAAAACACGTTTTGACAACTTCTGCACAGTGGGGCTAAGAGCTGACTCAGTGTGCTCTTCTGAGCCCAGCAGTTACATTGGGATGCTCCAGATTGAAAAACGTGTTTATCTCGGGCAGAAAAACACTTTTCGACAAGTTCTGCACAGTTCGGCTAAGAGCTGACTCAGTGTGCTCTTCTGAGCCCAGCAGCTACATCGGGATGCTCCAGATTGAGAAACGCATTTATCTCGGGCTCAAAACCACGTTTTGACAACTTCTGCACAGTGGGGCTAAGAGCTGACTCAGTGTGCTCTTCTAAGCCCAGTAGTTACATTGGGATGCTCCAGATTGAAAAACGCAAATATATCTTGGGCTGAAAAACACGTTTTGACAACTTCTACACAGTGGGGCTAAGAGCTGACTCAGTGTGCTCTTCTGAGCTCAGCAGTTACATTGGGATGCTCCAGATTGAAAAACGCGTTTATCTCGGGCTGAAAAACACGTTTTGACAATTTCTGCACAGTGGGGCTAAGAGCTGACTAGGTCTGCTATTCTGAGCCCAGCAGTTAAATTGGGATTCTTCAGATTGAAAAACGCGTTTATCTCGGGCTGAAAAACACCTTTAGACAACTTCTGCATACTGGGGCTAAGAGCTGACTCAGTTTGCTCTTCTGAGCTCAGCAGTTACATTGGGATGCTCCAGATTGAAAAACGCGTTTAACTCGGGCTGAAAAACACGTTTTTACAACTTCTGCACTGTGGGGCTAAGAGCTGACTGAGTGTGCTCTTCTGAGCCCAGTAGTTACATTGGGATGCTTCAGATTGAAAAACGCATTTATCTCGGGCTGAAAAACACGTTTTGACAACTTCTGCACAGTGGTTCTACGATCTGACTCAGTGTGCTCTTCTGAGCCCAGCAGTTACATTGGGATGCTCCAGATTGAAAAACGTGTTTATCTCGGGCAGAAAAACACTTTTCGACAAGTTCTGCACAGTTCGGCTAAGAGCTGACTCAGTGTGCTCTTCTGAGCCCAGCAGCTACATCGGGATGCTCCAGATTGAGAAACGCATTTATCTCGGGCTCAAAACCACGTTTTGACAACTTCTGCACAGTGCGGCTAAGAGCTGACTCAGTGTGCTCTTCTAAGCCCAGTAGTTACATTGGGATGCTCCAGATTGAAAAACGCAAATATATCTTGGGCTGAAAAACACGTTTTGACAACTTCTACACAGTGGGGCTAAGAGCTGACTCAGTGTGCTCTTCTATGTCCAGTAGTTACATTGGGATGCTCCAGATTGAAAAACGCGTTTATCTCGGGCTGAAAAACACGTTTTGACAACTTCTGCACTGTGGGGCTAAGAGCTGACTCAGTGTGCTCTTCTGAGCCCAGCAGTTACATTGGGATGCTCCAGATTGAAAAATGTGTTTATCTCGGGCAAAAAAACACGTTTTGACAACTTCTGCACAGTGGTTCTACGATCTGACTCAGTGTGCTCTTCTGAGCTCAGCAGTTACATTGGGATGCTCCAGATTGAAAGACGCGTTTATCTCGGGCTGAAAAACACGTTTTGACAACTTCTGCACAGTGGGGATCAGAGCTGACTCAGTGTGCTCTTCTGAGCCCAGCAGTTACATTGAGATGCTCCAGATTGAAAAACGCATTTATCTTGGGCTGAAAAACACGTTTTGACAACTTCTGCACAGTGGGGCTAAGAGCTGACTCAGTGTGCTCTTCTGAGCCCAGCAGCTACATCGGGATTCTTCAGATTGAAAAACGCGTTTATCTCGGGCTGAAAAACACGTTTTGACAACTTCTGCACAGTGGGGATCAGAGCTGACTCAGTGTGCTCTTCTGAGCCCAGCAGTTACATTGGGTAGCTCCAGATTGAAAAACGTGTTTATCTCGGGCAGAAAAACACTTTTCGACAACTTCTGCACAGTTTGGCTAAGAGCTGACTCAGTGTGCTCTTCTGAGCCCAGCAGCTACATCGGGATGCTCCAGATTGAGAAACGCATTTATCTCGGGCTCAAAACCACGTTTTGACAACTTCTGCACAGTGGGGCTATGAGCTGACTCAGTGTGCTCTCTTGAGCCAAGCAGTTAAATTGGGATGCTCCAGATTGAAAGACGTGTTTATCTCGGGCAGAAAAACACGTTTTGACAACTTCTGCACTGTGGGGCTAAGAGCTGACTGAGTGTGCTCTTCTGAGCCCAGTAGTTACATTGGGATGCTTCAGATTGAAAAACGCATTTATCTCGGGCTGAAAAACACGTTTTGACAACTTCTGCACAGTGGTTCTACGATCTGACTCAGTGTGCTCTTCTGAGCTCAGCAGTTACATTGGGATGCTCCAGATTGAAAGACGCGTTTATCTCGGGCTGAAAAACACGTTTTGACAACTTCTGCACAGTGGGGCTAAGAGCTGACTCAGTGTGCTCTTCTGAGCCCAGCAGTTACATTGAGATGCTCCAGATTGAAAAACGCATTTATCTTGGGCTGAAAAACACGTTTTGACAACTTCTGCACAGTGGGGCTAAGAGCTGACTCAGTGTGCTCTTCTGAGCCCAGCAGTTACATTGGGATGCTCCAGATTGAAAAACGTGTTTATCTCGGGCAGAAAAACACTTTTCGACAAGTTCTGCACAGTTCGGCTAAGAGCTGACTCAGTGTGCTCTTCTGAGCCCAGCAGCTACATCGGGATGCTCCAGATTGAGAAACGCATTTATCTCGGGCTCAAAACCACGTTTTGACAACTTCTGCACAGTGGGGCTAAGAGCTGACTCAGTGTGCTCTTCTGAGCCCAGCAGTTACATTGGGATGCTCCAATTTGAAAAATGTGTTTATCTCGGGCAAAAAAACACGTTTTGACAACTTCTGCACAGTGGTTCTACGATCTGACTCAGTGTGCTCTTCTGAGCTCAGCAGTTACATTGGGATGCTCCAGATTGAGAGACGCGTTTATCTCGGGCTGAAAAACACGTTTTGACAACTTCTGCACTGTGGGGCTAAGAGCTGACTGAGTGTGCTCTTCTGAGCCCAGTAGTTACATTGGGATGCTTCAGATTGAAAAATGCATTTATCTCGGGCTGAAAAACATATTTTGACAACATCTGCACAGTGGTTCTACGATCTGACTCAGTGTGCTCTTCTGAGCTCAGCAGTTACATTGGGATGCTCCAGATTGAAAGACGCGTTTATCTCGGTCTGAAAAACACGTTTTGACAACTTCTGCACAGTGGGGATCAGAGCTGACTCAGTGTGCTCTTCTGAGCCCAGCAGTTACATTGAGATGCTCCAGATTGAAAAACGCATTTATCTTGGGCTGAAAAACACGTTTTGACAACTTCTGCACAGTGGGGCTAAGAGCTGACTCAGTGTGCTCTTCTGAGCCCAGCAGTTACATTGGGTAGCTCCAGATTGAAAAACGTGTTTATCTCGGGCAGAAAAACACTTTTCGACAACTTCTGCACAGTTTGGCTAAGAGCTGACTCAGTGTGCTCTTCTGAGCCCAGCAGCTACATCGGGATGCTCCAGATTGAGAAACGCATTTATCTCGGGCTCAAAACCACGTTTTGACAACTTCTGCACAGTGGGGCTATGAGCTGACTCAGTGTGCTCTCTTGAGCCAAGCAGTTAAATTGGGATGCTCCAGATTGAAAAACGCGTTTATCTCGGGCTGAAAAACACGTTTTGACAATTTCTGCACAGTGGGGCTAAGAGCTGACTAGGTGTGCTATTCTGAGCCCAGCAGTTACATTGGGATTCTTCAGATTGAAAAACGCGTTTATCTCGGGCTGAAAAACACCTTTAGACAACTTCTGCATACTAGGGCTAAGAGCTGACTCAGTTTGCTCTTCTGAGCTCAGCAGTTACATTAGGATACTCCAGATTGAAAAACGCGTTTATCTCGGGCTGAAAAACACGCTTTGACAACTTCTGCACTGTGGGGCTAAGAGCTGACTGAGTGTGCTCTTCTGAGCCCAGAAGTTACATTGGGATGCTTCAGATTGAAAAACGCATTTATCTCGGGCTGAAAAACACGTTTTGACAACTTCTGCACAGTGGTTCTACGATCTGACTCAGTGTGCTCTTCTGAGCTCAGCAGTTACATTGGGATGCTCCAGATTGAAAGACGCGTTTATCTCGGGCTGAAAAACACGTTTTGACAACTTCTGCACTGTGGGGCTAAGAGCTGACTGAGTGTGCTCTTCTGAGCCCAGTAGTTACATTGGGATGCTTCAGATTGAAAAACGCATTTATCTCGGGCTGAAAAACACGTTTTGACAACTTCTGCACAGTGGTTCTACGATCTGACTCAGTGTGCTCTTCTGAGCTCAGCAGTTACATTGGGATGCTCCAGATTGAAAGACGCGTTTATCTCGGGCTGAAAAACACATTTTGACAACTTCTGCACAGTGGGGCTAAGAGCTGACTCAGTGTGCTCTTCTGAGCCCAGCAGTTACATTGGGATGCTCCAGATTGAAAAACGTTTTTATCTCGGGCAGAAAAACACTTTTCGACAAGTTCTGCACAGTTCGGCTAAGAGCTGACTCAGTGTGCTCTTCTGAGCCCAGCAGTTACATTGGGATGCTCCAGATTGAAAAACGTGTTTATCTCGGGCAGAAAAACACTTTTCGACAAGTTCTGCACAGTTTGGCTAAGAGCTGACTCAGTGTGCTCTTCTGAGCCCAGCAGCTACATCGGGATGCTCCAGATTGAGAAACGCATTTATCTCGGGCTCAAAACCACGTTTTGACAACTTCTGCACAGTGGGGCTATGAGCTGACTCAGTGTGCTCTCTTGAGCCAAGCAGTTAAATTGGGATGCTCCAGATTGAAAAACGCGTTTATCTCGGGCTGAAAAACACGTTTTGACAATTTCTGCACAGTGGGGCTAAGAGCTGACTAGGTGTGCTATTCTGAGCCCAGCAGTTACATTGGGATTCTTCAGATTGAAAAACGCGTTTATCTCGGGCTGAAAAACACCTTTAGACAACTTCTGCATACTGGGGCTAAGAGCTGACTCAGTTTGCTCTTCTGAGCTCAGCAGTTACATTAGGATGCTCCAGATTGAAAAACGCGTTTATCTCGGGCTGAAAAACACATTTTGACAACTTCTGCACTGTGGGGCTAAGAGCTGACTGAGTGTGCTCTTCTGAGCCCAGAAGTTACATTGGGATGCTTCAGATTGAAAAACGCATTTATCTCGGGCTGAAAAACACGTTTTGACAACTTCTGCACAGTGGTTCTACGATCTGACTCAGTGTGCTCTTCTGAGCTCAGCAGTTACATTGGGATGCTCCAGATTGAAAGACGCGTTTATCTAGGGCTGAAAAACACGTTTTGACAACTTCTGCACTGTGGGGCTAAGAGCTGACTGAGTGTGCTCTTCTGAGCCCAGTAGTTACATTGGGATGCTTCAGATTGAAAAACGTGTTTATCTCGGGCAGAAAAGCACTTTTCGACAACTTCTGCACAGGTCGGCTAAGAGCTGAGTCAGTGTGCTCTTCTGAGTCAAGCAGTAACATTGGGATGCTTCAGATTGAAAAATGTGTTTATCTCGGGCTGAGAAACACATTTTGACAACTTCTGCACAGTGGGTCTAAGAGCTGACTCGGTGTGCTCTTCTGACCCCAGCAGTTACACTGGGATGCTCCATATTGAAAAACGTATTTATCTCGGGCTGAAAAACATGTTTTGACAACTTCTGCACAGTGGTTCTAACAGCTGACTCAGTGTGTTCTTCTGAGCTCAGCAGTTACATTGGGATGCTCCAGATTGAAAAACGCGTTCATCTCGGGCTGAAAAACACGTTTTGACAATGTCTGCACAGTGGGGCTAAGAGCTGACTCAGTGTGCTCTTCTGAGCCCAGCAGTTACATTCGGATGCTCCAGATTGAAAATCGCGTTTATCTCTGGCTGAAAAACATGTTCAGACAACTTCTGCACACTGGGGCTAAGTGCTGACTCAGTTTGCTCTTTTGAGCTCAGCAGTTACATTGGGATGCTCCAGATTGAAAAACGCGTTTATCTCGGGCTGAAAAACACGTTTTGACAACTTCTGCACAGTGGGGCTAAGAGCTGACTCAGTGTGCTCTTCTGAGCCCAGCAGCTACATCGGGATTCTTCAGATTGAAAAACGTGTTTATCTCGGGCTGAAAAACACGTTTTGACAACTTCTGCACAGTGGGGATCAGAGCTGACTCAGTGTGCTCTTCTGAGCCCAGCAGTTACATTGGGTAGCTCCAGATTGAAAAACGTGTTTATCTCGGGCAGAAAAACACTTTTCGACAACTTCTGCACAGTTTGGCTAAGAGCTGACTCAGTGTGCTCTTCTGAGCCCAGCAGCTACATCGGGATGCTCCAGATTGAGAAACGCATTTATCTCGGGCTCAAAACCACGTTTTGACAACTTCTGCACAGTGGGGCTATGAGCTGACTCAGTGTGCTCTCTTGAGCCAAGCAGTTAAATTGGGATGCTCCAGATTGAAAGACGTGTTTATCTCGGGCAGAAAAACACGTTTTGACAACTTCTGCACTGTGGGGCTAAGAGCTGACTGAGTGTGCTCTTCTGAGCCCAGTAGTTACATTGGGATGCTTCAGATTGAAAAACGCATTTATCTCGGGCTGAAAAACACGTTTTGACAACTTCTGCACAGTGGTTCTACGATCTGACTCAGTGTGCTCTTCTGAGCTCAGCAGTTACATTGGGATGCTCCAGATTGAAAGACGCGTTTATCTCGGGCTGAAAAACACGTTTTGACAACTTCTGCACAGTGGGGCTAAGAGCTGACTCAGTGTGCTCTTCTGAGCCCAGCAGTTACATTGAGATGCTCCAGATTGAAAAACGCATTTATCTTGGGCTGAAAAACACGTTTTGACAACTTCTGCACAGTGGGGCTAAGAGCTGACTCAGTGTGCTCTTCTGAGCCCAGCAGTTACATTGGGATGCTCCAGATTGAAAAACGTGTTTATCTCGGGCAGAAAAACACTTTTCGACAAGTTCTGCACAGTTCGGCTAAGAGCTGACTCAGTGTGCTCTTCTGAGCCCAGCAGCTACATCGGGATGCTCCAGATTGAGAAACGCATTTATCTCGGGCTCAAAACCACGTTTTGACAACTTCTGCACAGTGGGGCTAAGAGCTGACTCAGTGTGCTCTTCTGAGCCCAGCAGTTACATTGGGATGCTCCAATTTGAAAAATGTGTTTATCTCGGGCAAAAAAACACGTTTTGACAACTTCTGCACAGTGGTTCTACGATCTGACTCAGTGTGCTCTTCTGAGCTCAGCAGTTACATTGGGATGCTCCAGATTGAGAGACGCGTTTATCTCGGGCTGAAAAACACGTTTTGACAACTTCTGCACTGTGGGGCTAAGAGCTGACTGAGTGTGCTCTTCTGAGCCCAGTAGTTACATTGGGATGCTTCAGATTGAAAAATGCATTTATCTCGGGCTGAAAAACATATTTTGACAACTTCTGCACAGTGGTTCTACGATCTGACTCAGTGTGCTCTTCTGAGCTCAGCAGTTACATTGGGATGCTCCAGATTGAAAGACGCGTTTATCTCGGTCTGAAAAACACGTTTTGACAACTTCTGCACAGTGGGGATCAGAGCTGACTCAGTGTGCTCTTCTGAGCCCAGCAGTTACATTGAGATGCTCCAGATTGAAAAACGCATTTATCTTGGGCTGAAAAACACGTTTTGACAACTTCTGCACAGTGGGGCTAAGAGCTGACTCAGTGTGCTCTTCTGAGCCCAGCAGTTACATTGGGTAGCTCCAGATTGAAAAACGTGTTTATCTCGGGCAGAAAAACACTTTTCGACAACTTCTGCACAGTTTGGCTAAGAGCTGACTCAGTGTGCTCTTCTGAGCCCAGCAGCTACATCGGGATGCTCCAGATTGAGAAACGCATTTATCTCGGGCTCAAAACCACGTTTTGACAACTTCTGCACAGTGGGGCTATGAGCTGACTCAGTGTGCTCTCTTGAGCCAAGCAGTTAAATTGGGATGCTCCAGATTGAAAAACGCGTTTATCTCGGGCTGAAAAACACGTTTTGACAATTTCTGCACAGTGGGGCTAAGAGCTGACTAGGTGTGCTATTCTGAGCCCAGCAGTTACATTGGGATTCTTCAGATTGAAAAACGCGTTTATCTCGGGCTGAAAAACACCTTTAGACAACTTCTGCATACTAGGGCTAAGAGCTGACTCAGTTTGCTCTTCTGAGCTCAGCAGTTACATTAGGATACTCCAGATTGAAAAACGCGTTTATCTCGGGCTGAAAAACACGCTTTGACAACTTCTGCACTGTGGGGCTAAGAGCTGACTGAGTGTGCTCTTCTGAGCCCAGAAGTTACATTGGGATGCTTCAGATTGAAAAACGCATTTATCTCGGGCTGAAAAACACGTTTTGACAACTTCTGCACAGTGGTTCTACGATCTGACTCAGTGTGCTCTTCTGAGCTCAGCAGTTACATTGGGATGCTCCAGATTGAAAGACGCGTTTATCTCGGGCTGAAAAACACGTTTTGACAACTTCTGCACTGTGGGGCTAAGAGCTGACTGAGTGTGCTCTTCTGAGCCCAGTAGTTACATTGGGATGCTTCAGATTGAAAAACGCATTTATCTCGGGCTGAAAAACACGTTTTGACAACTTCTGCACAGTGGTTCTACGATCTGACTCAGTGTGCTCTTCTGAGCTCAGCAGTTACATTGGGATGCTCCAGATTGAAAGACGCGTTTATCTCGGGCTGAAAAACACATTTTGACAACTTCTGCACAGTGGGGCTAAGAGCTGACTCAGTGTGCTCTTCTGAGCCCAGCAGTTACATTGGGATGCTCCAGATTGAAAAACGTTTTTATCTCGGGCAGAAAAACACTTTTCGACAAGTTCTGCACAGTTCGGCTAAGAGCTGACTCAGTGTGCTCTTCTGAGCCCAGCAGTTACATTGGGATGCTCCAGATTGAAAAACGTGTTTATCTCGGGCAGAAAAACACTTTTCGACAAGTTCTGCACAGTTTGGCTAAGAGCTGACTCAGTGTGCTCTTCTGAGCCCAGCAGCTACATCGGGATGCTCCAGATTGAGAAACGCATTTATCTCGGGCTCAAAACCACGTTTTGACAACTTCTGCACAGTGGGGCTATGAGCTGACTCAGTGTGCTCTCTTGAGCCAAGCAGTTAAATTGGGATGCTCCAGATTGAAAAACGCGTTTATCTCGGGCTGAAAAACACGTTTTGACAATTTCTGCACAGTGGGGCTAAGAGCTGACTAGGTGTGCTATTCTGAGCCCAGCAGTTACATTGGGATTCTTCAGATTGAAAAACGCGTTTATCTCGGGCTGAAAAACACCTTTAGACAACTTCTGCATACTGGGGCTAAGAGCTGACTCAGTTTGCTCTTCTGAGCTCAGCAGTTACATTAGGATGCTCCAGATTGAAAAACGCGTTTATCTCGGGCTGAAAAACACATTTTGACAACTTCTGCACTGTGGGGCTAAGAGCTGACTGAGTGTGCTCTTCTGAGCCCAGAAGTTACATTGGGATGCTTCAGATTGAAAAACGCATTTATCTCGGGCTAAAAAACACGTTTTGACAACTTCTGCACAGTGGTTCTACGATCTGACTCAGTGTGCTCTTCTGAGCTCAGCAGTTACATTGGGATGCTCCAGATTGAAAGACGCGTTTATCTAGGGCTGAAAAACACGTTTTGACAACTTCTGCACTGTGGGGCTAAGAGCTGAGTGAGTGTGCTCTTCTGAGCCCAGTAGTTACATTGGGATGCTTCAGATTGAAAAACGTGTTTATCTCGGGCAGAAAAGCACTTTTCGACAACTTCTGCACAGGTCGGCTAAGAGCTGAGTCAGTGTGCTCTTCTGAGTCAAGCAGTAACATTGGGATGCTTCAGATTGAAAAATGTGTTTATCTCGGGCTGAGAAACACATTTTGACAACTTCTGCACAGTGGGTCTAAGAGCTGACTCGGTGTGCTCTTCTGACCCCAGCAGTTACACTGGGATGCTCCATATTGAAAAACGTATTTATCTCGGGCTGAAAAACATGTTTTGACAACTTCTGCACAGTGGTTCTAACAGCTGACTCAGTGTGTTCTTCTGAGCTCAGCAGTTACATTGGGATGCTCCAGATTGAAAAACGCGTTCATCTCGGGCTGAAAAACACGTTTTGACAATGTCTGCACAGTGGGGCTAAGAGCTGACTCAGTGTGCTCTTCTGAGCCCAGCAGTTACATTCGGATGCTCCAGATTGAAAATCGCGTTTATCTCTGGCTGAAAAACATGTTCAGACAACTTCTGCACACTGGGGCTAAGTGCTGACTCAGTTTGCTCTTTTGAGCTCAGCAGTTACATTGGGATGCTCCAGATTGAAAAACGCGTTTATCTCGGGCTGAAAAACACGTTTTAACAACTTCTGCACAGTGGGGCTAAGAGCTGACTCAATGTGCTCTTCTGAGCCCAGCAGTTACATTGGGATGCTCCCGATTGAAAAACGCGTTTATCTCGGGCTGAAAAACACGTTTTGACAACTTCTGCACAGTGGGGATAAGAGCTGACTCAGTGTGCTCTTCTGAGCCCAGCAGTTACATTGGGAAGCTCCAGATTGAAAAACGTGTTTATCTCGGGCAGAAAAACAATTTTCGACAACTTCTGCACAGTTCGGCTAAGAGCTGACTCAGTGTGCTCTACTGAGCCCAGCAACTACATCGGGATGCTCCAGATTGAGAAACGCATTTATCTCGGGCTGAAAACCACGTTTTGACAACTTCTGCACAGTGGGGCTAAGAGCTGACTCAGTGTGCTCTTCTGAGCCCAGCAGTTACACTGGGATGCTCCAGATTGAAAAACACATTTATTTTGGCTTGAAAAACACATTTTAACAACTTCTGCACAGTAGGGCTAAGAGCTGATTCAGTGTGCTCTTCTAACCCCAGCAGTTACACTGGGATGCTCCAGAATGAAAAACGCATTTATATCGGGCTGAAAAACATGTTTTGACAACGTCTGCACAGTTATTCTAAGAGCTGACTCAGTGTGCTCTTCTGAGCCCAGCAGTTACATTGGGATGTTCCAGATTGAAAAATGCGTTTATCTCGGGCTGAAAAACACATTTTAGCAACTTCTGCACAGTGGGGCAAGACCCGACTCAGTGTGCTCTTCTGAGCCCAGCAGTTACATTGGGATGCTCCAGTTTGAAAAACAAATTTATCTCGGGCTGAAAAACACGTTTAGACAACTTCTGCACAGTGGGGCTAAGACCTGACTCAGTGTGCTCTTCTGAGCTTAGCAGTTACATTGGGATGCTCCAGATTGAAAAACGCGTTTATCTCCGGCTGAAAAACACGTTTTGACAATCTCTGCACAGTGGGGCTAAGAGCTGACTCAGTGTGCTCTTCTAAGCCCAGTAGTTACATTGGGATGCTCCAGATTGAAAAACGTGTTTATCTCGGGCAGAAAAGCACTTTTCGACAACTTCTGCACAGGTCGGCTAAGAGCTGACTCAGTGTGCTCTTCTGAGCCCAGCAGTTACATTGGGATCCTCCAGATTGAAAATCGCGTTTATCTCTGGCTGAAAAACATGTTCAGACAACTTCTGCACACTGGGGCTAAGTGCTGACTCAGTTTGCTCTTTTGAGCTCAGCAGTTACTTTGGGATGCTCCACATTGAAAAACGCGTTTATCTCGGGCTGAAAAACACGTTTTAACAACTTCTGCACAGTGGGGCTAAGAGCTGACTCAGTGTGCTGTTCTGAGCCCAGCAGTTACATTGGGATGCTCCAGATTGAAAAACGCGTTTATCTCGGGCTGAAAAACACGTTTTGACAACTTCTGCACAGTGGGGCTAAGAGCTGACTCAGTGTGCTCTTCTAAGTCCAGTAGTTACATTGGGATGCTCCAGATTGAAAAACGCATTTATCTTGGGCTGAAAAACACGTTTTGACAACCTCTACACAGTGGGGCTAAGAGCTGACTCAGTGTGCTCTTCTGAGCCCAGCAGTTACATTGGGATGCTCCAGATTGAAAAACGTGTTTATCTCGGACAGAAACACACTTTTCGACAACTTCTGCACAGTTCGGCTAAGAGCTGATTCAGTGTGCTCTTCTGAGCCCAGCAGCTACATCGGGATGCTCCAGATTGAAAAACGCATTTATCTCGGGCTGAAAACCACGTTTTGACAACTTCTGCACAGTGGGGCTAAGAGCTGACTCAGTGTGCTCTTCTAAGCCCAGTAGTTACATTGGGATGCTCCAGATTGAAAAACGCGTTTATCTCGGGCTGAAAAACACGATTTGACAATTTCTGCACAGTGGGGCTAAGAGCTGACTAGGTGTGCTATTCTGAGCTCAGCAGTTACATTGGGATTCTTCAGATTGAAAAACACGTTTATTTCGGGCTGAAAAACACCTTTAGTCAACTTCTGCATACTGGGGCTAAGAGCTGACTCAGTTTGCTCTTCTGAGCTCAGCAGTTACATTGGGATGCTTCAGATTGAAAAACGCATTTATCTCTGGCTGAAAAACACGTTTTGACAACTTCTGCACAGTGGTTCTACGATCTGACTCAGTGTGCTCTTCTGAGCTCAGCAGTTACATTGGGATGCTCCAGATTGAAAGACGCGTTTATCTCGGGCTGAAAAACACGTTTTGACAACTTCTGCACTGTGGGGCTAAGAGCTGACTGAGTGTGCTCTTCTGAGCCCAGTAGTTACATTGGGATGCTTCAGATTGAAAAACGCATTTATCTCAGGCTGAAAAACACGTTTTGACAACTTCTGCACAGTGGTTCTACGATCTGACTCAGTGTGCTCTTCTGAGCTCAGCAGTTACATTGGGATGCTCCAGATTGAAAGACGCGTTTATCTCGGGCTGAAAAACACGTTTTGACAACTTCTGCACAGTGGGGCTAAGAGCTGACTCAGTGTGCTCTTCTGAGCCCAGCAGTTACATTGGGATGCTCCAGATTGAAAAACGTTTTTATCTCGGGCAGAAAAACACTTTTCGACAAGTTCTGCACAGTTCGGCTAAGAGCTGACTCAGTGTGCTCTTCTGAGCCCAGCAGCTACATCGGGATGCTCCAGATTGAAAAACGCGTTTATCTCGGGCTGAAAAACACGTTTACACAACTTTTGCACAATGGGGCTAAGAGCTGACTTAGTTTGCTCTTCAGAGCCCAGCAGTTACACTGGGAAGCTCCAGATTGAAAAACGCGTTTATCTTGGGCTGAAAAACATGTTTTGACAACTTCTGCACAGTGGGGCTAAGAGCTGACTCAGTGTGCTCTTCTGAGCCAAGCAGTTGCATTGGGATGCTTCAGATTGAAAAACGCGTTTATCTCAGGCTGAAAAACACGATTTGACAACTTCTGCAAAGTGGGGCTAAGAGCTGACTCAGTGTGCTCTTCTGAGCTCAGCAGTTACATTGGGATGCTCCAGATTGAAAAACGCGTTTATCTCGGGCTGAAAAACATGATTTGACAATTTCTGCACAGTGGGGCTAAGAGCTGACTAGGTGTGCTATTCTGAGCCCAGCAGTTACATTGGGATTCTTCAGATTGAAAAACGCGTTTATCTCGGGCTGAAAAACACCTTTAGACAACTTCTGCATACTGGGGCTAAGAGCTGACTCAGTTTGCTCTTCTGAGCTCAGCAGTTACATTGGGATGCTCCAGATTGAAAAACGCGTTTATCTCGGGCTGAAAAACACGTTTTGACAACTTCTGCACTGTGGGGCTAAGAGCTGACTGAGTGTGCTCTTCTGAGCCCAGTAGTTACATTGGGATGCTTCAGATTGAAAAACGCATTTATCTCGGGCTGAAAAACACGTTTTGACAACTTCTGCACAGTGGTTCTACGATCTGACTCAGTGTGCTCTTCTGAGCTCAGCAGTTACATTGGGATGCTCCAGATTGAAAGACGCGTTTATCTCGGGCTGAAAAACACGTTTTGACAACTTCTGCACAGTGGGGCTAAGAGCTGACTCAGTGTGCTCTTCTGAGCCCAGCAGTTACATTGAGATGCTCCAGATTGAAAAACGCATTTATCTTGGGCTGAAAAACACGTTTTGACAACTTCTGCACAGTGGGGCTAAGAGCTGACTCAGTGTGCTCTTCTGAGCCCAGCAGTTACATTGGGATGCTCCAGATTGAAAAACGTGTTTATCTCGGGCAGAAAAACACTTTTCGACAAGTTCTGCACAGTTCGGCTAAGAGCTGACTCAGTGTGCTCTTCTGAGCCCAGCAGCTACATCGGGATGCTCCAGATTGAGAAACGCATTTATCTCGGGCTCAAAACCACGTTTTGACAACTTCTGCACAGTGGGGCTAAGAGCTGACTCAGTGTGCTCTTCTAAGCCCATTAGTTACATTGGGATGCTCCAGATTGAAAAACGCAAATATATCTTGGGCTGAAAAACACGTTTTGACAACTTCTGCACAGTGGTTCTACGATCTGACTCAGTGTGCTCTTCTGAGCTCAGCAGTTACATTGGGATGCTCCAGATTGAAAGACGCGTTTATCTCGGGCTGAAAAACACGTTTTGACAACTTCTGCACAGTGGGGCTAAGAGCTGACTCAGTGTGCTCTTCTGAGCCCAGCAGTTACATTGGGATGCTCCAGATTGAAAAACGTTTTTATCTCGGGCAGAAAAACACTTTTCGACAAGTTCTGCACAGTTCGGCTAAGAGCTGACTCAGTGTGCTCTTCTGAGCCCAGCAGCTACATCGGGATGCTCCAGATTGAAAAACGCGTTTATCTCGGGCTGAAAAACACGTTTACACAACTTTTGCACAATGGGGCTAAGAGCTGACTTAGTTTGCTCTTCAGAGCCCAGCAGTTACACTGGGAAGCTCCAGATTGAAAAACGCGTTTATCTTGGGCTGAAAAACATGTTTTGACAACTTCTGCACAGTGGGGCTAAGAGCTGACTCAGTGTGCTCTTCTGAGCCAAGCAGTTGCATTGGGATGCTTCAGATTGAAAAACGCGTTTATCTCAGGCTGAAAAACACGATTTGACAACTTCTGCAAAGTGGGGCTAAGAGCTGACTCAGTGTGCTCTTCTGAGCTCAGCAGTTACATTGGGATGCTCCAGATTGAAAAACGCGTTTATCTCGGGCTGAAAAACACGATTTGACAATTTCTGCACAGTGGGGCTAAGAGCTGACTAGGTGTGCTATTCTGAGCCCAGCAGTTACATTGGGATTCTTCAGATTGAAAAACGCGTTTATCTCGGGCTGAAAAACACCTTTAGACAACTTCTGCATACTGGGGCTAAGAGCTGACTCAGTTTGCTCTTCTGAGCTCAGCAGTTACATTGGGATGCTCCAGATTGAAAAACGCGTTTATCTCGGGCTGAAAAACACGTTTTGACAACTTCTGCACTGTGGGGCTAAGAGCTGACTGAGTGTGCTCTTCTGAGCCCAGTAGTTACATTGGGATGCTTCAGATTGAAAAACGCATTTATCTCGGGCTGAAAAACACGTTTTGACAACTTCTGCACAGTGGTTCTACGATCTGACTCAGTGTGCTCTTCTGAGCTCAGCAGTTACATTGGGATGCTCCAGATTGAAAGACGCGTTTATCTCGGGCTGAAAAACACGTTTTGACAACTTCTGCACAGTGGGGCTAAGAGCTGACTCAGTGTGCTCTTCTGAGCCCAGCAGTTACATTGAGATGCTCCAGATTGAAAAACGCATTTATCTTGGGCTGAAAAACACGTTTTGACAACTTCTGCACAGTGGGGCTAAGAGCTGACTCAGTGTGCTCTTCTGAGCCCAGCAGTTACATTGGGATGCTCCAGATTGAAAAACGTGTTTATCTCGGGCAGAAAAACACTTTTCGACAAGTTCTGCACAGTTCGGCTAAGAGCTGACTCAGTGTGCTCTTCTGAGCCCAGCAGCTACATCGGGATGCTCCAGATTGAGAAACGCATTTATCTCGGGCTCAAAACCACGTTTTGACAACTTCTGCACAGTGGGGCTAAGAGCTGACTCAGTGTGCTCTTCTAAGCCCATTAGTTACATTGGGATGCTCCAGATTGAAAAACGCAAATATATCTTGGGCTGAAAAACACGTTTTGACAACTTCTACACAGTGGGGCTAAGAGCTGACTCAGTGTGCTCTTCTGAGCTCAGCAGTTACATTGGGATGCTCCAGATTGAAAAACGCGTTTATCTCGGGCTGAAAAACACGTTTTGACAATTTCTGCACAGTGGGGCTAAGAGCTGACTAGGTCTGCTATTCTGAGCCCAGCAGTTAAATTGGGATTCTTCAGATTGAAAAACGCGTTTATCTCGGGCTGAAAAACACCTTTAGACAACTTCTGCATACTGGGGCTAAGAGCTGACTCAGTTTGCTCTTCTGAGCTCAGCAGTTACATTGGGATGCTCCAGATTGAAAAACGCGTTTATCTCGGGCTGAAAAACACGTTTTTACAACTTCTGCACTGTGGGGCTAAGAGCTGACTGAGTGTGCTCTTCTGAGCCCAGTAGTTACATTGGGATGCTTCAGATTGAAAAACGCATTTATCTCGGGCTGAAAAACACGTTTTGACAACTTCTGCACAGTGGTTCTACGATCTGACTCAGTGTGCTCTTCTGAGCCCAGCAGTTACATTGGGATGCTCCAGATTGAAAAACGTGTTTATCTCGGGCAGAAAAACACTTTTCGACAAGTTCTGCACAGTTCGGCTAAGAGCTGACTCAGTGTGCTCTTCTGAGCCCAGCAGCTACATCGGGATGCTCCAGATTGAGAAACGCATTTATCTCGGGCTCAAAACCACGTTTTGACAACTTCTGCACAGTGCGGCTAAGAGCTGACTCAGTGTGCTCTTCTAAGCCCAGTAGTTACATTGGGATGCTCCAGATTGAAAAACGCAAATATATCTTGGGCTGAAAAACACGTTTTGACAACTTCTACACAGTGGGGCTAAGAGCTGACTCAGTGTGCTCTTCTAAGCCCAGTAGTTACATTGGGATGCTCCAGATTGAAAAACGCAAATATATCTTGGGCTGAAAAACACGTTTTGACAACTTCTACACAGTGGGGCTAAGAGCTGACTCAGTGTGCTCTTCTGAGCTCAGCAGTTACATTGGGATGCTCCAGATTGAAAAACGCGTTTATCTCGGGCTGAAAAACACGTTTTGACAACTTCTGCACAGTGGGGCTAAGAGCTGACTCAGTGTGCTCTTCTATGTCCAGTAGTTACATTGGGATGCTCCAGATTGAAAAACGCGTTTATCTCGGGCTGAAAAACACGTTTTGACAACTTCTGCACTGTGGGGCTAAGAGCTGACTCAGTGTGCTCTTCTGAGCCCAGCAGTTACATTGGGATGCTCCAGATTGAAAAATGTGTTTATCTCGGGCAAAAAAACACGTTTTGACAACTTCTGCACAGTGGTTCTACGATCTGACTCAGTGTGCTCTTCTGAGCTCAGCAGTTACATTGGGATGCTCCAGATTGAAAGACGCGTTTATCTCGGGCTGAAAAACACGTTTTGACAACTTCTGCACTGTGGGGCTAAGAGCTGACTGAGTGTGCTCTTCTGAGCCCAGTAGTTACATTGGGATGCTTCAGATTGAAAAATGCATTTATCTCGGGCTGAAAAACATATTTTGACAACTTCTGCACAGTGGTTCTACGATCTGACTCAGTGTGCTCTTCTGAGCTCAGCAGTTACATTGGGATGCTCCAGATTGAAAGACGTGTTTATCTCGGGCTGAAAAACACGTTTTGACAACTTCTGCACAGTGGGGATCAGAGCTGACTCAGTGTGCTCTTCTGAGCCCAGCAGTTACATTGAGATGCTCCAGATTGAAAAACGCATTTATCTTGGGCTGAAAAACACGTTTTGACAACTTCTGCACAGTGGGGCTAAGAGCTGACTCAGTGTGCTCTTCTGAGCCCAGCAGTTACATTGGGATGCTCCAGATTGAAAAACGTGTTTATCTCGGGCAGAAAAACACTTTTCGACAACTTCTGCACAGTTTGGCTAAGAGCTGACTCAGTGTGCTCTTCTGAGCCCAGCAGCTACATCGGGATGCTCCAGATTGAGAAACGCATTTATCTCGGGCTCAAAACCACGTTTTGACAACTTCTGCACAGTGGGGCTATGAGCTGACTCAGTGTGCTCTCTTGAGCCAAGCAGTTAAATTGGGATGCTCCAGATTGAAAAACGCGTTTATCTCGGGCTGAAAAACACGTTTTGACAATTTCTGCACAGTGGGGCTAAGAGCTGACTAGGTGTGCTATTCTGAGCCCAGCAGTTACATTGGGATTCTTCAGATTGAAAAACGCGTTTATCTCGGGCTGAAAAACACCTTTAGACAACTTCTGCATACTGGGGCTAAGAGCTGACTCAGTTTGCTCTTCTGAGCTCAGCAGTTACATTAGGATGCTCCAGATTGAAAAACGCGTTTATCTCGGGCTGAAAAACACGTTTTGACAACTTCTGCACTGTGGGGCTAAGAGCTGACTGAGTGTGCTCTTCTGAGCCCAGAAGTTACATTGGGATGCTTCAGATTGAAAAACGCATTTATCTCGGGCTGAAAAACACGTTTTGACAACTTCTGCACAGTGGTTCTACGATCTGACTCAGTGTGCTCTTCTGAGCTCAGCAGTTACATTGGGATGCTCCAGATTGAAAGACGCGTTTATCTCGGGCTGAAAAACACGTTTTGACAACTTCTGCACTGTGGGGCTAAGAGCTGACTGAGTGTGCTCTTCTGAGCCCAGTAGTTACATTGGGATGCTTCAGATTGAAAAACGCATTTATCTCTGGCTGAAAAACACGTTTTGACAACTTCTGCACAGTGGTTCTACGATCTGACTCAGTGTGCTCTTCTGAGCTCAGCAGTTACATTGGGATGCTCCAGATTGAAAGACGCGTTTATCTCGGGCTGAAAAACACGTTTTGACAACTTCTGCACAGTGGGGATCAGAGCTGACTCAGTGTGCTCTTCTGAGCCCAGCAGTTACATTGAGATGCTCCAGATTGAAAAACGCATTTATCTTGGGCTGAAAAACACGTTTTGACAACTTCTGCACAGTGGGGCTAAGAGCTGACTCAGTGTGCTCTTCTGAGCCCAGCAGTTACATTGGGATGCTCCAGATTGAAAAACGTTTTTATCTCGGGCAGAAAAACACTTTTCGACAAGTTCTGCACAGTTCGGCTAAGAGCTGACTCAGTGTGCTCTTCTGAGCCCAGCAGCTACATCGGGATGCTCCAGATTGAGAAACGCATTTATCTCGGGCTCAAAACCACGTTTTGACAACTTCTGCACAGTGGGGCTAAGAGCTGACTCAGTGTGCTCTCTTGAGCCAAGCAGTTACATTGGGATGCTTCAGATTGAAAAACGCGTTAATCTCAGGCTGAAAAACACGATTTGACAACTTCTGCACAGTGGGGCTAAGAGCTGACTCAGTGTGCTCTTCTAAGTCCAGTAGTTACATTGGGATGCTCCAGATTGAAAAACGCATTTATCTTGGGCTGAAAAACACGTTTTGACAACCTCTACACAGTGGGGCTAAGAGCTGACTCAGTGTGCTCTTCTAAGCCCAGCAGTTACATTGGGATGCTCCAGATTGAAAAACGTGTTTATCTCGGGCAGAAAAACACTTTTCGACAACTTCTGCACAGTTCGGCTAAGAGCTGATTCAGTGTGCTCTTCTGAGCCCAGCAGCTACATCGGGATGCTCCAGATTGAAAAACGCATTTATCTCGGGCTGAAAACCACGTTTTGACAACTTCTGCACAGTGGGGCTAAGAGCTGACTCAGTGTTCTCTTCTAAGCCCAGTAGTTACATTGGGATGCTCCAGATTGAAAAACGCAAATATATCTTGGGCTGAAAAACACGTTTTGACAACTTCTACACAGTGGGGCTAAGAGCTGACTCAGTGTGCTCTTCTGAGCTCAGCAGTTACATTGGGATGCTCCAGATTGAAAAACGCGTTTATCTCGGGCTGAAAAATACGTTTTGACAATTTCTGCACAGTGGGGCTAAGAGCTGACTAGGTGTGCTATTCTGAGCCCAGCAGTTACATTGGGATTCTTCAGATTGAAAAACGCGTTTATCTCGGGCTGAAAAACACCTTTAGACAACTTCTGCATACTGGGGCTAAGAGCTGACTCATTTTGCTCTTCTGAGCTCAGCAGTTACATTGGGATGCTCCAGATTGAAAAACGCGTTTATCTCGGGCTGAAAACCACGTTTTGACAACTTCTGCACTGTGGGGCTAAGAGCTGACTGAGTGTGCTCTTCTGAGCCCAGTAGTTACATTGGGATGCTTCAGATTGAAAAACGCATTTATCTCGGGCTGAAAAACACGTTTTGACAACTTCTGCACAGTGGTTCTACGATCTGACTCAGTCTGCTCTTCTGAGCTCAGCAGTTACATTGGGATGCTCCAGATTGAAAGACGCGTTTATCTCGGGCTGAAAAACACGTTTTGACAACTTCTGCACTGTGGGGCTAAGAGCTGACTGAGTGTGCTCTTCTGAGCCCAGTAGTTACATTGAGATGCTCCAGATTGAAAAACGCATTTATCTTGGGCTGAAAAACACGTTTTGACAACTTCTGCACAGTGGGGCTAAGAGCTGACTCAGTGTGCTCTTCTGAGCCCAGCAGTTACATTGGGATGCTCCAGATTGAAAAACGTGTTTATCTCGGGCAGAAAAACACTTTTCGACAAGTTCTGCACAGTTCGGCTAAGAGCTGACTCAGTGTGCTCTTCTGAGCCCAGCAGCTACATCGGGATGCTCCAGATTGAGAAACGCATTTATCTCGGGCTCAAAACCACGTTTTGACAACTTCTGCACAGTGGGGCTAAGAGCTGACTCAGTGTGCTCTTCTAAGCCCATTAGTTACATTGGGATGCTCCAGATTGAAAAACGCAAATATATCTTGGGCTGAAAAACACGTTTTGACAACTTCTACACAGTGGGGCTAAGAGCTGACTCAGTGTGCTCTTCTGAGCTCAGCAGTTACATTGGGATGCTCCAGATTGAAAAACGCGTTTATCTCGGGCTGAAAAACACGTTTTGACAATTTCTGCACAGTGGGGCTAAGAGCTGACTAGGTCTGCTATTCTGAGCCCAGCAGTTAAATTGGGATTCTTCAGATTGAAAAACGCGTTTATCTCGGGCTGAAAAACACCTTTAGACAACTTCTGCATACTGGGGCTAAGAGCTGACTCAGTTTGCTCTTCTGAGCTCAGCAGTTACATTGGGATGCTCCAGATTGAAAAACGCGTTTATCTCGGGCTGAAAAACACGTTTTTACAACTTCTGCACTGTGGGGCTAAGAGCTGACTGAGTGTGCTCTTCTGAGCCCAGTAGTTACATTGGGATGCTTCAGATTGAAAAACGCATTTATCTCGGGCTGAAAAACACGTTTTGACAACTTCTGCACAGTGGTTCTACGATCTGACTCAGTGTGCTCTTCTGAGCCCAGCAGTTACATTGGGATGCTCCAGATTGAAAAACGTGTTTATCTCGGGCAGAAAAACACTTTTCGACAAGTTCTGCACAGTTCGGCTAAGAGCTGACTCAGTGTGCTCTTCTGAGCCCAGCAGCTACATCGGGATGCTCCAGATTGAGAAACGCATTTATCTCGGGCTCAAAACCACGTTTTGACAACTTCTGCACAGTGCGGCTAAGAGCTGACTCAGTGTGCTCTTCTAAGCCCAGTAGTTACATTGGGATGCTCCAGATTGAAAAACGCAAATATATCTTGGGCTGAAAAACACGTTTTGACAACTTCTACACAGTGGGGCTAAGAGCTGACTCAGTGTGCTCTTCTAAGCCCAGTAGTTACATTGGGATGCTCCAGATTGAAAAACGCAAATATATCTTGGGCTGAAAAACACGTTTTGACAACTTCTACACAGTGGGGCTAAGAGCTGACTCAGTGTGCTCTTCTGAGCTCAGCAGTTACATTGGGATGCTCCAGATTGAAAAACGCGTTTATCTCGGGCTGAAAAACACGTTTTGACAACTTCTGCACAGTGGGGCTAAGAGCTGACTCAGTGTGCTCTTCTATGTCCAGTAGTTACATTGGGATGCTCCAGATTGAAAAACGCGTTTATCTCGGGCTGAAAAACACGTTTTGACAACTTCTGCACTGTGGGGCTAAGAGCTGACTCAGTGTGCTCTTCTGAGCCCAGCAGTTACATTGGGATGCTCCAGATTGAAAAATGTGTTTATCTCGGGCAAAAAAACACGTTTTGACAACTTCTGCACAGTGGTTCTACGATCTGACTCAGTGTGCTCTTCTGAGCTCAGCAGTTACATTGGGATGCTCCAGATTGAAAGACGCGTTTATCTCGGGCTGAAAAACACGTTTTGACAACTTCTGCACTGTGGGGCTAAGAGCTGACTGAGTGTGCTCTTCTGAGCCCAGTAGTTACATTGGGATGCTTCAGATTGAAAAATGCATTTATCTCGGGCTGAAAAACATATTTTGACAACTTCTGCACAGTGGTTCTACGATCTGACTCAGTGTGCTCTTCTGAGCTCAGCAGTTACATTGGGATGCTCCAGATTGAAAGACGTGTTTATCTCGGGCTGAAAAACACGTTTTGACAACTTCTGCACAGTGGGGATCAGAGCTGACTCAGTGTGCTCTTCTGAGCCCAGCAGTTACATTGAGATGCTCCAGATTGAAAAACGCATTTATCTTGGGCTGAAAAACACGTTTTGACAACTTCTGCACAGTGGGGCTAAGAGCTGACTCAGTGTGCTCTTCTGAGCCCAGCAGTTACATTGGGATGCTCCAGATTGAAAAACGTGTTTATCTCGGGCAGAAAAACACTTTTCGACAACTTCTGCACAGTTTGGCTAAGAGCTGACTCAGTGTGCTCTTCTGAGCCCAGCAGCTACATCGGGATGCTCCAGATTGAGAAACGCATTTATCTCGGGCTCAAAACCACGTTTTGACAACTTCTGCACAGTGGGGCTATGAGCTGACTCAGTGTGCTCTCTTGAGCCAAGCAGTTAAATTGGGATGCTCCAGATTGAAAAACGCGTTTATCTCGGGCTGAAAAACACGTTTTGACAATTTCTGCACAGTGGGGCTAAGAGCTGACTAGGTGTGCTATTCTGAGCCCAGCAGTTACATTGGGATTCTTCAGATTGAAAAACGCGTTTATCTCGGGCTGAAAAACACCTTTAGACAACTTCTGCATACTGGGGCTAAGAGCTGACTCAGTTTGCTCTTCTGAGCTCAGCAGTTACATTAGGATGCTCCAGATTGAAAAACGCGTTTATCTCGGGCTGAAAAACACGTTTTGACAACTTCTGCACTGTGGGGCTAAGAGCTGACTGAGTGTGCTCTTCTGAGCCCAGAAGTTACATTGGGATGCTTCAGATTGAAAAACGCATTTATCTCGGGCTGAAAAACACGTTTTGACAACTTCTGCACAGTGGTTCTACGATCTGACTCAGTGTGCTCTTCTGAGCTCAGCAGTTACATTGGGATGCTCCAGATTGAAAGACGCGTTTATCTCGGGCTGAAAAACACGTTTTGACAACTTCTGCACTGTGGGGCTAAGAGCTGACTGAGTGTGCTCTTCTGAGCCCAGTAGTTACATTGGGATGCTTCAGATTGAAAAACGCATTTATCTCTGGCTGAAAAACACGTTTTGACAACTTCTGCACAGTGGTTCTACGATCTGACTCAGTGTGCTCTTCTGAGCTCAGCAGTTACATTGGGATGCTCCAGATTGAAAGACGCGTTTATCTCGGGCTGAAAAACACGTTTTGACAACTTCTGCACAGTGGGGATCAGAGCTGACTCAGTGTGCTCTTCTGAGCCCAGCAGTTACATTGAGATGCTCCAGATTGAAAAACGCATTTATCTTGGGCTGAAAAACACGTTTTGACAACTTCTGCACAGTGGGGCTAAGAGCTGACTCAGTGTGCTCTTCTGAGCCCAGCAGTTACATTGGGATGCTCCAGATTGAAAAACGTTTTTATCTCGGGCAGAAAAACACTTTTCGACAAGTTCTGCACAGTTCGGCTAAGAGCTGACTCAGTGTGCTCTTCTGAGCCCAGCAGCTACATCGGGATGCTCCAGATTGAGAAACGCATTTATCTCGGGCTCAAAACCACGTTTTGACAACTTCTGCACAGTGGGGCTAAGAGCTGACTCAGTGTGCTCTCTTGAGCCAAGCAGTTACATTGGGATGCTTCAGATTGAAAAACGCGTTAATCTCAGGCTGAAAAACACGATTTGACAACTTCTGCACAGTGGGGCTAAGAGCTGACTCAGTGTGCTCTTCTAAGTCCAGTAGTTACATTGGGATGCTCCAGATTGAAAAACGCATTTATCTTGGGCTGAAAAACACGTTTTGACAACCTCTACACAGTGGGGCTAAGAGCTGACTCAGTGTGCTCTTCTAAGCCCAGCAGTTACATTGGGATGCTCCAGATTGAAAAACGTGTTTATCTCGGGCAGAAAAACACTTTTCGACAACTTCTGCACAGTTCGGCTAAGAGCTGATTCAGTGTGCTCTTCTGAGCCCAGCAGCTACATCGGGATGCTCCAGATTGAAAAACGCATTTATCTCGGGCTGAAAACCACGTTTTGACAACTTCTGCACAGTGGGGCTAAGAGCTGACTCAGTGTTCTCTTCTAAGCCCAGTAGTTACATTGGGATGCTCCAGATTGAAAAACGCAAATATATCTTGGGCTGAAAAACACGTTTTGACAACTTCTACACAGTGGGGCTAAGAGCTGACTCAGTGTGCTCTTCTGAGCTCAGCAGTTACATTGGGATGCTCCAGATTGAAAAACGCGTTTATCTCGGGCTGAAAAATACGTTTTGACAATTTCTGCACAGTGGGGCTAAGAGCTGACTAGGTGTGCTATTCTGAGCCCAGCAGTTACATTGGGATTCTTCAGATTGAAAAACGCGTTTATCTCGGGCTGAAAAACACCTTTAGACAACTTCTGCATACTGGGGCTAAGAGCTGACTCATTTTGCTCTTCTGAGCTCAGCAGTTACATTGGGATGCTCCAGATTGAAAAACGCGTTTATCTCGGGCTGAAAACCACGTTTTGACAACTTCTGCACTGTGGGGCTAAGAGCTGACTGAGTGTGCTCTTCTGAGCCCAGTAGTTACATTGGGATGCTTCAGATTGAAAAACGCATTTATCTCGGGCTGAAAAACACGTTTTGACAACTTCTGCACAGTGGTTCTACGATCTGACTCAGTCTGCTCTTCTGAGCTCAGCAGTTACATTGGGATGCTCCAGATTGAAAGACGCGTTTATCTCGGGCTGAAAAACACGTTTTGACAACTTCTGCACTGTGGGGCTAAGAGCTGACTGAGTGTGCTCTTCTGAGCCCAGTAGTTACATTGGGATGCTTCAGATTGAAAAATGCATTTATCTCGGGCTGAAAAACATATTTTGACAACTTCTGCACAGTGGTTCTACGATCTGACTCAGTGTGCTCTTCTGAGCTCAGCAGTTACATTGGTATGCTCCAGATTGAAAGACGCGTTTATCTCGGGCTGAAAAACACGTTTTGACAACTTCTGCACAGTGGGGCTAAGAGCTGACTCAGTGTGCTCTTCTGAGCCCAGCAGTTACATTGAGATGCTCCAGATTGAAAAACGCATTTATCTTGGGCTGAAAAACACGTTTTGACAACTTCTGCACAGTGGGGCTAAGAGCTGACTCAGTGTGCTCTCTTGAGCCAAGCAGTTACATTGGGATGCTTCAGATTGAAAAACGCGTTAATCTCAGGCTGAAAAACACGATTTGACAACTTCTGCACAGTGGGGCTAAGAGCTGACTCAGTGTGCTCTTCTAAGTCCAGTAGTTACATTGGGATGCTCCAGATTGAAAAACGCATTTATCTTGGGCTGAAAAACACGTTTTGACAACCTCTACACAGTGGGGCTAAGAGCTGACTCAGTGTGCTCTTCTAAGCCCAGCAGTTACATTGGGATGCTCCAGATTGAAAAACGTGTTTATCTCGGGCAGAAAAACACTTTTCGACAACTTCTGCACAGTTCGGCTAAGAGCTGATTCAGTGTGCTCTTCTGAGCCCAGCAGCTACATCGGGATGCTCCAGATTGAAAAACGCATTTATCTCGGGCTGAAAACCACGTTTTGACAACTTCTGCACAGTGGGGCTAAGAGCTGACTCAGTGTGCTCTTCTAAGCCCAGTAGTTACATTGGGATGCTCCAGATTGAAAAACGCAAATATATCTTGGGCTGAAAAACACGTTTTGACAACTTCTACACAGTGGGGCTAAGAGCTGACTCAGTGTGCTCTTCTGAGCTCAGCAGTTACATTGGGATGCTCCAGATTGAAAAACGCGTTTATCTCGGGCTGAAAAACACGTTTTGACAATTTCTGCACAGTGGGGCTAAGAGCTGACTAGGTGTGCTATTCTGAGCCCAGCAGTTACATTGGGATTCTTCAGATTGAAAAACGCGTTTATCTCGGGCTGAAAAACACCTTTAGACAACTTCTGCATACTGGGGCTAAGAGCTGACTCAGTTTGCTCTTCTGAGCTCAGCAGTTACATTGGGATGCTCCAGATTGAAAAACGCGTTTATCTCGGGCTGAAAACCACGTTTTGACAACTTCTGCACTGTGGGGCTAAGAGCTGACTGAGTGTGCTCTTCTGAGCCCAGTAGTTACATTGGGATGCTTCAGATTGAAAAACGCATTTATCTCGGGCTGAAAAACACGTTTTGACAACTTCTGCACAGTGGTTCTACGATCTGACTCAGTCTGCTCTTCTGAGCTCAGCAGTTACATTGGGATGCTCCAGATTGAAAGACGCGTTTATCTCGGGCTGAAAAACACGTTTTGACAACTTCTGCACTGTGGGGCTAAGAGCTGACTGAGTGTGCTCTTCTGAGCCCAGTAGTTACATTGGGATGCTTCAGATTGAAAAATGCATTTATCTCGGGCTGAAAAACATATTTTGACAACTTCTGCACAGTGGTTCTACGATCTGACTCAGTGTGCTCTTCTGAGCTCAGCAGTTACATTGGGATGCTCCAGATTGAAAGACGCGTTTATCTCGGGCTGAAAAACACGTTTTGACAACTTCTGCACAGTGGGGCTAAGAGCTGACTCAGTGTGCTCTTCTGAGCCCAGCAGTTACATTGAGATGCTCCAGATTGAAAAACGCATTTATCTTGGGCTGAAAAACACGTTTTGACAACTTCTGCACAGTGGGGCTAAGAGCTGACTCAGTGTGCTCTTCTGAGCCCAGCAGTTACATTGGGATGCTCCAGATTGAAAAACGTGTTTATCTCGGGCAGAAAAACACTTTTCGACAAGTTCTGCACAGTTTGGCTAAGAGCTGACTCAGTGTGCTCTTCTGAGCCCAGCAGCTACATCGGGATGCTCCAGATTGAGAAACGCATTTATCTCGGGCTCAAAACCACGTTTTGACAACTTCTGCACAGTGGGGCTATGAGCTGACTCAGTGTGCTCTCTTGAGCCAAGCAGTTACATTGGGATGCTTCAGATTGAAAAACGCGTTAATCTCAGGCTGAAAAACACGATTTGACAACTTCTGCACAGTGGGGCTAAGAGCTGACTCAGTGTGCTCTTCTGAGCCCAGCAGTTACATTGGGATGCTCCAGATTGAAAAACGTGTTTATCTCGGGCAGAAAAACACTTTTTGACAACTTCTGCACAGTTCGGCTAAGAGCTGATTCAGTGTGCTCTTCTGAGCCCAGCAGCTACATCGGGATGCTCCAGATTGAGAAACGCATTTATCTCGGGCTGAAAACCACGTTTTGACAACTTCTGCACAGTGGGGCTAAGAGCTGATTCAGTGTGCTCTTCTGAGCCAAGCAGTTACAGTGGGATGCTTCAGATTGAAAAACGCGTTTATCTCGGGCTGAAAACCACATGTAGACAACTTCTGCACAGTGGGGCTAAGAGCTGACTGAATGTAGGACAGGTTTTTGAGTCTGTGATGATGGTGAATGGGATTCTTCAAGAGCCAGTTTGATAGCCAGGAGCTTGTGATTACCCGCATCATAGTTGACCTCAGCTTTGAATGGCTTACTAGGGAAGAAAGTGCACGTGTACAGGACATTTTTATCTCCGTGGTGTTGAGAGAGCACAGCTCCAACTCCATGGGTGGAAGCGTCTACCTCCACCACAAAGGGCAATGTGGGGTTGAGGTGCCGGAGTAGTGGAGCTGTGGTAAACAAGTGCTTTAACCTACAGAAAACTCGGTGGGCTTCAGAGTTCCATTTTCCCATGTTAGGACCTTTATGGGTGAGGGTGGTGATTGATGCGAAATAACGTCTAAAGTGATGGTCTCAAAGCCGAGGAATCACCGGATCTGTTTAAGATTCCTTGGCATGGGCCAGGATCAATAAACACTAGGTTTATTGATGTGTTTGCATAGCTGTATCTGAGCTGACACACAGGTAAACACAGAGGATCAAACAAATGTCTTGATAAATTTTCAAAAATTTCAACATAGAAGTAGCGCAAAAAACAGATAGGAAAAAAGAAAAGAGAAGAAGGAATTACAGGGTGGAAATGAACTAGAATGAAGGCAGGTGAGAGACAGAATAAACACCATCATCTTTCTTTTCCTCTAAGCCAGTGCCTGACGAGGGGACCTTATTCTGATCAGAATCAGAATCTGATAAAGTAATTTGAACCTTGTTATAGAGAACTTGCTGTCTGTTTTCCATCTACCCAAAGAGAAAGAAAAACCACCATCATTTTTTCCAATACATCTTGTGTCACAATAAAGTGTATGAACCGGTGGTAAGTACGAACCCTATGCGGAGCTACAGGGATCCAGTCGGACTTCCGAAGGACGTAGGACGAGGTTCGAGGTCGGGTTAGCCAGGCTTGGTCGGGAATCCAGAGGTCAAAGGCAGCGGGGTATCCGAATCAAAAAGACGTGAGGCAGAGATGTAGTCGAGGTCAGAGGTAGAGTAAGGTCAGGAATCCAGAAATCGAGGCAGCGAGGTATCCAAATCCAAATAACGCGAGTCAGAGATGGAATCGTGGTCAGAATCAAGCAGGGTCGGTATCCAGAAAACAGAGACGAAATAAAGTGCACAAGAGAAAGTAGAAGGCTATCTCAACAGTGAGCGAGGAGTAAAGGGAGTGAAGGGGTATATATAAGAGAGCGGGGAGTGACGGACTAATTGCTAAAAGCGGCGCAGGTGTGCACGCAGGGAGGTGCACGCGGGAGTATGATTTGTGACAGTACCCCCCCCCCACGGGTGGCTCCAGACGCTATAGACTGACGGAAGGTCTTGATGAGGGATTTGTCAAGGATGTCTTGCTCCGGAATCCAAGATCGGTCCTCCAGACCGTATCCTTACCACTCCACGAGATACTGGCGCTGCCCCCTGTGCCAACGGGAATCCAGAATCTTATTAACAGTAAATGTGGGGGCGCCATCAATAAGTCGGGGTGGAGGTGGCCGAGGTAGAGGTTTGGAGAGAGGAGAACGGTGATAGGGTATGAGAAGGGAGACGTGGAAGATAGGGTGTATACGGAGAGTAGGAGGAAGAGCGAGACGAAATGTGACCGGGGTGATTCTGGAAATGACCCGGAAAGGGCCGATAAAACGGGGTCCCAACTTGGCAGATGGTTGGCGTAAGGGAATGTTCTTGGTGGACAGCCAGACAAATTGTCCCCTTCGGAGCCTGGGGAAGGGTCTTCTGTGCTTGTCAGCTGCCTTCTTATAGCGATGTGAGGTCTTCAAGAGAGAGACCCGGACCATTCTCCAGAGTTTCCTGAGGGAAGACATATATTGACGTACCGAGGGGGGGCTGGTGTCAGGGAGGAGAGAGGGTTGAGCCGTCTATGGACTGGATGCGGATTGGAGGAGAGACTAGCAGCAGGGGAATCCTTAGAGATGAGGCGAGACCGGAGTCCGTGAAGTTGCCCGTGGCACCTGAATCAACAAAAGCCAAGAGAGATTTCTGAGCGCTTTCCCAGGACAGAATTGCACGGAGAGAAAGCCCAGAAGTGGAGGCATTGAGAGTATGGATACAGACCTGAGCAGAGGGGTGGGAGGAGCGAGGAGGTCGGACCGGACAGGAAGCTCTGAGGTGGTCGGAGGCTCCACAATACAGGCAGCGTCCCTCAGAGAGTCGGCGATTTCATTCCTCAGACATCAGACCCGAGGGGAAGCGGGAAGGGGGGGTAGGTGGAGAAGGGACGGAAGGGTTCCAGTTGGGGGTAGGATGGGACAGGCGACGCTCGGCTCTCCGTTGTTGCAGGCGGACGTCTACTTCCACAACCAGCGAGGCGAAGCTCTCCAGCGTAGGCGTGTGGAATGGGAGATGAGCCAGGTGGTCTTTCAATTCTTCAGACAGACCCCTACGGAATTGATGGATGAGAGCTTCCTGGTTCCAGTCAAACTGGGAGGCCAGGACCCGAAAGTCCGTAACATATTCCTGGAGGGATCTTGTACCTTGAGACAGGACAGACAGGCGAGAGGCTGCAAAATAAGAGGATTGAGACTGTCCGAACGTGGCAGTCAGCAGTGCTTGGAATTATGTGAGATCGGAGGCTTCCGGGGCATTCCTGGCAAGGAGTCCAGCAGCCCACTCCAGGGCTAAGCCAGAGAGGTGGGTGACCAAGAAGGCGATCCGTTCCCGGTCCATGGGGAAACAGTCGGGTCGGAGATTGAAACCCATCCAGCACTGTGTCAGGAAAGCTTGACACAAATTTGGGTTGCCATCAAAACAGTCCGGGGTGGGAGGAGGCAGGGGACTGTAGGAGGTAACAGAAACCTGCGGCGGTATGGGGTGCTGGGGAGGTTGGGACACGAGAGGCTGAGGAGTAGAGCCCGAGACAAAATTAACCAGTTGTTGAACGGAGGCGCTGAGCTGATCCAGTGCCCGAGAGTGCTGCGCCAGCAGTGCCGAAGGAAAATTAGAGCCCGCGGGGTCCATCTTGTGTCTCACTTTTATGTCACAATAAAGTGTATGAACCGGTGGTAAGTATGAACCCTATGAGGTAAGTATGAACAAGCAACAGGTGCAAGGCTAGACACCTGTCATGCTAGGTGTCTGACATGCTAGACACCTGTCAATCGCAGGGCAGGCAGACAGACAGACACCAGGGCCATTTTTTCTAGAATCCAGTTAAAATACCAGTATGTTTTTAGACTGATGGAGGAAACCCATGCAAACATGGGGAGAACATAAAGACTCCATGGAGACAGCACCCCATATCCGGAACTGAACCCAGGTCCCCAGAGTTGTGATTCAGGAATATTAAGCACTGCTACCATGCTGCTCATGTAGTCCATTAAGGAAATACAAATGTTCATTACTGCAGAATCTCAGACAAAAAGTGTTCTTACTAGCTAGTGATTTTTGGAATCAGGAGATTTCCATTCACTATGGGGTGTCCATGTTATAGAATACGTGTGTATATTTAGTGTTGGGTTGTATTCTTTTATTTAGGATGTAGAATGTTTCTGTTTTTGGCCTGTCAAGGTTTTGTGTTTGTATGTATAACTGGTATGCATATTTTGTTTAATATTGTATTGTTATACATTGTGCAACTGTTATAAAAATGAATTAATGTAAAAAATTACGGCAATGATATTATGTTCTATCATGACTCAGCTATACAATGCCAAAATGTTGCTTGTTTCATGTGTACTCACCATACAGGGTTATTGAATTTGTTTCTAGCTCCACGCTTTTGTTACTGTATATATTTGTATTGTAAGCAGAATTTACGTAGCAAGCAAATACTGTATTTATGGGAAACAGGTTTGAAATGACATAATGATTTAAACGAAACAAAATACCCAAAACACTGTTAAAGCAATGTTTATGTGTTGGACTTGAATGTACTGCACTGCAATAAGCTTTGTTGAATAATGACAATGTTGTACACATTTGGTATACTGTATGTCTCTAATTAATTATGTTGATTTAAAACAATTGCAATTACAAAGTATAAAGCCTTCACATGGGTTTGCAGATGAGATCATTTTCTTTGGAACATCTGCATTTGCTTGTCTTCTCTGCATTTTAACCTTTCTATTACGTTCTTAAAGATTTATCTTACAGATCCAGCCATTCAAAATGCACGAAGTACGCTGCGTCAAAATGCGTAGGCGTGGTGCATTATAACGCATCATACCACATGTGATGATAATAGTATCCAGAAGCACCTTGTAAAACCGCCAGGTGGAGCTAACAAAGCTTAACGTTTCATGTACAGTATTTGAGTTGTCGCCAGAAAATGCAGAGAAAATCTTCCTCCTTCATCATAAATATTTTAATTATGCGTAAATATTTTATGCATCAAAGTCTTTAACTTGATAACTTACATGGGTTCTGGTTTTAATGTGCTTGTTCTAACATTATTAAGCTTATATTCTGTACTTCATAAAAAGTTATAACATTTTATCCTTTTCTAAGAATACGTAGTAAAAACACCACTTGCTGTTATTGTAAAAAGATAAATGTAGTGATTTAACATCACTTGATAGTTATATGAATATGGAATCATGTGACTAAGCAGCTAAAATATCACAGGTGGAAATTTCGGAAAAATTTTGACATCTGTTTCTTTTTTAAAAACTTTAATTGTCCTTGTAGTGGTAATGGACAAAGCACTGCACCCAATGGTTCAAAGCGCGATCACAGTATTACTTTTGGTTTGTTTCTTATATAGTTAATACATAAAAATAGTCCACTATTATAGCTTGTTATTGGCTCTGGTGTGAATTTGTATATCTGGATAAATTAAGTGATGGTATTGTGATTAAGGATTTCTTCGCGAAAAGTTAAACAATGGAGGAAAGAATGGTTATTTTTACAATTGGCACGCCGAGATTCTGACTGATTTAATTCCCCTCATGTAGCTGAAATGGATAAAGAAATCATGCAGTAGTTATATGTATTGGAAGGCACTCTGTTTTATTAACAGACACTCCAACTCAAACCTGTGTTGTACAGTGATATAGACGTGGGTAATGTCATCCCCATTAAACAATGTGCTTATCGCGCAAATCCTGCTAAACTAGAAGAAACAAGAAGAGTATTATTGGACAATGTTGTGTGGCTCTGGCAAAATTTCTCTGTAAACTGAAAAGTTATAGAGGAGACATGTTATGTATCTCCTCTTTTTACACTTGTAAGAACATTCCAATGTTAATGCGACACGGAAGATATTATAAATAACCTTTTAAATCGGAAGCTGTTAACTCTACTTCACACCTGCATGTCAAGAATACAGTTTCGAAATAAAAAAACATCAAACCTTTGATTGGATGAGAATGTCATGATTGTTTCGCAAGGATGTGAAACGTGACAATTTGTTACAGTTACCATCAGGAGAAAAAAGTTTATTTTTTATTTATTTGTGGCTGCTGCAGTGGCTTGCAATGGCTGGATAGTTAACACTACATAGGCTTAAGTGAAAAATTTATAAAAACGCCAATGTAAATTTCATATTTACAATTTGTTGAAAAAAATGTAAAGTTCTCTAAAGCTTTCTCAGTCAAGAACGAGAATTCACATAGGGAGCTGTGTAAGCATGTGTAGGCAGCAAAAGATCAGCTAAAGAGGGAAGAAAACGCTTTCAGAGAAAACAATGTTTCAGGTGTGAAGAATACAGAGCCCCAATTCAATTGCAGCCTAAACCTTTCCCCACACACCCTGCCCCTGCTGCGATTGGAATATACACAAACAACGCACTGAAATCTTTACAGTATATGGTCAGGTGTTTCGCAGACACAGGGATAGTACATAATTCTGACTTTATGAACTCACACCTGGGATTCAATTTAAAAAAATCAAATTGAAAAAAAAACTGCACCAGGTACTAGATCTTTTTTATATTAAAGTTATATCACTGTGCAGTGGTGGACTGTTAGTGGACAGTGCATTATTTTGTCAGCAACCTGCTAATCTGCTTAACACCCGTAGAAAACATGATTTATTTACTAAATAAAAGTGTTTCAAATGTTTAATTAAGAAGTGAAAGAACTTACAGCTTACACAAAGACTCAAAGACTCAATGTACATAAAAACTGTTTTAAACTGATATATATATAAAGTCTTTTCATGTTGATTTAAGTGTCCTTCTTTCAGTTGGATTGCATTACTATTGTTATGATTTCTCTATTATTATTGAATCCATCAACTCATTCACTTGTGATTATTTTGGAAATATTTTAGCATGTTCCTTTTAACTCGGAGTTTGTAATGTCAGGTGCTGTGAACGAGTTAAGCTTTGATGCAGTACAAATAAATGTATTTCTCATAAGCTATACTGTAGTGGCTTTAAAACTACATTGCGCTGTTTGCATGTGTCTTTGTTCAAGTTTTAAAACTACAATATGGAAAAATGAGTGTTAAGGAAAAACAGGACATTTGATTGCTGGTTACCTTATATTTATTTTTAAAAATGAAATAAAAAATAAAATACAATGACATGTTCCTGCCTAACTCAAACATTGCTTGAATTTAAAAGCTGTAAAAATGGTTTAGATAGCAGAAAGTCACCTTGCTCTTACGAGCGGCTCTGTTAAGCAGTTTGTGTTAACACTAGACTCGCTTTGAAGGAGTTTTAATCAACTTTGTCAGTAAAAAAATGACCGCGAGAACTTTTCCTTCCCCCCTGGTGCGAGTTGACAATGCGGGAAATGTGTTTTTTTTATTTTACTGGGAGAGTGAACATTGAGTGAGCACTGGGGTGTACGGTGACACTAACACAGTGGGATTACTTAGATGGATAGTTTTAGTAAATATGTTGACAAATATCTGAATTTTTGCAAGATAAAATTGTATCCAGCTGTGAATCATCTACGTGACCTTGCCCCCGTGAAATTAAGGGAAAGAGGTTTAGTGGGCAGTGTAGTGATCATAGAGTGTTCTAACACACTGTGCAGTATAACACTAACAAGGAGTGTACCTTTAAAGCAGAGAAGACTTCATCAAACGTTTTCGGCTCTGCCTCACCTGTTCCCATTTTTAACCATTCTGTGTCCGAATAGCTGCGAGTTGCAGGTTCTGTGTCATTTGTTCACAAAGTTATTGACATCTGAAACATTGTGTCTCATAAATAGGTATTTTAATAAGTGAAGTTATTAAAACTGAAGAAAAAAATGACCCTGAAAAAGATACAAGAAGCTTGAAATTATTATTATTAAATCAATACTGTTAATAATGACCAGACATATTATTTGCATCATCCTTGGTTTAGATTCTCTTTGCCTCCTCTCCCCTTTATAATTGTTGTCTCACTGTGCTTCCACAAACAAAGATGTACATGGAAGCCAAATGCTGTACAATGTCTCTTGTTGACATCCCGTTTCTTTTCGTCTTTATTATTTGGTGTGAGAGAGTCTTCTTGATTTTGGCCATAGTCCGTCTCTTTACCAAAGCTATAGTGCAGTAAATTTTCTGTCCCGACAAATGGTACAGATAAATGTGTACTATACTGATGAGCTAATATCTGGGAAATGTTTCTTTCCTTGAGTCGAACACAATATAAAATACTGAAAATTAACAGAATAAGCCAGGAAATATGATAGACACATTAGCAAGTTAATGCAATTCTATTAAAAAGCACGGCATGATTTTTTCTCCCAGCCTCAGCAGCAGATAGTAAGCACAAAGCAACCCATCAATCCAAAATCAACAGGTTCTGTTTTATGTTGGCGTCTTGTGTCAATTGTAAGTATTTTAGTCACAATATGCATTCCCTGAAAGACTTTATTTGGAAAACAACAAAACCTAGCACAAAGTAAGAACTCAAAGCAATTTATAAGTTCTGGGAGGAAAAGCTGACAGAACAAATTTGCAACAATTTCATTAACAGGCTGTTTCGTGTTCTTCCTAAGATTGTTGAGCGCAGTGGGGGACATTCGGGAATGTGATTTCACAGATGCTTTTGTTCTGTATTGCATTGTCAGATTGCGAATATGATTCCAAAATATTTTAGCTGCTTGGTTACATGACTCCATATTAATATTACTATCAAGAGATATTAAGTCAGTACAACTTTTATGAAATTCAAGTATTTTAAACATTTAACTAAAAAGTAGTTTTTAAGTATCTAAACCATTTTTTACAGTTTTTAAAGTCACGCAATGTTTGAGTTAGGCAGGAACACGTTATTGTATCTTATTTTTTATTTCATTTTTAAAAATAAAAAAAAATAGTTTGCCCATTGTGTTGATAGGCTGTTCTCCAATTACTGCAATTGTAAAAAAAAAACATTCCCCCTCCCTTGTTTAACTTAAAGATTTCCATTAAGAAATGCTTAAACACAAAACCATCACGTGTCGATTTAAGTGTCCTTCTTTCAGTTGGGTATGCATGATTAGTAACACGGGGTCATTGCTATGATTTCTATATTATTATCAAATCCCTCAACTTGTTTACTTTATATTTTATTTTGGAAACATTTTGACATGTTCATTTTAACTACATTGCTGTCAATACTGTAGCAAGAGACTAAATGAAATGCTTGGAGTTTGTAATGTAGGCTGCTCTGAACGAGTTAAACTTTGATGCAGGACAAATAATTTCCCACAAGCTATACTGTAGTAGCAGTACAGTTTGAAATTATTTGTTGTTATTAATAAATCACTTAGCTTCAAACATGTTGTGATATTTAGAAATATAAAAAATGCCAATATAGTGTCCATGATATTTGCTATTTTAGTTTTTCAAATAAATGTTTATTTGTTAAAAGAAAACTCATGGTGACAGCTGGGTTCAAACCTCCGACCTCCAGCATGCAAGGCCACACCTAAACCATTACACCAAAGCGCTGCTTGACAACTGTTGCTTAACAAAATGTTTTCACGTAACCATGGGTGAATGAGTCAAATTAATGCAAATGTTTACAAAGAAAGTGTACTACTGTGATCATTTAAGCTATATGAATATAATCATATCATTATTCATTTCTTTAGATACACAATTCCATATTATATTTCCTATTTATCAAATTGTAAAAAGTATGCCTTTTTTTACTGTGATAACGAGAGCAAATATTCATAGAAAAGGTTAAAGCATTATAACTTTTTATGAAGTATATTAACTTATTATAGTCAGAAGGAGCACATAAAAACTTTTCCAAGATGACCAAAGTATGTAACCAAATGAAAGACTGATGCTTAAAATGTTTAGGAAGAAATTGGAATGCTGGTGTGTATTTTTTATTTAAACTACCAATACCAGCCATATACAGTTTACATACAGTAATATGTTTATGTTCCTAAAATAATATCGTTTATGACCTTCAGATGCGTTATGCTCCTCTTCTTTTTATGCTCAGCTATTAAAATTTCCCTTTCGTTGTAAAATTACATATTAATATTCAATATTAAACAGATTAAAACATGCACAGTAAAGAGATTAAATGATTAAATTGTTTCATCACTAACAACCAATGCACCACGAGTGCCCCTGTCAGTCATTTTTGCCATCCAATCTGCGGTACAACACAGTGAACTGTAAATAATTTTGCTTGGTACAGGGTTGTACCGTGCATTTTTAATGGCTGCATCTGTAGTTTAATGTAAAAATATGCATCTCCCTAACCTCTCTTGACTAATCTTTGAAGTTTCAACTAAATTTCAAACATGATTAAGGTAATGTTGTGACCTGGACATGCATGACCATCTCTGAAACTGGTGACAGTGACAATAATACATCTTCAATGGCCCAATTAAAAAGTCACCTATAGTCAGTCTAATACATTTAACATCTGAGCACATTCTTAGAATGATAAATTAACTTAAACTCGTTAAAATGATATTAGGCATTTCTTCTTTGTTTCCAATCTGCACATTTTAAAAAAATGTAGTTGAATACGTTTGCATTCCTTGTGCTTCTGTGGGCTCCTGGCTGACAGATTCAGTTCCCAGCACTGCTCACGATGCTGTTGTTGGACTTGTACCTTCTTCAACTGCTAAGCTCCTAGGAGCTGATACAAAGCTGCAGAACATTTATATTACAGAGATTCACTTTCAATTTCCTACAACAGGTGCTGTATATTCACTTACATTTACCATTACTTTTAACAATATTTTTAAATTTAAATGGTTTGTACAAAAATGTAATGAGATTATTTTCTTCAGTACTAACCCAGCTAATGTGACAACACAATACAACACTGTTCCACTACATTTCCTATAACTGTGCAGTGAAAACATACCCTGGACCCTGTGCAAGACTGACGCAAGACTGACACAAGATAATATTCTGTTATTACAACAGCCACTGAACAGCGTCACAATGTCGCCACAATGATATAAGATTAGCTTGGTTAGCACTGAAGAAATGTATCTCATTACATTTTTGCACAAATCATTTAAAGTAAAACGTACTGTTAAAAGTCTTTATATTTGTATGTTATTACAAAGTATGTTATTACCTCTTACAGGAAATTGAAAGTGAAAGTGAAAGTGAATCTCTGTAATATAAAAGCTCTGCAGCTTTTTATTGGCTCCTAGGAGTTTAGTAATTGAAAGAGGCATCCAACAACAGCATCATGTGCAGTTCTGGGAACTGAGTCTGTCAGCCAGAAGCCCACAGAAGCACAAGAAGAAAATACTGATTACATTGCTGACAGAACTTAACACTGTAAATAAAGGTAAGCAAGAACAATTCAATTGTCAGGAAAACTGTTTTTGTTAATTTGTGAAATGTGCAGATTGTTAGTAAAAACACATACACTACACTTTGTTTATGAATTTGAATTGTTATTGTAGTTTATAATTGTAAATTATTTCATTTAATTGACTATTTAGACTGCACTAATGGAACTGTGCAACAGATCTGTTATTGTGATTGTTGACAAAATCCTGACACACCCCTGTGTACAAATCTGTGATTGTTGCAGCTGCACTTCAAAAACAAATTGTGAACATTAATGCAGTGTCACATAATTTAAAATAAGTCGTATTTTTGGCATTGTTGTCTGTAAACAATTTTCTTTATATTAATTGTGTCAGGGGTATGAAGTGTTTAACTACACCTAAAATAACTCTAATCTTAAAGGAAAAACAATGAATTACTCAAGTGTTGGTCGGGCTGGAACTCTACATGTATTCAATTTCTTGTCAATTGAAGCAGCTACAAATGTAACAGTATGGTCCAGGCTGCCTGGAAATTATTAAGATTCAACATGAATAAGAATCAAGCATTCTTTATTTACAAGAATGTAATTGCATTTTACACCAATAAAAATAAATATTGAAGAATTTACATATTAAAGGGATGCTACAGAAAAGATAAATTGTTGATACAATGTTTCATCTGGTGATTCGGTAATTAATGAAAAGGAAAATGCAGAATTTCCAAACTCGTTCCCATGCCCCTGAAACCTTTCTTTACAAAATTAAAACTAAAGATTAGATGGACAAATAGAAGGCACATAAAACAGCACACCAAAATATTAATTGAGCTAAACAGCCTCTAGTAAGCAAAACAAAGAGTGGAAAGCCAGTCCTACCAGGTTTCATCTGCATAACAGACTGAGGTCTAGCATGTAGAAGAGAGGCTCAGAGTTTCAAAATACTTCAGATGTGGTTGCCAAGCTTTAATAAGATGTAATGGTGGGCCCATTAAGTGTGTATCTAGTTTGGCCCAATTTAAGGAATTGCATCACGTCTGAACTATTGAACAAATATGGATTGGGCAGTTTGCTTCTAATGAAAGATTATCAGTTGCAAAAGCCAGGCTGTCAGACTGTGTTTATAAGGTAGAAAGTAATAAAAATGAAATACCAGAAATGAACTGACCTAGGTCAAGACGAAAACATTTGTATGAGGGCAGCAGGAGTTGTCCAATTCTGTCACATGTCAGGTCCAAGTTAGGAAATACTTTGACAAGCTTAGATCTTGATAATTAAACTGCATGAGACCATGCCTGGCACAGATGGAGGAAGAGTGAACTTGAACTAAAATAGATTCCCACTGGCTTAATTGAATAACTGTGTACAGTTCTTGTTCCCAGAGCACCTAGAGGAAATTCACATGAACACAGGGAGGACTTGCCAACTCCAGCACCCCCAGTCCAGAACTGAACCCAGGGTTCCAGTGCTGCAAGACAGCAATACTGACCACTAAACTAACACATCTCTCTTTAAGCTCTTTATATGACATAATCATGTTTTTTCAAACAGATCTTGACTTACTGTCACAATCTAGTATCTATGCAATTAAGAAATGTCTGGTCTTTCAGAGAATGGGGAAACTAATGACTGGTAAATGCAAAGACAGGGACAGTCTCAGGGAAAAAATATCTAGAGTGGTATTTATCTCTAAAAATATTTCAGTCTGGGAAGTAATGAATTAGATAAAATCTGGATCAGAGATTAACAAAGGTTTAAATCTCCAAGGATTGCATGCAGGATCTTTAACTGATAGATTTAGCTCCACAATAAGAGGAGTCTTTACTATTTGAAACTCAGCATGAAATTACTGTTTGAGCATTAAATACTATTTTGGATAGTCATTATTGAAAAAGCAAAATGAGAAAAGAAATTTATTATGAAGATAAAATATTTGAGAAAAAGAGTAGTTATGAAGATGAATTTAAGACTTGCCATGTGTCAGAGATAGTGTAGATATTAAGGAAGGATGTAATGGTTAAAGCAGACTTAGAGATAGTGATACAGCTACAGCAGCAACAGTCTAATGTATAGTTTAGAACCAAGCTAAAGTCTCCCCTATGTATTAAGTGATGAGATTCCAAACAGGGCAAAGTAAAATAAAAAAGTCACAGAAAACTTTTGTAAAAAGTTAATTAAGTTGCTAAGAGCATAAATATTTGCTAAGATTACTGGAACGTTGAACAGTTTACCCAAAACTATTACATACCTTCCATTAGGGTGTGAGACAACTTGGAATATAATGACAGGTATTGTATAACCTTGTGAAAAACAATTATCATCATATGTGCCTTTGCCCAAGAAGTTGCCCAAGAATTAGAGTGGAAAAACTGGTTTACGACTCCTCAGAATTCTAAAGATGTATGAAAGTTGATTTCTAGTAAAAAGGCAACATGTGTTCCAAATTGTCAGAGAGGAATTAACACTTTATGACACTTCTGTCACGATCGCTACTTCCCCTCTTAAGGGCGCTCCAGCCCTTCCTTGTTCTGCCCCATTACATTCGCCTGTTTTAGTTCTCGCCCCACCTTAAAAGCCAGACGCAGGCGTCACCCCGATGCTTCTCATTGAATCCCGTTTCGTGGGAGCCCGGGGTCCTGCCGCGTCTGGCTCCGTTATGGTTTTAGTTTCCTGTTCCTGATTCCCTGCCCCGCCGGTCCCGACCCGGTTCTGGTTTTTAATTACTTTGGATGGATCCCCTGGTCTTGGACTCTGCCTCCCGTATTGGATTTCCCTTTTGGATTTATGCTTGGATTGTTCGCCCCGTACTCACTCCCCCTGGACACCTGCTCACCTCGGACACGCCCCCCTGTCTCCTGACCCACTCCTGCATGATATTTTTCCCTATTGTTTCTTCACCTTCGTGTCGTCCGCATAGGGCCTGGAAAGAACTGCTCCTGACAATTTCACCGAAATGTAAAGTCCTTTAACATTCCAGTTGGTAAGCTTTACAGCATCTTCACTGGCGTTTATGCTAACCTTGAAATTAGATATATGTTAAATACTGTTAGTACAGTATGTGCAAAGAAGATCACTACACCCTTAGCTTTACAATACACACTGAAGTACGAAAAGGAGAATATACAGAATACTGTCTTTGTCCATTTGCCTGTTTTAGAAGTATCTATATATTGTACTTTGTGTGTTTGTGTGTACAATGCACAAACATAACTTTCTCTATTAAAATATCATAATCAACAACATAGAAACGATCATAATCAGAACCCAAAGCCAACTTCACCTTTAAAGAAAAGATGTCATATTTTCTAAAGATGCTCTCACACTGTGATGGATTTTTCTCCAACTCATCAATAACCTAAAAGAAAATTTCTCTCACAGATCATCAAAGACCATGAAACCTCAGAGATCAGAGACTAATTGCTTGCAATGCAACAAAAAAGGTAGTGGCAGTGAGAGCTGGGGTACCAGAGTTTAAAGAAGGATATTTCAAACTGAATACACTGTACAATGGTGCTGCCAGTCCACTGATGTACCCAGCCCTTCAATTCAAGCTTCGCATGCCCTGCAGGGAGGTAAGTTTTACAGTCCAACACAACATTACAACAAAGACAGACACATACCACCAATAAACAGTTCATTACAGCAGTTTTTCAGGAGGTATTTTACTTTGAGAATGAGACTGCAGAGGGGATGAAAGTCCTGGGCTTGTTAATACAATAATGTGAGCACCATCATTTGCATGAACCAATAGAAATGTTTTTTATTTTTAATGAAAGAATTAATCAAGTACAGAGGAATAGTAGTCCAAATGGCTAGTTTCAGAAATCTGGAGAAACTACTATTTACAATCTGTACATCAGAGTTAATCAGTTAGTAGAATTTGGCTGTGAGTTTACTTAATATCCGGGAAGGTCTATCCCAACTCCAAACACTCCTGGTCTAAAGGAAGAAAGAATGAGTTATTACAGTGGTTCTCAAACTGTGGTACGCGTACCAGCAGTGGTACGTGGAGTGCCGCCAAGTGGTACGCCAAATGACCCTGGAACTGTGTCGTGTGCGCTGAAAAATCGGGACGGGTTTTCATATTTTGTATTTTAATACGTGTCGAATACGCAGCCTACGTACTACGATACAGTGCGCGCTAATACCTCTGTGGACACAAGAGATACTCTGTAATTCTATACCACTCTATAGGAATGCGTGCTACGGATGCAAGTGACCAATTGTATTTAAATAAAGCTACTGTATCTCCAGCAAATAGGGAGAAAGGAGAATGTGCGTGATTTTGGAACTATGCCAACGTTCTAAACACAGGAATGCATAGAAATACGTGCTACGAACGCAGGTAATCTTGTGAGCACACGAAAGCGTGATAACAGAAAAATATTTAAGAACTGTTCTAATTTGAGAAAAATACACCGAGCGTCTCTGTGTTTCGCTCCCATGCGCATGAAATAAAAACTTTAAATAAATACGGAAATAAAAACGGAAACGCGGAAAAATGCAAGCTTGCGTATTGCTAAAGCAGGTAAGCTACACTATTTTTGAAGAACCTTATTTACCTTGGCAAAAGAGCTGACACGTATTATGTGTGAGAAAAAGCTGCTAAACAGCTCGACCTGCTGCCCCCCTCCCCCTGAAAGACACAGTCATTCATAGAATTATTGAAATGAAGGATTATATCAAAAGTACACTGATAGAGCGCGTTAAGATGAGCAGATGTTTTTCACTGCAATTAGATGAGTCTGTAGTCGATTTGGCCAATTTGCTCGTTTACGTTAGATACGAGTTTGAGGGCATGTCCCATGAAGACTTTCTGTTCTGTAAACCGCTACCAACAGGAACTACAGGAGAGCACATATTTCAGCTTCTGAATTAATTTATCGAAGAGAATGGCCTCGGCTGGATAAAATGGGTCTGAGTTTGTACAGACGGTGCTAGAGCAATGACAAGCCGACATAACGGTGTAGTTGCACGAATTAGAGAGGTTGCTCCAGAAATTAATGTACGCATTACAACATCCACCGCGAGACCTTTGCCGTCAAGAAAATGCCTGACGATTTAATATCTGTTAGACTCTGTTGTGAATTGTATCAAGGCTCGAAAAATTAATTCACATCTGCTTTGCTCAACTAAACAGGCTCACCGCTCTCACTGAAATGGTGCTTTTTTATTAGTTGTTGTTAATGTTTTTTTTTCTGTAAAACACTTTGAGAAGCCACCTTTAAAGGCGCTATATCAAATAAAGTTTCTTATTATAATATTTATTATATGTATGTGTGAGTGTGTGTGCACGCGCGCTCATGTTGGTCATTGAGAATTTCTGGGGTTCCTATGAGATCATGACTTGTAGGTGGTACTTGGATGCTTTGGTTGGATTAGGGGTGGTACTTGGTCCAAAAAGTTTGAGAACCACTGAGTTATTATATACATGTTGTGCTGATAAGATCAAATCAGTGAGTTAACAAAGTAAAGCAATTTCATTTTTCTCACTTTCCTGATGCTATACTGCAGGCACTGCAAGACAGTGCTTGTCACGTCCCACACTCCTCCTCACAAATGCAGTGGCATTCCCAAACCTTCCGTTTCTCACTTTCTTTCCCACTGAAGCCACCACATTCTCACATGCACCTGGTTCCACAGATTCTCACTCCTGAACCAATTATGTAACCACTTCTCTTTCCCTTTCGTATTTAAACCTCTCTCACTCACCAACCCATGCTCACTATTGATAAGCTTTCTGTAGAGTTCTCTAGTGCGTGTTCTGACCTTCTCGACTGATTTCCCGGTTCCTGATCTTAACTCCTCCCTTTTCGACCACGCTTTTTGGATATCATTTTTCTGATTCTCTTTCTCGGATTTCTCTGGTTACCAGACACATTGCTTCTCCTATCGACCTAGCCTTTGGATTATGTGTCTCGGGTATTGTCCCTGTGCTACTCTGCATTCTGCAGGGGTCAACGATCCTCCTATTCAACCTATTGGTTCCTGACAGTGCTGTGGTGAGCTGACAAATCAGATTGCAAGTGCACAGTTACAGGACTTTCCAGAGGGTTTCGGAAAGCCAAGGGGTTCTTGCAAGTGGGCTGAGTGGAGGTTGGTAGTGAGTTGAGGAAATTGGAGAAAAGACAGAAACCATATCACGTGGTCTCTAGTGGAAGTCAACCAGACGATGCTTGGGAAACTCATGTCTCCCTATAGAACTGCTACAGACCAAACAGGACTTTGGCCATGTTTTCACACCAATGACAGTTTTGTTATAATAATTAATAAACCACAATAAACAGGATATACCTTTTTTTATGGCTTCATAGCATAGTCATTCAGCAGATTTTCCTTTTACAGAATCCTACACAGGCTTACTTAGAAGATCGATATTCTTATCAAACACCCTGTTGAATTTCCCGTTAGTAAAGTACCAGGTGTTGTTGTCCACTTGGATGAAATCTGACAAATTGAGTCTGTAGTGGTCAACGTAGTATAGAACCATTCTGAAAATATCACAAGACTTACAAAATACAGAATGTTTAAATGTGGAGGTGAGATGGTAAATATCAGGAAGTGAATCTCTGTGTTAGTTTTCAACAGTATCACAGACAGATGTGATCACATATTAAATTAAAATGCTTCTAGCAGGGTTCCATAAGATGCTACAGTATGTCTCATAATAAATCCAACAGCAGGACAAGACAGGTTTGTCTAGAATATTGTTTACTGCTCATATTACACCCATCCATTTTATAGCTGCTTTTTCTAATTCACGGTTGTGGGGTTATCATAACTGCTTCACAGCACTGAGGCCCTAGGTTCAAATCCAGACCTGGGGTGCAATCTGCATGGAGTTAATTTGTTTCCTCTGTGTTCCTCCCACATTCCAAAGACATGCAGATAGATTAATTGGCTTTTAGCAAAATTGACCCTGGTGTGTGTGTGTGTGTGTTCGTGTCTGTGTGTCCCATCCACGGTGGATCCCATCATGCGCCTGTTGCTTGCTAGGCTATTCCCCCCACAACCCTCAGTTGGATGAAGTGGTTAGAAAATTGATGGATGAATGGTCACCCTGGATGGACAATTTGAGAGTGCACCTTTCTTCTTATTGGCCAGGCAATTTCCTAGCAGCAGCAATAACCTAATTAGCTCATTCTAGCAATTTAATAATAATAATTCCTTACACTTATATAGTGCTTTACTGGACACTCCACTCAAAGTGCTTTACAGGTAATGGGTACTCCCCTCCAGCACCACCAATGTGCAACAACAACCTGAATGATTCAACAGCAGTGAGAGTGCACCAGTATTCTCACCACACCAGCTATCAGTGTACTGACCAGGTTCAAACCTCCTTAGCATCAGTGGGTTGTCAGTTGTGAGGTGCAGGGTGATATTTCTGCTGGCCTTATCAAATCCTGAAGCTAGCACTCAGGGAAACATGATGAATTGAAGGAATTTTAATCGCGCCCAGCTCTGTGTGCCAGCTCCTGCTCTCATTCCTGTAGGTGAGAATGCGCCCACCCACTCAGTCACTGGCTTCCAAGACCAGGACCTGTGCAGAACAAGTCACTATGGATACAGAGGAGAATAATAACAGGACTGTGACAGGCCTACCTCTCAGCTGCTGACTGATGAGACCTGATCAATGAAAAAACTCACACTGGAAAGCAAAATACTGTGAAGAGACTTTATTCCCAATATACCTTGGCTATTAGAAGTGTTGTAACAGAAAGAATAAGGTTCTTGATCCCTAGATGAAGTAAAACAGATGAGTTTATTGCATGCAAGGAACAATAAAGCCGAAGTCTTGTTTCCCGCAAGAAACAACAAAACCGAAGTATTGTTCGATGTGCCGGTACAAACTTTTAGGTTATATAGTCCTTGCTTGCTGCTTCAGACGTCATTCGATGTTATGGTAAGGGGGGGGGGTCATGGTATTTGGCCAATTGGTCAGTTTAAGATTATGCCCCCAGGGGGTTCCTTGCTCGCATCTGGAATCCTTATCAGTTAACCCCCTTTCCTGCCATAAACCCCTGTTGCTTAGAAGTCTAATTTTCAGGCAGAACTGACTTAAGTTATTAACCCTTTTAACATCTTGTCTCTTACTTCAGAAGTATCCACTTCATTTGAACTATTCAACTTGAATTATTAATTGTATAATAATATAAAATTATTATGTTTGTAATATTGTCAAATAATGTCAAAGTGAAAACAAAATTGTTCATAAATTAATTATAAATACAATTACATAAGTGATCACTTCCTTTGCTGGGACACACATATTTAGGTTCTGGTGCAACTAATCGTCTTTAGTATTCACATAATTAGTTGAGTGGAGTCCATCTCTGTGAAATTAAGGAGTTTCACATGAGTTAAGGTTTAAATACCCCTCTCTGCGGTTTGGTCCCACATTTGATTAGTACAGCTCTCAACAAAAATTACATCATGAAGTCGAAGGAATCTTCAAAGCAAATTTGGAATTAGGGTTATTGCACTAATCAGAGGAGGGGTATAGGGACATTTCCAAGCCATTCAATATCCTCCAAACTATAACTATACTGTAAAGTCTATTATATAGAAATGTAGAAAATTGGTACAACTGTGAATCTGTGTAGAACAGGCCGTTCTCAAAGACTGAGCATCTGGGCAAGAAGAACACTAGTCAGGGAGGCCACCGAGAAGCCTTTGACAACTCTTAAGGATTTACATTCTTCTATGGCTGAAATCAGAGAATCAGTGAAAACAATTGTCAAGATGCTTCACTGTTACGTTCCAGTGTGTGTTCTGTGTGTGTTTTTTCTGTTATGTCCACACGGTTAACCCTTGATTGTTCTCCGTTCCCCATTGGCGAACCATCACACCACTGTTTCAATATTACCGAAAATAGTACAGTCTGATCGAGGCACAAATTTTTTATCTAGACTTTTTGCACAAGTATTACAGTCTTTAGATATCACACATCGGGTGTCAAGTGCCTACCATCCTGAAAGTCAGGGAGCTCTTGAAAGATTTCATCAAACAATGAAATCTATGTTAAGAAAGTACTGTTATGAAACAGGAAAAGATTGGGATGAAGGCATTCCATTGATATTATTTGCGTTCCGAGAATCTATACAAGAATCTCTGGGTTTTAGTCCCGCAGAACTTGTATTCGGACATACTGTTAGAGGTCCATTAAAAGTGTTTAAAGAGAAAATGTTAGACATTGGAGAAAATCCTAAAACAAATGTACTAACATATGTAAGTAAATTCCAAGAGCGCCTTCATAATGCTTGTTCACTAGCAAGGGAGACATTAGGAGTAGTACAGAAAGGCATGAAGCGGTGTCATGACAAGAAAGCTGTTGCCCGCATATTTAACCCTGGTGACAAAGTTTTAGTTCTTCTGCCCATTCCTGGTTCTGCCCTTTTAGCACGTTTTTCTGGACCATACATGATAGTTGAAAAACTTAGTGATACAGATTATGTTATTCGAACTCCTGACCGCAAGAGACAGACTCGAGTGTGCCATGTAAACATGTTGAAGGCTTATGTACACAGAGGGACTTCGGAACAGAGTGATGTAGATAAGACCACAATGTCCGCTGTCTCATCAGCTGTAATAGCCAGTCCAGTTATAGACAATGTTGAAACTAAAACGATTGATGAGGATGGTTTAATTTTGCGCAACGCACCCCAACAGTGTGCTCATTTATCAAATTCTATTTTGATGAACCTTCCCTCATTCCTTAGTCATCTGTCAGATTCACAAAGTGAAGATATCATTAATTTAATTTGTCAGTTTCCAACATTATTTGGTGATATTCCCACTCAGACTAATGTGTTACACCACGATATTAACGTTAATGGTGCTAAACCTATAAAACAAAATGCCTATCGTGTTAATGTTACAAAAAGAAGAATAATAAAAGAGAAAGAAAACTACCTTCTTGAGAATGGATTAGCTAAACCAAGCTATAGTCCTTGGAGTTCCCCATGCGTACTAGTACCTAAATCTGATGGAATTTATCGATTTTGTACAGATTATCGTAAATTGAATGCAGTCACTGTTCCTGACTCGTTTCCTTTGCCAAGAATGGATGATTGTATAGACAATTTAGGTTCTGCTCGTTTTGTGACTAAACTAGATTTATTAAAAGGGTACTGGCAGGTTCCTTTAACTCCTCGGGCTTCTGAAATTTCAGCATTTGTAACTCCTGATAAATTCTTGTAATATACTGTCATTGCATTTGGACTACGTAATGCACCTGCCACTTTCCAGAGGCTAGTCAATATAGTTTTAGCAGAAGTACCTAATTGTAATGCTTACCTTGATGACTTAGTTATTTATTTGATGGACTGGAAGGGCCATGTGGCCTTGTTAAAAATGGTGTTTGAGCGTCTAGAGAAGGCAGATCTAACGCTCAACCTTGCAAAATGTGATTTCAGAAAAGCCACTGTGACTTACTTAGGAAAAGAGGTCGGACAAGGTCAAGTTCGACCCATAGAAGCTAAGATATCCGCCATAAATGAGTTCCCAGTTCCTACCACAAGGAGAGAACTTCGTAGATTTTTAGGTATGGCTGGATATTATAGAAGTTTTTGTAAAAATGTTTCAACTGTAGTGAACCCACTGACGAGTTTACTTAGCCCGAACAAAACATTCACCTGGTCCGAAGAATGTCAGCATGCATTTGAGAATGTGAAAGCTCTTTTGTGTATTACTCCTGTACTTGCTGCCCCTGACTTCTCTTTGCCATTTAAATTGGAGGTTGATGCAAGCGCTGTGGGAGCAGGAGCAGTATTGTTACAAGAGGATAAGAATGGATTAGACCATCCAGTGTGTTACTTTTCAAAAAAGTTTAATAAACATCAGTTAAATTACTCGACAATTGAGAAAGAAGCTTTGGCGTTACTACTCGCTTTACAATATTTTGAAGTTTATGTAGGTTCTAGCCACCTACCTGTAAGTAGAATCCAGAATAGTGAGGAAACACTGGGGAAAAAGTCATGCAGGAATACGGGGAGGGTGTCCATGCAGTGCTGGTGATCCGGGGAGGTGTGGCCAAGGCAGACAATCCAAGAAGAAGTCCAACGGAGAAACCAAAACTAAGCAAAAGTCCATGGCCGGGTAATCCATCCAAAACAAGGGATTAAAAATAGGTGCCGGGTCGGGACCGGTGGGGGGAACAGGAACAGGAGAGGGAAGCTAAAAACATAACGGAGCCAGGCACAACCAGGTCCCGGGGTCACACGATGTGGAAATCAGATGCAGAGCCAGGACTGACGTCAGCGCCTGGCTTTTAAGGAGGATGGGAACAGGGGACAGGTGCGGGGAATGAGGCAAACAAGGAAGAGCGCCCTTAAGGAGGAGGGACTACAATCATGACACCTACTACCTCCACTAATCCTAACCTTGTTGTTACCATAACCGCAGACCTTTCCATTTCACAGGATGAGCGATCTCTCCTCAGCAAAGGTCTCAATTTTGTGCTGAAACCTGAAGAATGCTCCACAGCCGAAACGTTGTGTTTCCTTTCTTCTCTTTTCAGCATGGAATAAACGTTTACTTATTACTTTGTAACATAACATATACCTAATATAACATATAAATGTAATGCAAATTTCAGCAACATGTAGTCAAGAAAAAATAACTTTAAATTTCGATTATGAAAAATATATTTCACACATACTATACTGTAGTGGCTTTAAAGCCATAGGCAGTGCTGGATTAAATGGTCAGATAACAGTAGGCAGACTATTTTCTAAGCCCTCCCTCATAAGTACTTGCGCGCATATTTTGACTCATTGTAAACAAAGTCCCCGATGAAATACATGCGTTGTCTTCTGTTTGTATTTTTAAAAACACCATAAAGAAGGCACACGCATTTTTGTTAACATTCATTTAAGTGTCATATTTTTTTGGCTTTTCAGTGTTAGACCTTGATCACATTCTCTGAGATGGGATGTGAGAATCTCCCACCGCCATGTTGAGGCTGAGAAGAAGTTCAATAAACTTTACATGAAGCCGAAAAATGAATGATGCAACATTCTGCTGCACAAGTCCCAACTAAATTAAGAGAATGAGCTGCGCAACTTCCTCTACAATTGAATGCCGGACTTTTTCAGCCATCAGCTGAATGAACTCATCATAAACGGTTGATGACAAGTAATTGGTATTTCCCCTGCCTTTATTTTCATATTTTGCTAAATGCTCTGACAACGGTGGATCAAAGTGACTAATTAACTCTAAACATCCCAAAAAGTTCCCGTTATGGGACGCCTGTTATTCCGGCAGAAAGAAACTGAACTGTTGCCACTATATGCTTTAGAATGTTGCGCCAGTAAACTCTCTCTGATTCAACTTGCTGTAAATGAGAATCAATTTGTGAATTTCTATTTCCAATGGATGATAAGGTAAGAATGGCACTGCGGTGATCCTCTGAATGTTCATGTTCGTGTAGGTGACTAGAGCAGTTTTTCCAGTCATTAAATGTGGTGGTAAATGCACTTTCTCTTTTAGAAAACAATTTGCAACAATAACAGAAGACTGAGCCCCAAGAAGGTGAGTACACTAACCATTCTCTCAACAGAATTTCTCCATTTCATTTTTTATGAAGAATTGCTCCTTAGTTAAACTTCGGCTAATGTCTCCGTACTTTCTAACTGATCCTGAAAAATCACCAATGTGGTATGGTTTAGTAAATGGATCAGGTTGGTCAGCTGCGGGATATACGTCATATATTGTAAGTCACCTGTACTAGCTGGTGCCTGAAATGGATCTGCTTGCTAAAGTGAATTATTTAGCATATTTTGCATATTTCGCATACATTATTTCCAACAGTTTTTCTACTTTACTCTTTTCTCCTCAACTTGCTAATTATTTAAGTATCAAACCTGAATGAGAGATGCCAAATGAATGAGAGAAACTCAGAAAGTAATACACAGTTGATACCTTTAAAATCCCCATTCAATTTTAAAAACTGAAAGAATTGTGAACACCAGAATAGAAAGTTAATCAAATATGCATGAGTTTAATAACTCAGCTGGAGGGAAACCCAGAGGACAGAGGGTCCCCCAGGTCCAGGATCAAGATCCATTGCTTTAGTGTAACAGACCAGGATCTCTCACTTGTACCAGAGCACCAGCTCTTTGTCCGGATTCACCATTGTCACCACGACTGAGAACCTGCCTAAGAAGATGTTTGAAATTTTAAGGGAGAATGCCAATGGTTGCTGGATGTAATGGTGGTGTGGTCCTGGAGCCTCTCATTCACATTTTGTATTTTTATTATAAATGGCATTTTGGGGACAGTCTTTAGCCCATTGTGACAGTGAACGCTCAAATTTCCAACTCAATAATAAACTATGCAATAACATGATCATCTTGTATAGCATTGAGGATAGAAGGATTCTGAAGAATAATACACTTTATAAGATTTGTATTTCTACTGACCCACCATATCAGCATAAGCAAACAGTAATAGCACAATTGCACTCATGTAGTTAACAACCTAATTACACATGTCAGAAAAAAGAATCCTTGTAAAACAATACCAAAAGTAAAAATCTCACAGATCAACTCAAATAACCCAAATTTCATGTTGGGCAGTAGATGCAAAAATAATAGTCAGGCAAATCAACATCCAGGAACTCAAAAATGATAGCTCTCACCCAGTCTAAAGTGTTCAGTAGAAGAAAAAACTGTCTTTGAAGTTCCACTAAAACAAAGCAATCAACACAGAGGAGGTTTAAAAAACAACAAAGTTGATGGTTACTGCCGAGCAGTGGAGGCCCTGACGGGGAGGTAGCACCCGGGGAATCAGATGGAGAGGAGCAACACAGCAACGCTGGGGGAGCTATGTCGGATTTTTTCATTTCAGGAAAAAATGAAAATGAAAATCTAACAGAAGAGTCAATAAGCGTTGAAAAAAAGATTAGCACTGTACCGCATCAACTCTTTCTGTACGTTGAATCAGCAAGGCAAAGAAGAGCTATGTCGGCGGGTCTTCTGCTACCGCTGTGGGGAGAGGGGTGGCCTAAAGGGGGGAAGGCCACCCTTGAACGACACTACCCTTCTCCGGAGAGCCAGGAGGAGCGCTTCACTTCGACTGCCGCCGTAGGAAGAGTTGGCCACGGCCAGGGTTTATTTCTTTCCTGCCTTAACGAGGGCAGACCCTGCCAGGCCCTAGTCGACACCAGCTTGACCATCACCCTGCTGCGGCCAGGTGTCCTGCCAGGCACAGAGGCAGCTGGACCCCCAGGATGGGAAAACACCAGCCTGCGCCTGAGGAGAGTGTAATATTTGTGTGCGTCAGCAGTGAAACTGCATGTTGATTGGTGGAGGGCTGAGCGGTGAAGTGGAAATCTAATAAGTAAATTGATTCTTAAATGTAGAGAGCTTTGCAAAATATATATTGGTGCTTTTAGATAATATATTTCAAGGATGTAATTGCTGTGCTACAGTACGTGCAGAATTTTAGAAAACAGTGCGTCAACAAAGTACCCTGTTTGGGTTACTTTAGAAGACAATGTACCAAAACAATATATGCTGTCTGGGTCGTTAGAATTAGCCGAAAGTAACTGATAAGCTTTGAATAACAAATCTAGTGCTTCTTCTCTCGCTCTATGATGTAATCTGTTTTGTCTTAGGGAAAGGGGAAGTTTTAGAAGGGACAAAGCGCTGAGCTTTCTTTACAGCGCAACGTCCTATAAAAACCCTGTACTGCTTGTAACAAATTGAGTCTCTGGTTGCACTTTGCAAAGTGGCAACAGGGCTCCCAATATTGCAATATTGAAATAAAGACCTTACTCAGGTGAGAACTCTCTCTTGTGGCTTCCTTGATAGTTAAATTTCCACGACAGAATTGGCACCCCAGATGGGACACTAACCTGAGCGCGGACGGCTGCTGAAACTCCATCCGGACCCGGACAATTTTAGCAAATTGGACGAACCTCGGAGGATAAATTGTTTGTCCTTCCTGAGACGCGTCTGGAGAATTCACGGCTGTCTGACGTCAGTAAGTGATCCTTTTAACGAACTTTTGTTTTAAGACGATTTATAAGAATATTTTCTGTGGTTTTATAGCAGAGAAAGAGGAGGCCGGTGAGGGTGTTCTCACGCGGGTTTGATGAGTCCGGGACTCATAAAGAACTTATCTTAACACAGACGTGTGGTTTTTGCTCTGCGGAGTAGTTAATGTGATAAGGTTCTAAAGTAAGGCACCGATCGGTAAAAATGGGAAATGAAAATTCGAAGACGGAAACAGGACCGAGCGGTCCAGCGAAGTACATGTACAGGGAATTTGGAGAAAGGGGAATAAAGTGTCTTCCATCGTGGAGTAAGTTAGGTTTTCCAGAAAATGGTAGTTTTAGTACCAGGCAGATACAACAACTAGAAGAACAGTTAAAAGAAAAAGAGAAGAAGGGAAATAAGAAAGTCGATTGGAAGTGTTTTGAGTTATGGAAAATTGAGGCGCAAGTTAGAGAAAGACAGAGTACATTAGGCAATAGTGGAAAGAAAACTGAAACGCCCATGAATATAGTGGGAAGAGAATATGGGTTAATATACTGTCAACCTTTTTCCGATAATATGTCAGGATGGACAAATGAGAGATGGCCCCGTGTAGGTAGTTTTCAGCCATGGGCCATACGATTATTACACGAAATGACAGATTCACTTAACCCAGAGGGAGATCCCGGGTGGGATTTTAAATATATGTGCAGATGTGTACGTGTGTGGGAGGAATGTGCTAGGAGGCATGAGTCAGGATGGGGTAATAAACCTGAACAGATGATGTTGAGCACTACTAAAGTGTATCCCGAATTAGATTGTCTTGCAGTAGCTATTGCTCCTGTGACTACCCCTCCGTCGCCTCCACCATATGGGGAGGGCAGGCCAGCTTCACCGTATAATAGGCGACGGGATGAGAAAATGGGACACGGGGGGGATGCTCTCGCCGTCCCGCACAAGGAGAGGAGTGCAGTATGGAGGGGGTGGCTCCGCAGACCTTTCTGCCGTTCCGCGTCCCCAGTCCATGGAGGAGGGAGAGGGGGTGCTCCACATGCCAATGATTGAATGTCCTAATCCCCGCACCGGTGAGAATGAGGAACCTACTGTCCTCGTTTATCGCCCATGGAAATTAACTGAGTTGGCGGCAGTTATTGGGGAGCTGCCAAACCCCAAAACCAATGGGCGTAAGTACACAACAGCCCTGAGACAGCTAGTAGAACAAAGCAGACCCACGAGCGGAGAGCTAGAGACTACTTTTATAAAGACTTTGAAGCTTGATTATGGTGATGTAAGGGGAGATGGTCAAAATGAGTTTAGCCCTGACCACCCATACAGCAGCGACGCTGGCAGTATCTATCAGACCCAGCTTAATGCCATATGTCGCAGAATAGAGGCTAAATATACGGGGAAAGTGGATTGGGTAGTGCTAAGGCGAAGTAACCAGAAACCAGGGGAAACCTGTAATGACTTTTTGGAGAGGTTGACTCCTCTCTTCAGTAATCTAAGTGGCCTGTCTGAACCCTCAGCAGGAGAGGCAGGATCAGTTTATGAAACCCAACTCACTAACCTTTTTGTAGAGGGACTGCTTCCAGAAATAAGTGGCATGGTAAAAGCTACCTGTATAGGCTGGGACACTGCCCGATTAGCAGAAGTGTGTCGCCATGCTTATCATGCTGAAAGACAGCTCACAGACCAGAGAGAGCGAAAAGCCCCAAAGGATCATTATCAGCTTCACCTGCTGCAAATGGCTCAGTTACAGTTTTACCAGGGTGACCAGAACAGAGGGAGAGGACAGCGCGCCCGGCGTGGCCGAAGAGGAAGAAGCAAAAGCCCGAGAGGGGACTTTCAGACTTGCTTCAAGTGTGGACAGACGGGATACTGGGCTCGTGACTGCCCTGAACACAACGCAGCGAAACGAAGAAGCAACGGCAACAACTGGGATCTACCACCACCACCTCCACCTGAGGTAACCGTGAGCTCACCCTGGCAGGAGGAAAAAAGGGACTGACGTTCATCGCAAGCTGAGGTAGGGCCTGAGGGCACCGAGACTTTTATCTTACCTGCCCTCTCTCCCCCGTCTCAGCTACCCAAGGTCACTTTATACATAAATGGAGACCCTTATGAGTTTTTAGTGGATACCGGAGCCACACATTCGTTACTCAGAGACAATATCTATAGATTCAACCCCTCCTCAAAATCCATTTTAACAATAGGGGTAACGGGACATCCCACAAAGTCTTGCCCAGCTCCCTCTGGGCGGCTCACAAATATGATGTGGGATTAATAGAGGGGGCTTCCCCGCTCGAAGTAAAACCCAAGTCCACCTATAGGCCGAGTAAGCCCCAGTATCTGCTCAGGCCAGACGCTGAGGTTGGGCTTAAACCTGTGGTCGAACAGCTGGTCGCCGCAGGAATTTTGATTCCCTGCCCAACATCTCCCTGCAACACTCCACTGTTCCCCGTGAAAAAGGCTGATGGGGAATCCTGGCGCCCGGTGCAAGATTTAAGAGCATTAAATACAGCCATATATGCTCGAGCTCCTGTTGTTCCAAATCCAACCACTATTTTGTCATCTATCCCCGGGTACTCAAAGGTTTTTTCTGTAATAGATTTGGCAAATGCATTTTTTAGTATCCCAGTACACTCTGAGTCCCAGTTCTGGTTTGCTTTCACATTTCAAGGAAAAAAGTATACTTGGACTCGTATGCCTCAGGGGTATGCCGAGGCTCCTACTGTATTTTCCTCTGCATTGCAGGACTGTCTCTCAGGGTTTGGGTTTAAAAACGGTAGTGCACTAGTGCAGTATGTTGATGATTTGTTGATTTGCTCTCTGAGTGAAAGCGCTTGCGTTCAGGATACTAAAGATCTTTTAAATTATCTTGCCAGTACTGGAAATAAAGTTTCACTATCAAAGCTGCAGCTTGTAAAAAAGAATGTACGATATTTAGGTCATGACATTTCTGCAAATTCACACTCCATTGGCACGGAGCGAATAACTGCGATCCAAAAAATTCCAAAACCCCGCACCAAGAAGGAGATGATGTCCTTCTTAGGCTGCACAGGTTACTGTAGGGCGTGGATACCCGGGTATGCAAAACTAGCACAGCCATTGTCTGACATGGCACACACCTCAGGCCTGAATATGACTGACAGACTGACTTGGACTGAAGAAGCGGAAAATGCTTTTGTTGAACTCAAGACTGCACTGATGTCTGCCCCTGCATTGGGCATTCCTGATATGACTAAGGGGTTCACTTTATGTGTTGACGAGAAGACTGGTTTCTACAGTGCTGTCCTTTTACAGGAGCACAGAGACCGTCTTAAACCAGTTGCTTATTATTCTCAGCAACTTACCTCTGTAACCAGAGGCCTCCCAGCCTGCCTTCGAGCTGTAGCAGCAGCAGCTGCAGCTGTCATGGCTTCTGCCTCTTTGGTTTGTTATCGTCCGCTGAAGCTTTTGGTTCCACATGCTGTGGCTTCTATCCTCCTTCAGAGTAAAACTTTGCATTTCTCTTCGGCGTCTACTCTTCACTACCATCATGTCCTTTTATCTCTGCCACATGTTACTATCGAGCGATGCACAGTGTTGAACCCTGCAACCTTGTTGCCCACTCAGGACGAGGGGGAGCCACATGACTGCCTGGCGGCCATCACTTCTCAGGTAACCCCCAGGCAGGATCTCTCTTCTTCTCCCCTTCCTAACTCTGAGTTACTCTTCTATGTTGATGGGTCAGCTCGTAAGGACCCGACTACCGGATTGAGTCATGTGGGGTATGCAGTGGTCTCTGACCACTCCACTGTCGAGGCCGCTCGCCTCCCTTCGCATTTATCTGCCCAGGCAGCCGAACTTTTGGCTTTAACAAGTGCTTGTGTCCTGGCAACCGGAAAGTCAGTTACTATTTACACTGATAGTGGATACGCTTTTGGGGTTGTGCATGACTTCGGTACTCTCTGGAAGAATAGGGGGTTTCTCACATCACAAGGCACGCCGATCCAACACTCCCTCCTGGTAAGCAACTTGCTTGAGGCTATTTTGTTGCCCAGCTCTATTGCAGTGTGCAAGTGTGCAGCACACACCCACTTGCTGGATGAGATTTCAAGAGGCAACTCCAGGGCCGATGCTGCAGCAAAGGCGGCTGCAGTATCCCCTTTTTCTTCTGCACTTTTACTTCCCCTTCTTAGCCCTGAGCCCGCAATGGCTTCACTATCTGACATGCAGGCCCGGGCCACTCCGGCTGAAAAGGCAGTCTGGAAAAAGTCTGGCTTGTTTTCTAATGGGGTCTGGCTAGGCCCAACGGGGAAACCATGTCTTCCCCGACATTTCTTCCCCTACATTGCTAAAATGACACATGGGCGAGACCATGTGTCAAAAGGAGGGATGGTAAGTATGGTAAGTATGCAATGGGACACGAGGGGATTCACAACTTTTGCAGAGAAATTTTGTAATAAATGTCTCATTTGTGCACAAAACAATGTAGGACGAGGCACTAAAACTCAGGCCTCAGCGCACCCCATCCCAGATGACCCGTTTGATCACCTTATGATGGATTTTATTGAATTAACACCATGTAACGGATATAAGTACTGCCTGGTAATCGTAGACATGTTTTCTAGATGGGTAGAAGTTTTTCCCTGTAAACATGCTGATGCTAAAAGTGTGGCTAAGCACTTGCTCCAAGATGTCATTCCCAGATGGGAAATTCCAGGAAAACTTAGCTCAGATAACGGTACCCACTTTGTGAACAATGTCATTACCTTTCTCGCGGATCGCCTGGGCATTGATTTAAAACAGCATTGTTCGTACCACCCTCAGAGTAGTGGAGCGGTGGAACGAATAAATAATAAACTAATAAAGATGATGGCTGAGACAGGAATGAATTGGTTGACGTGCCTCCCATTGGTCTTGATGTATTTAAGGGCCAGGCCACATTCCACCATAGGACTCTCGCCACACGAGGTTCTTACTGGACACCACATGAGAATAGGGCTTCCAGAAGTAAAGGGGGAGGCCACAGACCTCACCCACTTAGATGAGTGTTTGGTAGCATATTGCCGGAAAATGTCTAAACTTGTTAGTGATATTCATAAACAGGTTAGAGCTGCGCTGCCCGCACCAGACCAGGACCTCTGCCACACACTCCAGCCAGGAGACTGGATACTGGTGAAAGACTTCAGGAGAAAGAAGTGGTGTTCACTCAGGTGGAGGGGGCCGTACCAGGTGCTGCTGACCACTGCCACTGCTGTGAAAGTCGCGGAAAGGGTTCCCTGGATTCATGCTTCCCACTGTAAAAAGGTCACAAACGAACTGAGCAAAGCGCAGGAGTGATGTCTCCACAAGGACAGATGGGGATCACCTGCTTGGGACTGATGTGCACAGCCTTTTTATGTGGAAGCCTGTCACCACCGAGAAAGAGGAAGAATCTAAACGGGAAGCCTCTTTGTATACAAACTGGCTGAATGAAACTGATAATGAGGGGGATATGAGTAATTTGTGGTACAAATTTATAAATCATACTGTAAAGTTAAAGAAATGTAATGCATCTTGTTATGTATGTGCTTTAATGCCTCATTCTACAGCCTCACCCATGCGACCTTTTCCCCGACCAGTTGGTAGTCACATTTCTGAATGCATAAGTCTAGTGGCAGGATTTCCAAAGCCAGACCCTAGATCTTTTCCCAACTTCACCATAACATATTTGACCTACTCAAAGGGGCATCCATATGCAACCGGCCTGAGGATAAATAAGTCTACTACAGTAGCATTAGGCTTCGTTTCTCCCAGTGATCCAGCAGTGCATTTTGCTATTCACTTCAATGTTACCAGTAAAAAAGCAGAATGTCCTCCTTTGTGGGATTACCTAAAGAATCACATTACCTGGACTGATTCTCCTGTTAAAGTAGCAGTTTACCTGCCTTCTAGGTTTAATCACTCTTATTGCTATGAGAATAAAGGTTGTGGCCCCTCAGTAGGAAAAACAGGAGGCTGTAACACCACAGTTACTAACCATACTTTATCTGACGGAACTATGGTTTTGATGGATTGGTATTGGCAATGTGGTGCAAAAGTTTATGATAGCCTTCCTCCCCAGTGGAGAGGAGTGTGTGCTCTAGTCACGTTACACCACTCCATTCTCATTGTCCCAGTAAACTCTTATTTGTTAAATTCAATGAAGCCCCTTCAGAGGGAGTCAAGGGTTAAATGCGCTCTCAGTTGGGCTGACAGATATGGTCCAGATATTTCTAAAATACCAGAGGACAATAGACTATTTACTGCAGCTGAAATGATTTTTTCCTCAGGACTGAGTATTCAGGCAGTAGCTAATGCCCGCTGGTTACAAATTACTCGCTATGAAATGTACTCGTTTATTAACATCACGTTAAAAGGCTTAGATGCTATCAGACAAGAATTAAGGGGAGTTAGATTAATGGCACTTCAGAACAGGTTCGTGCTGGACCTTCAAAATGCAGCATCTGGAGGAGTCTGTGCTTTAATAGGAGACTCCTGTTGTACATTTATTCCAGCAAATGACGATGATTACGGAAATCTTACGCTCGCTATTCAGCATTTGAAAGAACTGAGAGACAAGGTGGACAAAGAAAGAGGCATTAAAGATACACCAGCTTTTCTCCCCTGGTTAGAATCACTGTTTGGGAAAGGGGGAATGTTTATCTTCAAGTTACTAACACCGATTATAGTAGCTGTGATACTTCTCTTCCTGTTTTTGTGTTGCTGTACGACTTGTATTATTCCAATGCTTCGAAATATGGTAATGAATATGTTTGCGCATCAGTATGTTCTGATAAGAACGCAAGAATCCGAAGTATGGGAGCCTCCTGGGAGTCCATATGAAGAATCTAACTTTTAATCATTTTCAAGAATAAAAAGGAGGGAATTGAAGAGGAAATCTAATAAGTACATTGATTCTTAAAATGAAGAGAGCTTTGCAAAATATATATTGGTGCTTTTAGATAATATATTTCAAGGATGTAATTGCTGTGCTACAGTACGTGCAGAATTTTAGAAAACAGTGCGTCAACAAAGTACACTGTTTGGGTTACTTTAGAAGACAATGTACCAAAACAATATATGCTGTCTGGGTCGTTAGAATTAGCCGAAAGTAACTGATAAGCTTTGAATAACAAATCTAGTGCTTCTTCTCTCGCTCTATGATGTAATCTGTTTTGTCTTAGGGAAAGGGGAAGTTTTAGAAGGGATAAAGCGCTGAGCTTTTTTTACAGCGCAACGTCTTATAAAAACCCTGTACTGCTTGTAACAAATTGAGTCTCTGGTTACACTTTGCAAAGTGGCAACAGGGCTCCCAATATTGCAATATTGAAATAAAGACCTTACTCAGGTGAGAACTCTCTCTTGTGGCTTCCTTGATAGTTAAATTTCCACGACAGCGGGAATAACGGTTACTCAGGGTCACAGGTTATAGTGATTGTAGGAGCTAACAGGTTCGGAGTTACAGGTGAAATAAAGAGTTTGTTCGAGTGTCACATCGTCATCCTGGGTTGTTAATTTCTACACTATATGTGTATGAGAAACAAGACAGAGAGTGATGGGGCAGTGTGCAGAGGTCCTCGGCAAGCGGGTTCTCACTATGCAGTTTGGGGCTGCAAGAGTAAAACACCCCTTCTACTTCACCCCAATCCGTGAGGACTGTATCCTGGGGTTGGACTGGTTGCAGCAGGTGGATGGTTGCCTTGACTTGGGCCGGTGGGAGATGGTGGGGCAGGGGGAACGGATCCAATTCGTGGCAGCCCGGGCGGGAGGTGTGCGGGGCGCAAGGGCAGACTGAAGCAGGAAGCAGAGGCAGCAGCGGCGGGCATCGTCAGGGCCTGTCGGAGCCGCGGGTCTTGGGGCGAGCATGCCGGGGCTGACTCCTGGGCCACCCGGCTGGGTGGTTGACGGGGCGGCTGCTGGGGGGGATGCAGGAGCCAAGCGCGACAGGGAGATAAGGCGTGCTGTGGGGGAGCTGCAGCAAGGGCCTCATTCGGGACCAGCAATGGCGGCTGCAGTCTCTCCTTGCCGAGAACGAAGATCTGTTCATGGTGAGGAATGAGGTCTGCACCTGTATGTCTCTCAAATGGCACGAGATCGACACCGGGGATGCGCGGCCCATTTGCACCCTGGAGGATGGCCTACGTCAAGTGGGCGAAGCAGAAGGTTCGGCAGATAGCTGCAGCTGGAGTGATCGAGCCCTCTGCAAGTCCGTGGTCCTCTCCTGTCGTTTTAGTCTGGAAGAAGGATGGCTCGTGGAGGTTTTATGTGGTATACAGGAAGCTGAACGAGGTCACCCAAAAGGACTCCTATCCTCTGCCCCGGATGAATAACGTCCTGGACTACATTTCTGGGTCGACCTGGTTCAACTTGCTTGATCTCCGCTGCGGTTACTGGCAGGTTCCACTCGCCCCCGAGGCTCACCCGAAGATGGCCTTCTCCATCAGCCAAGGGCTCTGGCAGTTCACAGTCATGCCTTTCCAACTGTGTAATGCCCCGGCGATGTTTGAGCAGCTGATGGAGCGAGTGCTGGTATCGGTTCCCCGGAGCAAATGGGTGGTGTACTTAGACGATTTACTTGGGCATGCCCAGGATTTCGAGAAGGCCCTGGTGAACCTCAGGTTGGGGTTGGCTTGCATCCAGCGGGCCGGGTTGAGGCTCAACCCCGGAAAATGCAAGCTCCTGTGGTGGGAGGTCACTTTCCTGGGGCATGTGGTTGGGCCACAAGGGATGGCCTCGGACCCGGGGAAGGTCGCCGTGGTGTACACTGTGGCGGATATCCGCAGTTTTATGGGGCTGGTATCTTATTACCGGAGGTTCATCCGGGACTTCGCCAGCCTTGCTGCCCCACTGCACTGCCTCACGGAGAAAGGGTGGCTTTTTGTGTGGGACGCGGACTGTGAGGCGCCCTTCCAGGGGCTGCGGGAGGCACTGGTGGGGGCTCCCATCCTGGTCTTCCCGGATCCGACGCTGCCCTATGTGCTGGATACAGACACCAGTGATACAGGGGTGGGTGCAGTGCTAGCACAGGAGGGGCCCAACAGGGAGAGGGTCGTTACGTATTTAAGCCGGGCGCTCAATAAGGCCGAGAGGAATTATTGCGTCACCCGGAGGGAGTTGCTTGCTGTAGTCTCGCCGGTCCGCCACTTCAAGCCCTATCTGTTCGGGACCCATTTTAAACTGCAGACAGACCATGCATCTCTCACCTGGCTGCTTAGTTTCAAGGAGCTGAAGGGTCAAATGGCACGGTGGATTGAGATTCTGCAGGAGTACGACTTCACAGGGTCTCGCCACCGAAACACAGATGCTCTCTCACGGAGGCCCTGCAAGGCAGTGGACTGCCACTACTGCAACCGGCGGGAGCAGCGTGAGGAGGCCACCCGTGGAGAGAGGCAAGTGAGCGCCACAGCCACGTCCCTGAGGGGGCCGTTTGGTGTGGGCCTGGCAGAACAGGAGGTATACCCCGACATCCCTCACCCCAAGTCCGTGAAGGCTCTCTGCGCACTGTAAGAGGCCATGGAGGTGAGGGACGAGGTGCTGTGCCGGGGGTGGCAGGTATCCTCCAGCAGCAAGGCCAGGTGGCAGCTTGTGGTGCCGCAGTCTCTCTGCGGGGCGACGGTTCTCCAGGTGGTGCGTGGCCAGCCGGGTGTGGGGCACTTCGGCTCTGTGAAAACCCTGCGGCGACTCTAGGGACACTTCTATTGGGTTCTCTGTCACTGGGACGTGGAGCAGTTCTGCCGGACATGCGCAGTCTGCGTGGCCCAGAAGGGCGCGCCCACGGAGCAGGTGGGGGTGGATGTGCTTGGCCCGTTTCCGCGCACTGAGACGGGCAGCCGCTACATCCTGGTGGAGGTGGATTACTTTACGAAGTAGCCCAAGGCTTCTGCCCTCCCGGATCAGAGCACCTCCACTGGGTGTTCACAGGGATGTGCCAGCTCCTGGGGATTAAGACCACCCCGCTGGATCCCCAGAGGGACGGGTTGGTGAAGTGTTTTAACTGGACGCTCTCCACTCAACTGGCCACCCTGGTCTCGCAGCACCAGCGGTACTGGACCGCTGTGCAGGAGTCCACCGGGTGCACCCCGGCCTCGCTCATGCGGGCTGGATTACATGCAGGACGTGTAGCAGCCGATGCTGCGAGAACACAGCTTCGCCAAAAGCCACCTGACTCAGGCGGGGGAACGACAGAAGTGGTACTACGATCTGCGCTGCAGGAGGACCCCTTTTAGACCGGGGGACCTCGTCTGAGTCTACAACCTGCGGCATCGCAAGGGCCTCAGCCCAAAGCTGACGCCAGGCTGGGAGGGACCCATGGAGGTCCTGGAGGTCCTGGAGGAGGTCTGCTACTGTGTCCGGTTCAGGAAGCAAGGGAGGGTGGCGGACCTCCAGACTCCACCTCGACGCAGAGGGCGCACTCACCGGGTGACGTGGAGGCTGGAGGATTGTGTGCTGGATGTAGGCAGGCTATTCAACACCGTCTGGACGCCTGATGTCTCAGGTAGGGGCAGTGTAGCGCATTCGCCTGGCACTGCAGCCAAAGAGTGCCTGGCTGGGGTACACAGTGAAGGGCAAGACGGTATTAGTAGTGGCCAGGGCGGGGACTAGGAAGGCCGCTGGCCAGGGCGGGGACTAGGAAGGCCGCTGACCAGTGCAGCTGACCCATTGCAAAATGGGTGTACAGTGGTGAGATCGCCCGGATTCTTGTAAATAGTTCCCTGGTTTCTGACCCCTTTTATACTTGTACCCAGTTGCCACCCTATCCCTGTGTAACTACCCGAATAGACCCTAGTGTGTTGCACTCTCTCTCTTTGGCTCTCATGCGTTCTCTCTCTCTCTCTGCTCGCGCGTGGGCACGGTGGTTGTGCTGGCTGTGCCAAAAAATAAAAGCACCGTTTTTTATTCAACGAGTGTCTGAATCACTGTGTCCGTCTTCACCAAACCTGAAAATACTACAATATTAACAGAACTCTACAGTTACAACCGGCTGTCATGCACAATTTAGTCCATCAAAGAACACAAATGCCAATCAACCTAGCCAGCAAACATGTCTTTGGACTGTGGGAAGTCACCGGAGAACCCAGGAAAAAAACAGTCTGAGGACAGGCTAAATGAATGACAAAATGGAATTACCACATACTGTAATTAAACACAAAGTAAAACAGCTCACATACGATGCGGTAGCACTGTAGCTAAGGATCTGCACCTGCGGCTTTCAGAGGAATCCTACTCCGTTGGGCCCCTGAGCAAGGCCCTTAACCCCAACTGCTCTAGGGGCGCTGTATAATGGCTGACCCTGCACTTTGACCCCACGCTTCTCTCCACGTCTGTGTGTCTTGTATCTCATGGAGAGCAAGCTGGGGTTTGCGAAAAGACAAATTCCTAATGCAAGAAATTGTATATGGCTAATAAAGTGATCTAATCCCTAACTCAGACCTTAAAACCAGAAATGATCTTTTTCAAATATTCCCTAATGAGTAAAATGTGGAACGACAGGCCTTTTCCTGATAAAACAGGAATGTCTTGCTGCTTCCTGCCTGCTTCCTTGTTAATCTGTGATTTTGTTTCTATGTTTCTGCTCTGTCATTCCATAGAGAACAACTATTTGTTCAGTTTTATTTTGCACATTAGATTATTTACTACAGATGTTATTTCTGGTTTTAAGATTTCAGTTACAAATATTAAAATATACGCTTTTAATTGTTCGATAGATAGGATAAGATATTTACAAGAACTTGAAAATGTTTTCAATTTAACGATCTCATTCAGGGATTATAATATGTGAGTTGTTTTTCTTACTGTTCCATTACAGACTATTGACATTCATTTTCCATTGTAATTTATGGGCATTCCATTTTGTCATTCGTTTTAATCTGTCTCTCAAATTCAAACATAAATAACGTCACACTTTCTTTATATGGACAATATCCTAACCCATACATTCAATGAAAATTCAGAATGTATGGCATCGTGGTCTTAAAGTGTGCTTTTTATTCTGTATTGTGGAAAAGTAAAAACACGAGTGGAAATTTAACCGATTGTATCCGTCTGTCACATGAAGTTTGAGCCTTCAGAGTTGCCATCACTCGTACTGTATGATGTTCGTCGCTCAGCAACCGGTGTAAACAGCCTGAAGACGTTAGAGGGGTGAGAATGAATTTCAGTCTTTCTTTAATAAAGTTTTATAGATGTTTGTAGACAAATTAGTTCTCAAATTTTATTTAACGATTTTTAGTTTTGCGTTCCGCAGTGGACGATGTACAATATTATGTCCTTCATGACTTCTCTTTGTGAATACAAATCAGAATTACAGCGAACCTGTATTTCAACCGTTATTTAATCATTTTGAAAGCCTGATTTATTTTGTATTCCTTTTTAAAATTTGATTATTATTTATACAATACATCATATTATTACGCTAAAGATGTTTGAGGATCCCGAAATGCTGGGGCGTTTGGTCCTGACTCACCGGCTGTTCATCAGCAAATCGTATCATAATTTCTATCCCAGATTTAACATCGGCTTGTGAACTCGGGTCGTTGTTTCAATGGATCCTTAGTGTATTTTTTTCGGAAAGGGTTGGCTGAAAAGATGTAATTTCCCTAATTGTTCAGAATACCGTAACATCTCAAACCAATACTCAAAATGAGTGAAAACTTAACGAAAATCTATTGCATTTATGTAGTATGAAGGTTTTACTGTATATTACAGCATTTTATTAACCTTCATTGCTTTCATTCTAACATTATTTTCTAGGGAAGCTGACAAGTTGCTTAATTTGAATTTTTGCATGTTTTTTTTTCTACTGAGATGTTTTGGGATTTTATTTTACTTATGAAATGCAATATTGCTGAAATAAATACAAGTTTATCCAATTATTAAGTAAATTAAGGGTGTAACTGGAAATTTGGCTGGAACAAAAACCAACAGATGTGTGGGTCTGCAGGATAAAGTTTGGGAAGCCATGGTCCAGATGACAAAAGCCATCTATTCTTAAAGCCTTCTTTTTACTCTTTGTTACAATTGTTACTGTGTTTCTACAGTGTTTCTTCCGTGTTTTTCACTTCAGCTTCAGTGTTTTTGCGTTTCAGTTGTTTTTGTTTTCATGTTTTTCTGTAAGCTGAATGTAAGTAGTTGGTGCCTTTGAGGGACTTTATTTAAAAATAGTTTTTTTTTTAGGCTGAAAATCCAGGGATATCATCGCAGCAGGGAATCAGATAACAAACGTTTTTCTGATTGTGACATGCTCATTCCCAGAGAAGAGCAATGGCTGCACATAAGAAAGATAAAACTCAGTCTCAGGGCTCATTTTTTCCCAGTAGCTCTGCAAGATTGGGCTACACTGGGAAGAGAGATTCTGAAATCCCCTTCAGGAATTTGCACAATACTACCCCCAGATCTTTACCTGTCAATGAATCAAGGGATACCTCTTCATGCCCTCATCTGTCACCCAGCTGCATGTCTTTACCCCAACTGGGACGCTCCCTGTCAGCCCGTGAGCTGGCTCCTATCCCAGCCCTGGTGTCCCTGGCAGAGCTGCCCAGATTGGTAAGCGCAGTGGGCCCAGAGCTGGCCCTTGGAGAGGCCATTTGGAGGGAGGGCCCTGGGCTTGTGGCAGCAAGTCTGGGTGTGGACATTCCTATCAACACAAAGCCAGGAATCTCTAAGGAAGCAGAGAGGTGAGAGAACACTCTCTTCTTATGTGGTGGATAGTTCCTTCTGAAAAAGGTTTCCTTCCTTCTTTCTCTAGGTTTGTTAGCCACTTTTAACACACAATTTCTTGCTTTTTTTGTCTGAGCTCAAGAGAATGGGAAGGTTCTAAGAAACTCCTTAACTATAAGAAATATCTCAAAGCTTTTGTTAATTCATCATCAGATTCACTAATGACTGGATATTTTTATATTAATTGCTCAGAATGGTTTACATTTAGTTATTGTGATCAGGTATTTGACATTTCTGATGAATGTGAAATATTAAATTATAACATTGGTTTCTAATTAATGAAAAAGGTAATGTTTATAACAGTCAAAGTTGTTATAGTTGCAGAAAACAAAAGAGGAGGCTGTGAGCTAATTGCTCGTAATCGAAATACTGTGTCTACAGTACATATACAGATAGATCTCAATTAAAACATTCTTAATTTGCACATTTTTAAAGCTCTTATAAAATATATTCCACATTTTAAGTTACAATGCATTAGTTCTCACTCTTGGCCAAGTTCAGCAACAGGCAAGTTGACAGTGTTCGAAACAATACATGCTCTGCTTACCAGTTGTAAAATGGGATGAATAGAGTCACTTGGGTGACACACAGGCAGCTGGACAATCTCAGTGTATTTCCAGCCATCATTTATTTCTGATTGTGTCATGTATACTAAATGTACAAAAAGGCCTTTATTTTCCTTTGAAAAACAAAGTTAGCTTTGAAAAATCTCAAAAACAAAATTCAATGCAAAAATGTGTAAATAAAACATTATATGTATAAATAAAAATAATTATTTTTAAAAACCATTGGGAATTGTAAACGTTATACAATAAAATAAAACTAATCTAAAACTACAAATTAACTAATGTTCTAAAAAGAAGAAAACTTGATTTGTGATGTTATTTTTAAGATTTTAACTTAGGTGGCTTTAACTGCGGGTTAAAATGACAGTGCAAGGTTTTTCTTTATGCAGCAAGGACTCTGTGTTTATTTTTTCAAAACCAAAAGAAAACCAAAGATTTACAAAAATGTACAGATATATGAATATCTTATAAATGTGTGAAATTGTTTTTATTTAGGAGATCAACCTTCAGACCAAAAGTAGACCCTTGAACCCATTCTTCCCAATTTATGTGTATTCTAACGGGGAATTAGTTTTAATGTATGGGTTTTATAATTACACTTCATTTTTTTTACAAGCAATTCTGCTGCATAAATGAGAACTATCTGTATTTTTAATTTCTGATTGTTCAGATATTTTTATGATGTCTGAGATTTATACTATAAGACTTAACAGTGTGTAGTTAATTCATAAAAGTATAGAACATATAAAGAAATAGATACTGTTTATGGAGGCATGTGATTTTTGTATGTAATGCATGTTTTTGGAACTAGCTAACAATTCCCAGTGATGCAAAATAAAGTTTTGTTTGAAGCAGTTTTTGCAAACTCCAGTATGTTTACCAGTTAAATCACACCAGATACGGAAGTATGAATACTATCTATGGTAAAAACAAATTATAATTACTACAGTAAAAGTTAAATTTTTCCTTATTCTAAAATAAGTTGTATGTTGTGTCTGTTTCCAGCACTGCTGCTATAACACTCTCAGAAAGAATTGGTGGTAACACCTTTGCTACGAAAGATGTTAGACCTACTGTGAAGGATGTTAGTCCTGATGGGAAACCTCTGAAAGGCATCGGAGTGGCAGAGCTTTTTATGAGGAACAGGCACCTTGGAAAACTGCAGTTTCTGCATCTGAACATTGCTAGCACTTGCCCTTACAGGTACATTTTTTCTAATATTTTTTGTCCAGGAAGTAGATGGTACTTTTCTATAGCAGTCAATGATTTATTTTTTCAGTCAGTCACTGATGTAACCTCATGTTCTTGTGTGTGTACAGGCCCTACGATCTTCATGTTGTGCAGAAGAGCAAGGCAAATCCAGAGCACTATGTGTTCTCACCCTCTTCTGTGCTGCATGTGCAGCCCAACCACAGCTCTGATCTCACACCCCTGAGGGACTGGCACCGGGAATCCATACTCTGGAGTGCTCTGCAGAAAATTCCTTTCTTCCGGAACTTCCTCATCCGCAAGACATTTACATGGCAAATAATTTTCTCTTTTTTTAAATAAAGTGGTGGCTTGCATCATAGTCAAATGCCAGGTGTAGTTAGTTTTCTATTTGCTTCTTGCATATTTCCTCCCTAAATGCACTACGTATTAAAAAATTCATTGGCACATTCTTAATTTACTGTTTTAGGGACATCCCACTAAGTTGAAATGCACGCAAAACTGAAAATTGTAGAGCCTCTTATATTGTAACAGAATATGCACATTTGAAAGAAATATAAAAAAAGATATATACAGTAACTTCTTAAGATAAATATCAAAACTTTCTTCTCATGTCAGATCTTAGTAACAGGTGTATGCTGTGATATCTTCAAAGCATCATAGGAATTGATCATTTCATAGGTGACTACAGAGCTTAATATGAGTACAGAGCTTTTGTTTTGGTATTCTTGGTACTTTGGTATTCTTTGCACATCCATGTTAGAACAAAAGTGTTCTAATTGTTCATGTTAGAACAAAAATGTTATTATTTTAACTATTGTTTTTGTGTTAACCCCCACCAAATTCAAATCAACATAAATATTGGGTCATATTAACCTAAAGCAAATTGATCTAGTGTAAAGTCAGTAAATGGGCACATGTCCCTTACATATGGAAAGGGAAAGCAAGGTGTTTGGACACTTTAGTTTTACTTTAGGACTTTAAGACAACTTTAGTTCAGCAAGATGGTTCTAGACACCCTTGTGCTTCTGCACAAGACTTATGCCACTGCAGTTCCCTGATCTCTAATGTGGAAGACTGGCTTGGCTGCAACAGTCATCTGTTCTGAATCTAGGTGATTTTCACCTGTGGGGATTCCTGAATTACTTGAGTATTCAAGACTAAATCCTGTGTGGTTTAGAAATTAATTGACCGCAAATAATAGTTTTTTGGAGTTTCATCACATGCATCTTAAGGTGCATTGCAGGACATGACTGTTTTCTATGGATATAGAAAAGGTATTAAATGTATTTTAAAGGTATTAAAAATGTTTTAAACAGTATAGTCTTTCAGTGTGAAGGGTAATTTCTATATTAATTAGATGTGTAAGTTACATTATTATAATATTACAACTGTGAGTAACAGTCAGTTCTTTTTGTTTTGGTCTCTACTTTTCAGTTGGTGTATACACGTGTTGATATGTTTGTGTTGTGTTTCACACAGCTGGCACAGAAATGTTCGTCAGCTCCGTCTGCATAAAAGATGTGAGTCCTTACAGCGCTTCCTGCTGATAGCCATACCACAGTTCAGAGAGGCCCTTCTTCAGCTGTCCAGGTCCACACATTTATTCATATTATTTTAACTATTGAGCTCTGTTTTCTGTTTAGATATGTGTGTGTTGGTGACTACCTTGGTAGTACAGTTATGATAATATTTGAATAATCCTCTTTTAACATATTATACAATAACAGATGTTGATTGAACAGAAGGTAGCCTATTAATTGTAGCAGCTATTCCTGGGATTTGTGGATTTCTGCAGGCCTGCAATAATTTTAGTGAAGGACATGACACTCCTCCAATCCATATTACTTCTTTTTTAAGGCACTGTAGAGATTGCAGTATCTCAAAAGACTAATAAATCTGATCTCTGATGTCACAAGTGGGCACCCATATGTCGTCTTTCTTCTTGTGTGGTACAGGATTTGTAGATGCAATTCTGTGCCAAAAACAACAGGTGATTTCAAATGGGGAAGGTCTTAAATAGAAAACAATTAGCAATTGCATAAATAAAGAAAAACTTGCTATTTGTGAGATTACATTTTTTACCTTTTTTGATTTTCAGTCTGCTGTTTTTCACCAGTGAATCACGTGACTTAAATGTCTGTTTGGACTGCTTTATTGGTTATTGAGTGTGTTATACATTGGTGAATCGAGCAATACAGGCTAAAAGCAGCATGGCTCAGAAATGGTGTATGGATTTATTTTTTTATAAGTATACAGAATATATACAATTGTATAAAAAAATGAATGATAATCACAGAAGCTTATAAAAAAAGAGCAATTTCTAATTTACAGTATATGTTCTTTAGTGATGTGAGGGTTTTTTTTTCCTGAAACAATTAGATAATTGGAACAGATAATTGTAAGAGTGCTTTATGGCCATTAGGAATCAAACGAAGCAGTTAGAACTCACAGCACACTGATACATATTATACAATATTCAATTTCTTAATACAACACAAAGACATGCAAGACTGACTCTCTGGCAGCCTGGCATCTTAAAGTCTTGATTCAAACAAAAATTATCTGCATTGTCAGATTACCAAGGGTTGATGGAGAGAAAGGAGAGGATCAAAGAAAGTGAGCTGTGCTATACCTATTAAACCAGGAAACCACAACTGTTGTGACATCACCAGTTCTAGTGTCTTTGTCCACCTGGCAAGTGCCTTATTGGTTTTTCATCTTTTGGATAGTTGAACATAACTTCTTACTCAGAGTCTTAGTCAAGATGGCCACCCTCCCTCAAGATGTTGAGCAATTCACCCTTAGGGAGGTTTAGAATAGACCGTTTTCCTAGTCTATGTTATGGATGTAAGGAAAATGCTGTTTATCAGAGAAACCCCTTTGAGCTGCATTCCCAGTGCATTGATCAAACACCTAAATTGCGAGGGATTTTGCCTGGTCAGGGCAACCAAAATATAATTAATTATTCTTAATGTATTCTTTCTAGTGATTTTTAAGGCAGCTTCAGAAGGTTTCAAGGACAGACAATAACTGCCAAAAATTTGGTTTGTCTTGGTATTTCCAGACTTATTGAAGAACTGAAGAGAGTTCATTGGCTGCCTCAGGATGCCTCCCAGTCCTACACACTTATGGAGTTCCAGAGCACTCTCTGTAGGAAACATCAGGAGGCACGAGGACTGCTGAAAAAATTTCTGCACTACCGCACTCTCATACTGCTCATGGTACATTTTCTTAATTCCTGCACATTTGGGAAATAAGATACTTCACACTGAATTGGTCTTTATACTTTGCATGTTTCAGAATATAATTTTAATTATTTAAAATTTCCAAAACTCAATTACAGATGCAGCCATTCAAAATACACGATACAACCCCATACCACACGAAAATATCTACAGTTCACCGCATTGTAACGCACTACTTGATTGGCTGGCCAAAATGACCAACAGGGGCACTCGTGGTGCATTGGTTGTTAGTAAAATAATTTAATCTCTTTACTGTGCATGTTTTAATCCACTTAATATTGAATATTTATATGGAATTTTACAACTAAAGGGAAATTTTAGTAGCTGAGCATAAAAAGAAGAGGAGCATAACGCATCTGAAGGTCATACACGATATTAAGATAGGAACATGAACATATTATGTAAACTGTATATGGCTGGTATTGGTAGTTTAAATAAAAAATACACACCAGCACTCCACTTTCTTCCTAAACATTTTAAGCATCTTTCATTCGGTTACGTACTGGGTTATTTTGGAAAAGTTTTTACGTGCTCCTTCTGATTATATTAAGTTTATATACTTCGTAAAAAGTTATGTTTTAACCTTTTCTGTGAATACTTATGCTCGTTATCGCAATAAAAAAACACATACTTTTTAGAATTAGATTAATAGGGAATTAATATGGAATTGCGTATCTAAAGAAATTAATAACGATATAATTATATTCATATCCCTCAAATTATCAATTTCTTTGTAAATGTATGCATCAGTTTAACTCATTTACCCATGATAACATGTGTGGTGTAATGGCTTAGGCGTGTGCCTTGCATATTGGAGGTCAGGGATTCGAACCCAGCTGTTGCCATGAGTTTTCTTTTAACAAATATACATTTCTTTGAAGAACTAAAATAGCAAATATTATGGACACTATATTGACATTTTATATATTTCTAAATATTACAACATGTTCAAAGCTAAGTGATTTATTGATAACAATGAATAATTTCAAACTGCTGCTGTACTGCCACTACAGTATAGCTTGTGGGAAATACATTTATTTGTCCTGCATCACAGTTTAACTCGTTCAGAGCAGCCTACATTACAGCAACCTGCGCAGCCAGGAGAGGCACTTTTCAGGAGATGAAGGTCTGTTCGGAAACAGCTGATCTAGCGTTTGACTGCCGGAACATACTGTCTCCAGCTTCTGCCTCTTTCGAAGTGTCTCCAACCTCCCAACCCTTCCCAGGAATGAGTCGTACTGCTCCCACTGCTGCTGACAAGTCTTCACACAGGTGCTTCTTTTACAGGCTGGCACCCTGGCCAGTGGCCGAGAGCACAGACCCACAGCCTGTGGCAAGATAACAGAATACATGTAAGAAAGAACGTATCACAGTATTGTTCAGCAAGTGCGGAACAGACATCAAAATAAACTTTTCTTTTCATCCGTCTTACCGCTTTCTTTTTTACTGTCCTGGTAGTCTTTGAAGATCGTTTCACGTGTGCAGTGTTTTCCTGAAGAACAGGCTGCAAAGAAATATTTATAATAGAATGTATAAATCAATACAGCAATAATACCTTGTAACATGCACTATAATTGCATTTCAGATGAAGCCCATTGTATTTGCTTACCCTTCGCACTTTGCAAGCCGAGGCAGCTGAAGCACCACGTCCCTTCCCGTATAGTCTTTGTTCCCACACTATGGCTGTTGTAGTGTAGGCACGCAGATTTTTTTTGTAATGGGAACTCAACTTAACCAAGTCCCTTGGTGTATTTATATTATATTCTCATGTACAAGTATAATTGGCGAACCTTCCAATAAAAGACAGGTTCCATTCACCCAAGACTGGCAGGAAACAGTTGAAACTTGCCACACACAGACTGTTAACTCGATCAACCTTTTATTTAATAGCCTTGCAAATGCTCTCACACTGTAGGATATGCACTCAACACACCACAGGTGTCACATTTACTGTACATGTCAAACCAGTTGCTTTCATTCCAGATGTGCTTCTGTAGCAATTTTTTTCCATAGCAATGAGCAGTACGACTCATTCCTGGGAAGGGTTGGGAGGTTGGAGACACTCCAAAAGATGCAGAAGCCGGAGACAGTAGGTCCCGGTCGTCAAACGCTAGGTCAGCTGTCTCCAACAGACCTTCATCTCCTGAAAAGTGCCTCTCCCGGCTGAGCAGGTTGCTGTACCTGGCGGAATGCATATCTCCACAGAGCCCTCCGCCCCCAGCAGAGCACACACTGCCCCCTTGCACACCGGCCCAGAACACTCCATCCACTCTCTCTGCTCACCTCCGCCCAGGAATTGGCTGGTGCTGTCCTCGCTGTCTATCTCCCCTCAGGAAGGACCGTCTACACAGCACAATTCATAGATAACAATGCAACGTAAAGTTCTCCCAAATATCCAACTTTTGCCCATCAGTCAAGAAAAGGAGGAGAGATTGTACGTGCAGTGCATCGGCATAGATGGGAAAGCCAGAACCGACTGCTACGCTGCTCTTCTGTTTCAAAATCTTGTGACTTTCGAAATTTACTGGGGGTGGACCACATCCGTGAATTTAGATGGATCCAGAGGCAAAAGTGCCATGCCTTGCAATCTCCGGGAAACCATTAGAGGCATGGTGAATCAGAGATTCTCAAAACTTACTTTGTATGATTGGAAACGAATACGTGATCAGATCAACTAAATGCTTCGAAGAAAGAGGCGCTCTTTTCCTCTGGTTTAACAGTCTGTGACACAACGTATCTCCTTTCTAACTTTTCAGTTTACAAACCATCCAAGGTAATTTATTATGAATAATATCTTCCATATCACATTAAATTTGGAAAGCTTTTCGCAAGTGTAAATCCACCTATTTTCTAACCGCTTTATCCAGGACAGGTAACAGTTTCACCCCTCCCCCTTCCCTCTGCCTGTCTGACTTGTTCCCATTTTTAACCGTTCTGTGCCCGAATCGCGGCGGTTGAGAGAGAGTAGGAAGAGACAGAAAAAGGTAAACCCTGTTTTTTTATAGTCAGAAGGCTTCATCTGATGTATAAAAAATATAGCATAATGCCTTCTCACATTATGAAGTCACTTGGACCTGGGATCCACTTTATTCAAACTAAGGTTTCTAAAAATGCAACCAGGTACTAGATATTGTTTGGATAAAAGCTGTGAAATGTTTAATAAATTGCGATCTTTAAATCTGTAGGTTGCAGGCTCTGTGTCATTCCCGTTTTTATTTCATTATTAATATCACTTAACATTGAATATGAAAAACACAAAAAAGCTAATATAGTGTACATCATATTTTCTTTTTTTTTTTTGTTAGACGAAAAACTTGTGCCAGAACCGGGTATTGAACTCGGATCACCTACATAGAACAAACAGCTTTAAAATGTTTCTAAAGTAATCATGCATGAATGAGTCAAATTAAAAATAAAACGTGTTTACAAAGAAAGTGGATTACAGTAATTATACCAGCTATATAAATACATATATTTAGATTCTTAAATTAATATCGTTATTAATTTCTTTAGATAAACAATTCCATATTATATTCCCTATTTAGCGGATTCTAAAAAGTATGAGTTTTTTTTACTGCGATAATGAGTGCAAGTATTCACAGATTACTTACTTACAGATTTAACAGAGTTACAGATTAACAGAGTTAATTACTTAACTCACTTAACTTTGAACGTGTGTGATATTTAGAAATACCAACAAATTCAATATAGTGTCGAAAATATTTACTAATTTAGTTTTTCAAAGAAATGTTTATTTGTTAAAAGAAAACTCATGGCAATAGCTGGGTTCAAACCCCCAACCTCCAACATGGAAGGCACCCACCTAAGCCATTACACCAACATGCTTCTAAAAAACTTCAGCTGTAGCTGAAAAGGGCTGACAAAATGTCTTCACATAATCACGGGTGAATGAATTAAACTGATGCAGACGGTTACAAAGAAAGTGGACCACAGCAATACTTTGAGCTTACAGCCTGTCCAAGGTCATTCATTATTAATACTACTAATAATATCTTCCGTAAAGACTTTGATGCATAAAATATTTATGCATAATTAAAATATTTATGATGAAGGTGGAAGGTTGTGTACTTTTGTCCAACTGAGCAATCTTGCTTTTGTAAAATATACAGATTTTTTAATGTTTAATGATTAATATGCTGTAATACACAGTTTAAAATTATTAAAAGTCTACAGAGTATAAAACTTAAATTCTTAATTGGAAAAAGATTGTCCCTCAGCAATGACCGGGATTCAAAACCGGGCATTTTCTGGTGACAGCTCAAATGCTGTACATGAGACATTAAGCTTTATTAGCTCCACTTGGCGGTTTTACAAGGTGCTTCCAGATACTATTATCATAACTTGCGTTATAATACTCCGGAATTGTAGATGCATCCCCGGATAAAATAAAGTCAAGCTTAATGTGTTAACTTTTTAAAATGAAAATCAGAAAAAATATTTTCAAAAGCTTTCTTAAGAAACGGCTTTTTGAAAAATACATTCTCTTATCCCCCTCTACAGTACATATTGTGAAACACACAGTGATGTTACCTGGGGTCACGGTGTGTTTCTTGTCTTCTACATCAGACACCCTTGCCCAGGCGATCCAGCCGAGGTTGATCAAGCCCTGGCCTGTATTTAGGTGGCATTGTTGCCCACATATCACTACTATTTATCCATAGCCATCTTCAGGGTCTTGCTCACCCCTGTTATGCCCAAAAGACTGTAGGTGCTACAGAGGGATTGTCCTGATCAGGAGCTTACGCTGTGCTTTCCGTCAGTTCCCAGGTGACACTGATTATCAGCATTCTTTTAGGATACAAAGGGAAGAGCTGTTACTCTATTACTGTGTTGAAATTTTGAGGATAAACTTTACCTATTACCTAAACCAAAGGGAAGTGTAAGGACACTGCTGGTTTCTGCTGGTGTTTTCTGCAGGTCCAGGAGGACAGTTACAGGGTGTTCCAGGAACTGCAAACCCAGCTGGAGCACTTCAGGATAGGTCTTGGGAGGGAGCCACTTTACCTGCAGGTTGCCCAGCACAGGGCCCTGGAGCAGAACCTGGAGCAAGCTGAGTGTGTCCTGCAGCGTCTGGGAAGCCTGGCCTCCCTCACAGACCATATGATAGTCCACAGCATGGTCACTATTATCGAACAAGAAGTCACTTCCTTTGTCAATGACGTCATGAAGGTAAAGACACAGGAGTTCTCTCATTATAATATACAAAACACCCTTGTTTCCAGTTTCTGAAAGTGTAGCAGTGATAAAACATTGCAAATGAGAAGCTTTCAGTGCCACCTGATGTACCCTTTTGTATCCCTATTTTTCTAGTCAACCTCTTACCCACCTTTTTGTGATCTATTTTTTAAGTCAACATCTAAATCCATGATTAATTTTGGGGGGGGCAGAATGGTCTTGCATTGTTTTGGGTTTTATAACTGTTTCAGTTGTTTCCTGTAAGAGAGTAATAATGCTTCATTATTTTATTGTTTGTAACACTGTTAACTGACATGAACAGTTCCATAAACACCTGACATAAAACTGACATGACATTGATTTTTTAGAGCATTAGACAATTTGGCTCCAGCAGTGTGGAAAAAAGCCAGTGGTGAATTCTAACCATCTTCTTTGCAGAACATAGTCACACATGGCTTTCACTAAATGTCTGAGTAGTAGTGAATAACTAGAGGGCCACTATAGATACATTGTATTTAGTCAGCTAGGAACATAGCAAAATAGTGACTTTCTTATTTTTTCTGTGCCTGGTATTTAGAAACAATTCATGACTGTCACGCCCTCTACTCACCGCATTCCCACGCGGAAATGCACCCACACTAATTGCACTCCAGCCCTCAGCACTTCTGCTAAACGACACCGCCCCTGCAATTCGGCCAAATACGACACTACTTCAATCAACGCACCTTCTTCCTCGCACAGTACTTAGACCCTTCTGAACCCTCTGCTCTTCGCCCGGTATTGGTTGTACTTTAGTTCACCTGCCTCGCCGTCATATCTCCTTGCCTTCTGACTCCTTGTTACCTACCACGGATCTCTATCTTGACTTCGCCTACTGTCTCGCCCTACAAATTTGGAAACCCACTCATTGATCTCCTCCTTCTGACCTTTGGATCCTGCCTACTCGACTTTGACCTCAGCCTTGCCCAACTCTGGTTTGGATACCTTCGCTCTTGCCTTTTTCCTCACGGACCTCGGAACCCGACTCGGACTTCGCCTCTCGTTTTACTCCTTAGGTACCGCATAGGGTCCATCCTCCCGTTTACTTAGCGGGTCATCCCTAACAGAATACCAGGCCTAATCATGGACCCCGCGGACCTACTGTCTATATCCTCCCTCCTTAACCAGCATTCGCAAGCTCTGACCCAGTTTCATAACTCCCTTCACCTCCTCACTGATCAGGTCTCTTGGCTCTCGGCTTCTCCAGCTCCCACCCCTGCACCAGTGCCTGTCCAAGCACCTGCTCCGCTACCTACTCCCGCAGCTGCTGCTGCCTCGCCGCTTGCTACAGCCCTGCCATTGATTCCTCCTGACAGGTTTGACGGGAGTCCTGCGAAATGCCGGAGTTTCATCGCTCAGTGCTGCTTATGCATTCAGATGCACCCCGAGTACCTCGTGATGCCCTTTGGACTCATTAATGCCCCATCAGATTTTCAGGCCTTCATGAATGATATCTTCAGGGACCTCATTCACAAATCTGTGCTTGTTTATTTAGATGACATCCTAATTTTTTCATCTAACCTTTGGGATCATATAACATACATGCAGGAGGTCCTGTCTCACTTTATTGAAAATAATCTCTATGCCAAACTGGAGAAATGCTCTTTTCATTTGCAGAAGACCCACTTTCTCGGCTATGTTATCTCCTCAGAGGGCATGGAGATAAACCCAGCTAAGATTTCGGCAATCCAGGACTGGCCTGCTCCTTGCAACTTAAAACAGATTCAACGCTTCCTTGGTTTCGCTAACTTCTACAGGCGTTTTATCTGGAACTTTAGTTCCACTGCCCTCACCCATAAGGGTGTCAACACCGGTGGATGGACTCCAGAAGCCAACCAAGCTTTTCTCAAACTTAAACACCTCTTTACCACAGCTCCCCTGCTGCGTCATCCTGATCCCTCCCTTCCTTTTATAGTAGAGGTGGTCACTTCGGCATACGGTGCTGGGGCTGTACTCTCTCAACGCCATGGTGAGAAGAACCTTCCACATCCCTGTCCTTTTTTTTGAGGAAATTATCTCCTGCCGAGGTCAACTACGATGTGGGTGATCGAGAGCTCCTAGCCATTAAATTGGCCCTTGAGGAGTGGAGACACTGGCTCGAAGGAGCACAACACCCATTCGTGATTGTTACTGACCATAAAAACCTAGCCTATATCCAGTCTGCCAAGCGTCTGAATCCTAGACAGGCGAGATGGTCTCTTTTCTTTTCCAGGTTCGATTTTATCATCACGTACACGCCTGGCTCGAACAACCTGAAGGCTGACGCCCTCTCTCACCTACATGATCCCCCGGACCTTATCCAGAATCCTGAGCCCATCCTCCCTCCTAGCAATATCCTCGCGATTGCCCAGAATCCTATTGACCACCAGGTTCGACGTGCCCTCGCCAACATAACTATTCCCCCCCAATGTCCTCCTGATAGACTCTTTGTACCTGACCCACTTCATTCTTCCGTCCTGCAATGGGGTCACGACTCCCGCTCAGCAGGCCACCCCGGTTCCAACCGTACTCTGGACCTGGATCAGCTGTGAGTTCTGGTGGCCCTCCATCAAGCAGGACATCTCTGATTATGTCCGGGCGTGCCCTGTGTGTACCAGGTCCAAAACACCCTGCTGTAAGAAGGCTGGTCTTCTCCAACCCCTTCCCATTCCGGATCGCCCGTGGTCCCACTTATCTGTGGATTTCATTACTGATCTCCCCAAGAGTCAAGGTAATACTACCATTATGGTGGTAACAAACCGGTTCTCCAAAGCGGCACATTTCGTTCCTTTACCCGCCCTACCTTCGGCCAGTGAAATGGCCGACCTCTTTGTCCAACACATCTTTCGCCTCCACGGTATATTATATGATATTGTGTCTGACAGAGGCCCACAGTTCATCTCCAGGTTCTGGAAATCCTTTTGCAAATCCTTAGGCACCACCGTTTCTCTCACCTCGGGCTACCATCCGGAGGCTAATGGTCAAGCTGAAAGGACAAACCAGAGCCTCCTCACCTACTTGAGGTCCTACACCTCTTCTGCTCAAGACGATTGGTCTTCTCTTCTCCCCTGGGCAGAATATGCACACAACTCCCTACTCACCTCAGCTACTGGAATGTCCCCCTTCTTCTGCTCATTAGGATATCAACCCTCACTCATTCCCAATACTTCTGCAGCCACGGATATTCCTTCAGTCCGCCGTTACTTTATTAAACTTCGTCGTATCTGGAAGTCTGCCAAGGCCACTCTCCAGAAGACCTCCCTACGTCACGCCGCAGCCACCAACCACCACTGGCGCCCTGCTCCTCGACTTAGGAGGGGTCAATTCGTACGGCTCTCCACCCGGAATCTACACCTAGGTCAACCCTCTAAGAAACTCGGTCCTTGCTTCATTGGTCCCTTCCGCATCCTTTCCCAAATTACCCCGGTATCCTACCGTACTGTCACGCCCTCTACTCACCGCATTCCCACGCGGAAACGCACCCACACTAATTGCACTCCAGCCCTGAGCACTTCTGCTAAACGACACCGCCCCTGCAATTCGGCCAACCACGACACTACTTCAATCAACGCACCTTCTTCCTCGCACAGTACTTAGACCCTTCTGAACCCTCTGCTCTTCGCCCGGTATTGGTTGTACTTTAGTTCACCTGCCTCGCAGTCGTATCTCCTTGCCTTCTGACTCCTTGTTACCTACCACGGATCTCTACCTCGACTTCGCCTACTGTCTCGCCCCACGGATTTGGAAACCCACTCGTTGATCTCCTCCTTCTGACCTTTGGATCTGCCTACTCAACTTTGACCTCAGCCATGCCCAACTCTGGTTTGGATACCTTCGCTCTTGCCTTCTTCCTCACGGACCTCGGAACCCAACTCGGACTTCGCCTCTCGTTTTACTCCTTAGGTACCACATAGGGTCCATCCTCCCGTTTACTTAGCGGGTCATCCCTGACAATGACTTAATGTTGTGTGTATATATAATAAAATCCAATAACACATATTGGTAATATTGCTGATTTTAAATATTAAAAAAGTGATCAATATCAAAATTTATCATGTCTCAGCATTATTCACTGCACATTGTAGTGCAACAAATGTGTTGATTGCAAATCTGGCATATTTTCACTTTCAAAGAAATAAAAAAATAATCTGTTAATGTTTCATAAGTGCTTTTTTTTGCAGGGCCCTATATATAAAGTAAGTTTCTTGATACTTGAATCAAATTATTGATATTTTTAATTTCTCCCCCACTTTCCTCCTTCCTTGTTTCTTTCAAGAGTGGACAACCTGGCCGAGTTAGCCTTTTCCAGGCTCAGCTGGTGTTTGGAACTGAGAGTCAGCTGGCTTTGTTTCCACCTGTCACGCTGTTTGAGGAGACTCTGTCAGGGGCCTTGCAGTCAGTGGCTAATTCTGCTCTCCAGGTGAGAAAGCTCAGGGCAGCACAGGTACTGGCAGGACATGAGTGGCAAGTACAAAATAGTGATCTGGCCCTTACAATCTGAAGTACTTCTGTTGAATGAAAACCATTTTCACACAGAACATCAGATTTTTGTGTGGGGAAAAATAATATTTTTTAATAATATGACATCTGTAGACATATAGAACTGAAAGCTTTACAAAATGGTCATTAGGAGTGGGAAACTGTCACCTTGTGTTTGCAAAGCAAATCACAAACCAGAAGTTTTGTTAATTTTTCTTAAAAAAGAAAGTTTCCTATTAAAGAATAGAATATGTTTTTTTAAGGAAGAGAGTGCTGTAGGGGAATTTAGGTTTAGAATAAAATTGCACTGGTAAATGAACCACATTTGTTAAAAATAGACTACATTGGAAGATACAGTACAATAATTTGATTGATAGATATTTAATGTTTTTTGGAAAGGATAATATAATTTTAACTTAAATCCTTCAATTTAAAGAAGATAAATGTGCATTTTTATTCTTTTGGACTCAAGGTATTTGACTCCTTCAGTTACAAGGAAGATATAAAGGGGTTCCTGGCAGCAAGTAACTCCACAGTTTGTGCTCCCAGGGGGCCACAAGAGTGGAGTACCTCCAGAGGTGAGCGTACAGGAAGACGGTGATACATGCTAGTTGATGCACCTGTGGATTTATGCTTTCGGAATTAAAGTTTCACTGCAGTTTTGGATTGAGGTTGAGGATCAGAAATCTATCCTACAGCAAAAACATGAATCAATTGGTGATAGTTCTAATCTAGTTTGTTCACTATTTTTAATACAGTAATTTATCTTCAGTGTAGAATATATAATAATCTAAAAATATTTTATACTATATCATTATATGATTTAGTGATAATGTGAAAATATTTAAGTGAACATAGTGGTGCTTACTGTCCACTTTTGAAGTACTGCACTTGAGTGGGAGGTTGCATTACTTTGTTTTTCAAATGTTCTCTATTTTCTCCTTTTCTTACCACTATACAAGAAAGTTACTGTTCTAGTCAGACAGTACAGAGGAGAGCAGCCAGGTAAGTTTATGGTCAGAAGGTAATTTTGTACTCAAAACGTTTAAGGGTACTGAATCTTTTAATTTTGGAACAGAGAAAATTACAGTACTTTATTCAAATATGAATGCTGATCTGCATTTATCAAGTGAAATCAGTTGACTTTTCAAGATCAGCAACAATATAATGACCCCGGGGTACAACTGGAAGTTAAGCTTAGGAACAATGCCTTCCAGAAGTCTTTTATTTGAATTTCCACATTGCTTTCAGGTCTAGGGGACACAGAAAATGAGCTGAAGGATATTAGTCCTCCCAAATTTCCTCCCAAGCTGGACTGTGGGGCTGCTCCGGATCCTGGGCTGGTTTTGTCCACTCTGGGTCCTCTAAGAGTCCGGGGACAGAGGCTGAAAGGCCAGTACTACCCACTGTCCAGGTGCCATCTGGAGTGGCACCTGAGTCTCAATCCACAAGTGCAGGAGGCAGAGAGAGAGCAGGAAAGGATGATAAAGGTAGCCTACTCTGCTGCTTTAGGAGGGGAACAGTGATTTCATCCAGTGCAAATATTTGCGTTATTCAATAGGTGTACAGTAGATGGGTCTTGTTATAGTTGTCAACACAAAGGCATACTTTGTTTATTCTGAAATTTGATTGAAAACTCAATGTTCTAAAAAAGGGTTTCAGGCACACACAAGAATACAGAGAATTCAAAGCCCCACTATAGCCAAACAGAAACTCACAGGAGGTTCTCCAGGCTTTAATTGAACTCTGGGAACTTGGTACCCAAAACCTGAAAGGCAGTTGTGCTGGATGCCTGCTTTCAAATACACATAAAAACCACCTCAAATAAAACACATACTGTAGATGAACTAGAGAAGAAGCATGTTTATTAATTAACAGGCAGTAAAATATGCCAGGTCTTTTAAAGACTAAAATAATATTATCATGAAAGAAAAGCATAGCTTGCATATACCTGCCTTTGATATATATGTGTGTATGAATGTGTAACAGTTCAGCGTGACAGTGTGAAATGTTTTGCATACAGAAGGCTCTCAGGGAAGTGCAGCAGTTCTGCAAGGATCACAGCTGGCTGTCTGATATTCACCATTTCACCAGCCTCTGGAGTCCCAAGTGCCTGGAGGGCTTGAGGGGCTGGACAGCCAGTCAGTATGATGAGCGTATACAGGTGATCAGAGGCTGGACTGACAAAGTAAAGACTGTGCCACAGAAGTTTACCACCACAAACAAGATCATGACTGTGGAGTGCAAAGATGTCCAGAAGATAGGTGCGTGCTCAGGATTAAGGAGCCTCTTTGTGATTCTCTTTGTGATTAAATGGGAATGATGTTTGAATTTTATTTTGTGCTGTTCTCCCCATGCAGAGCCAGTGCTATGTTCAATTCATGGAGACATTCTGAGTCTTCTGACATCTGAAGTGGAGCAGCGATCAGAGACCTGGATGACAGAGTTGAAAAGGGCAGTGGGGACTCTGCGTGTGGCAAATGCTGATTTCAGTGCTTTTGCTCAATATGTCAGCATGGTACTGTGATTTACATCTTTGCACTATCCCATAGTTTCTCTTACCCTAATCTCATTTTGTATTACAGCTGTACTCTAGTCGTTACATAATGTACAGCAATTTTTGGCCGTCCATCTTACCACTTAAGTGGTAAGTAAAGTGGTTGTAGGCTGTCAGTTGTTGCTTGCTTTGTATTGCCCAAATCCATCAGAGGTTCTGTGACCGTTGGCATTATTATATTATAGATATAAAGATTTAGATTTATTATGTAGAAAGCACCACATTTTTATTTATGGTCTTCTTAATCCACTTTAGTTAAGGTAAACTAAAAGATTGATTAAAATGTTGATATTGCTAAACTTGCTCTATGTTATTGTTTACTAGCTGACAATTTAGTTACTAACTTGTTCAGCAAAGGCTTACATGTCATATAACTGTTTCCCTGTAGATGTGATTTATTTGACTTTACATAACATACCCCCTGAGTATACAGGATGGAATGGTGATTTCTAGCTGCATTTTTTATGTTAAGGAATTTTGGTACAATTCCTTTTTACTTTAAAAAGAAGGTCTTCTTTAGCTCAGCTGGCAAGACCTGGGTTCGAGCCCATGCTGTGAGGCACAGACTAAGGTGGGAGCATCGAGGGCACAAGCCCTAGAACCCGAATCCGTTACAAAACAAAAGGACAGACAATGAAATGTGGGCCATTTCGAAGTCGCAAATGTGTAATAAAAAATCGCATTTGCGAGATATAAAGTGGTAATTCTGAGTTTTTAAGTCGAAATTCTGAGATTTTAAGTTGCAATTCTGAGATATAAAGTTTTTAAGTCTTAATTCAGATTTAAAGTCGCAGTTCTGAGTTTTTAAGTCATAATTGCAAGATATGAAGTTGGAATTCTGAGATTTAAAGTCGCAATTGTGAGATACCATAGAACGTTCTTTTTTTTTACTCCCTGGTGGAAACAGGCTTCCATAACTCTATACATTAGGGTTGGTGGTAAAATTTGTATTTACATTTTGATATATAAAATTGCTATATGCATAACACTGTGAAAAGATCTCAAGTTTATGTTTAATGCAGTGTGGTGGCATGGGGGTAGTTGACATCGCATTGGGCGTGGTCAGTCTCCCATTCTCCCCTGTCACGCCCCTTTATAAGCTCTTTTAGGTTCCTTTTCCTTATCTTACACACACTCTCCTCCGACAGTGGTGATCACACTGACCCCCTCATCGGGGTAACAGGATACATGACTCCACATTTCGTTACTTCTGGGCCCTTTGTCTTCAGAGTCTCAAGTTCACCAAGTTCATCCTGTTGTCCTCACTGCTAGGAACCTCCTGCTCCCAGATCCTAACACAGACCCTCCTGCTCCTTCACATTTAATTCACATATATATCAACAGAAGCTATCATTTGTATAATAATAGGTTTAAATTTTTTTTTGGGGGGGGTGCTATCTATGTGGAGCTTGTATGTTCTCCCCATGTTCATATGGGTTTTCACCAGACGTTTTCCTCCCAAAGTCCAAAGGTATTCTGGTAACTACTTGACTTCTGGAAAAAGTGACTCTGGTGTGAATGTATGCGTACTTGGATAAAGTACTTAAAAGGAGGATAGATGGATGCTGGTAAAGTTTTACTCATTCCAAGTAGCTCTTAAAACATCTGTTCTCAGGAGTCCGAATAGTTGACAAAATGTGAACACAACTCATTCTCCTCATTAAGGTGAAATGCTACCAGAAAATGTTCTATGACCTGCAACAGCAGTTGGACTATGTGCACTCCCTTCAGGAGACCATCCGCACAAACTACCGGCAGCTCAGCAAGGCTGAGGAAAGCATGGATGAGCAGGTGAGGGAAGAGAGAGCACCATCTATCCTTAATTTAAGATACCACGGATAGGTAGACCGTTAGTTTACAGATCAGATTACTTCATAATCCCTTTTAGAGGAACAGGAGGCATCAACAAACAGGAATTTCTGCCTTACATAAAGATATATAGGTTTCTGGAACAAGGTAAACATCCTTGTTTCTAAATCTTTTTTTAAAGCTTGAGAATCGATTTTATAGAATCATTTTTGAAACACTGGAATTGTGAACCACCATCATCAGCCTTAGCTGGTTTAAGTCACTTTGAAAAAATGTAATCAAAATGAAAATTTAGTTTTTATGTTGACTTAATACTTCTATTGTATTTCAGACATTTACTTTGAACACTTTAAATGCTAAAAAGCAATAATTACTTACATGATATTATTCTTAAACTTTTTATTTTCCAGATGCTGGACTTGTGGGACAGTTTTGTGCCTCTTCTACAGGTCGCAACTGAAACAGTCAGCACACGGCTTCCATCCATGGTTGAGACCCTGAATGGCATCTATACCTCTTTGTCTGAGGAACTACAGGGCCTTGTGTCCACTGCCACCTCAGGCCAGTATCTGCAGCCTTCCCAGTGTGCTGCAGTAGTGCTGGAGGAGCTGAAGGGAATAGCTCAACAATTCCAGACTGTGGCAGGGAAGCTATATGACCTGAACAGGACTAGCCAGAGCCTGACAGGTCAGAATTAGCCACATCCTGACAAACGCTTTCAACAAGAAGTTATGCTGTTTAGTAATGAGACTAGTGCCCTGCTGAAGCTAAGCAAATTATTAGAACTTAAAGAAAAATGTAATAAGAATTTATGGAATTCCTTTTTTTGTGTACAGTGTATACTGTAATTTTAAAATTCACTATTATTGTTTTGTTTTAAAAAAATTCCAACATTTTAAGCTGCAGTACAAATATTGCAAATAGTACAATATTAATTAGAATTTAGATGTTTGTAACTCTAAGTCCTATCAACATCACAGCATTTGGCTGTACTCCAAACACAAGGTGCTTCTGCAAAACTAAAAACCTCATAGTAACAAGCTCTTTACTGTAACCACTAGATCACCTTAGACGATTGAACGTCTGAGATACTTGTTACCATGGAAGAGTACGGACTATAATTTTTTTATTTAATTTTTTTGTAGATCAAAACTTTAAACCTTTCTTGTCTGCCTAGGAAGCCCACTGGACTTGTCTTTCATCCCTTCTACTGAACGGAAGTTAGAGGCCAGAAAGGGTGTGTGGGAGCTCCTCAGCCAGGCCAAAATGCAGATCAATGAGTGGAAACGCATTCTATTCAGTAAGGTATGTAAGGCCCTCTTTTTATGCTCTTTCATTCTAGAATGCATGGTGTATCAGTAAAAGTCTGACTGTCAAAACCCCAAACCCCATACTCTGAGGCTGGCGGCCATTTTTGTGCATTGCAGCCATTATCATTTTTAATGGACATATTGTATAATTTTCTCTTGATGCTCCTCTGGTCTGAATTATTCTCTCTCTCCCTGCAGTTTTTGGTGGCACATGCACAAGAGAAGGTTAATGATTGGCTCCATCAGGCATCCTTGCTGGTTCAAACTCTACCGGCCAACGACAATGTCTTCAGAGAGACCATGCAGCTCATTGAGAACTTCAGCCAGCAGCTGCCCCTACTGCTCAAGCTCAGCAGCCCCACACTCAAGCACAAACATTGGAGACACATTTTTAAAGGTCAGCATGGGACTTCCATCCCTATGAACTAAAACAAAAATAATAATAATTCCTTACATTTATATAGCACTTTTCTGGACACTCCACACAAAGCACTTTACAGGTAATCAGGACTCTCCTCCACCACCACTACATTGGCAGCACCCCTCTGGATGATGCAACGGCACCCATAGTACGCCAATATGCTCAACACACGTTAATTATCACTGGGGAGGAGAACAGAGTGATGAAGCCAATTCATAGATGTGGATTATTAGAAGGCCAAGATTGGTAAAGTCCAATGGGAAATTTGGTCAGGACAAATTGGGATTTTTAATTATCACAGAGTCAGGACCACAGCTCATATAAAGGACGGCCTTTTATAGTATTATATCCCCGTCACTATACTGGGGCATTAGGACTCACACAGATTGTAAGGTGAGTGCCCCCTACTGTCCCCACTAACATCTCTTCTAGCAGCAACCTTAGCTCTCATCCAGGTACTGGCCAGGCTCACACCTGCTTACCTTCAGTGGGTTAGCCACTGGCAAATTCTTATTCTTATTCTTAGTCTCTTTAGCAGAGGTACAGTTTATTTTAAAAACAACTCATTTTAGAGCTCATTTGTAAGCCATGTGTAAGTACTAGTACAAAAACAGCATGTCAAAAAACAGCTGTAGCAACTGTTTATAAATTATACTGAAGCTGTGTATTGCTAGAAAATAAGTAATACTGTACATAGCAAATACAGACCTATTAGTACAACTAATGTAAGCCTGTTTCATGAAGGCTATAGAAAGGGCAGTTTTTAATAAAGTAATGCTATGCAGCCTATATACTATATTTCTGAAGATGTATATTACTATGTTTATACTGTTCCTGTTAACAAAGGTAGATTGTAAGTTGTAGAAGATAAGTGAATAAACAACAGGTCAGCAAGTGATAACTTTGTCCCTCAACAGGACTGGGTTTGATGTATGAGCCTGAATGGCACCTCACAGTTGCAGATTTGCTCTCCAAAAGTCTGCTGGAGTATCAGAACAGCATCACCAAGGTAGTCCCACAATTAACTTGAAATTCAACCTGGGAAACTACAAAAACAGTATAGCATTAAAAATAAAATTCTATTGCTCTTTCATGTTCTGTGAGCTGCAAGGCATGTAGAGGTAAAAAATATTTAGATCTTTTTCTGCTTTATCATATATTTTATACAAGAACTGACAGCTTGTGAAACATGAAATAGATCATACTGCAAATGCAAATTGAGTCTTCAGCTGTATGATTCATGAAAAATGATGGAAAACTTGTATAAACCTCTGTATGCATTCAAAAGCTTATACTTATGTTGGCCGTGACTTATATAGTGGACAATAGCAAATGTACAATTTTATATGTACATAAAACATATGAGGTGAAAACATTATTTAGGCGTAGCGCATACTGAGGAATTCTTAACTTTAGCTACCCTATAGCAAGAGAAATCTGTCTGTACACTGAACATTCTGAGAACAGGGCTGGGAATAGAGAGTGACTTTTCATTTAGTCTTTAACTCCCTACACATCTCATGAAGTGAAGTCACTCCAGGAGGAACTTCACATTTCTTCTGATTTCAATGCATTCTTGTGTTTTTTTCTTACCTCTTTTCAAGTCAACCTAGCTGTGGTAGAACTTCTCAAAAGAACATGATAACATTAGAATGGTTACAAACAAGAGGTTATTCAATTCATCTAACCCTTTTGGTAGTTTGTAGCTAATTCATCTGAAGATCTCATTCTGCTGTTTCTTCATAAAAATCCTGTTATTATTTTCATCAGTACAGTATGGCTAGGTAGCTTGTTTCTTACTCTCACAACCCTTTACATAAAGAAGTGCCTTCTGTTCTCAGTTTCCATTTTTGTTCTCCTTGAAAGAAGAATTCTGTTTCTCCAGCTGGTTTGCTTTGTGCCTGATTTAACCCTCAAGTGAATGCAGCATTTTCACATTCCTCAGTCAGCTGTTCATCTATAAACCCACTGGAAACCTTACTCACTCTGTCTTTTGGTGGCCTTGAGGGAAAATGCTCCATGAACATTTCTCCCCCAGCAGCAAATCTGTAACTGTATTAAAAAAATTCCGAAGGTGTTCGCTTTACAAACCTGTTGGTATATGCGTTTTTCGCTACAGATAGGACTAAGACTTACATGTATATCTATTATAAGAATCCACTACAGATGAAAAGACTGATGTGGGATTTAAAATTGAAGTTTTAAATCAAGGATTGCTGTTAGGAATTATGTTTTTAGCTGTAGTTTTCACTTACTCCTTCTTATCATAATTTCAGGTCTGGCAAGATGCGAAAGCCGAGGTGGACATGGAACAGGCATTCAGGAAATTGCAGAGGAGGTGGGATGTGGAGCACTTCCGCTTGGCTAATTTCATTGTGAAAGTGTGGCAAGAAGATCCACCCCCTGACCGCTCTAAGAGGCCACCTAGTGGTCGCCTGCATGATGTGACAAGAAAGCAGCACTATCAGGACAGTGGCACCTTCACTATTATAGGTTAGCTAATCAGATCTTTCTTCCCTTTCCTGAATGAGTACTTGGTTCCAGTACCTGGACTGGAATTTGGGGTAGCAAAATAAATTATGTTATTTAAATAAGTGGCATTAACAACTTTGAGAAAAATTATCATCCTGTTTTGCATTTCATTTATTTGATTGGCTTATTTTAGGCATCTGTAGTCCTTTTCTCTGTGATTGTAAATTATGCTGCTAGAATGCCCCATTGTCTGACCTCCAGGCTTGGAGAATCTCCTGGCTCTTGCTGAGGACAGTGTGATGACGCTCTCCAACATGCTGCTATCTCCTCACATCTCAGAGTTCAGACAGGAGGTAGAGAACTGGGTGCACCTTCTTCAGGAATTGGGTATGATGAAGTAACAAAAATAAAGACATGGCAACTTAGACTTGTTTAAACTCTGTCTTCTATCCTAAGGTAGCTTTTAATATTCATATGCTTGTTGTTTCAACTTTTTAAAATATCAAAATCAAATCAAATCAAATCAAAGTTTATTTATCAAATGCACAACAATACAGCGTGCAGCAGTAGTTGCTGGCAAAGAAATGTCTTTTCTGCGAGCTCACAAAAATCACAAGAATCACAAAAATCACAAAAACAACAAAAACAAAAACCACAAAATTTGCTGAATGACTAGGTATTTGAAGTTCAGACAATGACAACTGTCATCTAGCATTTTCTTTTTGTGCTGTCCATGTGACATACTACTGCTGTACCGCCATACGTCTCACAGTATGCTGAAAACCATAATATAAGATATAAGCAGGAAAAACAAGTCCATTTCTCAGACAGAGTCCCTTCAGTTGGTCTTTTTTTACTAATGGTGGACATAAAAGTTGTTTCCCCTTCTCCTAATATGAGAGTAAACTGAATAATTATTTTGTTTTGGAGTGCCACACAATCTGGCTTTTGCACAATATGATTTATAATGGAATCTATTAGGTTACAGTTTTAAAGGTTTTGGAGGTTCTATGAATATGTAAATGTGTCTGCCTTGGGAACTACAATCAAGAACATCCCTGTTGAGAAATGTCAATATTGCATTACATCACTTCTGCTCTGCCCTGTACTGTCTCATTAAATGCATATTCCACATTGACACTCATTTACATTGCAGGTCACAGCAGAAGTGAGGCATACACAGTTTGCATTTCTAAATACTTGCATTGTAAACCACTATAGGATTATAGGACGTACTATATATTTAGTGATATAAGGGCTTTGTACTGAAACCATTAAAATTGGAACAGTAAATTGATAAGTTCTTTGACAACTTATCTTATCAACTTATTTCTAGCAATATACCTGAGAGGTTGGTATATTGGAGGCACGTGAATTATTTGTTCTCTGGCACAGCTTTGTTGAGAGGAGTAACGCTTGGTTAAATAAATATCTATTACAATGACAAAACACAAACTACACTGCACAACATAAAACACACAAAGTTACTTTATGTACAGTATTTACAACAAGGTGTTTCAAAGACCTAACATTCTGGTCACCCATAAAACCCCATACTGCTACTAAGCATTAAACTCTTAATATGCCTATAGTGGCCACACAAGAGAAGTGCTGCCTTCTAACTAAATATAAAGCAGTTAAATCTCTCTCTGTACCCCGGATGCCACAATATAAATGGGAGCGTATATCCTAAGCAGTAAAGATGATTCTAACCCACAACTTACCTACAGTAGGTATACTAAGATCAACTTTAAAATTGTTTCTGCTCAAGGGACCCCCCCAGGCCTTAGCAAACATACTCTCTCCTTTGAATATTAAAGTGTTTACTCTTCCCAGTGTCATAAACTTTATCTAAAATTTAAGAGACACTTCTAAGTCACCTAAAGCTGTAACAATATGTATTTACTATTCTGAACTAAACTTTATCAACTATGTCTGGAGTAATAGTTTAACTATTCATGAATTGTAATGGAAATATGAAAGCTTTTTCAACATAGATCCATTGGCAAAACATTTCTTGATAAGATTTGAACTTCATGAAGAAAACGGATCTGTGTCTGGGTTTGTCGTCATGGTCTGATTTGTCAGCTGCTGGCTCTGTTCAAGGGGGATCCTTGAGCAGAGAGACAGAGAAAGGGAGCTTTCACTTAGCTAAAGTTTGTCATTTAAAACAGGCCGTGCACAGTAGTCTGATTGGATTCGGTAGCAAAAAATATGGGTGGAAGGAACTTGTTCATTCCCACTATTGTGCTTTACAGTACACATCTTTGCAGTCATGTGGCTGGTCATGTCAGATTGCCAAGTTAGGTAGAGACAGAAAAGCAGAGCAAATGATAAGTAACATACAGTAAGAACAGTTACAAAGAGAGGATGCCATTCAGTCCATCTAGCCTGTTACGTAGCTAGTACTCAGTTGATACAAGTATCTTATTCAGCTGTTTCTTGATACAAGAGAGGGTATCATGTAATGCTGGGTGTAATTTCAAACACTGGGTAAAGAAGAGCATCTTCTTCTCATTTTTAAATAAATTTCTACTTTGTCATCTGTCTCACATTTTACTCTTCTGAAGTCTACTGAGTTGACCTTGTCAATGCTTTTAAGGATTTTGAATACTTGTTTCAAGTCTCTTCATAGTGTGTTTTGTTTGAGACTGAAATTTATGATTTTTCAACTTTTCAATGTAGGATATTGCATACTGGAATGTATCTGGTTTCTATTCTCTAGACTGATTTCAGACACAGTGACCACAATTGTTCAGAATTTTTTAAATTATGCCTTACTAGTGCTTTATGCAATTCTAACATAGTATCACTTAATGTACATTCTTTTCCTTACACTAAATATCCTAAAATTGTTTTAACTGCTTCCCCATATTGTCTAGTTTTAGGATATTATGTGTTAATCGGTTCAATCACATGAATTGATTTACTTAAGCTCTTTTTTATTTTATTTATAATGTGCAGAGGAGCTCCTAGGTTTCTGGCAGCGATACCAGCAGGAGTGGGTTTTCCTTAGCAAAATATTTTATGAAACTGAAGTCAGCATTCAGAAACCTGAGCTGGTAAGAGAAATTTGGCATTTATTGAACAATTTTGTACTGTTTTCAGTATTTATAATAAATATGGTCATTCTAAGGCTATCTTGTATTTAGACATCTATTTCCTAGCCCTAGTGGAAGATTAGTTACAATTAATGGATGTTGTTTGCAGTATATATTCCACAAACTGAGGCTCTAGTTTATACCATCTACTAAGTAGTAACATAAAAACTGTAGCATGTAATTATCTTGCTGTTCACCTTATGTAAGAAGGATTAACTTGATTATTTGAAGTTGTCTTATACTTATAAGTGTTGTGTGATATGTGTGTATATAAAAAGAGACAATGATTTTTGGCCATGTTACAATATCTACAAGTATCTGTATATTATACAGGTCTATAGTATATAGCTTTTATAATTTATGAAGACAAGTACAGAGCTTTTATATTATTTATTTATATAGAATCATAAAGTATTATTTTAAATGTATTACAAAATCATGCATCCATAAACACAGTTTAATTCTGTATGGTGTGCAAGCTATTAATAATCAGCTCTTACTGTAATGTATCTCCAGTTTTGCAGATTCAGAACAGTAGATACAAATTACCGCGATATGATGCAAGCTACATCCTGCAGCCCTAGGGTGCTGAACATAGTCCGACATGGGAAAAATACTGGCACACCAGGACAGTTTCAGGGCCAGTGCTTGAGATCCATCTTTATGGAAGGGCTGTCCACAATGGAGAAGATCTCTAACCAGCTTCTTTTCCTCCTGGATTCACCCAGACGTGAATTTCCAAGATTGAATTTCCTAAGTGATGGAGATGTGATAAAGCTTTTATCGCTACACCCAAGCCCCTCTGCACTTCTGCCTCTGGTTCGTAAATGCTTTCCCAGTGTCAAGGAGCTGGTACTCAAGACCCTTGATCAGCAACATCACACCATGACCAGCATGGACCTCTCTGACTTGCAAATGTCTGTGATAGGAGTAAATGGAAACCTGGGGGAAAAGCTGCCCTTTTCTTCTCCTCTGCCATCTAACTACAATCTTTTGGCCTGGCTAAGTGATTTGGAACAACGAATGAGAGAGGCGGTGTTCCACCTGCTGTGGGACTGTATAGTAGCCAGGATGACACCTGCACCAGTGAAGCAGACAGAAACATGGAACCAATATAAAAGATCAAGTGATTCAGATGAGTTTAATGACCCTTCATGGGATCTGACTTACCAGTTTCCTTTACAATGCCTTCTAGTGGCAGAAGAAGTGTTGTGGTGCAAGGAAATCCAGAGCTCTTTCCTTAACCAAACTGTTGTCAAGAGGACCAGACTGAAAGCACGCTATGCTACCAAACTGAAAGCCTTGATCCAGATTATCCAGAAACACTCCTTACGCTATGGAGAAAGTCTAGATTCACAGCGAGTTATGTCAGCTTTCAAGGCTTTAGTCTTACTTGCCATGAAACACTGTGATCTGATGTCGAGGTTTTTAGAACAAAAAACTGAAGTTGAATCATCCTTTGAGTGGCAGAAGCTGCTAAAATATAGTTTGAATTCAGATCCAAAACGTGATCAAGAGGACTCAGACCTGGTAGATTCTGGGTTGCATGCAAAGTTGTGTTATATTGATGTTCTGGGTTCCCATATCCCCTATGGTTATGAGTATGTGGGACCTGATGATTGGATGATTGTGAACACCCCCTCCTCTGATAGAGCAGTTTTAGGGATACTTCTTTCCTTAACCAGTTATAGATCAAGTTTAGTAATTGGACCCAGCATGTCAGGGAAGAGCAAAACTGTTGTTCACTTAGGCAAAGTTCTAGGTCAACAAGTAGTTGCTTTGCAATATACCCGAGAGATGAGCCCCAGTATTGTTCTCCGGATGCTTAGCGGTGCCATTCAAACTGGAGCTTGGCTGGTTTTGGAATGTGTGAATGTCATGACCCAAGGAGACCTTTCCTTACTTGGGCAATACTTCTCTGACATCCAGCGTGCTCTGACTGCATTGCAGAAAAATCAGCAACATATTGCAGAATTCCAGAAGCAGATTCAACCACATAATGAAACACTTCAGTCTTCAAGTTCACTGCTGCAAAATGGTATTGAAGAAGATTTCTTAACCCCTCCTTCAGGTTATATCTGGGGATGTAATCAAAATCCTTCTGAAATAAATAATGTGACACCAGTTAGGATCTCTCAAACAAAACCTTATGAACCTCAGTCTTTTGGGCTGATATCTTTTGCTGGAAGAACTTGTTTAGCTAAACATGGCTATGGATGTGTTCTCATTATGTCTGGTTCCACTTCGGAGATCCCTGAGAATCTCCGTGTTGCTACTAGGCCTATATCATTAATTCAGCCGGACTACTTAATCATTGCTGAGGTTTCACTGGCAGCCCTTGGGTTCTCTGAGGCACAATCACTGGCCCACCGCTTGGTCTGCCTCCTGACTTTGGCCCAAAAATCTCTTTGCCTTCCTCGGTTTATCAACAACTGTACTAGCTGGCTTGTGGTTCTTAAAAACATCATAACTACTGCAGGGATACACTTACATGAACATCACCTAAAGGGTAGTAAAAATATTAAAAAAAGCTCAACCAAGGTCATAGATCACACATGTGAGCCAAACGAACAAAAAGACCAAGCTGACCTAATGTGGCAACCTGAAGAACAGAAGGTCTCCAAAAGCTTGTGTTCTTCAAACTTCAGAAGATCTTCCAAATCTACACTACTGCTTGAGGCACAGGATGAAGAGCAAGCTATTCTAAAAGCCGTTTCATTAGTTGTTGTTACGGCCATCTTAGACCCTGAAAAAGTATCACATTTTCAGAGTCTTCTTGAAGATACTTTCTCTGCTTCCCCCCTTCAGGGAACAGAAACAGACGAGATTGCAATTCTGTCCTCTGCAGTGACACAAGAGCTTCAGGAGATAGGTCTGCACTCAGATCAATGGACCATCAAGAATGTCCTCTCCCTTTACGGAGCACTGAAGCTGTCAAGAGCTGTCATCCTTGTGGGACCAGCAGGCAGTGGAAAGACTGCCTGCTACAGGACTCTGGTAGGAGCCTTAAGAAAACTGGCGGTCAAAACAGAAGAGGAAGACTATAATGAGGAGTGCATACAAAGTCCAGAGTCTGTTACTTTGAAATCTAAATGGAGTTCTGTGGACACTATGGTTATCTTCCCCAACAGTGTTTCAGAGGAGGAGTTTTCGGAAATTTGTAATCATGATGAGCAGCATGGCAGTTGGTGGAGGGCATTTACAAAGATATTGAAGGACTCTGAAAGACGAGATTTCTCCACAAGAGAAAGACAAAAAAGCCAAACTCATAAAGGAAAGTGGGTGGTGCTGGATGGAGAGCCCTTGGCTGAAGGTTGGATGGATCAACTTAGCACTTTATTTGATCTTGAAGATCCATATCTGTGCTTCTCCAGTGGTCAGAAAGTGAGACCTTCTCGTGAACAAGTCAAGTTACTCATGGAAGTGACAGAGCTGGCCAGTGCTTCACCATCAAATGTGACACGGTGTGGGATAGTTTATCACTCTGGGAAGGAAGTCTGGAAAGCCATATGGAAGGCAGAACTGGAGACACTGTACCGGGAATTCTCTCTGGATCAGGCAACTCTGAGACTGTGGAGTAGGCTGGCAGAAGACCTGTTCTCAAGCACACTCAGCTTTCTGAAACACAAAGCACTTTCCCCAGTACTGCTTGAGGGCAGCATCCTCAGTGCAGACAAGACAACGGCACATGGAGTGCAGGAAGTGATGTCATTCACCAGGATTCTGCATTCTTTCCTAGAGCAATATCTCATTGGGAAAGGCAAAGCGCTGCTGGCAGGACCCAGGAACATGAACAAAACTGGTAATGATAGTGATAATGAGTTTTCATCATAATATGAAATATTGTTTATATAGCTGCTTAAAAACCTATGCACAGTTGTTAATTTATTATCTATTGTATGAAATGATAGTTACTTACCTGAGTTATACCTGAGATTAATATTGAGTCACAATTGTGACATTTTCCTAGATCAGATTGTGAAAAGCTTTAGAATGTTTATATAATTTATTAAGAATTATTTTCTTAATATTGTTGTTAGTGTAAGATGTTGTTAACATACTTACTGAGGTGGTGTCCATTGCCTTGCTAACTAGCCTCCTCCAGCGCATCCTATCTGTTGTTAACAACATTATTTTGTATGTGCATTAATTAAAACACTTTAAGTCATGATTACTAAGATTTATTATTCATAAACATGTTTGATCATCTACTAAATTGTGGTACATTATGGAAAATAGAGGGCACTATGATGTCAGTGACAATTTCCTCTTTATGTTTGAAGCTGAAAGTCCTTCAACAGCTAAGTTGGAAGACCCTGGCAACCTATTATCTCAGAAGCATCTTCAAGCCAAAAACATATTTGTGGTGTCATATGTCTGGGGTTTTGGAGGACATCTGCATCCCAAGTAAGATTTAGGTTCTGTATGATTTGTTTAAACCATCTTTGTACTGAAAGTGCATTTGTAGTGGTTTCCAAAAAAACAAACTTATTTAGTGTGTGCAAACATCTACAAGCTCTCTGTCTCTTCTACAAGAACTACTATTGCTCAATAATGGCCATCAGAGGTGATAAGAGAAGTTCCTTTGAGAATACAGTAATACATTGCTATAGTGCTGTTGCTGTTAACACTGATTTGCCATACTGCTCTTTCTGCTTACTGTTATTTAATCAATTCAGCAAAGACACAAACACCAACATGCACACACTCACACCAGAGCCAATTTTTCCAAAAGCCAACTAAGCTCTCTCTCATCCTAGCGTTAATCCCGCATCAGCAGGGTCCGCTTGTCGGCACACCCGTCTCCATTTGGTGGTTTGAACCAAATCTTTGAGCTGACGTTGCCATTAAATGCGACCGAGAAATACTCCAACCGGCGCATCGCTCCGCCTGCCATCAGAGGGGGGGGGGGGAAGGAGAACAAAGTAATGTAACCACTTCATAGAGGGGGATTATTAGGAGGCATGGGAAATTTGGCCAGGACGCCGGGGTTACACCCCTACTCTTTTCGATAAACACCCTGGGATTTTTAATGACCACAGAGAGTCAGGACCTCCGTTTTACGTCTCATCCGAAAGACGGCGCTTGTTTACAGTATAGTGTCCCCGTCACTATACTGGGGCATTAGGACCCACATGGACCGCAGGGTGAGCACCCCTTGCTGGCCTCCCTAACACCTCTTCCAGCAGCAACCTTAGTTTTTCCGAGGAGGTCTCCCATCCAGGTACTGACCAGGCTCACACCTGCTTAGCTTCAGTGGGTTCAAAAGCCAACTAAGCTAACAGTATATATTTGAACTGTAGGTGGAATCCATAGCACCCAGAGGAAAACCATGTAATCACTGGGAAAACGTGCAAACTCCATGAAGATATTCCCACAATTCCCACAATCCTTCTCCTATTGTGATTCTGCTAGAATACGATTTTTTTAAAATAAGTTATTCTGTAACATAATTTGGAACATAGTTTGATTTTATCTGGGTTTCCATTAGTAAGTCACTTTGAGTCCTTAATGCTGTGAAATCTTTTCTGCATATTTTTCTGCTTCCTTCATTGACTCAAATGTTTGTTCTGTGGAGTCATAATAGACCCATAACTTTGCCAAAACTGTGCAGACTGTGTTTCACTTCCTCCTTCCCAAATATTTTCATAACTCCTCTAAAGGCATGTCACTTTGCCATCACATCAGTCATGCAGACAGGTTAGAAAAATACTCTGGAGTCATTGTAGAGCAGTGGTGCTTGTTGATGGGCAAATCAAATGATGAGGTCTTTGTTGAAGAGAACAATTAGCTCTGTCCACAATCACTACTTTCTCAAGCATTTTTTTGCCATAGCAGTTTGGAAATTAAATCTGTCTCCTCTCCTTCAGTGATGCCCAATATCTTTATATTTTGCTGGCAATATTGTACCTCCAGATCATTCACCCTGACTTGGACAGAGTTGTTAGTAGAGTGTAGGTCCTGACTAATTTTCTCAAGAGTCTGTTTGCAATTGTCACAGGCAGTCAGGACCTTATCCACTTTCCATCCCCCTGCTTAGCTCATGTTGTGCCATTTGAAGGGATAAAAATAATAGAATTAATAGAATTAAGACAGTTGTTAATAAACTTCATTGTGTCATCAACCACCTTCTTCAGTTCTTGAGATTTAATTGCAGCACGAATAGGTGTATTTGAGTCAAGATCTCCTGCATCACACACACGTTCTTTCAAGAAGGTGTCTGTGTCACGAATCGCACTCTGTCTCACAAGCACACAAGCACATTGCCATGCACAGCAAGCACTCACGCCCTAATTAAGCTCACACTCTTTTCCTATTTAAACCCCCTCTTCCTATCTTCCCCTCGCTCGCTATTGAGGACTTCTCAAGAAGAACTTACCCTGCATACCATTGTTGTTCTACTTACTTTGCTTTTGGCTTTTGCTTACGAACCTCAGACTACTCCTTGCCTAGTGATTCGGATACCTTCTCTAGATAACAAAGATGCATGTCTTTGGCTTCGCATAAGGTTCTTTTGTTACCAACAGACAACCCCCTGACTGTCAGCTGGTCATCTGTCTCTGACATCTTTTCACTGTGGGTTTTGGGCTGCAACACTTTTATACACTATTCAGTGCTGAATAAGGAAAAATATTAAATTATCACCTCAAACAACAATCCAACTCTTATATACAAAAATAACAGTAACTGCAGCTAATTTGAAAAAATTGCAGAGGAGCTCAGAAAAATGCTAATACTACATTCCATGTGGACTCGCGCCCCTGTGTTTGTCTGTCTTTGACATTCATTCAGGCCAGGGAGAAGCACCAAGCACACACTTAGAGACTGGAGTAGTGCATCCTACTACTGTTTCTAAAGGAAAGAAGCAAAAAACAGTGTCCAAGCTCCAACCAATGAGAGTGTTTCATGATATGTTTCATGATATGACAGTACAGTATGACCAGTGTTATTTGTAATTGCTCTCCTGCTTCTCTGTGTGTGCTACTGTATATGTCTGCCCGCTGCAAACTATAGTTGCTTCCATTAGTCTCCCACTGCGACCAGGTTGGAGGAGTGAAGACACAGTAATTCATCTTTGCAGACTCCAATGAATGTATTAGTGCGTAGCCAAAATTAATATGCCTTTCTGTATAAAACAAATTTTTAAATTATATTATGTGTTAAAAATATTAGTAATACCATTACTAATACAACAATGATGTCCTCATACACTCATATACAAGAAATAGTGCCCATGGGAATGCATGCTCATTAAACCCATGTAAAGACTACTAAGCTACTAAGTGAGGTATTAATATCATTCCATAATTAAAGACATTGATATGAGGTTGACAAAATGTTTTGGGTCATAGTTTCCATTACTTTTGATATTACTATTCCAAAAGTACTGAAGGCCTGTCTATAAGGATGTACTGTATGCATTACTTCTGGGTTTGCAGATATTGGTTGAGGTTTGATGCCTTTGCCAGGAAGTCACTCTATGAGAGCCGGTACAGCATTGAAATACCCCAGGAGGGGACTGTTTATGATTACTTGATTAATCAGAGTGAGGGAACCCTGGAGATGATGAACACTGGACTTTTAAACAGCAGGATAAAGACCCCTCCCTTGTCATACTCTATACCACCACAGGTCAGTAAGTCACTGTCTAGGCTATGCTTTAGAATTTTTTTTACACATTAACCCCAAGTGAAAGGAATGTATGTATATACAAAAGATTACATTAAGGATATGATAATACTATGTGCACATTACTCGCACTATGAAGAAAAGGAAATTGCAAGTTTTCTAGCAGTGAAATAAAATAATTTGAGACAATCACTATCAGGGGGCACTGAGAGCATTTTCCTCTGGGGTTAAATTTTCTCAACATTTTCTAAATTTCCTTGTGAAAGTTGAAAGGTTCAGATCTAGAAATGAGGAAAAATGTCAAATAATTTATTTACCATGGAGGAGGAAGTTCAAACTGAATTTGCCTAAATGGAAATTCAGGAACAGTGGTTGTTTATAAAGAAACAATAAAATTAAGAGTAAGCATTTGCAGAACATATTTTGTAATGGGTAGCAGTCCTTAACAGTGGCACTGTGTTGTATTCCAGTTTGAGAAGTATGCATATCTGCTGGATGTACTGTTGGATTCCAGACAGCCAGCCCTTTTAGTGGGAGAAACCGGGGCTGGAAAAACCACCTTGTCCCAGTCCCTGCTCAACTACGAACGTCCCCACATGCGGCTCCCCATTACCCCCTGCCTCAGAGCTGCTGACGTACGCAATGTGCTGGAGAACATGTGGAGCCCCAGGGCTAAGCTCTCAGCAGCAGGACTGTGCCCTGCGGGAAGCAAGCAGTCTTGCCTGTTCATAGATGACCTCCATCATACCACATGTGGTAAGTTCTGTTGGGAAAGAATACTGTAGGAAAATCGGAGTAACACTTGGAGCACATACTGTACTCCATTCACCATTATAATTCTGGCATTCGAATGCCAAATCCATTGCTAATTTTGAAAACTAAACAATATGTTTTCAGGTACAGTACATCTTCTTAAGCAGAAAATCATCATAACCCAAAGAAGACAAGAACTGTACCATTATTCTAATAACTTTTCTTTTTATTTCAGTAGAGCCTGGAGACCTGGAGTGTCAGTCCTGGCAAAAGCTTAGCTACCATCCTCTCTGACTAGATTGAGGAACAATATCTAAATTCTTCATGGCTTATCTAGACCCTAGTGTGGTTAAACACCACTGCATAAAAAGAGTTACAAAAACATCTTATTCTTGTATAAGTTCAAATTTCAATTGTGAAAACTGTTGTTGGATGAATACATAATTACAGGATAGTTCAAGAGTTTATGTACTAAAAGAAACATAACATCATGTACAGTAGCATATTTAGTAGAAAGAATGACAAGGTGCAGCTGGCTTTGATAGTGTGGTGCTTCACACAGAAGAGTGTTTGTCACACCAAGCATCTCTTGTACAAATATAAGCTACTGTATAAGCAGGCAAATAACATTCAGTTTAAACTTTTACATTAATTTATAAGATAATAAAAAGAAAATCCCCACTACTCTACTCTGTAATATGATGTGATACTTTTCTCCTAATTAAGAAATAAGATTTCTACTTTGACTTGGCTGTTTGGGATTAGATTGAATGTATTTCTAATTATGCAATGTAAATTAATTGGCAATGGAGCAGAATGTTTTGTGCTGTTCTAATGGTTTAAACAAAACCATTTTTATGTAGTATCCAGTCTTTTATAAAAAATGTACAGAGCCTTTCTGCTTAGTGATCAAATAATGACACTGGTTTAAAGTCCTAAAAATGTCTTTTTTTCTATTATGGAAAAGTTTTTGAGAATTGTTCTGTTTGACTTACAGATGTTGGTTCAAAAATGTCATCCGTGCTGGAGACCTTACGACAGTGCATGTCAAAGGGTGGTGTGCTCACTTCAGATGGTTACCACTTCAAGCTTTTTAACTCGGGTGCTGTGAGTTATTTGGCTACCTGTGTTTCGCCTGAGTGCTGCAGTTCTATGACAATTTGCATTTCTCCCCGTTTCTTCCGTCTCTTTTCTGTGCTCGCCTTGCCAAACTTAGTCACAGAACACCTATTGTCTATACACTCTCCCAGGGTGTTACACTGGCTGAAGGACTTGCACATCACTGCTGTGTCACAATACACAGAATTAGCTAGCTGCATTATTGGTGCCACTGTTGATCTCTACAGTGCTGTGAAAGAAAACTTTCCACCCCATCAACAACAGCCATACCTTCTGTTCTCCTACCATGATCTCCAGAAGGTATTCCAAGGCATGTTTCTTTGGACTCCTCGTACCACAGCACGACAGTATCCTCAAGGAAAGACCAGCTCACTGGGAACAGATTCTGCCCTGGGTTTTGCCAACATTTCCTCAACACATGGTTCTTTAGCTGCTGTTCTGAATATTACCCGTCTCTGGATTCATGAATGTTTTCGCACTTTTGGAGATCGTCTCTCATCAGAGAATGAGAAAAGAGTTCTAGCATCTTTGTTAAATAAAGTTTCACAGAAATATTTCTGCCACAAAGAATCTGGTTCTCAGAAAACCAAAGGGGAAAATGAGTCATGCGCAATGCCATCAGAAAACTATCAAAACTCAGAGAAACCAGAAATCATCCTTCCTCTGCCTGACAAAGATGATCAGAGTGAAGACATCATTTCTTCTGATTCAGAGACCTGTCAAGTCCAGTCTGAAGGTACTGTGGGTGACTTGACAAGTGTAGAACTCCCAGCATCCTCACTGAAGACTGAGACTGAGGAGTTTGTGTACTCATCTGAAGAAGAAAGTAGTGCAAGCACCATCACTCCCATAGAACCCCTGGAGAGTAATTTAGAGATATGTAGTGATGAAGACGTGAAAAAGATTCCAACTGAAACGTGTGATAAAGACAATATAAATACCAGCTCTAGAGATGATGAACGGAAGTCTTTATACTTGAAAGAATCTTTTGCTAAATCCTTGATGACAACTACAAAATCCACCTTTTCTGATAGTGTGCAATGTTTGATTTTACAGCCATCTCCTCCTAAACAAGGCAAGCACCCTAGAACAGCTGATAAAAATATAAAAAGAAGAGACAACTTGGGAATATATTTTAAACCAAGCATTGTTAATGAAGTGCCAAACCAAAAGATAACAAGTTTTCTTCTCCCCATCCAGTTACTTCAGGGTGTTGATGCAAAGGATATAATCTTCAGCACAAACTTCTGTGAATCATTGCAGTCTCCCACTCAGCAGTACAGCCTCAAACGTAGCTCTGTATATCAGGAAAAAGATATGGATCTTCTAATTCAACAGCTGTCCTCTTTACTGCAGTGGCAGTGCCGAGAGGAGATGATTGACAAAGGTTTTGTTTCTGGGCCTGAATCTAAATTAGCTATCTTCAGAAAGAGAGTACAACAGCTGACCCATATTCTAAGAGTACTGCTGTTACCTAGAGGTCATGCAGCCCTTTTTGGAATGGGCAAGGGCACTGGCCGAAAGACACTTGTACGATTTGCTGTAAGCTTCTCTGGCTACCGGCTGTATGAGGTAAATCCCAACAATGAGACAGAGGTCAGTGAAATCCTGAAGGAGGCCAGCGATCACGCTGGGGTCTTTGGTGGAAGAGTAGTAATTCTGGTGCACGAGGAGGTCAGTCAGTCTGTCCTAGATAAGCTCTTGGCTGTGATGGTAGAAGGCACTTTTCCAGGTCTCTACAACAAGGATGAACTGAGTGCTGCAGTGCAGAAAATAACAACCTTGACGAAGAACACAAAGAACAGACTCGGAGAAGAACAGGTGCTAGAAAGGTAAGACCTAGAACGTAAAAGCATTTTGATGGTGTTTTATTTCTTTGTTTCTATGTGCACATTATATTTTAATCTAAAAATAAAAAAATAAAAATCCTTAGGTTTTTACAATTAATCAAATCTTAAATGGGGTAAAGATAATACTTCACTATATGACCAGTGAAGTGTGACTTTTTTAATTGGAAGGTGTTGTTAAGCTAAATTAAATAATTTGTCTACTATATTTATGTAGATATTATAAACATGTACAGAAGAACCTGCATGTTTTCATCATGTTGAGCCCTAAATGCCAAAAACATGCTGAACCCCTAAAAGAAAAGATGCTTTCGGAGATGTTCCTAAGCAGACTGCTAAAGCTGTGCAGTTGTGTGGAGCTGTTCCAGCCCTTGTCAGCTGAAATTCTGTCAGAGGTGGCTGCCAGCCGTCTACAGGATGTTATTCTGCCACCTGAAGAGGAAGGCAAAGGTCAGTGTTAAAATGGCTTTTTCAAAGAGAGAGATAGTGGACAGTCCCCATTTATCTTGTTGATGTTCCTGTCTGGAATAAAGATGTACTATATACAATGCCTTGAAATGTTATTCACCCCTTGTACAGTTTTCACATCTTGTTTCAATAATACATGCAATCATAACACTTTTAAGAAGCACTCATTATATGCACACTCCAAACATTCAAAGAAAAAAAATGAAAGAAATAGATAATTAATATAATAGAAAAATTAAGAAGTCATTATTGCATAAGTATTCAAACCAATTGCTGTAGCAAAACAAAATTAACTGAAGTGCACAAAATTATCTTAATAAGCCACCTTTTGAGGTATTCTTGGTCTTCATCGTCAAATTTTAATACACAAAATAAGCTGAGTGGTCTCCATATGGAATAATACTGTGTTCACGTTTTCAGAATAAATACCCTATCTTTATAAGGTCCCTCACTCAGATAGTGAATAGTGATTTTCAAGCCAAATTTGATGTTGAAGACCAAGAACCTTTCAAAACAACTTAGGGATAAAGTGATCCCATGATTAGCACACCCTACTGTACTGAACACCTGTCACTGAGCCTGTAAAGTTGTCTCCAGCCTGTCATTCCCCATGACGCTGATACAGAACTGGAAGCGTTCATTTTGATACAAAAACAAGACCTACTGCAGATAATGAGTAGTGGGTTCTTCGACAGACAGCAAGAAGAGGCTCACTCACTAGCTAGATTCTTTTCAGGATCCTAGTCTGTTGCACAGCTAATTTGAAAGTTATACTTTTATATTTTATAGTTTATACTTTTATACTTTTTATCTGGGTTTCATCCCAGATGTTGAGATCCTACTGTAATGCATCATATGTAATCCTACTTACAAACAATAGTGGTCTCAGCAACTTCGGGTGGCAGGTCAGCTTACATTATTACCCTCATTACTTCTAGCCTCCCACATATACATTGTGTCACTGTCTTATTTGGTTAATAAATCTGTTTGACAAATTTGACTCTGATTTTATCACTCTTTCACTGGAACTATGCCAGAGAATATAAAATATATAAATCTTACAAATCAACATTAAGAACTCACCTGATATTTCTCATATGCCTCAAATTGTTACCTGCCTGTACCACACAGGGACATTTTATTTAATCACTCTCTCCCTTATTTGTAACAGTGTTCAAAAGAGCAGTTCTCTTACTTCAACCTGTACTAGTCTACAGTATATTTCAATACATTGATTTCAATTATGTAAAAACAATGTTACTATAAAAATACAGTGCATTTGATTGGTACACAATCATTACCTTCTCTTTTCAATGTCTGACTAAACATATTACCTTTCCTTTACCCTATATCTTAAAGAGCAAAATGCATCATTATTATAGCAGTTAAGAATGGATCCAACATTTTGTTTAATTTTTCCAGGTGAGGAAGCATGTTCATTGGAAGTTCTCACTAAATCTATGGCCACCATTCACCAGTCTGTCTTGAGTTATGCTACTCACCAGGTACCAGGGCTGCACCTCTTCAGTCTACAGGTGTTTTTGGAGTTTACAGAGCACTTTCGTGATATATTCACACATCTGTGGCAGCAGGCCAGGGCCCAGGCCAACCGGTGAGTAGATATGAGTTTTCTACACGGTTTCAACACAATTGAACAACTCTCACCCCTGAACACACATGAAAAATGCTGTTTTTTTTGTAGAATGCTGTTTTTCTTGTAGAATGCTGGGATACCTCTCCCATCCATTTTCTCTCTTTGTTTTTACATATCAGTACAAAACAGTACCTGGTGAATACACTGTGTAAATTGTCAATTTAAGAAATTATGAATTTGAAAATTGACACAATTGATATTTTAGCTGGTGTATTAACAGCAATCATTAAAATCTTTGGTTGCCATTTGGGAATAAAAGTTGAAAGTATTAATTCTCTTAGAAGAAACCTGCATTGTTTACTTCTGCCAGTGTTGCAACAATCCTGAGAAGGCTGAAGATTTTAACAAATACAGCGAAACAATCCAGCCAGGAAGTGCTTTTTGTTCGGAATGAGCTTAAGGTAGCACAGGAGGTAAGATTGTCTGGGATACATGTACTGTATATCCACACCTTTTCAGAATTTGCTATCTAAAGAGCACAGCCCTACAAAAAATATGCTTTGAAAGTGTTTCACTGGGGTGTTTTGTGACATAATGTGAAATAAAATCACTGTTTTTGGAAGTACAGTACAATAACTGTGAACTATAATGGTTAAGTAGAGTGATTACAGACGTCCTGAACAACCCAATCTCTTTCCAGATTTTAAAAAAGAGCAACCTATTTTTTTAATAGGGTTACATTTTATTGCTTTACAGTTTGCAGTCATGATTCACAATTAATATTTCTTTGGAACAAGTAATAGGTTTATTCCATGCTGAAAAGAGAAGAAAGAAAACACAAAGTTTCACCATAGAGCCTTCTCTTATATAATAAGAATAATTGCTTACACTTATATAGTGCTTTTCTGGACACTCCACTCAAAGCACTTTAGAGGTAATGGGGATCCCCTCCACCACCACCAATGTGCAGCATCCACCTGGCAGAATGCTCACCACACATCAGTTATCAGTGGGGAGGATAGCAGAGAGTAATGAAGCCAATTCATAGAGGGGGATTATTAGGAGGCCATGATTGGTGAGGGCCAATGGGAAATTTGACCAGGACACCGGGGTTACACCCCTACTCTTTACGAGAAACGCCCTGGGATTTTTAATGACCACAGAGAGTCAGGACCTTGGTTTTATGTCTCATCCGAAGGACAGCACCTGTTTACAATATAGTGTCCCCGTCACTATACTGGGGCTTTAGGACCCACATGGACCGCAGAGTGGCCCTACTAACACCTCTTCCAGCAGAAACCTTAGTTTTTCCCAGGAGGTCTCCCATCCAGGTACTGACCAGGCTCACACCTACTTAGCTTCAGTGGGTTGCCAGTTGTGAGTTGCAGAGTGATATGGCTACTGGCTATATACACAACCTGCCCCACACATTTAAAGCAAGAAACACAAAGAAATAAGTAAATAGACCATTAATAAAGAAAAATTGGAAATGTTTTTATTGCATAACAATACAATGAAATCAGATTGAAACAATTTCTGTCGTAAGCCTAAATTAATTGAAGTATACAAAATTACCTTAACGAGCCACACAATTAGTTCAATTTGCTATATGCTATATGCAAAAATAGCAGTTCACTTAATTTCAGAATTAATTTACTTTCTGTAAGGTACACTTACTGTAGTTGGGTAGTAGGTTTAAAGCAAAGATTTAAATATGATGTACAGAAGGCCTTCAGGCTATGTAGAGATAAAGTGGTATAAAGGAGAAGGGTAAAAACTGCCTTTGAGCATGGTGTCTTTGAGCATTTGAAATTGAGCATTAAGAAGAGGAATGCACCCAGACATTGGCAAGATCAGGGTTTTCCTCCAAACTGAACAGCTGAGCAAGGAAGAAAATGTTAAGGATTGCCAACTGCTATGCTACAACAGCAACTTTGAAAGTGTTTCAGATTACAGTGGCTGAGATGGCAGAAAATGTCTATGTGTTAACAATATTCTGGTCACTGTCTAAAGGAGGCTTGTATGGAACTGGAAAAAAAAATCTCAAATTCCACATGGGGTTTGCAACAAAGCAACTCAGTGATACTGCAAGCTTGTGGCAAAATGTATGTGATCAAAGAAGACAAAATATTTTTATGTAAATACTTATGCAATAAATATATTTAACTTTTTTTTCTTTAGTTTGTTCTGATATCTTCTGTAACTTACACCTGTACAAGTCTTCGGTTAACATTCAGGTTTTTAATAAAATATTAAATTAAAAAAGATGTATGCATCATTTATATTACATTTGATAAGACTCAAGCTATAAATTAATATCCAAAAGATTCAAGATGGCTTAGCAGCCTCTTCTCATAGTATTTTTTTACACATCTAGCTTCAGCAGCAGCTCCAGCATGAGGTGGATGCTCAGAGGATCCTGTGTGAACAAACCAAACAGCGCTGTCTGCAAGAGGAGAACATGCTCTCTGATCTCTCAGAGCAGCTGCAGCAGGCCCAGCATGAGTCCCAGGAAGCTTTCCAGCAGGTCTGAAAGTTTCCCACTCTCCTAACACAGCTACACGGACTATACAGACATTTACCTGTGAGAGAATAGAGCACAGTGTCGACTGTTAGGAAAATATTCTTATAATCCTCCTGCTCATACCAATCAAAGTGAAACAGCAGACAGGGTCTCTAATAATCACCGTGCACAGTTTTTTCTGTGGTGATGCTCCAAATTCAACCTGTGATCCCTTTTCCCCAGGACCTGGAGTTTCATGACAATTTTGGCATTCAGGCAGTCCTTATCCTAAAATTCCCAGACCTAAAAAAATGCATGTGCTTTTTATTTGAAACATGGATTAGTCATCTGTGCCTACTTTTTTGTGATTAACATAAAAACAATGAAACCAGTCTTTTGGAGGAGCCTAGTGTTCTCCTGTATTACAGTAAGATTTTCAGAGCCTCCACTGCTTTAAAACAATGGCAACAATCAAATACAAAACATTGCATTTCTAAAGCTCAATCCAAACTCTGCCACTTAGCGAGGTGGCTCTGTGGCTAAGGATCTGTGCCTGTTGCTGAAAGGTTGCTGGTTCATATCCTGCGGCTGGTAGAGGAATCCTACTCTGTTGGGCCCCTGAGCAAGGCCCTTACCCCCAACAGCTCCAGTGGTGCGGTATAAATGGCTGACCCTGTGCTCTGACCCTCAGCTTTTCTCCCTGTCTGTGTGTCTCATGGAGAGCAAGTTGGGGTATGCGAAAAGACAAATTCATAATGCAAAAAAATTGTATATAGCCAATAAAGTGATCTTATCTTAATCTTAAAAATCGTATTTGTGTTGTTAAAATTTCAGTCTGCATAAACAAATTTGACCCCACATTTAAAAGTCCTTCCATCCCATTACTAAGATATCATGCAAAGGAACAGGTAATAGGTTTATTCCATGCTGAAAAAAAGAAGAAAGAAAACACAACGTTTCGGCCGTGGAGACTTTTTCAGGTGTGAGCCTGAAGAAGGCTCCACGGCCGAAACGTTGTGTTTTCTTTCTTCTTTTTTTCAGCATGGAATAAACCTATTACCTGTTCCTTTGCAGCCTACGCATGCTGATGCAGCTACCCACCTGAACTAAGATATCATGATCAGTAATGATGCCTCCGACTTGTGGTCTTCATCTGGACCCTGATCCAGAACCTGCTTCAAAAAATGAATAAGAAGGACTTTCAAGTGCTTCATCAACTATAGCATTGGTGTAAAGTAGTGGTTAGGGCTTTGCCTTCTGTACCACTCTTTATTTGGGTTAAAATCCCAGGGTTATAATACCACATATTAAATAAGAAATGACAAATCTGTTGAACTCTCATAGAAGAACACATAAAAAAATCTTGGCAGGTGCAAACTCATGAGACCACATGATTAAAAAAATTAATTTAATTAAAAAATTAATTAATTAAAAAATAATCTTTCTTCTTTGAATTCCATATAAAGATATTATTCAAGTCAGAACTTATGATCCTGCTTTTTCCATTGAGCCTATTCCTGGTCCCCAGGTCAGTTCCCTCTATCAGGCTGCACTGGATGCTCTACATTCCCTGACAGTGGCCGATGTTGAAGAAATCAGATGTTATCGAGTACCACCAGATGGAGTTGTTATGGTGATGAATGCAGTATGTTTGATGTTTGGAAGGCCAAGAAACTGGGAAAGCAGCAAGCAACTCATTGGACAGACCAGCTTCTTCCAGGTTAGAGGTTGTCCACTTCTGTGACCTAAGGGATTCCCAAGAGAAAAGAACATGTTTGATCTTAATATGACAGAGCAGGAGCCACATTTCAGAGATTTCACATTTCAATTCTCATCGTTAGAAATAATACACGGATTTTTCAGATCTGCTTCTCTAAACTCATCATGTATCTTCGTCGGCATCTTCAAAATCCTGCATTTAAAAAAACATTTATTCCTGGTAAGAGTTACAACTTAACAAGATGAATGTCTATCCCAATAAGCATAAACGGCAATATAAACCCACTTGGACAATAATTGGCAGTTTGGATTGTTACAGCAAGGTAGGACTAAACCCTGACCAGTCAATCTCAGGAGAAACACAGAGAAGCACACAGGGACATTTTAAAGGCACCAGTTTTAAAGATTAGAATACACTTCACCAGTTCCTGTTATTTATATTTGTAAAGTAAAGTAAACTAAGGTTGAGAGAGAAAAGATGACAGGACTAAGATGTTTAATGTGTGTGTATATAAATAAAATAGCTTTGTTCTCTTTTCCCAAGGTCACATTTTCATCAAGAATATAGAACAGTGCATAAGATGGAATCATGTTAACAGCAAGCATGCAAAATAAATTTATGTGTCTCTTAAATAGGTCAGAAGTTGATTTTTTTTGTCCTCTACCAGGGCAGATTTTTTTTCCGGTGATGCTCCACATTCAACCTGTGATCCCTTTTCCCCAGGACCTGGAGTTTTATGACAAGTCTGGCATCACAGACTCCCTGTTTACAGCACTGGGCAGGATTGTTGTGCAGCCCGAGTTCCAGCCCGCAGTGGTTCGGGAGGCAAGTCGGGCCTGTGAATCCCTCTGTCTGTGGGTACATTCCATTTACCAATACGCCTCAGTACAACGACACTTGGCTCCTCAGCACAACCGGGTGCATCAGGTGGAGGAGCATATGGTGAAGTCCCGCATCAGGCTAGGCCAGGAGAGAGTGCAGGAGGAGGCAGCTAGGGAATGTCTGGAGGAGTTGGAGAAGCAGTACCAGGGGGCGTCTCAGCATGTGGGGGAGCTTACCGTGCAGCTACGCCATGCAGAGGCCAGGGAAAGGGAGGCACACAGTGCTGCCCAGCTGATGCACAGCCACATAACAAACTGGACTGCTGCTGCCAAGGCAAGTTCTGCCATCTTGACTGTTCTCTTTGCAGTAAAGCTCACTGACTCACTATTTAGCTCAGATATACTGTAGTTAACTGGAAAAATAAGTATTATATCCTGCAGTATGTTTAATAATTGACTTCTGTCCTATTGTTCATGTATGTGAAAGGCAGCTCAACACCTTTACATACAGTATGTCCTAATATCAGAATATTTGTACCACAATATTTCCTGGTTTAACAGAAGTGAACATTTTGTGTATTGTTACCTAGTTATATGCATTAATTTGGTGGATAAAAACAAGTTCTTCATTCATGAATTTCTGACTTCCCTTGGACATTCACATAGGTGAAGTACTTTTGCAAACTTTCCATGAAAAAGAAACAATTTTAGTATACATTAATTTGATGCTCATAATGTTTGGAGCCCATTGTTCTTCCACAGAAAGCCACTGAGGATAATCACAATGCTGTAGGAGATGCCCTGGTCCTGGCTGCTGCTGCATCCTATCTTGGCCCCTTTAATCCAGACGTCAGGCTAGAGATGTTGGAAAAGTGGCAAGAGCTGTGCCACACAGGAGGGATGCAACTGAATCCTAGGGATCAAAGGCACGAAGTCCTACCCACCACAGTGCCCCCTGTTCCTAGGAACATTGTTCTCATCCCAGTGAGCAAGGAGCTGCCCTTGTCCAAGGCTCTGGGAGGCTGTGTTAGTGCATCTGAAACTTTCTCCCACAGATCAGTCTTGCAGCTAGTAATCAGAAGATCTAGGTGCCCATTTGTCCAGTGGTGGCCACTGCTGGTGGGATCAGCACAACAGGCCAAATCCTGTGCAGAGGCCATCCTAGAGGAGCACTTGTCACATCTGGACTTAGGTAGTGCACAGGAGCACATTCTCCTTTAACTATTCAGTTCTGCTTTAGCCAAGGTTTGGTGTATTTTGGGCAATGCCCATACAGTATATTCCTTCATGCTTAGGAAGTTAAGTAAAAGTAAAAGCATAAGAAGTTGTGTAAAGCTCAAAGCATGGCACATCCATGGACTTTGAATAATAGTCCAAGAATGTGCCATGCTTTTAGGGGTCATGTAATTTAAATTCTTTCCTTACGCATTAAGGCTCCATTAAATGAGATTACACACAACCATGAGCAATTTCAAATCACATATACAAAACAATCATTAAAAGCTCAGTAGCATCTTGCAATAGGCTTTTCTTACTATAGCATAAGTCTACATTATTCATAAATCATTTTTTAAATAGGTGGTGATAAAGACCAGAAAGTAAAAGGGGCCATTTTAACTAAATTAACAATTCAATGATTTTATCCTTCCTTCTATACAAATAAAAAGACATTATTGAAATTAGAATTTTGGTCATAGCAAAACCTACATTTAAGAAAGCCCCTGAAGAAATCAAAATTATGTTTAGCCTTCATAATATTATTTCTTCAGTTTTTTCTTAATAAATACTAACCCACCTAAATGTGTTTAAAATATATCTTAGCAACTGATCATTATTTATTCTTTATATATCTTTCTTCTTGAAATGTGAATCATGCTTAGACGCGTTGTGCTCAGTTACAGTATACGGAGTGTTTTAGAATTTTGCTGTTTGCTGAAGATGAAAATCTTTATCTACCAGAGAGCTCCTCACAGCCTGACACCTGGATGGTCCTGTGTGCTGATGACCCTACTCTGGTGGAGAAGATACAGATGGGAGCTGAGAGGGGTGAGGGTGAAAAGACCAGGGGTGACCACAGTCTGACAGAGGGCTTCAGTCATTCCCCAGTCCCAACAGAATGCTCAGAAAACATTCTGAAATATGGGGACAGCAGCCAAAGCAGCTGCTGATTAAGAGAAAAACCTGCCATTTATTCACTGGCAGTTTTGTCCAATCATAGAGTTATATTCAATATTTTAATGAAGAAATTTAACATTGCCTTTGTGGTTATAAAACTTGGTCTAGGTGATTTTTATCTTTATGTCACAAGTTTGTTGAAAAGATGAATCACCTGTGAACAGGACACAAATGGTACGTTTAGATGTTGGAAATGCCATGGACTGTGTAGCATCATTTTGAGAGTTTTCTATTATAAGAAATACTATGCATGTACAGTATGTAAATATAAAGAGTACAGAACAGCAGTTGATGTTCTGCGTGCATCTCCTCTGCAGGTCTAGTGGTTCTGGTGACTGACATGGAGAGAGTAGTGCTTTCCCCAAAATTCCTGGACCTCCTGCAGAGAAAGCCAGAGAAATGGGCGTCAGGGCTCAGAACAGACTCTATGGCAGCCCATCATCGCTTTACATTGTTCCTCAGCACTCATCTGCCAGTCAGGGCCCTGGCACAAGGTGAGAAAAGCACTGAAATCTTTAGGGGATGTACAGTATAAACATCCCCTCATGGCTCATGAGGGGATGGAAAATATCTCATTTTCTAGAGCCAACAAAAGACATGATTTTGTATCCCCAAGGGAAAAAATTGTGAACAGTTAGGAAATATCCTGGGTTTATTAAATCTTAAGTTGAGAAAAGAAGAGACTGACGTTCTGATTGTTATTTCTGAAAGCACAGAAAATGTCATTTTTCCCAAGGTGGAAAGATTAACCAGAACTTATAGTAGTTTATTCACATTTAACAGTGTGTAATATAAAAGTGAGTTTACTTTGGACACAAGATGTCATGATGGTTAATGTGCATGCTTTAACCCAGAAGAAAAAACTGCTGAAAACAGGCAAATAAGTCTTTTGAGGAAATTTGAATTGTAAGGAAATGATCTACATTTTCATTTAAATTAATTTTCATTGATCTACATTTTTCATTTTCATTTACTTTCTCAAAGTATGTGTGCTGTACACACTGCCCTGTGGAAGAGATGTAATAACAGTATAGCTGCCACTAGAGGCTGGCTGGAAGACAGACTCAAAAATGTCTGTAACTGGTACTTGCGGTTGATTGTTCATAAAGTTAATTGAATAGATTTCCCACACAAATTTATGTGCATTTAAGTGTATATAGCATGGAGTCAGTAAGATTTTTTTATGATTTTCATGGAAATTGAGGATTCAGAGTTTATTTTTATGCTATGGGGGACTGCTGGTTAGGAATGTTTATTCTGTTATTTTAATTAAACTCTAATGAATCCGGGGCCCTCCTGTACCCCTTGAATTATATTGGGGTTGGAATTTTCATGTGAAAAGGTTGCTGGGCCATTTAGTCTGAGCAATCACAACAATACTGTCCCTGGCATGTTCACTTAGCTTAATGGGGCTACCGGTTCAGATGACTCTTGACTAGGATGCTTCTACTATAATACAGAATAACTTTTTAATACTGCCTTTTATTTATTTTTGTTGTACCAGTAAATACTGCAGCATAAGCCCGAAACTATATCTTGTCTTCTCGTACCCTAATGCGAAATTCTCATAATTGAATTTGAATCCCTAATCATTGAGTAGATCGTACTATCTTTGAAGATCTAGGAAAACATTTTTATTGCCCTTTCAACACTTTTTTATTTGCTCTTTTAGTTATATTTTCAGACATATGTTTGTATAAAAATTATTAAATGTTTGCTACCAGCAGAGATCCACAGTCTGCAGGCAAACATCCCTATAGCCACAACTGCTTACATCCTCCTAGCATTCTTGTATAGTGCATTGCTTTCTGTAGCATTGGCGTAGCATGTGGTGTTTCATAAGGTGGGTTATTTTTTCTTGTATCCCTTTAATGTTTGGAGATAAGGAATAGGAAATGCTGTGGTTGGAAAAGCCACCTTCCCCTTTTAATTGAAATGGTTCAGGCCATCAGATCCAGGGAGGCGTATTGGCCTGTTAATGTCGGCATCACACTACGCGACTTTTTCTAGGATTTTCAGTCGTAGCCTTCATTTACATTTCATTACATTCATTTAAGAAAATCAGAGCGAGTTGTAGAGAGTCGCAGCGCACGCCCATTACCGTCAGTTGTTTAGTGTGACACCCCTAGCGACAAAATTTGTTCTCTATTTATAAAGAAGAATTATATTTTTGAAGGTGTTTATTTGTGGAAAACAATGTCTGTTTTACATTTTCAAGATGTTTACATGCTTGTTTTCCATGTTTAGTTGTTTACTTTCGAGCAGTGCTCCTCTTTCCGGTGTGCTCCACATTGATTGGCTGCCAAAATGAGGCGACCTCACTGTACTTTCACAGCACAATACAAGATTTGGAACCATGAGAAAAGCCGTGAAGGAATTGTGTAATTAGTCACCCCCTTAGATTCCTAGTATAATTTGACATCCTCTAAGACAGAAAAGGCAGCAAGATTCAGCAACTGCAGTTTTTAAATTAGTTCTCCGACTAGAAGTCGTGTCGAGTTGTGTAGTGTGACGCCTGCTTAATGTACTGTATGTGTATTGGAAAGACATTCCCTACTGTACAAATGATTGTAGGCCATTTTTTCTGCAAATCCCCCACAATCCTAGAATTTTAGCCTGTTGTAAAGGGATTTGTCATGCCCAGACCAGGACCAACTCGCGTCCTGCTGTTGCCCAACAATAACATTCCATCAAGCTCAACCTGCCACTCAAACTAGATCGGGACGCCTTTTAATTAAGACAACACTTTTTCCGATGCAGTTCTCAATCATGCTAATTTGACACTTTATCGCTTAATTTAGTCACCTAGAACCACAGTATCATTGTTCTGTCAGTTGAACCTCAACCTGCTTTTACAAGAAAAAAGCTTCTCCTCCTAGGTCTTTTTTTCTCTTTTCCCTTTTCCTTGGATATTTTTCATCACCCTTTTTGTTTTTTTAACTTCTTTTTGTACTATTTTTACAACGTCATCTCGCCGGCTTCTTCCTTTTTAGTTTACGGCTTGAAGCTCCGCTTTTTTAAAAGAGACTGATAAAAGAATACATTACATTTATGTCATTCGTGCAGGCTAACATCTTTCAGGTCAGTCCCTTTCTAGACTGTGGAAAACGTGCCTTGTTATCATTGCCTATCATGATATTAAAAGTTCTATTGTGACCATTAACATTTTAAACAGGGCCCTCCTTTAAATATAATATTTACGATTTCCTTCACATTTATCCAGCATAATTTATATAATAAGATAAGATAACAGTACAATTAAGATATAATACAGATTAGCAGAATGGTAACAATATAGAATATAATATAGAATTGGTACTCTGAACCAATGAATTAAACTGCTTCATGTGACCTATTTCAGTGCCAATCAGAGTGAAGTGTTATCAGGTTGTTGAAGACTTCACTACATAATTAAAGAGCTTTAGCACAATTCTGATCTTACCTTTTACCTTCAGTGATGTGCATTACTTTTTCAAATAGTGAGACATCTGTGATTCTGATTTTTAATTAAGTCTTCAAGGCAAGATTCAAAGTATTTATATATCTAACTCTGTTCAGCTCTGTAATTGCCTTTATACAGTCCTGGTTTCTTAAACTTGTTAGTATTAGAGAAAGAGGGTATTTGATTTTGAGTTACCTGTGATAAATGTATCTACTGATGAAATGTTTAAAAGCTTTTATTTTTTTATAAATTTAGATAGAACATGACAAATGTACAATTTATTTGCTTAACTGATATAACTAAATAAAAAATGTATACAAACAGACATTAGTATTGGAAATTAATTTAGCTTTAAGAGAATCTGGACTGGACAAATATTTTTTAAAGCACTAGTAATAAAACACAACTCTAAATTATTTAATTCTATTTGTTATGTTTAAAATGAGATTATACCAAAATTGTACTTTCTTGTAGTATTCTGTCCCTGAGTGTTTTTTCACTGTTGCTCCTTCTCTGTTTCTTCAGAATTAGATCCTAATATCTTAAAGGTGGTGAATGTAATTGACATTAGTTTGAGCCAATCAGAACTGGAGGAGCTCCTCCTTAAAGAGCTTGTGCTCTCAGAGTGTCCAGAAGTCTGGGGCCAGAGGAGGACAGTACACATGGAGAAACTGCAGATTGTGAATAGAATGCAGGAGGAGGAGGTATGAAATGAAATGAAATGAAAAGCTGGGATTGGGCAGTAAGGTGACAAAAATAAATGATTGAAATGATTAAGATAAGGGAGCTTGACACACTTTATTTTCACAGATATGGATATATGCATTGAGTCAGGTAATAAGTACAGTAAGTTAAAGAGGGTCTGTAAATGTACAACTATTTTCAAATTGGATTTTGAGTGTTTCAGGAATTACAAATGACTCATTAAAAATACTTAAAACATAACAGGGTAATCCCAGTAGCTTGTAGTTGCTAGTTCCAATTACAGTTATACCACTGCTGCCTGTGGTCAGGAGCGTTATGTATAAAGGAAATAGTGGTTATTCTGGATGACACACAATTAAAATTAGAATGCCACAAAAATCTGTATTAGAACAACACTACTTCCTAATTTGTCAATGAACCAGATTCTGGCAATTAACTGACCAAGTCATAGACAATACCAAACTAAGATCATTAGTATGGCACCGCAGAACCAGCAAAACCAAAAATAGAAACAAAATTCAAGGCTGGGATGGTCTTCTCTGTATATTTATAGCAGAGAAGTTGAATACGATATGGCAGTTTAAATATGAGTATATAAAGGAGAAATTTCAAATTTATTAAAATTATTAGTTTTATTTGGAGAGGAAAACCAACTTGGAAGATTGCAATTTTCGTACTTTCATGCAGTGGATTTCCCTTCAGTTCATATGATATTTAATTTAGTCTGATTTCTGTCTCTCCTCAGGGCTCTTTAGTGGAGTATATCCTCCAGTCTCGCACACCTCTCCTGGAAGACCCTTGTTTCCTCTCCCATGTGTCTGAATGTCAGAAAACTATGTCCATCCTGCATCAAGACTTAAAGGAGGTGTCTGTAGAGTTGCAGCACCATTGTGTACTACTGAAGGACTTTGATGGAGTCGTTAAACTTGGAAGTGCTCTGTATCAAGCCCTGCAGGAGGTCTCACGGCTCTCTCCCCTTTACTTTTTTCCTCTCCAGCCTTTTCTACAGGTGTTCAAAATGGCATTGGGCCACAATGGGAGGACAGAGGGGGCAAATGGGGGAGAGTTCACAAGCGCCACTATAGCAGAGATTACACACAGGATAGTGTCTGATGTCCTGTCCCACTATCGGCCATGTCTGTTCCAGAGTCATGCCAGGTTCTTCCAGTTGTTAGTTTCTGTAGCTCTGATCAGGCACAATGATGAATGCACATCCCTGGAGCAGCAAATCTTCTTAAAAGGCCTGAAAGATGTGGTCAGTTCTCTAGATCTACATAGCACCAGCACACATCTCGTCAAATGGGTAGATGAGCACACCATGAGGGAAATATGTTATTTGGAAAATCTAACCGCTTTTAAGGGCTTGAGCTCTTCCCTACTTCACCTGTCTGAGCAATGGCAAGAGTACTTCACGTTTCCCTCATCCACTGTGATTGGACCTGTCCCCTGCTCCTCTTATGCTCAACTTTCTACTCTTCAGAAGGCAGTACTATGGAAGACACTGCATCCTGAGTGGCTTTTTGCTGTTGCTGAGGACCTGGCTTACAGCCAGTTGGGCCAAACCCTGGCTTCTGTAGATTATGCAACTTCAGAGATCTCTTCACAGCTCTTGAACCTGGTAGCAATTCCAGTTATTTTTCTCTTGCCACAAAAAGGAGATCTGGGCCCTTCGACACATCCACTGTACTGGATAGAGCAGGCTGTGAAGACACAGGCAAATCAGGTAACCAAATTGAGTCTGAAGTAATGAAAACATCAGGGACTAAAGGGTCCAGCTTTATCATTTACTTTTAGAAAGCCATTGATAACCTCAGGTTCACAACAAAAAAAACTGTCTAAGATCCAGACAGCTGTCCATCAAACTGATTAAGGATTGCATAGTTAAAAGAATATTGGGTAAATATTTGGGAACTTCATGAGGTGTATTTTATATAGTACCATAAAAAAGTATTCAGACTCTTGCATAAATTTCAAATTTTGTTGCTTTATAACTTGCAGTCAGGACATTTTGAAGTAGGAATTTATATTTGTTGTATACATAACCTACTCCATACATTGAACAAAAAACAAAAAGAAATAATTAATAAGAAGGAGAATGGAAAGGTGTATTGCATATGTATTCAAACCATTTGCTTTGGAAAACCTAAACAAATATAAGTGTATATAATTACCTTAATCAACTGCACAATTGCATAGCCTCTGATTGTGCAGTTATAGTTCTTCACATGATTCTGTCTTTAACATTTTTATGTTAAGTCTTAATTCAAACTTAAGTCAAAGACCTGATAATGAAGACTAAGGCACTTTTAAATTGTCAGGAATACAATAATTGCAAAACCACAGATCAGGAGAAGGGTACAAAACATATACTGTATATCTCTGTGACTACCCCCTAAGAGTACAGTCTACACAATCATCAAGCAATAGATGGTTCATAATACCACATAGACACTGCCTCTGTAGGAAATTTATGAGGCAAAACTGTGAGGTTTAAAAGCTACCCTATAATATTCTAATAATTATATTGTAGGATCACATTTTTCTCAGTACTGTACCTAATGTGCTACAAAAACGTCTGGTTATTATTACCATTCAGACTCTGAACCTTAATTCTTCCTCTCTTCATTGATAATGGTGCCTTTCTCTGTTGTCAACATGTGTCTCCATGTTAACAGAACAGTAACTCCCCTCTTTACATTGTTAATAATAATGTTCTAAACAATTGGAAACGTACTACATACAACAACTAACACTAGGGTTTGAGTTAGAGGTGTGGTTCAGGTTATGGTTTGGGTTTTGTTGGACTACAGTACATGCAGTTACTCTACATGTTGATTATTACCACATTTATAGCACTCTGTTAGTATTTTATAAATATATTTCATTTCTAAATCATTTCTTTTTGCAACCACTATAGTTAATACAATGTATAATTATAATGAAAAGTTATAATTTATAATGAAATTATAATAAAATTATCATTTATAATGAAACGTTTAATCAGCCACAGATTTAGCACAAAATACAGATATAAAATATAGAATTAAGCTTTTCTCACTTTTAGGTGAGGATCCATGTAATTTCTTTTGGCTCCCATTGCCAAAGAGAATCTACCCTGCAGACCCTAGACACCTGCACCAGGGGAGGTCATTGGCTGGTCTTCAACAACTGTCACCTACTGGACCAATGGGACAGTGAGTTAGTCTCCCAGCTCTCCAAGTTGTTTTCCCAGACAGCCAGAGGTAAGAGCAATATGCTATGGCAATAGCACAGTATAGATTCAAAACCAGTCAAAATTATCCAGCTTTGCAGACTCATTGTGGTGTATGAAACAGGAAAGGTGTAATGTTTCCACAGAGAATTTTTAAAAATTCAAGAGCAGTTTATAATGAAATTTAAAAATATATATTTATTACAGTATTTAAACCTTTGCTTTCATCGGTGCAATAGAAATGATCACTATCACACACACAAAATTGCCGTTCATTTCAGTCTAGCCATTAAAGATTTTTTTAATCAACTGCTGAGTATGGCTGAGATATTTATTATAGTTTAAACTGCTTTAACATTATTTATTTTTATTAAGGTGTCTTCCATGCCTTTCTGTGAATTTAATGCACATTTTTAGTGATATAATTCAGATTATTCCAGTGCCACTTCAAAATGTATTAATTTACAACAGTCATATTTACACTATGCTTAAAAGCTAGCAGTGAATAAACTCTTAGTGGTTAATTTCAGTTCATGAACAGGTATTTAAAGAATTATTATTGTTGTATAACACTTTAAAGTTAGAAAAAAATGACGATAGGAGATAAAGTTTAATAAAACAATAAAAAACAAGGGTGCTAGAAGATGTAAAGGGACACAGACATCAATTTTACCTAAAAGCCTCTGAAAAAGAAGGTTTTTAGTCTGGATTTGAAAGTACTCCAGGATGGTGACTCTCTGATATCCTTAGGGATAGAATGCCAGAGCTTTGGAACATAGCAAGTGAAGGACCGATTACCCATAGTATACAGTTAAGCTTGGGGGACAAAAAGAAAACCAGAGTAAGACAATTATGTTTTTGCAAGGAGGGGAGTAGAAAGATAAATAAGACTTGTACTGAGGTGTACTGACTTGTACAGAAAACCTGCCAGGAAGCAAGTATAAGGATTCCAGAACTGGAGTAATGTGATCAAGTGGACACTACTTGATCAGGATTCTGGCTGGCAAAACTTGTTTAGTGTGGATTAAGAAACCCCAGCAAGCAGAGCAATAATCAATTTCAGAGAAGACGAATGTTTTGACCAGCTACAGTCCAAGACAATATAAGATATGATAGTCTGATGACTATTTCAAATGTATGGTTTGAGCAGTCATTCATCCTTCCATGATTAGAAAGTCACATACAGTACCAGTATGTCTGTAAAAGGTCACAGCAGTCCCCAGCCTATCCAACCATCCAAAGTATGTGTCTTTGGATGGTTGGATGATACTGGACCACAATCTCCAGACTTATTTTCAATTTTTTCTTTATTAAGTTCGGCAGCACACTGGTCCAGTGGTTAGCTTTAGAGAGTAGCTAGAACTAGGGCACTGGAGCTCTGGGTTCCATTCCTGGGCTGCTACCTTCCTGGAATGTATATGTCTGCTATGTGTCTATGTGGTTTCTGCTGGGTGCTTCTGTTTCCTCCCTCAGTTCAAAGACAAATTGGCAGATTAATTGGCTTCTGGCATAATTGTTCTTGGTGTAATGTGTCTGTGTGTGCCCTTTGATGAACTGGCATGCCCGCCAGGGTACCCCGCCTTGTGCCATTGCTTGTTGGGGAAGTTTCCTGCTGCCCGGGACCCTGTATTGCACAATGTGTTTAGAAAATGGATGGATATTGCTGAATTGAAAAGCTGGTTAATAAACTACAAGCTACTGACACCAGCTGTTCACCATTTAACATTGTAAAATATTACCACCAGAACAAGCCCACTAGAGAGATGTAAGGGACAACAAGGAACTGTTTTTTTTTTCTAACTTTTGGCAGTGGTGGAAGATGCAGATGGGGTGGAAGATACAAATTTAAAATATCTAAAATAAAGTAAATTAAATTATTTAAATTAAATTAAAACTTTAAATTCTCAAAGTAGAGAAACGTTATTAGTATACAAAGTGCAATAATATTTTACAGCTACTGTGATACTTACAGAAGCTTGTTAGTACCATGGAGAAAAACAATTGTGATTAAATGAAATAATATTGCATTTAAACAGGAAATGTTTGGTGTTTATACCAGACAGTATTGTGTTTAAATGACATACCTTTGCGTTTATATGAGGAAAAGGGTGAAAATTAATTTGTGAACAATACTGTGATTGTTGGTCAGTTGTTGGATCTTTAAACGTAAAGCTTTTAGACTATGCTTACACAGCAAAATGCAGGAAGAAGAAACAGTATTTCTGTGTCCATTTGCAGACCTGCATGTAAAGAGAATTTGGGGAATGCCAAACAAAAAGAGAAAGATTTCCAGGACAGCACACAACCTGTTATAGATTTTATACATTGACAGCTTGCTGTTTACTGTAAGCAACGATAACAGTAAACAGTAAGCCAATATTAGGTACTGTACAGTATGTCTTACTTTTAACTTTTTTTACTGTACTCCATTCAATGTTAGGCAAAAACCTATGTACGGTACATTTCTGCATTTTTACATCAAGGATAACATACATTTGGAAATGGTGAACATCACAGGACGTTCTACTTCATGTATACAAAAGACAGTACATGTACTTCTTAGATTAATTATTTAATTAATGCATGTGATCAATTAAGGCATGTGATCAATATTCATCTGTTGTTAAAGTCGATGTTTTAGTTTGTATGGGACAATAATATTTAATATATCTGCAAGATATTAATATAGTATGAAATATTGTTCATGAATTGTCACCTTTTAAACCAATGTTATCCTGTTTAAATGCAATACTGTCTTGATAAATGCAAAAAATATTTTTTCTCTATGGCGCTAATAAGCTTCTGTAGATACTAAAACATAAAAAAATGTTAATCTTGAAAATAAGCTAATGAAACCTTACCTTTCTATTATTTAAAATATGATAAATAAGCATTAAAATTAATGAATGGCAAATTAATGTAATTAATACTGCAAAGTTAAAATCATAATGAGATGGTGTATCCTGCTAAACCTTTAAAATGGAACAAAACTTTCTGAAGTTTGTTGTTTACATCAAATTTCTATTTAAAATCTTTTATGATAAACCATGTCTAAAACCATTACTGAATGGTAAAATCCATAGTGCTTAGTTCAATTAATCACTAACTTAAATACACTCTTTATTTTGGGCTTTGGTAATGAGTGTGGACCATTCATTAATTTTTCATTATCATTCATATGTTCATTATGCTGACATAAACAGTGTCAAACTGATAATGCAAAAAATATACGAAAGAAGAAATAAAAATAATCAGTGGTCCACACTCATTAACAAAGCCAAGGCTCCCAATTCAAGAAACCTCCCTCACTGGAGTGTATTTAAGTAAGGTATTTTGCTGATTCCTCTGTTACAGATCTATTTGTGAGAAATATTCTAGTGGTAACGGATTTGCACTATGTTTCTGGAGCTAACCTCTCAAAACTTTTTTTTGCATTTCACCATATCATGTATTTAAAAAAAAAAGCAATATAGATATCTAGATTATAATAAACAATATGTGATATATATGGTTATATTGCCTTATCCGTCTTTACATTTTAACATAAGGTGATATTTTTTAATAGTTCATATCAGATGAAGCTTTATATCAACTTGTAATTTTGATGAAATTTGAAAAATAAGATTTAGATCAGCTCTTTTTGCTTTGCTTAAAACCTTGATTAGACACAATAGATGTTTCAAATGCAGTTAAGACTGACTAGCTTTACCTTTTATTTTTACTCAGATAAGCCTTTGGACCCCTGGAAGGAAGACGCAGATGATACAGCCCCTGCAGCCCCTCTAGCGTGTGGAGAGAGACCTATCCACCCACAGTTTAGACTGTGGTTCATCACACGGAGCGATGCTCCACAGTCTATCCCAGGTGTGCAGGAGCAATATGTTACAGATCTGAATTGTATCAGAATTATTGTACAATATATCTAAAAGACAACCACTCAAGTATCCTTAAAAAAACTACAGACTTTCTCCTAAGTACTGTAAAGAAACTAAGCTTACTTTCTCGTTTGATCACTTGGTCCCTCTGGTAGCTCTTTTTAGCTCCTTCATAATGGCTCATTCATTTAAAGCAAAAGTATAACGTATATATTCTTCCACAATTAATTTTACTGAAAAAAGCTAAAGACTTCCCAATCTATGCAGTCCTTATTAAAATGGAACTTTTAATTTCTTAAAATTTTTAACTTTGTTTGAAGCCATTCCTAAACAAGGTATAAAATTGAATCACTTTTATTTTTTAATTTACACATCTTGTAATTATAATCATTAACCATGACAGGTGATATACTTTTATTACCAAGTAACATATGCTCAGCAAAATAATTTGACAAATCTAACTAAATGTTTGCATTAATGGGGAGTGTTCAGGTACAAGGTACCTAACCCTAACCATAATCTACAGTATTTGAAAAATTAGCTAGTTACAGGTTATTGATAAGGGGAAACATAGGTTAAGGCATTTTGAAACAACGATACTTGCAGTTAAAGACGGCTATTATGTATAATGACTTGTTTCTTACTGACTCAGTGGTAACTTCAAATACCAGGTCTGTCTTTGTATGTGGACAAGTTAAAAAAGTGTGTATAGTTCCAGAAGTATCTTTCATATTTCCAATATCTCTCTAGCTCAATAATCTTTATAAACTGTAAACATTCTTAAATTAAATGTGGACAATGCATATTATTAATGGCCCAAAAACAATGCAGTAGTATTAGACTTTGTTTGACATAGACTGGCAAGTTAATCTTACAGTACCTCTCATCTCAGCAGTATTCAGGGTAGCTGCAGGTATGTAACCCTATCTGGCCTCTGTGTGCTGCAGCTGCTGTGAAGGCCTGTGCCTTGCGACTAGCCTGCGACTCTCCCTGGGAGCTTAAGGAGACACTGTACAGCTCACTGAGGCAGGCTGCCGCTGGTCCCTCCCCCCCTGCTGACCTACAGATCCGCTGTGCTGTACTGCACTCTGTCCTGCTGCAGAGACAGAACTACCGTCAGATTGCGCAGGGACATCTGCACTGCTGGTGAGAGCCTCCTGGAACCTGCAGCATTGCCACAGTGAAGAAAGTGTACTCTGTGTGCTCCCGAATCTTTGATTTCATGGAACAGTGCAGCTTTTCTAAATCTGCCGTCTCTTAACATCTTATATACATCACTGAAGACCTGCATCATGAAGAATTTCAGAGCATGTGAAGAGTTTGCAGATACTCTCAAAGAATCAGTAAGCTTAGATTGCTCCTTTAAGCAAAAGGGTTTATCTTTTTTTTTTCTTTTTAAAGCTGCAATCTATTTAAACAGACTTAAACATACTGGACCATGTCTGGGAATTCTGGTTTAAATACAATGTCAGTTTAAATTTTAATTATTGCTGCAACAGTTTAAAAACTAATTCTACACCTATCCATGATTTTAGTCTTCAAAAAACAGTTTAAAAGTTTAAAATAAAGCTTAAAGTGATTGTGTGATTAAACACATCAAATGGTGAATTAATGTTAAAATATTTTAGATTCTTCATATGATCAAAGCTAAACCTATTATATGAACAAATCCAGTCACAACAGTGTTTTCCACAGAAGTGTACCACTGCTAGATTAAAGAAAAGTATTGTTACTCAGAGACTTACTACCCTAACCTTTGTTGTATGTATTGAAATTACGTATTACATGGCTAACACATTTTTCACTCTTCTCTTCTGGTTATACTGTAGGACCCAAGAGGATCTGTTTGCTGTCTTGAATGCTTGGGAAAAGATTGAGAGACTGTGTGAGGACCCAGTCCAAGCCCTGGTGTTCATAGCAGGTAGAAACGTATACCAAAGGCTCAGGAAGCTGAATCTGGTTTGTCAGGTGGAAAAATACAGTTTTACAAGGTTATGGTAAATCAGTTATGAATTTTTTTCTTAATAATTGCTGTCAGTGTGGGCAGTGGGTTTTGCAAATGATAGCATTAAGGTTTATGACTGTTTCAATATATCAAACTCTGTTTGTTTTGACAAGTTGTTTGTTGTATTGGTTTGGTCTGTTACGGGAAACATAATTTCCCTGGTATGGATTCTTTTAGTTGTGCTCTCTGAGAATTCTTCATCAAACCTGTCCTGCCTACAGGGTCACTGGTGTATGGTGGACATGCTGTGGACAGTGAAGATCTGGATGTCTTGCAGGAGGTGGCCAGGTCCTGCCTGTGGGGCAGGGGACCTCACGCCCCAGAAATCATTGGGATTTCTGGCTGCTATGGTATGAAAATTGCAATGGTGATATTATGAAGACCACTGTTCTAAAGGAATATAAAAAAATTACACAGTAAGGGACCTGATTACCTGTTGTTTTTCATTCACATGCATGTTGTTTTTCTATATTTAACAATTCTCAGCTTTAAATTCTGCGGTGCCATAAAGCCATTCCTTATCTAGACTGACCTTTTGTTAATCATATGACAATCAAAATGTGTCTGACTTAAAAGAAAATTGTGCATTGACAGCCTAACATGATGGTAAAGCTAATAGATATGGTCACGATGCAGGTTTGAAGGAGCCACGGCAAATGCTGGTAAAAGTTGATGCCCCATGTGAGGGTGGCGTGAGGTCAGCTTGGAAGGTTTAAAGAAAGAAAAACAAAAATGTCGCTTTACACAGTGGGGACCAGGCTAAAAAAAAGAAAAAGGAAAGAAAAATAAATATAATAATTTGGATTTGAAGAAGTCGCTTCAGACTGGACTAGAAAAAGGGGGGTCTGCGATGGACAAAACAAAAGCACTGGGATTATTGAAAGGGGGACTAAGGGGGAGTTTTGAAAAAAATTGGAAAAAATACTCCACTATGTCACAGCATGATAAGGTCAGCTAAAATCTCTATTTATAACATGTCTAAATTACGTATGATGTGCTGAGTGCTCTTGTGGTTGCAGGTGTGTCCCCCAGGCTGGCCATGCTGCAGGACTTGGAGCAGAGAGTCCAACAACTGGCATCCAGCACCGACTCTGTGATCCTGGGTCTCAGTGCAGGCTTGGTTAGGGAGCTCATTACAGATAGGAGTCAGATCCTAAACAGCCTGTTGGAATCCCAGATCTCCAGGCTGTATGTGAGCGACCAACCAGCAGCACCTGATATCAGTCAGGCCAGAGAGAGAATGCAGGCCCTGAGGGAGAGTATGGACAGGAATGAGGAGAGCCGGGGAGCAAGGGTACATAGGCCCCTGCAGCAGTTTGTGCAGCAGGAATGGGACAGCATCATCTCTGTTGTGTCTTCTATGCTATCTGAGCTTAGCCAATCAGGTGGCTATAACAAGACATTGAGCTCCTGGGATTCCTCTCAAACACTGTTCTTGTTGCATCAGTTGGAGTCCCAGGCAAAGCTGCTAGGAGCCTACCTTTGGGAGGAGACACCCCCCGCAGTCTACCACCTTTCTGCCTTCCAGAATCCTAAGGGTTTCTTGGTGGCTGTGTTGCAAGAGCAAGCCCGAGCTGAACAGAGGGACATCAGCAATTTTTCCCTGCAGTACCAGGTAAGGCTAATTTGCCACCCACTTCCACAACGAACCTCTGAAAACACAGGACCTATACTACAAAACCAGAAAAGGAAAACTCTTAACCATTTTTTACCCTTGGTTATATAAACATTTTCACAACAATTACGTATTTTAGTCCAGTGAAATGTATTACCAGAAATCCATGCTGTAATAAAGGCAACAGATTCATCTCCTTCATGCAAAGATGAGGTTCACTAAAATATTAGATTCATATCTTGAATTTAATTTAGCAACAAAAAATAGTGCATTTATACTAAAACTGGAATCAGATCAGTGTATTCTAATATGGAATCGGAAAATGTTTCCATTTCGTTCTAACATTATTGCAAGGATTCACAGCCCAGGTCCTTTAGAAACAATACAGGCAGACTTCCAGATCACCCTTAAATCACCAGTTTATATAAATTTTAACAGAGCAGCTACAATGGTCACTATTAAACAGTTCTAAGTATTTATAAATAGATTATTTACAAGAGTCCTTTAAAATATAATGGGGCCCATCAGGCTAGCCACCATTTTTAAAGTTATTTTAGTTAGAACAAAACAATTCTAGTGTAGGAAAGTGTGGCAGATCCTCCTTAAATGGTAGCATGTTTTCGAACAGCAAATTAATCCCCTATAGTAGGGTCTTTGCACCCTTCTTATTGTAACCTGATAAAAGGGGGAGTCACAAAGTTAAGTATAAATTTGGATCAACCTTGGTTTAATAAAACCTGTCCCACTTAGTCCCTAACCTTCTGCTTATTCCCTTTATGTCTAAACCTTATGACTGTGACCTGTACATGTCCTTTCCTAGCTTAACCTTGGAGAGTGAACTGTGCTTCTTTAAGTCATTTTATAGTGGGGTGAGAATTTGTTTGTCAAATTTCCCTGACAGCACCAAATTTGCCAATCATCTGCAGCTCATTACACGTGCAACGTATTGGTGCAGCTCCAACAGCCAAACTACATCAGAGGTAAATAGATTCTGAAAGAAAAGGTTAATCTACTGGACCCTCGGGTACAGGAAAAAGTGAATAGCAAGCCTCCTGAAAAGGGGGACCAAAGTGGTTAAAGGACAGTCTTGAGGCTGCAACGTTTGCGCAGAGTAAGTGCTGTCAGCGGAAATATGTAAAAAGTGAATACAGCAGTGCCAGTGAAAACCTGGGGTGAAGTGAAAAAATGCCAAAGACCCATCAAAGTGGCTCCTCAGCTTTAAATAGAAAATTAGGAATTGAATAATAAGCTAAGTAACTAAACACTGATCCGGTCAGAAAAGCAAACCCTGGAAAACCATGAGCCCTTGTTAGAATGTGACGGTTTCCCAGGGCAACCGTTGGTCGAAGGAAACTATCATGACAATATCAGTGCAAAATGGATGGCAAGAGCTTAAACAGATTCTGCTTAAGGCACAGAACACGTTTATCCCAATAGTAAGCAAATCAAAACCTAGAACACCTTATCTCACATAGTTCAACAAATTACAAAATGTAAAAAGGAAAATAAAGCACTTTGTGAAATGATTAAAAACAACAGGACCCTGTTAAAGAAAAAGTGTACAGTGAATTGTGAACACTGGTTAAAACGAATAATAGAAAGGCCAAGAGAGATAGAATAGAAAGGGTTATTGCAATGGTGACTGAAACATATAAAAAGTTCAATACTGCAACAGTAAAGGAGCATTAAGGATTAAGTAAAATATATCCAATGACAAACTTTTAGATGATAAAAGGGAAATTGCAGATATACTGAGTATTAAACTCAGGTACTCACTAAGGAATAAGTAGACAATATGCCTCATGCAGAAGAAGGAAGTTATTTAATAAACATTATTGGCATAGAAGAAATAGATGTATTTCAGGGATGGAAGTACTAAGGATGAATACATCTCCAGGATCTTACCAACTGTACTCAAGGAAACAAGAGTCAATGAAAGCATTGACAAAATGCTTAGTTGCTTTGCTTTCACTCAAGAAAAGGCTGGAAGAGATCTTTGGATCAATTAACAGCTAACTACAGAAAATATAAAAAGTCTACACACCCTTATTGAAATTGCAGGTTTTTGTGATGTAAAGCCAAAAATCAAGATAAATCATGTCAGCCATTTTTCCATCTTTAATTTGACCTTAAACAAAATTTAAGAGAAAAACAAATAGATACTTATTAGGAAAAATAATTGAAATTACAAAACCTACAACATCCTGGTTGAAAAGTGTGCACACCCTTTTATAATGGGGGCTGTAGCTGTGTTCAGAGTTAACCAATCACATTCAAAATCATGTCCAAAGGTAAGTAACATGCACCTGCCATCAATGGAAGTGATTCTGATTAAAAGAATAAAAATCAGCTGTTCCTGTAGGATTTCCTTGAAATTTTCACGGTTGCATTCTACTGGGATACTCATGGTCCGCAAGGAGCTGACAAAACACCTACGGGATCTTATTGTTGAAAGGCACTGATCAGGAGAGGGGTATAAAAGAATATCAAAGGCATTGAATGTACCATGGACCACTGTGAAGACTATCATCAACAAGTGGAGACACAGGGACATTGCCAAGATCAGGACAACCCTCCAAAGTTGATGACAGGACAAAGAGAAAACTTATCAGGGAGGCAACCAAGAGGCCTACAGCAACATTAAAGGAACTGCATTAATTTTTGGCAGGTACTGGTCACTCCTTGCATGTGACAACAATCTTCTGTATTCTGCTCGTCTGGGCTACGGGGTAGGGTGGCAAGACCATTTCTCACAAAAAAAGAAGCCCATCCAAATTTTGCAAAACACTACATCCAATCACCCCAAACCATGTGGGAAAATGTCTTATGGTCTGATGAGACAAAGATTTTGGCCTTAATTCTAAAAGATATGTTTGGCCTGTAGACAACACAGCTTCTCATTGTCATGTTGTCCAAAAAACATCATGCCTATTGTAAAGCATGGTGGTGGCAGCATCATGCTTTGGGGCTGCTTCTCTTCAGCTGGGAAAGGGGTTCTAGTCAAGATAGATGGGATAATGAGTTGCTCCAAATATCAAGATATTTTGGCACAAAACCTGACAGCAGGCCTCTGTCAGAAAGCTGAATATGAAGAGGTATTTCACCTTCCAACATAACGACCCAAAGCACACATCCAAGGAATGACTTCAGAAAAGGAAGATCAAAGTCTTGGAACGGCCCAGTCAGAGCCCAGACCTCAATCCCATAGAAAATCTGTGGAATGACCTAAAGAGGGTTGGCAGATCCCCTGGCAATTTGAAGGAGCTTGAACTTTTTTGCAAGGAAGAGTGGGATAAAATTGCAATGTCCACGTGTGCAAAGTTGATATAGACTTATTCACAAAGACTTACTGCTGTAATAAATGCAAAAGGTGCTTCCAAAAAGTATTAGTTGGGGGGTGCACACTTATGCAACCAGGTTGTAGGTTTTTTTATTTTAATTATTTTTCCTAATAATTATCTATTTGTTTTTCTCTTGAATTTTGTTGGTTACATTAAAGATGGAAAAATGTCTGAGATGATTTATCTTGATTTCTGGCTTTTATTTAGAAAAAACCTGCAGTTTCAATAAGGGTATGTAGACTTTTTTATATCCACTGTACCAAATTAAAAGGCCTCCTCTCATTTGTAATATTTACCTTACATTCTTATCCTATGAGAAGCATCTTAGTCTAAGTCAGGGCTCAAACGCCAGCCTTCCCTTGGCTGTCGGCTACCCTTGTTCTTCCCAGAGCAATAACTCTTAAATCTCACAGTGACTAGCCTCCCTCCATAATTAGACAGTTACACAAATTCTCCTGTGTTTTTACCTATCAAGAGAACTAATTGCAATCAACCACAGCTATTTTTATCACAACAAAATGCATTATTTTCTAAAATTGTCTCTAAGCCACACACCCAAAGCACAAACTGGAACAGACAGCGTGGAGAGACATGTTCCAGTTAAAAAAACATGGAGTGCATTTAATCTTTAATTTGATGGTTTATTATGAGTCCTTGCAGGTTGAGTGCTGTAAAATATAGTCTGTGAATAACAGAAAGCTAAACATCTTCAGTAACCTCAACTGCTATCCCTGTAAACTCTCCAACTGGTAGGTGCACAATGTCAAAAGATAAATGGTCAGTATAGAGAATAAAAGAGCTGAGGAGCAGTTTTAAATGGGATTACCTGAAACACAAGAAATCTTGTATTGTGTATATATATATATGTCCTTTACAATCTGCTAATTTTTGTATAGGTCCTCAAAACCAGCGCCATTCCGTCATCTCCGCCACACAGCGGTATCTACATCACAGGCCTAGAGCTGCACAGTGCACTGTGGGATACATGTCTGGGTGCTGTCCAAGAGACACTGTCCATCCAGCCATGCCAGCTGCCGGTGGTGTGGGTCAGAGCCACAGCAGAGATCACCACAGCAACCAGCAGCCCTTCCTCTTTTCCCCTGTACTTCTGCCCTGTGTACAAGGACTTGATCCCTGGGGATCTCAAGCACAGGGACATAATCACTTACATCCCCCTGGTAGCCAAGCTTCCCCCCACCCTCTGCAAGATAAGACGAGTTAGAATCATAATCGGGCAACTGACCGCAGACCTTTAAATAACAGCATCTTTTACTGAAATAATCTAGGCTAAATAATTGTTTTTAATATAAAACAAATGACCTTTCAATAAACTTGGAATACAGTGAAATTTAGGAACAATTTTGAAAAAGTCTTGAATCTAACATTACATTTATAGAAGTCTCTTTGCTCACACATTTCCACAGGTATTTCATCGATTACATATGTTACTATTTAAGATTATCCCTTTTCCTCATTTCACAATTAGATATATACACACATACACATTTAAATGTTTTTCATATCTAAAATAAATATTACTTTGAAAATACCTGTAAACTGTAGTAACCTTCCAATAAAGTATTATGGCTTCATTAGTAATCCATCAATTGACAAGATACATTTATTATTAAAGATCATAGTCTTATAACTGTGATAGTTCAATGTCTCTCTGTGCTGTGAGTATCACTAAGACATATACCAAGAATCCCATCCCTTAGGGGCTATGTGTCCACTGTAGTTAACTGGGGGGGTGCCCATTTTGAGCCATTTTGAAGCCCATTTGGTTTCCAAACTACACTGTCAATTGTCTTTCTTCATCTCTTCTTGTACATGCAGGGCTTTAGTTACAGACCTGCTGTATGGCTTTTCCCTTCAGATTCCCTTGTCGTGATTAACTCAAAAGTGTAGAAATAGCAGTTACTAGTGTCCTAAAAAAGAGAAAAAGAGAACACATCAGGTTATAGTTAAAGGCAGAGCAACTACAAAATGTACAATTGTGTGACTTGTTTTTTTTGTGGAATAGTTTTTTGGAATAGTCAGTTACATCTCTTCTCATCAACCCCTGTAATACAGAACTCTGTATTGTTAATCACATTGGATTTCAGTAAAATCTAAATAAAATTAAAAAATATATTCAGTATGTATTCAATAATCAAGGTAATCAAATCAATGAATTATTTACAAACAGTACAGCACTGATCACAGAATTTCTGTTTCACATCGGTTTTCTTGGCTTTATCACACACCGGTATGAATGAAGACAGTATAAACACCCTTTTGAAACCCTGAGACCTCTGTCTATCTGGCATTTTTCACAATTTAGGTCTCATAATGTACACTATAAAGTTCAGCATCTGTTGGACAAGTACCAACAGATTCAGAGTTGGGAATCCCCTTTAACTGCAAACTGCAAACTCTAACTGCAAACTCACAGGCACTGTAATGTATGGCAGACCAAAGTTACCATTTCTGAATCCTGACCACCTTAACTGTTTAGTCAACAGCATGCAGCCACTTTTGATGAATCCCTGTGACAGCTGGGTAGCTCATAACCAATCAGTATTATCAGAGTTCAGCCTGAACCCTGTAGCTCAGTGTAAGTACATTGACATATGATTGATTCAGAATCCCTATCACAGGACATGCATAAGCCATAGATAATTGTAGTTGTGGTTCTACATTAACATTAGTAATTACACTAATCAATTAGCACAGTGGTTCTCAAACTTTGAGAACTTTGAGTACATAACAAGTACCACCCCTGATCAAACCAAAGCTTCCAAGTACCACCTACCAGTCATCTTCCCATAGGAACCACAGAAAATCTCAATGACCAACATGAGCGTGCACGCACACTCTCACATACACATATAATAAAAATAGAAACACTTATAAAAATATTATAAGTGTTACCATTACCATTTCAGTGAGAGGGGTGAGCTTGTTTAGTTGAGCAAAGCCTTGCAATGCCAGGGATGAGGGCAGTGAGCTTCAAACGCAGATCTGGCTCCGCATCCATTTTGCTGCGGTACTTTGTCTTGATTGCATTGAGAGCAGAGAAACCTTTCTCACAAACGTAGGTAGTAGCAAAAGGCATCAAAAATTGCACAGCCTTTAATGAGAGGGCTGGGTATTCACTCAGTCTTTGGATCCAGAAATGCAACAGTGACTGTCGTTTCAATTCTGACATCAGAGTCGCATCAGATGATAACTCGAGCAACTTATCTTGCTCAGCACAGGAGAGATTCTTGGGTATTCCTTCGGCATCAACAGTAAAGGGGTTCCTGATCCACTCTGGTGTGGCCTCAACTGGAAAATACTCTGAAAACTGTTCTTTCAATGACAAGAGGTGCACTGCAATCACACCTCGAACAGCAGCATCAAGTTCCACACCATATGTGTGCAGATGGTTCTCCAGAGTTGGGAAAGCAGACACATCACCTGCGTTGATTTTATTAACAAAAAGTTTCACCTTTGTGACTAACTTGAACCCAAGAGTAGACAATGCACTGTAGGGGTTTTGTGCATTTACTGGGACAGTTATTAATTGTAGCAGTAAGTCACAAAATGATTCTTTGATGGCTATTAGAAAACCGACCTTGCGGAAGAACTCAGCAACGCACACACACAGATACTAATACATGACAATACATTTATTAATACATAGAATGTGCATATAAACATAATAGATCTTAAGAGTGAGGGTTAGCAGAATACAAAAGGTATATATTCAATAACGAAGAGTTACAAATACCAAGAGGGACATACATTCAGTATACCATTCATTTATACCGTTTCGTTAATGAGCTTTGATTACAACTTCTACACTAGATACTCAAAAGCAAGTATATCTTCTTCTTCTTCTTTTTCACAGCCTTAGTCCCAGACTGTCCTGGGGTCAGCTGCTTTGGATGCTCTTCTCCACTTGTCTCTGTCGAGCACATCTTCCTCACTCACTTCACATACCTCCATATCTTTTCTCACACAATCTATCCATCTCTTTCTAGGCCTGCCTCTTCCCCTGTTACCTTCCACCTCAAATTCCATTACCCTCTTTGTTACTTCCTCAACGTCCCTCCTCATGATATGTCCATACCACCGTAACCTCGCCTCTCACATCTTCTCAACCACATCCACCACCCTACATCGTCTACGGATTTCTTCATCAAAAGCAAGTATATCACTCATAGGAATTAAATTGATATCAACTGGGGTTGAGGTAACAATTGAATTCTCGAGCTTTAATGCAGAATGTTGAATACTCATCCAATCTGTGTGGATTCAGATCTCCCGCGGACACAAGGGAACAGCGGCAGGCTGTTGTTAAGTCCGATCGGCGTCCTCTGGCCCAGCGTGAGGTGGGGGAGAAGGAGGGAGAGATGTCTGCTGCGACGCGCTGACAGTGACTCTCTGAAGACCAGCTAGTTAGTGTTACCTGAACTAGCAGAGATTTTATACATGGAAAGTGACTGCGGGTCCAAGCAAGTCACAATCTTTAGACGGGAAGAAGACCGGTTCATTCCCGATGTAGCGCTGGTCCTGAATCCTGAGATTCAGCTGTCCACAGACCCGACCGTAGTTCACTCGTTGATCAGGTGAGCGTTCGCGTGGGTTCACGAGGTTTGCTGCTGGGCTAACCTCAGGCGGATCCTTTGGTTACGCACGGCGACCTCCGGTCTCGACTCTTAGAATAAAGTAAAGTCCTGGCACTCAGACACACTGGCCGTTACGTGATTGTCCGAGATGAGTCTGAGAACGTCCTGGAGGAGCCCCTTCTGGGTCTTGTGCTGCCTGTTTTATCTGGAGGAACTACGGTCATTCATTTGTTGAATGTTCTGCAGGCATTCCAGACCCATGTGGGGTTACCCTGCCCTTCCAGTTCCTGATTCGCTGATCGAGGTGGAGGATGAGTAACTATGCTCTCTGACATTAGGGTTGTAAACAACCTGGGATCCGAATCTCCCAAAGAAACTCTCAGAGACAGTAAGGCGCCAGAGATGACCATTTATTAGGGTGGCTGGTGAATCTCAGCCTTGGGAGCTGTTCCTTATCAGGAAACTCTATCAGCTAGAAAAACACCTTAAATGTGAACCAAATGGAATGGCCTCTCTGTATCCAGCCCCACTGAGATGAGGGAGAGAGGGACTGGTAAGGGAGCAGCAAATTTAATTCCTGTATTTTTAATAAGCCTTGCCGCTACAGCACTTACAGTAGGAAGCTGCGAACATTCTCGAACCTGCTGGCTACCTCAGCGATCATCAGGATACCACTGCACAAAGAAGGGTGGTATGAAGTTAATGACAAAACAATGTTAGGCTGCCCACAGAAAACTAAGTTCTTGTAAAGGCAGACAAACTCCTTTGGCAGGTACTCTTAAACATGATACATAAGTTCTTAAATGTTTCAGAGGCTTTCAGTAGACAACCCTTATTTTTAATTGAATTGCCAATTCATCAATCAATGAAGTACTGACAAAACCTACCACACAAAAAGTTCACATTGTAATAGGACAGCTTTATCAGACCTAAAGTTTAAAAGAATACAATAAACTTTCATTCTCTTTGTACTGAAATTCATTCAAGGGGAGGTTTTGATCATAAATATTTAAGAACACTGCTCTGTTTTCCTGAGAAATTTAATTTGTGAAGGAAATTCATCTGTAAGACACTTTTCTCCACCAGTTAACATAACCAGTTTTGGGCATAAATTTAAAAAGTATTTATACAGTAACAATGCCTTGCCAAAGTATTCAGACCCTTTATACATTTTCTAATGTTGCTAGATTAAAAATGATACTTAAATATTTTTTCCAATCAGTATTTTTATTGCAAACTCACATGCTCAAACATGAAAGACAAAATTAGTTATTTGTCTGCAAATATCTTTAAAAAGTGAAAAACTGATATGTGCTGCTTGCATTACAGCCACCTTTTGCCACAATAACGGCTTCAAGTATTTCATTGCAGGTGTCTACCAGCTTTACACTCTGGGTAGTGATGTTTGCCCATTGCTCTTGGCAGATTTTCTCCAGCTGATTCAAGTTTCTGGGAGAATGCTTGTGGACCACAACTTTCAAATCATGCCATAGATTCTCAATGGGGTTGAGGGCAGGTCTTTGACTGAGCTACTCAAGGTGATTCACCTTTTTATTCTTAAGTAACTCCAAATGGTGAATGGTGAATATTCTCACAAGTTTCAGTTTTTTAGCAGACTGCAACAAGTTCGCTTACATTATTTCCATGTTCTTTCCTCCATTTCTTTTTCTTTCAATTTTAAAAAGATTTCCAGTCCCTGTTAATGAGAAGCATCACCACAGGATGATCTGTCTTTGTCTCATCTTACTACAAAACCCTTTCCAAAATCTTAGCTGGATACTCTTGTGAAATCTGGCAAACTTCAGAGCGGTTTTGTGATAGTTCTTTTTTAATAACAGCTCCTTTCTTGCACCCTCTGATACAGGCCAGAGCTCTTGATTTGATTTGATAAGGTCAGGTCAGGTCAGGTAAGGTAAGATTTTATTGTCCCCTGAGGGAATTTTTTTATGGACACTCAGCACTCCTGTACATTTAAATAGAATGCAAACAGAGAAAAACATTGCACATTATTCTATTACAAAAAATAAGAAAAACATTGCACATGTACAGTATAACACATAACATCATGTAACATTTATAACACCTCACAAAACATATTGCACTCAAGTGGGTGGTAAGAGAAAAAAATGTGTTTATCCTTGACATTTGCATTGACAGATTTAATGGATAGTGGAACAAAGGAAGTGTTGCCAGAAGGAAGAAGTTGATATTCAGAGTTGTGGATGTGGGAAGGATCTGATATAATTTTTCCTGCCTGTTTGATTATGGATTTTTCACAGATTGTCTGCAGGGAGGGATGCTGTTTCACTCCCATGACCTTCAAAGCTGTCTGGATGAGGCGGGTAATTTGCGATTTTAAATGAACTGATAGATTACCAAACCACAATGTAATACCATCTCTGATAATGCTCTCGATTACAGCACAGTAAAAGTACTCTTAAATGTTACTGCATTACTTTCTGTCTAACCCCAAACACTCTTAGTCTTCATAGGAAATATAAGCGCTGCTGAACTTGGGAGCAAACACTCTCAACTTGAGTAGTCCAGCACAGGTTACTGTCTATGCGTACACCTAAGTTTTTATATGAGTCGACTTGAGTGATGCAGTTGATTGAAGCACCTTTACTTCACTCTCAATCACTGAACTCTTTAGGTCTTCCAAAGTAACTGTTGGCCTCTCGGTGGCTGAGAGTCTCCTTGTTTGGATGCTCAGTTTTGATGAACAGCCTTTTCTAGGCAGTGTCTGGGTGGTGTAATGCCATTCCACTTCCTGACTAAACCAGCAGTGCTTACTGGGATATCCAAACAGCCATTTTTGTGCCCCTTTTCCTAATCTATGCACTTTTTAACTTTAACTCCAACTTCCTTAGATGCCCTTTAGCCTTCATTTTTGTACCTTTTCTTCAGATTCACTGCCTGACAAATGATCCAGAAACAGACTGGGGTGACAGTCACTTCAAAGTTGCACAGGCAGAAGCCAGTGGTAACACATCTATATCCTCATTAGTTTCTTCATTAGTTTCTTGTGTAAACTTAGAGCTACTTTTGAAAACTTTTAAAGAAAGAAAACACAACATTTCAGCCATGGAGCCTTCTTCAGGTGTGAGAAAGATAAGGTAGTAAGCAAAGGTAATATAGCGGGAGAACAAAGGCTGGGAGAGAGGAGGAGTGAGAGGCGAGAGCAGGGGATAGAAAGAGAGGCCAATCAAGAGGTGTGAAGTCAGAATGGGTGCAGAGAGGTGTGAAATGAAACTTCCAATGAATGGAGAAAATTTAGAAGAAAAGTAGTCTGTCGTTAAGAGAAGGGGGAAGGTGTGATCCTAGCTGCAGGACAGTTTTGGTTTCTGTAGTCTTTCTGATGTATGAGTTCGGAAAACCGTCTTTGAGATGCATCCTGAGCCTCATCAGGAAACAAAATCTAAATGCCCCGGAAGGGATTTGAATGCGTTTTGGGAGGGAGAAAGAGAGGAATCAAGGATTACGGTTTACAGATTGTGGCTCGGATTTGTGTTGCTTTATGGACTTTGGAACTTGGATAGAATAAGTATTAAGAGAACCGATTACGGACTGGGTTTGAAAGATAAACGGATGGAAGGAATGGAGAAGAACTCCTGGAAAATTAAGAAAGAAAAGTGTGGTGTGAGTATACATAAACTTTTCCCACAAAGTTTTTGTTTGTGACACCACAGGTGACTAAGACGTGTCTCTTGAATTTTAGATAAAGTTTGTAACACTTGGCAGAGTAAACACTTCTAGCTTCAAAGCAGAGAGGATGTGTGCTGAGGTCTGGTGGGTCCCTTCAGCAAAAACTAATGTAGTAACGTTTACCTTAGTATACTTAGGTAAGTTGTGGGTTAATGATTGTCAAGGAGCAGTACAGACACACACAATCTAAGATCACATTAAGTGCACAAAGAGAGAGGAAAAAGAAGAAAAAGAATGGGAGGACAGACAGGAGTCTGGATGAGTGTAGACTTGAAACTTGTGCCAGCAAGAGCCCATACTTCATGATCATCCAAACCAAGCCTGACTGGAGTTAAGTATTTGAACCTCACTGGAGAGAGTTGTTCTTGTGTGTTGAGATTGTTCTTGAGATGTTTTATTGTGTGTAGTGTGGTTTGTGTCTTCTCACCAAAGCTGTGCAAGAGAACAAAAATTAATGTGCCTCCAATTACACCAACCATTTGGGTATATTATAGTGAAATCACAGTTGGGGGGGGGGGGATATAAACAATTTATTTCACTTATTTACCTAAACTGCTTGGTCAAATCCTGATTTTCACAATTTTCTTAAACCCCCATTTGTTTATAAAGTCATTGCCATTTGGAAATGGAAGCAAATATGTTTTGTAGAGTCAGCATTTTCTTCTTCTATCAGAATCTGGTCATACAAAAAGTCTTGTGAGCAGACTAGATTGACCCTGTAATGGTGTTCCAGTGGTTGTGATGTGCCACACTGCACTCTGCCCTCTCCCAGCTCTGCTCTACTAGAGGGCAAAAGAGCGTCCTACCTTATCACCAGCACACAGTTAGCCTCCACCAAAAAATCACCAGTATTTGTCCCCATGAGGGATAGACATCCACCGAGCCATCTAGGAGAGGGATCTGGGAATATACGTACAGAGAAAAGACCTGTGAGAGGAAATGTTCACTGAGACATAAACATGGTGACAGGTGAGGAATCTATTATATTGCATTACTCTGATTGCATTTGCTTCAATAAACGTGACTAAGAAATCTGAAGGATTTAGTTTAAGCACACTAGGGCTGAGTGCAGCCTTCTTCATTTGAAGGGTGAGAAAAGCAGAGGGAGAGGCATGAACATACACTGGCCATGTCACAGACGGTAACAAGATCATTGATGGGCAACAGGTCAAAGGAATGCACTTTGTTTTTCACCCTGCGTGCAATCTTACAATCGCCACAGCCGAAATCAGAAACAACCATTGAAGAGGGCCTGTAAGATGAAGCACAAAGCCATGTTATAAGCAGTCTCTTTTAATGTAGGCACATCATAAGATAATAACAAAAGAAAGGTTTCAAATGAGAAGAGACCGCTTGGTCTGTGAAGCTCATTTGGCTTCTAGTAGTTTATTAATTCAAGGATCTCATTCAGCTGTTTCACTTTTGTGTTTAACTTCAACGAAATGTCTGGTCACTTTGTTTAAGACCCCTCACAACTACAGTATATGTTTCAAACTGCTTCCTGACATCTCCCTTCAATTATCTTTATCATTTTACTTATGTCTCAGGTCTTAAGTTAAGCATTGGTCAGAAAGAAAGTCTTGTCCAGAATTTTAAATATAGTAAGCCCCTGGTTTAATGGATTAATAGGGGGGAAGGGTGTCCTTTATTGCTGAATGTTTGTTAAATCACAAATCACATTTTTTCAGCCTGCAAATACACTATTACATGAGCAAAATGTATACTATATATTCTTTCTGGATCTTTTTACTTTTTTTTTACAATGTTTTTCATTGCACAATAAAGTCAATGAAAATTGGTTTTATAATGTTTCGTGTGTTGCATACAAAACAAACACCCAGTGTCAGGAACTGACTTACCTCTATAGCACACTATTGATATTCCTGAATTTTAAACTGATGTTTATATAATTATAGCTTATTTTATTACTTGTAATAAACATAATAACAGTATTTCCCTGTTATTGCTGGAAAGTCTGGTATATCTTATTTTACAGACAAAATTCCTTTTTAGCAGATTTTGTCCAATGAATCCGAGTGTCACGCCCAGTACACCTAGAGGGCCCTCTACTTCTGTCCTGTTCCTAGTTCCCTGTGATTATTCATGTCTTTCTGGTGTGTCTTGTTGTGTATCCTATTTACTTCCTGTTTCTGCTCTGCTCCTCGCTCAACATTGACGTTCGGATGTCCTGAGACCCGCCTAGCACCAGGTCACTCCTGTCCGTGGCCTGAGGGCATAGGTTAATATACGGCATTTCCTGAACAGCTGAGCCTGGGCTAACCCCCTTCTTGCCGCTACGCATAGGGTCTTTATCGCTCTCCTGCCATTCCACTGTTCGTCTCTTCAGACTTCCATGACACCGAGAACTGTTAAAACCAAGGGCTTACTGTATTCCTGTCAGATCTCCTATGCTAAAGACTAAATAGATTCAGTTTCTTTCACCTGACTGTGTAAAACCATCTGAGGCCAGGAATTAAACTTTTATTCTTTGAATTAATTATAGCGCATCAATGCATTTTTTAATGTGGCTACTACAACTGTATAGAGTACTCTAAAAAAAGTATATTTTAAAAGTAATTAAATCAGTTGTCGTAAGTCGATTCCTCAAGCTCAGTTCTTATTTTGAACTTTGCAAATGTGCCAAATTGACCGACTACATCAGAATCAAGATCATTTACTTGTAACACAGAGCACAGTGGACCTAGTCCTGGATTTTCTGGATCTTTTAGAGAGGTGTTCAATATGTGGAAGCAAGCAAAAGTTAATGCACACTAAAAAAGGGATATGAATGAAAACTAACAGTAGACTGTAGCATTCTATCATTTCAAAGACTGTCAAAAGTCCAAAAACTTAATCAAGTATTTCCATTAAAAAATAAATGCAGATAGCAGACATAATGCTTTAAAACAGGACAAAAAAATTGTCAACCAAGTAAATGACCACGTAGTCAACGTACACTATTTACCGTTACACTTGCTCTTTAAAAGGGTCTTCTAACAACAAAAATTTAATCTTGCAAATATTTCCCTTCATTTCAGATAGTCTTTTATTTTTGTATACTTTAGAAAGGATCCAGAAATCCACATAGTTTTACTGTCCCAGAAATACTACAATGATATCTTATCACTGGAAAAGCATTATAGCAGCAATAAACTGCAATAGGATATTTTCAACCCACACTCCACTCTGCACCCTGAACAGAGAACCTTGACTTCTCCTAAAGGTTCCCTTACTTCACTTACTTGTTGCAGATATAGCTGATGATGGAGTCAACTGGATTGCTTGGCCATCGCTCCACTTGTGCAGTGAATCCCCGATGATCGAAGGCTGTTGAAGGCTTGACGTTCCTGCTGGAATATTCTGTAGGCCTCCTGGCTGGTGGAGGTGTACAGCTGCTCATTAATGTAACGGAAACGTGCAGATTTCAGCTGTTGTTCCATGCAAGCTAGCAAGGCAGATGTTACTTTCTTCTCCTTTTTCTCCTTTTGGCTCATTCTGGACCCTGTTCTCTTAGATTCCAGCACCTTGCGTATCGTCTGCAGTTTGGCTTGCTGTTTTTTTAGATCTTTTTTCCTTTTCCTTGCTGAAATGGCCCACAAACCACTGGTTTCTATTTCTTCTTCATCTGGCTGAGATTTCAAAGCTGATCCTGCAACACCTCTGAATGCAACTTTTTTGGCTGCTGAGCCCTTGGGTTCTTTTTTCCCTGGACCTTCTCCTCTCTTATTCTGCTCTTGCCATTGGCTGACCTGGAGTGAAGAATGTGTTGTCTTGCTTTCCACACCAGAGTGTTCCAGACTTCATGACACATCTTCTCTAACTACTGAGGCAGTGCTCACTTGTCCATCTTGCCAGTATTTGTTTTTACATTTTCTTTTGTTCTTCATCTCATTCTTCCACTGCTTCCTGCTGACCTTGGACTGGCCCTCATCCTTCTTCAGCTGCTCTGTTTTGCACTCGCCTTATCATTATGCCTAACACCTACACAATCTCAGGAGACACTTGTACAACACTGTTCTCACTTGGAAATCTTGAGAGACTCCTCCTGAAATACTGAACCCCACAAGGAATCATCTTAATTCTGGTGACTTCTAACTATGCCTGGAGTATATTTTTCATAAGTCTTGTCTAAGCCATTCATTTCTTGCCTAGTGAATGAGTTCCTTTTATATACCTGATCTATAAATGTTCTGCATTATGTACTATATGCATTAATCACTTCAGTCACTGGGTTGAAGTGGACTAACTCTGTCTGAAAAAATGAATGGGAAATCTTTCAATTAAAAAATGTGATTAATGACTCACAGGCTTTTCTCTTTTTCTCCACTGGACCCTCATCCTCTTCATTATCCTTGACCTCTGTCTTGGCAGTCTTCCGGTTCTTCCGGACTCTTTTTGTTTTCTTCTTGCCAGCTTGCGGAGCCTTGTCCATTTCACTGTCACTGCTACCTTCTTTGCAGGGACTGCTCCAGTCTGGGACTGAACCTCGAGTCTGCGGTGTCCGCAAGAAGCTCTTTCTTATCCCCGCTGCCTAAGTACAGAAAGACAGGGGTATACACAGCTCTCATAATCTCACTTAACAGAACAATACTAACAGTTGACCAGACATCAGAACTCTAAATACACATACATTTAATTGCTAATTGCTGCATCTGGTATGAGTTTCCTTGTCGATTTTCTGCAAAATGCAATTAATAAAAAGTTGCCTGAAATTATCAATCCAAAACTGGCTGACCTGAGGCTCTAGAGCTTCCTCTCACGTGTGCCAACAGAGGCCAAAAGAGAGATAAGCTGCCTTCTAAACTACATAGAATACAATCTAAGCTTTAATCTCTCTCTGCAGACCCAGATAGCACAGAATAAATGGGAGCTGTAATATTTGTGTGTGTCAGCAGTGAAACTGCATGTTGATTGGTGGAGGACAGAGCAGGAATAACGGGTTGCTCAGGGTAACAGGCTATGGTGAATGTAGGAGTTAACGGGTTCGGAGTGTTGTAACAGACAAATAAGTTCTGGATCCCGAGATGAAGTTAAACAGATGAGTTTTATTACATGCAAGAAACAATAAAACCGAAGTATTGTTCGAATTCCCGGTACAAAACTTCCAGTTTATATAGCCCTTTTCTGCCGCTTCTGACCATGGTAATGGGAAGAGGTCACGGTGTTCGGAGAGTTCACAGACTTTGGCCAAATGGTCAGTGTTAGGTTTCCTTCCTTGGGTAGGGGGGGTTTCTAGCTGGCATCTGGAATCCTTATCAGTTATCCCCCTTTCCTGCCATAACTCTAAGCCTGGAATGTCTTGTGTCACAAGAAGTCCAGTCCTTGTGCAGAAAGGAATCAGTTAACCCCTTCTTCACATCTTATATCTTTCTTCAGGAGTTACGAGTTAAAATAAAGAGTTTGTTTGAGTGGCACATCGTCGTCCTGGGTTGTTAATTTCTACACTATATGTGTACAAGAAACAAGACATGGTGTCAGTATAAATAGGATTCACGTCAGGACAAAAGATTTAAAATGAACGTCGCTGGAATTCCTGCACCATGAATGGATTGGGAGGTGAACAACCTGTCCGAGGCTTGGCGCAAATTCAAGCAGCATGTGGAGCTGATGTTTTCAGGTCTGCTAAAGAAGACAGGACAGGAAGAGCAATGCAGTTATCTTCTCCTGTGGGTCGGAGAAAAGGACAGAGACATATACAACACATGGGCACTCGATGCGGAGGAGGCAAGGGTACTCAAAACCTATGATGACTGTTTTGAAGCGCATGTTATGCCTAAAACAAATGTTATAGTTGCTCAATATAAATTTCACGAGAGAGTACAGGGAGCTAACGAACCATTCGATCAATTTGTAACAGAGCTGCGGCTCCTTGTGAAAGACTGTAATTACGCTGATAGCAAGGAGATGGTAAGAGATAGCATCGTTTTCGGAATACATTCACCGAGAGTGAGAGAAAAGCTGTTGAATGTTGATTCTGAATTGACACTAGACAGAGCCATGGACATCGTTAGGTCTCACGACTTGCCAAGAAGGGCCAAAAAGAGTGTGGCTACTGCGGAAATTAGGCTCACGGCGAACAGGACGTTTGCCCGGCAAAAGGCAAGCAGTGCCTTAAATGTGGAAAATGTAACCACTTTGCAAAAGCGTGCTGCTCCAGACGAGGGAAAGGAGAACTCTCCGTGGCAGAGAATAAAGCAAGCGGTGAATCCAAAAATGTGGAGCTGTACGTCGATTCAGTGTCACATGAAAAACAGACCTCTGACACTGAACAGATTTTTGTAGACATTAAAATAAATGCACAAAAAGTTATAAAGTTTCAGTTAGATACAGGTGCTCAAGTTAACGTCATTCCTCTGCATGAATATGACAAGTTTTAAAGTGATGTTGTGCTACAGCCCACTACTTGCAGACTGTCAGGTCTTGTACTTGAAATGCAAGTACAAGGACAGAGAAATGTGTCTGGACTTTTATATTGTAGACACTCATGCACCTCCAGTACTTGGACTAAAAGCATGTTTAGACATGGACTTTATTAAACTAGTCTTATCTGTGACCACCCCTACCACTGAGACAAAGCCAATCTTACAAGATTTTGCAGATGTCTTTACAGGAATTGGGCTTTTTGTGGGTGAGTGCACTATCCACCTCAAACCAAACGCAGTTCCTGTAGTATACCCACTGAGACGCATACCACTTGCACTGCGGAGCCGTCTTAAGGAGGAGTTGCACAACATGGAGAAGTCCGGCATCATTGCCAGAGTCACAGAGCCAACGGAATGGGTTAATGCACTTGTGGTGGTGGAGAAACCTCGCACAGGTAAGCTCCGAGTATGCCTTGATCCAAGGGATCTGAACAAGGCTATCAAACGCCCACACTACCCCTTACCAACGTTTGATGATATTACGACAAAGCTGGCTGGAGCACGCTACTTCAATGCCCTGGATGCTAGATCAGGTTACTGGGCTATCAGGCTCACAGAAGAGTCATCAAAACTAACCACATTCAACACGTTGTTTGGGCGCTACAGATTCCTACACTTGCCCTTTGAGGTAATTTCAGCCCAAGATGAGTTTCAGCAGAAAATGGTTGAGACATATGAAGGCCTCGAAGGCGTTACAGCGATTGTGGGTGAAATCTTGGTCTATGGGAGAACCAAGGAGGAACATGACAAGAACCTTCAGACTATGCTACAATGGTCCCGAGAGTGAGGAGTCTGACTCAACCCAGAGAAAAGCATGATCTGCGCCACTGAAGTCAGCTACTTTGGACATCTCCTTATCATGGATGGGATCAAGTCAGATCCAGCTAAAATCACTGCTGTGAAGGACATGGAACCTCCCAAAAGACAAAGGAGAGCTTGAAACAATACTAGGCATGGCAAACTACTTAGCAAAATTTTCCCCTAGCCTGTCTGACATCAACGCCCCACTGCGTCACCTACTAAAAGAATCCAGTGAGTTTGCTTGGGATGCACAGCAGGAAAAGGCTTTCCAGAAGATGAAGGACCTTATCACTAGGGAACGAGATCCAGTTCTAGCATACTTTGACCCCAACAAAGAGCTCCGACTTCAAGTGGACGCATCGCAGCATGGTTTGGGTGCTGTTCTGCTGCACGAAGGTAAGCCAATTAGTTATCCATCTAAATCCCTAAAGTGAAACAAATTATGCTCAGATCAAGAAAAAGCTATATGCATATATGTTTGGATGCAAGTATTTCCATCAGTGTGTCTATGGTCGTCACGTTGTTGTAGAAAGTGATCACAAACCACTGGAATCCATCATGAGAAAGCCATTAGCAGCTGCACCCCCTAGACTACAGAGGATGATACTACAGCCCCAGAGGTATGACCTCACAATCCTCCATTGCCTAGGGAAGAGCATTCCTGTCGCAGACACGCTCTCCAGGAGGTCACTATCCTGCCAGGACAGCCTCAGTGAAGGAATGGATGTGCAAGTACACACAGTTTGTAGCAGTCTACCAGTGAGCAACACAAAGCTGAATGAAATACATGCAGGAACTGCAAAAGATGCACAGCTCGCAAAGCTGAGAAAAACTGTACAGGAAGGATGGCCTAAGGAGAGGAGAAGGTGCCCCCGGAGCATTACTGAATTTTGGAATCAAAGAGATGAACTCTCACAGATGAATGGCATCCTTTTCAAAGGTGAAAAAATCATTATTCCTGCCTCACGCAGAGCAGAGATGTTGTCACTCATTCATACAGGGCATACAGGTATGGAGAAGTGTAAACAGAGAGCCTGTGACATCATGTTTTGGCCTGGGATGTGTAAACAAATTGAAGAAATGATTTGAAAATGTTCCATTTGTCTTGAATACCGCCCAGCACAGGTAAAAGAGCCCATGATCAGCCACAGGATACCAGACAGGCCATGGCAAGTTATAACAACCGACCTTTTCACTTGGGACAATAAAGAGTACATGATTACTGTGGATTACTATAGCAGGTACTTCAAGCTTGACAGGCCAGGCTTTACAGTACCACATCCACAGCTGTAATACATAAGCTGAAAGCAGCTTTTGCCAGACATGGCATCCCAGAGTCTGTGATATCTGGCAATGGCCCCAAATACACATCCGCCGATTTTGAAACTTTTGCTAGTGCATGGGGATTCACCCACATTACATCAAGCCCACATTATCCTCAAGGTAATGGCCTTGCAGAGAAATATGTGCAAATTGCAAAAGCCCTGATGGAAAAGGCCAGAGCTGACAAAAGAGACCCTTACCTCAGTCTCTTAGAGTAACGGAACACCCCAATTGACAACTTCAAATCCCCAGCACAGCTACTGATGAGCCGTTGCCTGCGTTCAATACTCCCAAACACCAACCAGCAACTTCAGCCCCAGACCATCCACTACAAGGATGTACTTGTGATGATGACACAGAGGCAGCAGCACCAGCAAAGGTATTACAACAGGTCAACCAAACCACTCCTCTACTGCAGGAAGGAGACATTTTCTGCATCCAGGAAACTGACCGATGGAAACCAGCAGTCGTCATTCAGCCAGCCAAAACTGAGAGATCATGTTATGTGCGTACTGCAGAAGGTCGGGTGTACAGAAGAAACTGTCGCCATCTGCTCAGTACAAAAGAAATACACAATGCACACACTGACACGAGCTCTGACTGTGATGAGCAGTGCAACCTCCAGTACACAAACGCTGAACCACTCATCCCAGAAGTGCCAAAGGAGGCAGATTCACACTCCGCCTATTACCAGACTAAATCCATATGCGTGATGCAGTTTTAAACTGAGGTTCTTCACTCAGGAACTCCATATTTCCTAAAAGCTACAGAATAGCAAGCTCTCTTAGCAAGATTCAAATACTGAGCTCCAATCAGCAAATTTCAGATGATCTTGAAGTAGAGACTTGCCTGGCACAAGTTAAAAGTTCCATCTGTTTTCTCTTTCTTGTGGTGCCTGTTTTTCCCTTTTCATCTCATATGGTGTCTTTCTGGACTTTTATTGACACTTAATCATTTACTCAGAACGTAATTAAGATAAACCAGGGTACATTTTGACTGCTTTGATCACAGGATCTGGACTCCCTACATCCCTCCTGATTTGAATCTGGAAATGTGTACACGACTAGGTGTTAGACACTCTATCTAGAGTCTTAGACACTGCAATTGTCATCTACCTCAGCCTTTACAATATTTACAAAATGCTCATTTTATTTATTTTAACACAAACAATTTTAATATGAATATGTCAAGGATGATGAGCCCTAAATGCTGGAACCTCTTTTAAATGTCAGCTTTGTAGCTGACTGACAGCACCACCAGGTACCTTGAAGGGTGCAAATACCCGTGTATTAGGCCCTCAAAGACTGTTGCCTATCAATTCAATTAGAGGTGCTTTATTAGCATGACCAATGGGTATAATAAGTGTTGCCAAAGCAAATAAAAATAAAATGAACATGAAACAAAACTAAAAATAAAATCTATAGACATATTACAGACATTTACAACAAAGTCTTATCATAAAATATTATGTATACTGTAAACATATTGAGCATTATTGGGAGACAGGCTCACTGTTCCTCAGGCTGTGACAGGAGATCACATACTGGGCTGTCAGTTCAACAGAGTTCTCCCCTCCCTCTCCCAGTAGGATTGGGACCTGTTGTGATTCTGGTAGGTGTGGGAACTCTGAGATTAGATTTCTGAATTTAGGGAAGAATGTTTCTCTAATCCCAGAATATCTGTCACAGTGCAATAGGAAGTGCACCTCTGTCTCTGTCACTGAGCCTGTACTTCGTCAGGGTCTGTTTCTTTTTGCTGTCTCTTAGCTTGGTCAAATATTTGGCAAGTGTGTAAAAGCTTTACCCCGTGTGAGGATCAAACTCACAACCTCCAGATTATGGAGACTGATGCTATAGCTACTGCACTAACGAGGCACTGATCTGTCACTGAGAACACTGCTGAGAAAAATGCTAGTTTGTTTTATTCTGTTTCTAGAGCAAAAATGGGGAGTTTTCTCCATTTTATGGCCACTTTGATATGGTGTCTCTACCTTTAACATATTAGTTCCTGTGCTCTACATTGATCAGATCTCAGACTGAACATCCCCAAGCTTGTAACTGAACAGCTCAGTGTCCAACTACCAGCCCCTCTACTGAGTATACTGGGTTTCTCTAAACAAAGGGAACGAGAGGGGAGGAACCTGATTGAGAGCAAAGGTGTCTTTTCAATTATGTTAATTTCCAATTAAAATATGACCTTTGTCAGGAATTGATTATTTCAATTTTTTTGGGTCAGAGACTAAATCTTTCCACCCTTGTAGTTTAATCAGATATTATATTAGCTGAGCTGGGAGTGACTCATGTAACATATGGATTTTAATACTGTGGCATTACACAGGGGCGTGTTCACTATGGAGACAGCCCTGGATTATGGGCAGCTCTCAGTCATGAAGTGTTAAACTCACAAGACTATAAACACTCCCAGAGCAGAGCATGTGCTGCCAATGCAAAGTGTCTTCCTTAATGAATTTGCCAAGCTGAGCTGTAAACACGTTTGTGCACTGTGAAGTTCTGTGAAGAAATGTCTGCTGGAACTTGGTTCTGCCTCATTATGCACAATAAACACAACTTCATAGCAGGAATATTCCAGGAGTCCCTTTTGTTAACAAACCTGAGGGCTCAGTTTACCTCACGTTTTCCTGCAGATGTAGTTCGTGTTATCTGATGGCATTCAGTTTGTGATCTAATGTATTCTAATGACTTGATATATTCTAATATATCTTTACGGAGATATTTTGTCATTGTTTTGGTTAGTGCTGCCTATCAGGCAACACCAGGTTAAATTATAAAATGTAATGAAGTTTCTCTTGTAGTTGCAGAGTAATTCCAGTAGACGTCACTGTTGCAAACTAGAAATACACTGACTTCCAGCTTCGTTCAATACTGTGGTTGCAGAGTCTCCTCCACATCTCTCACTTTTGTGTCTGACTTTTGTCAGAGTGGCTCATCTCAGTCAACAAACAATGATACAAAATAGACTTCAGATCCAAACACAGATCACATTTCTGATTTTTGGGTTAAATACTGATAAGCATCAGATTTAGTATTGTATATTGATCTATTTATGTATATTTATATATATATATACTGTAGTGTGCTGCATTGTAGTTATCAATAAATGTTACTTGCAAAAAAGGAAACTGCACGTTTAATGGTGTAGTGTAGATGTGAATACATTTTTTACTGATTGACAACTGTTAGATGTTTGAAGGCCACATTGTCTCACAAATACCTACTGTAAAACAAGCTAGTTGTAGGCAGACAGGATTACAGTATTTAGATACAGTATACATTTCTTGTACAGTCTACATTTAAAATCTAAAACCTCATTGTTTAAACCAGTCATCTACAATTCCCATGACATGTGAAGCATCCTGGAAACACTCCTGCAGTCAAACTACATGTGTGGTACCAGCCGCACATTTCAGATACTGAATGAGAAGTTTAAACACTGCAGAAGGAACTAAAACAAACAAAAGGCCACAAAGAGATTTAAATGACACCACCAGGCTTGAGGGCGCTCTGTACCTGGTTTGTCAGAGAAACACAGAGACAGTCTGAGAGGAGCTGGACCCAGGTGGTGAAAATAAATAAATTTCAACTCTCCCATCTGAGATTCAAATTCCTCCCAACAACACAACAACTGACAGATTTTCCCCCACTCCTCTCTCTAAGATGAGATGTGTATTAAAAATCAATTTGATATGAATTTGGTATGTATTTCTACAATGTGAACTACTATACAGAGTGTCTCGTCCCGATCTCAGTCCCCTCAAAACTCTCAGAGCCCAGGGTCAGCACAGCTGCAGGGAGAGGTCCCAGTCACAGCCCCAGAACTAGGAATCTTCAGGGAGCTCAGGCTAATGGAGTGATGATCTCCAGGCTTTGGAACAGGATCAGGATGCCTGGCTCCCTAGGAAGAAAGAAAAAGGCTTTGCTGGGGAGCAGGAAGAAGACTGAGAAGAGGGAAAGAAAAATAACCAAGACAGCCCGAGAGAAAGGGGTGAGGAAAAGAAAAGAGTCTGGCCTAATAAAAGAGACTGGCAAGGGCTGTACTCAGACTATAAAACATTCTGCAAAACTGTTGGGATTCAGAGCACCACAGGGATACACCTTGTGTGTGTCCTTGGTGTTCTCTGGAAAAGGCCCTTTTTGATTTGAATTAAAACCCATTTCAAGCCAATGCTAAACTGCGTTGTGACTTCTTGCAGTTTAGTGAGTACAATCATCTCCAGCTCTGAGTTCAATTGCAACGAAAAAACGTGCAGAACAAATGTGGAGTTCAGTTGAACTTGTTCTTAATCCAGTTCCCAGGGCTCGGCGTTGCTGTACTAATTAGCACAAACTGCAGGGGACTGTGCATCTGAACATTTCAATTAATTTGATTAGTGGGTTAATACGTAGGCCACTTTAATATTGTAACACATACAGCCACCATTGGTTGTGAGAGCCGGCTTACCAGCGCGGTGACGTCACCGCCCTACCCTGTGAATAGCAGGGACCGCATCAGCCAGGCTGATGGGAGATTTCCCTTTAGCTCAAGTGGCTGGGTCCCTGTTGAGTGACGCTGAAGGCCCGGGTTTGAGTCCCCGACGGTGGAGGGCCGACCTGAGGTGGCAGCGGCGAGGGCGCATACCCACGTGAACCCGAGAGCGCTACAATATATAATTATTACTTTGTTTTTGTTTATATTTAAACTACATTTTCTGACAGATTATTGTTAGTTTTTAACTTAAGAACTGCATTTAGGCTACAGTTTACCAGATGAGGGTACGTAGCTATAAATGAGATACTCAATTGCTATTAGTCACGAAACAAATAAGAAGCACAGCTGCGCGTTTGAAACAGAACGCTACTGTACTGTTGCGGCTTTAAAACAAGCGAACACATCATTACAAAATTGTGTTTATTGCTAAATTGTTACAAAAGACACCAACTAATGACCAGTAAAGTTAAGTTTTATTTTTAACAGAACTGGAAATTAAACTTATACAATTACTTGAGCAAAAAAAAAAATGTTTATTGTTCCTCTGACCTTCTAAGCATTTCTATTTTTTAAGGTAATACATTTCTTTAACACAGTGTGTTTGCTTACTTTTGAGAACTTTTATTTTACCTTGAAATAAAGTTTTCTCTTTCTCCTCCTGTGTCAGTAGGAGCTTACAGTACGTTTCAAATTAAGTTATTTTGTAGTCAGTTCCAACATCTTCCTTTCAAAGTGGGGAAGAGCTCACTGGCGTGTTGCTCTGCCAAATCGTGTTGGCTGATTGTCTCCCTCTGCCTGGTTATTGGGATCTTCTGCACCCCTCTCCTCTACATCAGCACTCTCCAAACAACTAAACCGGTTTACATGAGTGTCCAGGCCAGAGGGACCTTCGCTGTCAGAGTCAGTCTCGTCTTGTGGTTGCAGAGAATGTCCTTTTTTGTTGGGAACATATCTGAAATGTTTTCTTCGTTTGAGACAGTCGATGATGTTGTAATATGTAAAGACAAGGGATGGTGTTCCTAAGAACTATCATACTGTAAATAATCACTTTTAAGTTGACGAGTTTTTTTCTTTAACGTATGCTTGCATTTGCCTACAGATATTACTCTCGGTACCATCCATCTCCTCATTATCCCTGCTTTCCTCTGATAACCACAATAAAATATTTAACAAATCTATTCAGTTGACTCCCAGACTTTAAAGAACACATTAAAGCTCACACTCCATTTATATAACTATTTGCTTAATTTCTGTTCTCTTCACTCCCTAGGATATCTTGAAATTCACAGCTAGTAATTATGATTGACATTAAACGTACTTTTTAGTTCAGGTGTGGAGACTCCAAGAAGGCTCCATGAACAAAACATTGTGTTTTCTTTCTTCTCTTTTCAGCATGGAATAAACCTATTACTTGTTCCTTTGCAGCCTATGCATGCTGACGCAGCTACCTACCTGAATTATTAGTAAATGACACTTTTGTTAATACTGTAACGCATACGGCCTCCATTGGTTGTGAGAGCCGACTTACCAGCGCGGTGACGTCACCGCCCTTCCCTGTGAATAACAGGGACCGCAGCCGCCGGGCTGATGGGAGATTTCCCTTTGGCTCAAAAGGCTGGGTCCCAGTTGAGTGACGCCAGAGGCCCAGGTTCGAGTCCATGCGGTGGGGGGGCCGACCTGAGGTGGCAGCGGTGAGGGTGCCCGTGTGAACCCTGTAGCATTACAATACACGCGTATTAATAAACTTCATTATTTATAAATGTGATATGAGTGTTAAGCAATTTGAGTTAAATATTGCAATAATTTTCCAAGCAACAGATGCATAAATTCAGTACGTAGTGAGGATATTAATTCGGGAGTCTTTAATGCGATCTAGCGTTACGCCAAGTATGGTACTAAGTTGCTTAAACCATATTAATGCTGGATGTTGGCGTATACACCGGGGTAAAGTTAGCTTGAAGTTCAAAAACGATTTTGGCATGCCTGTAGCGTTTTCACGAAACCTCTTAGAGTTGCGAGAACACTTGCTTTGTCTATAAAATACATTGTGAATGTTTTCTCAGCCTTCACTTTGTCGTTTTTATGACATTTTTTTGACCAAGCACGAATATTCTTTTGTCCATATCTTTGCAATGGAAACACAGAACGCCTTCAACCAAATGCATTTTAAAGACCACGACTTGTGGAAATTTCCACAGCCTCTACATCAAACTATCAGTGAGCTGATTATCTTTTTTTAAACCTCAGGTTTTTCATCGATGCGTAATTACGCACTAACTGGAACCCGGGGGGACCGCTGTGTACACAGCTTCACAACGCGAGAAATACTGCTCAATACGGCTTCGTGCGAAAAACCTGTATATGACCATAGGAAGCAGAACAGCGTAGTCTCTAATTACCCAGACTGTAAGCACGGGAATAAAGCTTTGTTTGATTTCTGAAATCCTTTCTTTATGTCCTGTTTTCATTCAGGTAAGGGTCAACTATATTCACAATACTGCTGACAGCAGAAAGATTCAAATATTCTTTACTCAGCAGCTTATTAAAAACAGCTCCCATGATGTTCAAACTGATTTTTTACACAGAACACTGACACAGCTTTGTGTTCTGAATCTCTTTTTCTCGTGCTTTTATTTAATGTGGCACAATGCACTGGGATAGGGGTATGCTGTTCACAAACCAATAGCATTTAAACCACAGCACCCACAATGCTGCAACCAAGTGTTTTACACACCAGACAGCCCCCCTCACCTAATACAACCTTGCTTTTGGTTGTGGAAATTTTTCTTATTTTTTTATGATTCTTTGAAGATAGCACTATAGGTAATACACTGGAATAGGGGGGTCTTCTTCATGGCTCAATAGCATTTCAAGCACAACAGCCACAATGCTGCAACCAAGTGTTTTACACACCAGACAGCCTCCCTAACCTTATACAACCTTGCTTTGGGTTGTGGAACTTTTCCTTATTTTTTAATGATTTTTTTAAGATTGCACTACAGGTAATACACTGGGATAGGGGGTCTTCTTCATGACTCAATAGCTTTTTAAGCACAACAGCCACAGTGGTGCAACCAAGTGCCTTACACACCAGACAGCCCCCCTAACCTAATACAACCTTGCTTTGGGTTGTGGAACTTTTCCTTATTTTTTATGATTTTTTTGAAGATACCACTACAGGTAATACATTGGGATAGGGGTCTTCTTCATGACTTAATAGCTTTTTAAGCACAACAGCCACAGTGCTGCAACCAGGTGTTTTACACACCAGACAGCCTCCCTAACCTTATACAACCTTGCTTTGGGTTGTGGAACCTTTCTTTATTTTTTTTATTTTGAAATTTATGATTTTTTGAAGATAACACTACAGGTAATACACTGGGATAGGGCGGTGCTATTAATGAGTCAAAAGCTTCATCACAACATCTGAAAATTTTAGATTTGACATTCTTTTTGTTTCCCATGTTTTCTTTTAGTTTTTTCCTAATTTCACATTTTAAATAAGCTGTATCTGTAGCAAATCACAATAAAGGTGTGGTATGCGGTCTTGATGACGTGACTATGTAACCATCAGGCACGAAGGAGAGAAAAACAAAAAACTCCAATGGAGAAAAAAAATCTCTGGGGGTCCAAGGCCTGATGGTTGACCTCCCCTCCAGGTCCAGTATATGGGAAATAGTTACTAGAAACAGTTCACATGCACAACCATGCAGATTGACACGGTAAATTCTATTTCATATATTATGTCAGACTAGATGTTAATGTTGAGTGTGTCCCATCCACTGGGTTGAGCAGTACAGGATCTTGAGTTTTGTAGGGACTCATATCGGCTGGGTTCCTTGCTTCAGAAATCCAGGAGGATCCCTTGTCATTGGGTATGGAGCTCGATGTCGACCAAAGGCATCGAAGAGAGAACAGTGGCAGGCATGGTGTGGAGAAAAAAAAATGGGATAGACACAGAAAAAACAATTGGAACGTGGTTGTCTACTTACCCACTTGATATCTATGTTTCTGCACCTCCTAAAGAATTAGATCACTCAGAATAAATAAGACTACAGAGACGATGTAGAAGACTACAGCATTGCTAAATATGCTTGTAGGTATGGGGCATCCTTAATAAGGTCTGACATATATTTCCACAATTTAGGGGCTGTGTGCCTAAATGCTCTGCTACCTGCTCACTATTGTTAACATAATCTGTTCATTGATCTAGACAGCATCCTGCAAATGCCATAATCTTACTGGAAGAAAAGGATCACTTTGGTGTCTAGGCTGTTCTTTTTTGTGAGTCTCCAAGCCTGGAGATGTACATGATATGATATTGAAAGCCAGTGGGGTTCAGACTTCGATGATGTGATTGTGTTTTATTGTTCCGGTTAGAATCATTTTAGCACTGTGCCCTGTCTAAAGGTAGATAGGGTACTGTTTGGGAAACCTAATAATAAGGAATCACCCTAGATACACCTCTATTTGACAGAAGCCAATTTTCTTTTATCTTTCTCACAACGGAGTGGAATTTCTTGATTAATCTATCTTTCTAGGATGGATACAATTTCATCTGGAAATCTTTCACGTAAATCATGTCATGGTGACATACTGTCGATTTACAATACTTTGCACTACTACTGTGATGTTAACAGTGTGTAGTGATCATATTTAAAAGGGACTGTGTTGTGTTATGATTAACTTTTTTACTGTTTTCATACAGACTTTGTTTGGTTTCTGGCAATAGATAACAAATGGTTTCTAGTGATTTTGTGTTCTAGTGTTTTTCATTATTTTTTCACAAAGTGTCTGAAAGTTTACTCTTACCCAAGATAATTTTTGGGGGGGATATTGAAACTTGTACTTACGTGTCTTTTGGAGGCAAATTCTGCTGAGAACACATTGACAGTCTTCTTGAGTTTCCAACATGTCTATTATGTAATGCTTGGGAGTAGGGGGTGGTTGCTCACTCATCAACAGTGCCTGAAATATAAAACCGTAAGAAGGGTTACAAACTGCAAAGGATCCAAAGAGTATAAATGGGTCACAGATCAAGATCTAAGTATTTGCAGAATTTGTCAGATCTCTCTTAATCAAACTCCTTTTTTCTTATTTTGTGTTTTTACAGCAAGACATTATATTGTTTCTGTGCTAAATGGCAAGCTCTTTTAGGAGTTCATGGTCATGCCTTTGTTTCTATATTATTGGAAAGAAACCTAGTAATTGATTTGATGCATCCATATCTAATCATCAATCTGACACACAGTAATTCTATCTTTGAGATGCCTGTGTCATGTAATAAATTGCACAGATTATCCAGATTATCAGAAATCTTTTATGTGTGCCTTCTTTGGTGTGTTTTTTGAAAAGTTATCTCTAATTTATAGAACCATTAATGCCAGAAGATAACCCTGCAATCCAAACTTCTTAACAATAACAAACAATAATAACGTCCACTGAAATATGTCATCCTATGTTTCTGTTGAATCTAACACTAAATGTCCTGCTTAATAAACCCTTTCATAGTGATAGTTTGCATGCAGAGCATACTCACCAAACTGGGGTTGGCAAAATGTACATATCCACGTTACTTCATTCTTTGCGCTTTCATACTCTTCTTTTGAGATGCACAATTCATGGAACCAGTTTTCACAACTGTCACACTGAATCTACACAGACAGTAAACCTTATATCAGTTCAGCTATCACATTTCACTGGCATGTTTTGTTATTATGTGCGTACATTACACATACATTACACATACAGATAGAGATGATGTTCACTTATCCAGTTTGTCTGCTGCACCGGTGTTTCTCCACACATCAGACACATGTCCTGGAGAGGAGCTATAATAAACATGCCAAAAAGATCAATTTTTCCAATGTTGTAATCTACAGATCATTGTTGCATAATTGAAGACAGTTTGATTGAGACCTTTTCGTATGCACTTTCCTGATTTGGTGTTCTAGTGCTTCTTAAACTGCACATTGTCATGTCTCAGAATACTCCTGTCAACACCTGTTACCCTTTTTTGGGTCAGCGTGTGTTGCTATGACTTTAAGGGGGCACATGATAACAGCTATGTTCAACCAGCTTGTTTCACTATGGGCAATCAAGACCCACACTTTTCCCAGACAATGGTTGTGTCAACCATGGCAAAGGCCAAAGTGTCATTGAATTTTAACTGTGCGAAATGTGATTTAATTTTCATCTCTGTGTTAGATAGTACAAAAAGAATACCCAAATGAGTTCTGCGTATAAATAAATTGAGAATCTTTTTTTCATTTAGACTTGTTACACAGACAGAACATACTTCAGGAAAACAACATACATACTTAGGCAATGAGGATCAAATGGTACAATACCTGAAGCTTCAAGAATTCTGATTGACAGGTCTTCCCGCAACTTTCTTATTTCTTTGGCGCTGCTGTTCATCTTGATGTATGTTGGAATATCTGGGAAACTCTTCATGATGTTTGCGCCCATCTAACAGACAAAAGTTTGTCACAATTATTATTTCCCTAAAAATATCTCATACAATAGTTTTGAGACAATCCAAAATTTCTGCATGGAAAGGTTATGCTGACCTGCATCACAACGACCCCACAGCTTGAGGCATCTGCTTGCCTGGTGTGACCAATCACGCTTGGTTGGCAGTTGATATTCAACCAGTCTTCTTTTCCTAGGATGTTCCTTTGCATCTTGAAAAAGTCCCTGTGAATCAAAACAATAGGTTATTGATAAATGAGGAAATATTTGTCATGCTGAATTTGAACCTGAAATGTATGTGTGCCCATGCAGTGTTTCACCACAAAACCAATGCTCAATTTCTTACCTGAACCTTTTTGCCACTGCAATGGAGTCTGCCATCTCGTCACTCCCCATAGGGTCGACCACAAAGACTCTCTGGGATGGAGCATACAGATACTGCAAGAAACAAATGGCCCATCATCAGACATGAAGTTGCATTTAATGTGGGGCCAGACACACAGGTAGTTTCAGGAATTTTATGTTGTGAAAACAAAAGTTTTTAATATTTGAATATTTTATATATATAATATTTATATTTATATATTATTTAACATTTAATATTTTGCAAACCTTGGCAAAGACAGTCAGGAAATGACCTAACAGTACTTTTTTTCCTACATGACACTTTGACCTGCTTGGTTGTCTGTTCATTACACAGCAGTATTCACAATAATAATTTAGGAAAAGTGCATTGTCACCATTGCCTTGGATACTCACTATCCATGTCCGCCTTTTTTAACAGGAGAGGAACACATACATTGTGACTTTGTATTTTTTTTAGATGCAACAGGGATAATCACTTGAACTGTGTAATGGTTCCAAGTCTAATTATAAACCTACTCTGTTTTGGAGTTCCTGCACCACACTTACCAACAATTTCCAATGGACACCAGTGTTAAAAAAGCTAATTATGGCTTCATAGTTTTCAAAGTTGACCTGTAATGAAAAGAATGACAAGATTAGCACAACAGGCTGCCTCACATGGATGGTGTGCTACCTTTGAATTTTGATTTCTGACTATAAAGGTAGTTTCTTTAGGCAGCACCATGGGCACAGTTGTGACCTGTTTGTGACTGAAATATGTCATCCTATGTTTCTGTTGAATCTAACACTAAATGTCCTGCTTAATAAACCCTTTCATAGTGATAGTTTGCATGCAGAGCATACTCACCAAACTGGGGTTGGCAAAATGTACATATCCACGTTACTTCATTCTTTGCGCTTTCATACTCTTCTTTTGAGATGCACAATTCATGGAACCAGTTTTCACAACTGTCACACTGAATCTACACAGACAGTAAACCTTATATCAGTTCAGCTATCACATTTCACTGGCATGTTTTGTTATTATGTGCGTACATTACACATACATTACACATACAGATAGAGATGATGTTCACTTATCCAGTTTGTCTGCTGCACCGGTGTTTCTCCACACATCAGACACATGTCCTGGAGAGGAGCTATAATAAACATGCCAAAAAGATCAATTTTTCCAATGTTGTAATCTACAGATCATTGTTGCATAATTGAAGACAGTTTGATTGAGACCTTTTCGTATGCACTTTCCTGATTTGGTGTTCTAGTGCTTCTTAAACTGCACATTGTCATGTCTCAGAATACTCCTGTCAACACCTGTTACCCTTTTTTGGGTCAGCGTGTGTTGCTATGACTTTAAGGGGGCACATGATAACAGCTATGTTCAACCAGCTTGTTTCACTATGGGCAATCAAGACCCACACTTTTCCCAGACAATGGTTGTGTCAACCATGGCAAAGGCCAAAGTGTCATTGAATTTTAACTGTGCGAAATGTGATTTAATTTTCATCTCTGTGTTAGATAGTACAAAAAGAATACCCAAATGAGTTCTGCGTATAAATAAATTGAGAATCTTTTTTTCATTTAGACTTGTTACACAGACAGAACATACTTCAGGAAAACAACATACATACTTAGGCAATGAGGATCAAATGGTACAATACCTGAAGCTTCAAGAATTCTGATTGACAGGTCTTCCCGCAACTTTCTTATTTCTTTGGCGCTGCTGTTCATCTTGATGTATGTTGGAATATCTGGGAAACTCTTCATGATGTTTGCGCCCATCTAACAGACAAAAGTTTGTCACAATTATTATTTCCCTAAAAATATCTCATACAATAGTTTTGAGACAATCCAAAATTTCTGCATGGAAAGGTTATGCTGACCTGCATCACAACGACCCCACAGCTTGAGGCATCTGCTTGCCTGGTGTGACCAATCACGCTTGGTTGGCAGTTGATATTCAACCAGTCTTCTTTTCCTAGGATGTTCCTTTGCATCTTGAAAAAGTCCCTGTGAATCAAAACAATAGGTTATTGATAAATGAGGAAATATTTGTCATGCTGAATTTGAACCTGAAATGTATGTGTGCCCATGCAGTGTTTCACCACAAAACCAATGCTCAATTTCTTACCTGAACCTTTTTGCCACTGCAATGGAGTCTGCCATCTCGTCACTCCCCATAGGGTCGACCACAAAGACTCTCTGGGATGGAGCATACAGATACTGCAAGAAACAAATGGCCCATCATCAGACATGAAGTTGCATTTAATGTGGGGCCAGACACACAGGTAGTTTCAGGAATTTTATGTTGTGAAAACAAAAGTTTTTAATATTTGAATATTTTATATATATAATATTTATATTTATATATTATTTAACATTTAATATTTTGCAAACCTTGGCAAAGACAGTCAGGAAATGACCTAACAGTACTTTTTTTCCTACATGACACTTTGACCTGCTTGGTTGTCTGTTCATTACACAGCAGTATTCACAATAATAATTTAGGAAAAGTGCATTGTCACCATTGCCTTGGATACTCACTATCCATGTCCGCCTTTTTTAACAGGAGAGGAACACATACATTGTGACTTTGTATTTTTTTTAGATGCAACAGGGATAATCACTTGAACTGTGTAATGGTTCCAAGTCTAATTATAAACCTACTCTGTTTTGGAGTTCCTGCACCACACTTACCAACAATTTCCAATGGACACCAGTGTTAAAAAAGCTAATTATGGCTTCATAGTTTTCAAAGTTGACCTGTAATGAAAAGAATGACAAGATTAGCACAACAGGCTGCCTCACATGGATGGTGTGCTACCTTTGAATTTTGATTTCTGACTATAAAGGTAGTTTCTTTAGGCAGCACCATGGGCACAGTTGTGACCTGTTTGTGACTGAAATATGTCATCCTATGTTTCTGTTGAATCTAACACTAAATGTCCTGCTTAATAAACCCTTTCATAGTGATAGTTTGCATGCAGAGCATACTCACCAAACTGGGGTTGGCAAAATGTACATATCCACGTTACTTCATTCTTTGCGCTTTCATACTCTTCTTTTGAGATGCACAATTCATGGAACCAGTTTTCACAACTGTCACACTGAATCTACACAGACAGTAAACCTTATATCAGTTCAGCTATCACATTTCACTGGCATGTTTTGTTATTATGTGCGTACATTACACATACATTACACATACAGATAGAGATGATGTTCACTTATCCAGTTTGTCTGCTGCACCGGTGTTTCTCCACACATCAGACACATGTCCTGGAGAGGAGCTATAATAAACATGCCAAAAAGATCAATTTTTCCAATGTTGTAATCTACAGATCATTGTTGCATAATTGAAGACAGTTTGATTGAGACCTTTTCGTATGCACTTTCCTGATTTGGTGTTCTAGTGCTTCTTAAACTGCACATTGTCATGTCTCAGAATACTCCTGTCAACACCTGTTACCCTTTTTTGGGTCAGCGTGTGTTGCTATGACTTTAAGGGGGCACATGATAACAGCTATGTTCAACCAGCTTGTTTCACTATGGGCAATCAAGACCCACACTTTTCCCAGACAATGGTTGTGTCAACCATGGCAAAGGCCAAAGTGTCATTGAATTTTAACTGTGCGAAATGTGATTTAATTTTCATCTCTGTGTTAGATAGTACAAAAAGAATACCCAAATGAGTTCTGCGTATAAATAAATTGAGAATCTTTTTTTCATTTAGACTTGTTACACAGACAGAACATACTTCAGGAAAACAACATACATACTTAGGCAATGAGGATCAAATGGTACAATACCTGAAGCTTCAAGAATTCTGATTGACAGGTCTTCCCGCAACTTTCTTATTTCTTTGGCGCTGCTGTTCATCTTGATGTATGTTGGAATATCTGGGAAACTCTTCATGATGTTTGCGCCCATCTAACAGACAAAAGTTTGTCACAATTATTATTTCCCTAAAAATATCTCATACAATAGTTTTGAGACAATCCAAAATTTCTGCATGGAAAGGTTATGCTGACCTGCATCACAACGACCCCACAGCTTGAGGCATCTGCTTGCCTGGTGTGACCAATCACGCTTGGTTGGCAGTTGATATTCAACCAGTCTTCTTTTCCTAGGATGTTCCTTTGCATCTTGAAAAAGTCCCTGTGAATCAAAACAACAGGTTATTGATAAATGAGGAAATATTTGTCATGCTGAATTTGAACCTGAAATGTATGTGTGCCCATGCAGTGTTTCACCACAAAACCAATGCTCAATTTCTTACCTGAACCTTTTTGCCACTGCAATGGAGTCTGCCATCTCGTCACTCCCCATAGGGTCGACCACAAAGACTCTCTGGGATGGAGCATACAGATACTGCAAGAAACAAATGGCCCATCATCAGACATGAAGTTGCATTTAATGTGGGGCCAGACACACAGGTAGTTTCAGGAATTTTATGTTGTGAAAACAAAAGTTTTTAATATTTGAATATTTTATATATATAATATTTATATTTATATATTATTTAACATTTAATATTTTGCAAACCTTGGCAAAGACAGTCAGGAAATGACCTAACAGTACTTTTTTTCCTACATGACACTTTGACCTGCTTGGTTGTCTGTTCATTACACAGCAGTATTCACAATAATAATTTAGGAAAAGTGCATTGTCACCATTGCCTTGGATACTCACTATCCATGTCCGCCTTTTTTAACAGGAGAGGAACACATACATTGTGACTTTGTATTTTTTTTAGATGCAACAGGGATAATCACTTGAACTGTGTAATGGTTCCAAGTCTAATTATAAACCTACTCTGTTTTGGAGTTCCTGCACCACACTTACCAACAATTTCCAATGGACACCAGTGTTAAAAAAGCTAATTATGGCTTCATAGTTTTCAAAGTTGACCTGTAATGAAAAGAATGACAAGATTAGCACAACAGGCTGCCTCACATGGATGGTGTGCTACCTTTGAATTTTGATTTCTGACTATAAAGGTAGTTTCTTTAGGCAGCACCATGGGCACAGTTGTGACCTGTTTTGATTGCTTGTAGCTCTCCTTGTTTCTCTATTAATAAAACAATAACCAGTTAGTGAAAAACCATGTTTGCCCCTCACTAATGTAATCCATCAACATTTGTGCTTGATGTCCTTACCTTGGACAAATGTTGTCTAGCCATGAGCTCTCTATTCCCACACATGATTACACCAGTTGTGTAGTGATTCATTAGGAAAACCTTCTTCCCCAAGTCCATGGATTCTTTCACTACTTGAAAGTAACACTCAATGGTCTTATGGAAAAAGTGAACACAATTGAAGAAGATGTGATTTCACGCATTCACACACATTTGATTACACAAAAGCTCAGAAACCTTAACAAATGCATGCAATCAAACACTTTCATCTTACCTCACCTATGAGCCACTCATCTGGTTTCAGAGACACAAACTCAGAGTGTCTGAGAATATATGTGTCTGCACTGTGCATGGATGGCAAAACTGCAACCACTAATTCACTCGGATTGATTATCCAAAGGGCGTGAACCTAAAAAAGATTTACCAAGCCAAAAGCATACACAAGAGATCACTGGAGCTAACATAATGAAAATTGAGATTACACACCACTGTCAACAAGTATAACAAGTTAGAGAGAAATGTCAAAGAACACCTACAGTAGTAGAAGATGACATTCATAAGCTCTGAAAAAGAAGTAAATGTCCACTCAGAGAAATATTTGAAATACAAATCCTACCTTCTTTCTGAAATCTGTTTTCTCTCTTATAAGTTTTGAGATGGGGCGTGCATCACAGTGTGGTGTGATCACTTCAGCCATGCCCACGGCAGCTTGCTTGGGTGACACTTTCCCTTCTTCTTTGTGCTGCCATTCTTTACATTCTGTGGTTCCTGCTTTCCCCTGCTGTACTTGCATGCCATTGCTGTCATCTTTCAATCTTTCACTTGTTTCAATATTTCTATTGCTAACTTTTTTTTCCTGGGATTGGAATTTTCTGTGGTACGCTGTAGAATTTATTTTTTGTTTCTTTCCCTACACCTGCTGCTCTCTTTGCCCATTGTTCCTGTGCATGTTCATGACGTGTCTTAGTGGTGATCAATGGTGCCGTCAAAACCTTTTTGGGGAGAGCATTTTGGATTATATGTTCTCTGTACCGGCCTTGGAGGGATTTTCTCATTATCGTAATAAACTCTGCTGGCCTCAGTTTCCTCCTGTGCTGAAGTATTGAATGCTTGACAATGCCAAACCAGGTCTCAACATGACAATTAGTGGCTCTTGTTTGTGCTACCTCTGACATTGATATGTCTTTTTTGCTGTCTGAAGCATATCTTGCCAGGTAACCCAACAAAATTCCACTCCACAGAGGAAATAATGCCATGTATCTTTGCAACAGAAATCTAATTATGTCTTCACAGAAATAGGGGTTCACATTGTGTTTTGTTCCATAGTCATCATGTCCTTGAGCTGATATGCTGTCTTCATAAATACCTTTGAACTCCACAGCGAAAGGAGAGCGGCCCAGGCTGCCTCTCATTTTTGGGTACAGTACCTCGTCTGTGACTTTGACTTCTGCTTCCTTTTCCATCTGGTCTGGTATCGTTGTTTCAGAAATGTAAGCATTAAGGAGGCAGACACTAGATTGGACTTCAGTTGTGAACCCCCTGCTTGAGAGCACAATGCACATGTGTTTGAAAACATTTTTGGCGACACTCAAAGTTGTGCTGTTTTGCAGGATGGCAAAGGAAAATGTTGCAAAAAAAAGTCTTGCAGTCCTTTGTCTGTTGTTTTTTTCCTAATTGCTTGAGAGACAGCCTTTATGACATGGGCAGAGCAAAGGTGCAGAACAGTGAACATCTGAAGTTTTGTGTACTTAAGTTTGCCTTGGCAGACTTTCATTGCACGATTTAAGTATGCATGGATGGCGTCCCCATTGAAGGCAAAAAGAACACTGTGAATCAGGGCCCAGCTGTAGTCAGTTTCAACATGTTGCACTCTCTTGGTAGCTCTTGGTTGAGATGTCAAACATGAATTTCCAGAGCCAACGTTCTATATTGACTACGGTGTGGTCATTTGTCAACATTTCAGACAATGGTAATGGAGGCTTTCTTTTTCCACCTCCAGGTAACTCAAGACTGTAGTACAGAATTATTTTGTTCTCCGATGGAATTTTTCTGACTACCCCTCCTGTCGCATCCAGGTAAAAGCTGACTTTCTCCTTCATCTTTAGATGGGCAATAAGAATTTGCATACTCTGTTCTGTGTAAAGACAGGCAGCAAAAGTGTCTAACTGCAAAATCTGTACATATCCTGGAAAATGGACAGTGTCAAAGTTGCATGCTTTCATTACTGTTTGTGTCATATGTAATTCAATCACTGTATCATAGTGAAGGCGTTTACTGCTCCTGATCTCTGATAAGATGACTTTCAGGACATCCCGTGTTAGTGGCTTAGATAAATTGCCTGCTGCAATTTCGGCAAACGGAGTTCTGCTCAGCTGCCTGTAGTACACATTGCTGATTCCTTTTGTGAGGGCACAGGCAATCTTTCGACGATAAGGCTGACGTGCTTGTCAAAATTGTTTCCCTTTCACTGTGCTGTATTTGCCTTACTCGTACAACATCAATTGTGATGTCATCACTGCCCATTGGTTTGTGTCTTGTTGTCATTATGTATTTTGCATTACAGGAACTGAAGGTACAGACTGCTTTTATCACTAGAAAGTTTTTTTTTCTGCTGTTCTCTTTCCAGATGTATTGGTATTTGAAGGCTATTGGGCAGCAAGGATTTATCTTCCTGAACTCGCTATATAAGATCTGGGTCCATGGTCGTCTTAGTTTAGATGTACCTTTTAGAGGTGCTATTTTTCTCCATTGTTCAGTCTTTAGACATACTTGGAAAGTTTTAGGCACAGACATAATCTTTCTTAATCCCCTTTTATCTTGAGGTGACGTCCCAGACAAGCTTGCCCCCTGGGAATATTCACTGTGCTCTTCAGGCTTTTTTTCTGATTCTACACAGATTTTTTCTCCTTCAAACATGTCACCACTGTCTGTGCTGCCCATGCATCTTCTGTATCTTCTGATGAACTTCTGAGCTCTGTGTTGCCTTCCAAACTATGTCCCTCACTTTGACTTGAAATATTGACTATAGATTGTGTACTGTCATCTGGTTTGGAATCCTTACCAATACTCTCCTCCTTCTGCGCCCTAAGCACTTGGGTTCTTAATTTTTTTTTCTATCTTCATGCCAAATCACTGATAACCATTCATTGTTGCTGGGGCAATCCTCTCCAAGGACTCGGTTTGACAGTGTTGACCCCATATTGTCATGCCATCTAATTTTTTTTTCTAGCTTAGAAAACTTCAGAAATTCTTTGATCACATTCCCTACTCCACCAGTCCTTGACCTCAGTCTGGCCTCCTAGTCCTCTGTCCTCCTTTAACATGTGGCATTGCCAACAATCTGAAAAATAGAGAACACATCTGAATGAAGTGGAAACATAATTGAAATTCAACGCCCAATGGATGTTAATAGTGTAGGAGTGCCACAGATGTACAAGTCCATTAAATGTTTTTATTTCTGTGTTTAATTTTTGAGGGACCCTATATTTTGATATAGCATCAATCACAAAACAGCATTCTGTCACTATCACGACCACCAGCCAGTGGAGATCAACTCACAAAAGAGCTAACCAGTACCAGCAGTGGGTTAATAATAACAAGTGCTGCCACACGTGTTAATCCATCAGCACACACTCTACTGTGCGGCATGCAGCACAATTTTAACCATGCAAACCCGCTTCCCGCTACTCGGTATTGAGTCTTCTCTTTGAGAGCTCTACTTCACGTTTACTCTGAATCTCGCTTACTGGTTACTGAACTCCCTTTTGCCTCTCGACCTTGGACTTCACCTGACGTTCTGGATTGTTCGCCTGTCTTAATAACTACTTGCTCCTGTATCTGCACAGGATCTGCATACCCTTTCACTGAGGATTCCTGACAGTCACCACATAAAAAAACTAGAAAAGAAGTATGTATTTCTTTAAAAAAAATACCCCCAAATTTTTTTTAAAAAAAGTCAACATATCTGGGTTGAGTTTGCAAGATTTTTAAAAATTGCAGTTTGTGTGGGTATGATTGTAAAAAATCAAATCATAACTGAAGAAGGCTCCATGGTCAAAACATTGTGTTTTCTTTCTTCTCTTTTCAGCATGGAATAAACCTATTACTTGTTCCTGGGAGATTACCATGTGCCGATAAGATATGATCACTGTATTGACCATATACAATTTCTTGCATTAGGAATTCATATTTTGCATACCCCAGCTTGCTCTCCATGAGACACACAGACAGGGAGATGTTGTAACAGAAAGAATAAGGTTCTGGATCCCGAGATGAAGTTAAACAGATGAGTTATTGCATGCAAGGAACAATAAAGCCGAAGTCTTGTTTCCCGCAAGAAACAACAAAACCGAAATATTGTTCAAAGTGCTGGTACAAACTTTAGGTTTATATATCCTTTCCTTTCAGCTTCTGACGTCACTCGTTATTATGGTAAAGGAGGGAGGTCACGTGTTTGGCCAGTTTACAGCTTTTTGGCCAAATGGTCAGGGATTAAGTCCCCAGGGGGTTCCCTGCCTCTCCTAGTTTGCATCTGGAATCCTCCCTTTCCTGCCATAAACTCCTGTTGCTTAGAAGTCTAATCTTCAAGCAGAAAGGGCTTAATTTAACCCCATCTTTACTTTTACTTCAGAGAGAAGCTGGGGGTCAGAGCACAGGGTCAGCCATTTATACAGCACCCCTGGAGCAGTTGGGATTAAGGGCCTTGCTCAGGGGCCCAACAGAGTAGGATTCCTCTGCCAACCATGGGTTGTGAACCAGCAACCTTCCAGCCACCGGTGCAGATCCTGAGCCACAGAGCCACCACTCCACCTAATGTGCCAATTCTTTAAAATTAGTCCAAAAAGATGCAATTTTTTTAAAAAAATAGTTGTTGTAAATAACATCAGTGGCTATTGAAAAGTACATACAAAAACAGAGACAAGTTAATAAACTTGGAATGACAACTTACAGCTCTGGAAAGACCGAAGATAGTGTTTCTGGTTGTTGTCCTTTAATTGATCCGCCACCAAAACATTAATCCTCAACAGTCGAACAAGTCCATGTGATGAAAACCCATATGCTCTTTAATGGTTTTTTATAGACTGTGCATCTGTACTAATTTTTTTTTCCACTCATCAGCTTTTGGATGAGAGATTCTGACCACTGTATAAGATCAGAAGCAGTAGAAGAAACAGGCTTTTTTCTGCTTATTTAACAGACTCCTAATGCAAACAACACATTATGAATACAATTGAAAGGTTGCACCCAATGGGATCAAGCAACTTAAAACATATGTTCAGGGGACAGGAAAGTTGTTATAGAGATGAATGGTATTCATGAAACAAATAATGTTGCAAAAAAACTACAGTTCTTACAATAATAACAAACAGCCGTGTGCTCTTGTGAATGATCTATCATACACCCTTGAAATGATGTTACAGACTTGGAAGTTTGCACAGCTTGTAGTCTTTCTAATCCAAAATTGGTTAAGTGTGAAATAGATGGAATGGTTTAAATAACCAGTCAAAACAAATAGTAACAAACATGCCTTACCTTGGTCTCAGATGGCACAGTTTGTTTATTTCAGGCTTTACTTTTTACTTTTAAATCCCTTCTAAACACAACATGTCCCATAACTCCCTATGTACCGGGTGAGGCCTATTTATCATTTAACTTAATCTTTAAGTGAATTCCTTACAGGAGCAAGCAGCTTGGAGCATGCGTTCTCAGCACTCCACCTGCCACACAGAGAAAGGAAAACTTTTTAATGTTGTACATTACAGCTACGTAAGTTAAGCTTTGGAAGGCTGATTTGTAGAAAGGTAAAAATAAATTAAACTGGTTCATGACAGATTGAAAGTTCAAGAGAAAAATTTTGTATTAAACTGTCTCTCAGATATCAGAGTATGCCAGATTAACTGCTGTAAAAGTATTTAAAAAATAACAATACCTCTTGGTTATATTATTGTAACGCATATGGCCGACAGGCATTGTGTAAGAGCCGGCTTACCAGAGCGGTGACGTCACTGCCCTTCCCTGTAATAGCAGGACTACAGCCACTGGGCTGTGGAGAGATCTCTCTTTAGCTCACTAAGCTGGGTCCCTGTTGAGTGACGCCAGAGTCCTGGGCTCAAGCCCCCAACGGTGCGGGGTCGCCCTGGAGCTAATTGTGTTTTCTTTCTTCTCTTTTCAGCATGGAATTAAACTATTACTTGATCCTTTGCAGCCTACACATGCTGATGCAGCTAGCCATCTGAACTAATATTCAACAGGTTCCACTCACATAGAGATTCAAAATGCTTTATTACCATGACTGTTAAATCACAGAGTTGCCAAGGCCTATACAACATCCAAAAACATTCACAAAGCAAATACAACATAAGCAGATATTCTGCTACAGATTATTGTCTATGTGGCGTTCTAGTTTGTGTTGTGTTTGTGTACTCCTGTGGTTTTAGAAGTGATTTTTCTTGTTTTTTTCTGTGATGTGGTAGATTTAGAACTGTGTTCTTTTTGTTGTGCTATACTTCCTCCTCTGTATGCAATTGCATTCGACCTCAAGTATAGGCAGCAAAGCTATTATCAAACTTTGGTTTTGATCTTAATGTCATCAGAGGGGTTACTGATTTCCTAACAGACTTAGATTGTGAGAGTCAACAATGTGTTATCCAACAACACGTATTGTTTTACTGGTTCCCCTAAGGATGCATATTGTTTCCCTTACTCTTTGTCCTATAAGCAAACATCTTCAAGAGCTCTCACCACTCCAGACACTTAATAAAATTTGCAGACGACTCTGTCATTGTTTGTCTGCTGCAAGTAAATGAGTGTAGCTATGGACACGTCAGATGAGTATGATAGGAGGTGTGAAGAAAACTTCCTGAAGACATATGTGCCCAACATCAAAGAAATGATAACAGGTTTCTGGAAAAACCCCATACCACCACCCTAACCTAAAAGGGGGGAGATTCAGCTGAGGTGGTAGAAAAAAAAATAGTACTTGTGAAATGTTCTGAACCCTAAGTGAAATTTCAAAACAACTTAAAAAAACAGATCCAATGTGGACATGATCCTCACAAAAGGACAAAATTGTCTTTATTATAAAGGCAACTTAAGCATTGTAATGTTAATGATTAATTGTTGATCTTCTCCTATCGGTCTTTCCTTCAATTTGTTTTAATTTTCACTCTGATGTGCTGGTTTGGCAAGGGCAAGAACAAACTGGGCTGTCTTGTGAAATTCTGTCCGTCTATTGTTCACTTGTTTTGCGTACAGCAAAATCCATCTGTAACGATTCTTCACACCCCTTGTCTAACAAATTCCAAGTACTACCATCCGAATGCAACCCCCCAACTACAAAACCAATAGATTAAAATTCTGATTCATAACTGCAGCCATTTCCTTACTTCATACTTGATTTCTGGGCTATTTTATATATACATGTTATTGGTATTTTATGTATGTTATTGTTATCGTAGACAGTAGTTAGTGCACCACATTCAAAGACTTTAAAAAACAACCTTAGGCCTTCAAGGCTTGAATATATAGAGCTCTAAAATATTGGAATTATTTGAAGACAGTATCAGGAGTGCAAGTGGCAGGACAGAGATGAGAACAACATGTATTCTTATATTATTTAGTATGTTGTTTAAGAATAAAATAAACTATGTGGGAAGACTGCAATAACAGCAATAGTACAATAAAAGAGGAGAATAACAATGGAAAAAATAACAGGATTACTAAAAAAATAAGGAACTTAAAATGCAATCCAACATCAGACAATACTGATACCAGGGAAGAAAGTACAAGAGACTCAACAGCTGAGGAGAAGAGCAAAATATCACATTGAGATAAATAAGGAAAAATGGGTGACAGGAAAAAATTAAATCAAAGAGCAAAAGAAAAAAGAAAAACATGGAAAAGCCAGCAGAAATTCTAGCACCAGCACAAAAATAAGGGGACAAAACAGAAAGAATACAAAACAACTGAACAAAGGAACAAGACATGGAAGAAAAGAAAGGCCATGCATTCCCGAACCTAAACCAAATTAAAGAAAAATTATCTCCACAAAGAGTTAAAATCCATCGTAACCATAAATACTGTAGGGAAAAAAAGTCCCTAGAAAGGCTGTGTCCTGTTTTCTCTGGTTATCTCACCGTTTGGAAAGAGTGATTGTATGCAAAACATTAATGCTAAAACCTGTTTACATATACTGTATCTACCTTCCTGCCTGGGCAGACAGCAGATCCACCACCATTCACTTCTGTCAGACCTACTCTTGTAATCCAGTACCATGAAGAACTCAAATCAGCCCAGGTCTGGAAACAATGCAAAAGGAGACATACTGTATGGGGAGAGGACCCAGAATCCCCCCTATAGTAGACTGTTACTGGGCAAGGGGACAAAACAAATAGAAAATCAACCTATTCCTTTTTTTTTAGAAAAAACCCTAGTAGCAGGCACACAGGAGAGCTCAATTTCTAACACATAAGCGAAAGAGGCATCTATAAGGGCCGATGACTGGAGATCTCAATAAGAGTCAACACAAACCCAAACGATACAAAAACCAACACCGTCTTCCTAAAATGATTTATGTAAGTATTTTCAAACCGCTTGTACTTTCCGAGTACACTAAAAAAATTCAGTTTTGGACTGTACCTCTTACCCCACTTTGAAAGTTTGTATATTTATAATTTGTTCAAAATAGAGCCTATTGATTTTTAGAAATCAAAGACACAGGTCACTATTTTTCTGTTTTCACAGACATGTTCATTTAAAAGTGAGTGTTGAGTGCATATGTGGTCAGATATGTGCCAGCTTCATATGAAGTCGATCTGACTCCTATTGAGGACACTGAGTTTGGTAAGGTGCGCCAGTAATAGGGTATTGAAGATACTGGTGAATAGCTAGCCCAGGTTACTGTTCACACAAATGCCCTGGCAGTTGTTAGGGTCAGGTGTGTCTGTACCCTTATAGACGGATGTGACCAGTCCTGGATTCCAGGCCAAAGGGAAACACCCTTACTTCAGGATGGGGTTGAGTAATTTAAACTGGGCTTGTCACACCTTCAAGCTGCTATGTCACATGATGCTGTTGTTTACCCTGTTTACACCACAGGCCTTTTGTAGTTTGAGGGGATGGAGTTAGTATACTTGTTCCAACTTTGTGTTTGGGAAATCCAAGGGATATTGGTTGTTTTTTATAGACAATTCAAAAATGTTCTGTTTTTAAGACTTTGTACCATACACCGATCCCCCCGGAGCCCCAAGTGATTCTGGTTTAGGTAAGCCAAGAGACAATGATCTTCATGTTACCAGGGGGGACAGTGGGTGGTCAAGTGTCCCCTAAACAATGTATCTTGTCAGATTATGATGTCAGTCCATTTAATAATGTTGTTGAACTCCCTTCAGCCCAAATACAGAGGAGCCCAGGCCCAGAATGTTACACATACTGACAGAGAGTGATCTCATCATGTGTGTCTCGATTTTAACAACTATTATTATTGTTTGCTAGAACCAAAACAAATCTATGTTAGGCATTTTCATCTTCAGCCCAAAAATACAAACCTGTGTGTTGTAAAAAACTGTTGGTCCAGCTCGTGGGCTTGGTGCAGATCAAGCTCACGAGGTGCTGTATGTCCCCCAGCTCCGAGCCCATTGGGTCTGCTGGTGTGATCAGAGCTGCAGCGTAGTCATGCTGGTGGGGGCCAGTTCGGCTTTTCTGTTGGAGTGAACAGGGGTGTTATATGATGGTGCTGTCTGTGGTCCGGCTGTCCTGCTGGTCTGGATGAGGGGTACGTAGTGTGGTGCAGGTTCTTGTCCCATCCTGCTCTTGGTCCAGGTTGGAGGGTTGCACCAATTCTGAGTCTTGTTAGCTGGTATGGATGGGTTTGGGGGTGTTGATACCAGAGTGGTCCAGGAGGGGGGTGCAGGTGTCTCGGGGGCATTCTTGTTTTTCTATGAGTTCAGGTTGATTCTGTTGGTTCTGAGTGTCTTGGTTACATCCGTTTGTGTGTATAGATGAAAAAGCTATTGAAGAGCACCCCACCCATCTTGGTGGAAGTTGCCATGTTAAAAAAATCCTAAAAAGAGAATTAAAGTTTCACACAACAAAGCATGACTGTGAAAGGTCAGGAGGCCTGCCTAGTGTGCACAATACTTGATTACAGTCAAAAAATCATAAAAAAATAAAAAAAAGTTTCACAACCCAAAGCAAGGTTGTTTGAGGTGAGGGGGGCTGTCTGGTGTGTAAAACACTAAGCATTGTGGGTGCTGTGGTTTAAATGCTATTGGTTTGTGAACAGCATACCCCTATCCCAGTGCATTGTGCCACATTAAATAAAAGCACGAGAAAAAGAGATTCAGAACGCAAAGCTGTGTCAGTGTTCTGTGTAAAAAATCAGTTTGAACATCATGGGAGCTGTTTTTAATAAGCTGCTGAGTAAAGAATATTTGAATCTTTCTGCTGTCAGCAGTATTGTGAATATAGTTGACCCTTACCTGAATGAAAACAGGACATAAAGAAAGGATTTCAGAAATCAAACAAAGCTTTATTCCCATGCTCACAGTCTGGGTAATTAGAGACTACGCTGTTCTGCTTCCTATGGTCATATACAGGTTTTTCGCACAAAGCCGTATTGAGCAGTATTTCTCGCGTTGTGAAGCTGTGTACACAGCGGTCCCCCCGGGTTCCAGTTAGTGCGTAATTACGCATCGATGAAAAACCTGAGGTTTAAAAAAAGATAATCAGCTCACTGATAGTTTGATGTAGAGGCTGTGGAAATTTCCACAAGTCGTGGTCTTTAAAATGCATTTGGTTTGAAGGCGTTCTGTTTTTCCATTGCAAAGATATGGACAAAAGAATATTCGTGCTTTGTCAAAAAAATGTCATAAAAACGACAAAGTGAAGGCTGAGAAAACATTCACAATGTATTTTATACACAAAGCAAGTGTTCTCGCAACTCTAAGAGGTTTCGTGAAAACGCTACAGGCACGCCAAAATCGTTTTTGAACTTCAAGCTAACTTTACCCAGGTGGCGTATACGCCACGTTCTAAGAAAAACTTGCTTCAAAATTTCCGTCTCACTTCATTATTTTACATCACCAAAACCACAAAACCTTTACCGAAAACCTTTTATCAATCAAAAATTGTTCAACTGGGGCTTCACAGAACCGTTTTTAGAAGTTATAGAAAAACCTTCATATAGTCACACGTGTGCTATCCTTAGCGTGGTCGTAAACGTCCAAGGTGTAAATCAAATTCTACCTTTGAATTTCCTTCGTAATTTTAATCGTTTTTTACCAACAAAACTACAAAACCATGGCATCAATCGAAAAAGGACAACTGGAGCTTTAAAAAATCGTTTTTTTTTTAAAAACCAAGACAATCGATCACAAAATCACTTTTTATCTGATGATGCACTTCCAAACTTCCAAAAAGCATCAATTAGGTCATCAATAAGCCAGCAAAACAAGACCGCAAAAGCAAAAACCAGCAAAAAACATGTATATATCCCATGTTTTTACCTTATTCTGAAGCACAATATATATCCACAGAAGCCTAGACTAGTTTATCTCCAGACCTGGAGGCTACTGAACATTAAGGAAATAAGGTGATTTGATTGGTAAAAAGCGCTGTCACTTATTGTATTTTCAGCCATTCAGAATCCTTAGGGGGTAAGACTTCCTCTAGAAGCCTCAGGCTGCATTCTGCCTGCCTTTTAGCTGTCAATCATTGACTCAGAAAGGGTAATCAATCAGTTTTTTTATCACTTTCATTTTAAGTGCTCCTTTTTTTCACACCAAAAGGCAACTCTGAGGTTTTTTTTCATTGCATAACAGCAGATAAAGGCTCTCTAGCAGTGTCTAAAGGTTTTTATAGCAATTGCAATGGTTTTTATTGTTATTATTTTCAATATGTTTATGATTTTTTATTATATGCGTGAAATTTCATTCCAGGTCCAGTATACACAAAATATTATGTAGATTTTTTTCTAATTGATCAATTTGTCCCAGATTTTTATCCAAGCTAGTAGTCACCTAGAACAAGGTTTTCAAATCATTCCCAGGACATTCACAAGCCTAGAATTGAACATTCTGACCTCTGAAGACCAAAACAACATTTCCGCCTGCTGTTTTTGGGGTTTTTTTTCATATGTTTGTCTGCTGAGTGGACACATTAAGAAATATAAGAAATTTGACTGTTCACTGTTCACAGCTTCAATTTAAGACCTGAACCAGGCTCCTGCTATGTTCTGCTGCAGAGATATAACAAAATGTTTAAGGGGTGGAAATTCCAGGCGGACATTGGCTAAATGGGTCTCCACCACTAAATCAGTCCGCTACTTTAGTCACCTCTAGAGGGCAGCAGCTGTTACTTTGTGCTCGTTGCAATTGAGAACAAGTTTAGTACGGTGCTGCGGACTAAGCACAGCGGCAAGTTCGTTGCAATTGGTCTTAAGGTGGAGCACAAGTTAAAACCGCAGCTGTGTACTAAGCACGGGTTGAACTCCTGTTAGTACGCTACTTTCAGTTCGTTGCAATTTGCCCACAGAGCGCTCTTTCTCCCACAGATAGAAATAAACATAACATTGTCCTTGACTGTGTGTGTGATTTCTCTATGAATAACAGGAACTGATTTAGAATTGAAATATGCTTATGTTTTTGCGTGTATAAAATGGGAAACTGCTAGCAGAGCCCAAAGTGTGTGTGTGTACCTTCATATGCTAGCTAGCTGACAGGCAAATAGAGGTATGGACGTGTTTTATTTTCGTTATTTGTTTTTATTTTTAATTTAAGTGGTATAACGTTGTCGTGGTATTTGGTGCAATGTACTATCAGTAGACGGCGACAGAGCATCACATTACTAATGTCACACCCCGAAACAAGGCACTTTATTCTGTAAAGAAAGCTGCGCAAACGTTACTTTCAATGGCACAGAGCACCGGCGAATGTGGAGGGTTTTAGTGTTTGTGCCGTTTGTAGGGGGTGCAACTTCACAGAGCTCTTCTACCTGTTAAACCTGTTACATCTGATAAGTGGTGAAACACTTTAACATATAATTTTCTGCTACTCATTGTGTTGTATTCCTCTTCAGTAAAGACCTACATTAAATGCTTATTTAGTTCTTTTGCTGTTTTCCTTTCCTTTCCTATATGTTGGCCCTTAAAATCAGCAATGTATTTTATTTTGTACTTTGCTATTGTAATACTACAGGGTCTTGCACTAGTTTTGCCTTCAGTGCAATATTGATTTCCTTCTTTCTCTTGTTTCTTTTTTTTAAATGGTGCTTGAAATTTTAAATAAACTTGATTCTGTTTATATAAGTTAATTCAATATTACCAAATTTTCTGGCTGATTTGTGCTAGTTTTTTGCCTATTGATCAGACTCTTGGAGTAAATCGTCTATGCAAAAGGTTGCCATCCATTCCAATTTAATTTCCAATTTATTTTATCTTTTAAGTACTTAATTTCTTTGTTTTTTTCTAAATGCAAAAAAGTGCTCGATTGGATATATATCTGCTAAATATAGCAAAAAAACATTGGTTGAATACTTGACTGTATATCTGCCAAAAAGTAATCTTGGTTCTGTATTTTGAGGTTGCACTGTTGAAACGTTTTTTTCAAAACTAACCTCCACAAAATTTAGATTAAGTCCCACACATAACATGCACTCCATGGTCAAATAGAAAAGATATCCTTTTTTAATAGACAAAATCCAGTACATTTAGAGTGCATCTTTTGTCTGAAAGGTCATTCATTGGATAGAAATCAAGAAGTGAAAAAAACTAACCTGCTAAACTCTAAACCTAACCCTCATCCCAAACACCTGTGATGTCCAATACCTATATACTGGAAAACTAGTTTAAGCAGGCCAAGTAAGAACAATGGATTCTCCGGGCAAAATAAACATATCCCTTAAGGCTTCAGTAGAGCAGTGGCTCTGTGGCTAAGGATCTGCACCTGTGGCTGGCAGGTTGATGGTTTGTATCCTGTGGCTGGCAGAGGAATCCTACTCCGTTGCGCCCCTGAGCAAGGCCCTTCACCCCAATTGTGCCAGGGGTGCTGTATAAATGGCCGACCCTGTGCTCTGACCCCAAGCTTCTCTTGTGTGTCTCATCGAGAGCAAGCTGGGGTATGTGAAAAGATAAATTCCTTAATACAAGAAATTGTATGTAGCCAATAAAGTGATCTGATCTTCTCAGCCTTTTGGGTAAGATCAAGTGTGTGTGAAGAGTGCTTGAGCTGGTATCGCTCTAGGTTTAGCCCAGGGGGTTAAGGCCAAGCAGCAGCTGAGCTGGGTGGGAACCAGTGCTTTTCTTGCTTTCCTTTCCTCTCTCCTCTCTTTCTGCCTCCTTGGCCTCTAGGCTGGGAGTAGGTGTTCATGGGCTGCCCGCGGCACTTGCTTTCTCCTCAAGACTCGGAAGTGCTATCCACTCCCTCCTCTCTCTGCCTCTCCTGCCTCTTGGATGGGACTGTGTGTGTGGCTTACCCACAGCACTCACATCCCTTCTCGACACCAGCAAAGGCTTCCTCCTGCCTCTGCACCTAGTTGGGTTTATCCCACAAGGACAAAGGTCAGGGCTCCCTTCCTGCTCTTTCAGCAACTAACACCTCTACCATCTCCCCACTTGGTTTCTCTTTGTTACCTCTCTTTGTTTCAGATGCAGAGATGGTGGACAAAAGGAACCTTATCATGTTCCACTGGAGTAAGGCAGGAGAAGAAATGCCAAATCACCGTCTTTTTTTCATGACCTGCGTGGACTACTGCAGCTCGCAGCCGGGGGCATTTTCTGCATCCAGGAGAACTGGGGAGAAAAGCACACAGAGGTCTACATGGCCTCAGATGCCTGCTACCACAAGGCAACGATGAAATGCAGAGAAATGAGTAACAAACCTGTTTTGTTTTATTTCAGGTCTGAACCGATGAGGAAAATGAACCAGAGGAACATCATGGTGCACATGTACAACCCATACGTACCAGCGGAGCTGGTAACAGCCTTCTTGGGGAGGTACGTGAACGTGGTGGTACAGCCCCGGGACATGAGGGATGAATTCAGCATCTGGACTGGCAAGCGCCAGTACCGAGTCCTCCTGAGAGAGGACCCAGATGGTGTCAAAGAATTCCAGCACCCACCGGCTCGTTTTACCATCGGAGCAAACAGGGCGTACCTCTACTACCAAGAGAAATGCAAGAAATGCAGGAAGTCCTGCCATAAGGAGAAGAGCTGTGACATCGTAAGGTGTCACAACCGCGAAAAGGATGGACACACGGCTAACGACTGCAAGGCGGCCAAGAGGTGCGACAGATGTGGTGCTGAGGGACATCAGCTCCGTCAGTGTTAGGCAGGGGTGTCCAAACTACAGCCCTCGGGCCAATCGCGGGTTAATTTAGAACTATAATTAAATTTGGCCTGAGATTAAGTAAAAATGCAGTTCCTATTTTGAACACTAGGTGCCGCCATCACGTAAAATCACATCTCGAAACTGAATAGCTCCTGTACCACTTCTCCTCCTCTTTATCCTCTTCAAAACTTTAATTCTGTACCTTAACATTAGCAAGCTTTTCAAAATGGCAGAACCAAAGAAATGAAAAATTTACAGTGAATGCAGGAGATTCAAGCCAGGCTGGCAAAATGAATACTTTTTCACAGAGTTCAGAGGCAAGTATGTCTGTTTAATTTGCCAAGAATCAGTTGCTGTAATAAAAGAATATAATGTAAAGAGACATTATAAAACAAAACATCACGAGTCTTTGCTCCCACTGCCAGAGTTCTACGGGAGCTTGGAAAAATCCAGATTTCCACAGATGAGGCACCATGCCAAAAGAATGCTGAATTTGTTCGGCATACAGATGCGAGCAAACATTTCTCTAATGATTCTAAACAAGAGCCGAGTGAGATCCAAGATAACAGTCACCTCTCTGATGCGCTCCAAATCTTCACAACAACACTAACACTTGACTTGACAGGGATTCTTCAGTCCAAGGCACAGCATCACTGTTCCCATTAGTAGAGTCACTACTAGATCATCACTAGACAGTCAAATTTGTGAAATCTTACAGTGGGGCCGGGCGATATGACCTCAAATCGATATCATGATCATTTCACACATTTACCTCCATAACAGTAAATTAACTATACTTTTTTTGAAACCCTTGAAATTATATGATTACATGATATGCTGAAAGATCATGTTTTAAATATGCAAAACTATTAAAGCGTTGTAAATGTCAGGCACCGCAATTTGAGAAAAATATTTTCTCGAGGGCACCACGTATCACTTGTCAAGGGTTTGAACGAGTCTTTTGAAACCACTATGTTCCACTGTAGTCTCATCCGAAGGACGGCGCCTTTTTACAGTATAGTGTCCTCGTCACTATACTGGGGCATTAGGACCCACATAGACCACAGTGTGAGCGCCCCCTGCTGGCCCCACTAACACCTCTTCCAGCAGCAACCTTAGATTTTCCCAGGAGGTCTCCTATCCAGGTCTCCTATCCAGGCTTAGCTTCAGTGGGTTGCCAGTTGTGAGTTGCAGGGTGATATGGCTGCTGGCATATGATGCAGGCAGAGATGATAACAGGGCTGGACCTGAGCAGTGTCTTTACCTTTTAGTCCCTGGAAAAGACTGGGAGGGAGCCCGGTGTACTCCCTCCAGGCTCCAAGTGATAGGATTTACATCTAGGCATGACAGTGCCTTAGATGTACAATTCCTATCACGGTTAGTATAAAAAGAGGAAGTTTAAACTTTCACTCGCTCCACCATGACAGTGAAGTTTACCTTTCTTACCACTAATGTCAGGGGGCTGAGGGACCCAGTGAAAAGACAGGCAGTCTTTCACTATTAAGCCTCCATACCATTCTCAGTATGTTTCTTACTGAAAGTCCACTTGAGAGATGAAAGTGACAAACAGATGTTCTCCAAGGAATGGACCAAAGGGGTATCATGCTGCAGCATAGGAGGGGTGCACTCTTCTGGGGTGTAAATTCTCAACGGAGACCAAGAGATGAAGCTGAGTGCCTCCTTCTCCATGGTGCAAGGCCGGATCCTGGCCGCAGACATCGACTGGAGAGAGCAGAAGCTGGGAGCGATCAACCTCTACGCTCCAACGGAACCGTTGGTCCGGAAGGAAGTGTTCGCTGACCTGGTCAGCTATTGCACCACAAACAGACAGGTGGTACTCGGCGGACACTTCAACGTCGACCAGGAGAAGGGGAGCGACGCCAGTTTGGCAGAGCTGGAGTCACTGCTCAAGCAATTCTCCCTGGTGGACGGCTTCAGACAGTGTTGCCCAAGTAACATGGGAATGACTTGGCGAAACTCCCAGGGAGTGTGCAGCCATCTAGACTACATCTTAGTGCACACAACCTGCTCCCTGGAGTCACACCCTGGTGTGGTATTCCGACCACGACTGCGTGATGGTGGTGGCTAACACCAACCTGCCGGCATTCAGTCGTGGGTACTGGAAGCTGAACCGGGAGATACTGGAGGAAGACGGCTTCAGGGCACTGTACCGGGAACTCTACGAGAGCTGGGCCAATATGAAGTGTGGCTACAGCTCTGTAGTGGAATGGTGGGAAGCCATAAAGGAGAGGATCCGAACCCTGACACAGACCTACTGCAGACGGAAGGTGGCCAGGGAGAGGAAGGAAGCTGCACAGCTCCAGAGACAACAGGAGAAGGAGTATAGCTCAGTGAACAGGGGAGGAGCCTTCAATTCAGCCCAGACATGGGACCTGAAGGAGAGGCTCTGCAACCTGTACACCAGCCAAGGCTTTCCTGTTCAAGGGACAAAGGGAGCATTATGAAAATAATGAAACCTCTTCCTCTTATTTCTTTAATCAGGTCCATGGAGCCCCGCTGCGAGGGAGCGCTGGAAAGGACTTTGGGCCCTGTACAGGGACGAATGGACAAAAGCAAGTGGTAGGGCTTGGAGGGACTCTTTAATTGCGATCATCTGCCCCCGTCATCCACTTGCAATGATTGGACAATCACCTCGTTTGGAAAGTTTTTTTTTTGCAATGATAGTTTGAAAATATGTTCGAATGTTTACTAATTGTGAGAATGTTTCCTGGAGTGAGATGTTGTTTTGGAAATAAAGTTTATTTTGATTTAAAAAATCCCTTAGTGCAACATGGTAAATTAATGTAAGTGAATGTCCAAAATGCTTAGTTGTGAGAGCATCTTTCTCTTCTCTGGAAGCTCATTAGATAGAAATTAAGAGATTTGAAACCCTCACCTTTCACAATACTTTAAGTTATGTAACAAAAGTTTAAATTATTTCGTTCAATATTTGTTTATTTTAAAAAAATATGGGAGCATTTTTATTCACCGTGAATTTATATGCATTCACCTTGTATATCTTGTTACATCTAGTTTAATAAAATATGTTTCTGTAAAAAATATTGCCAGTAAAACCAATGAGAGATTGAAAACATTAGTTTAGGTTTCATTATAGAATATTGGAATCTTATGGCATATTCATGAAAAGTTGTCACCATTGTGTTTGTTTACTTGTAATATCCTTACACTTGCAGTATATTGCGGTTTTCTAGTGGGGACCCCCTCCACTACCACCAGCGTGCAGCCTCACCTCCCACCTGGATGATGTGCCAGTACACTCCCCACACACCAGCTCTCAGTGGGGAGCAAAGCAGAGTGATGAAGCCAATTTAGAGATTGGGATTATTAGGAGGCTATGACTGGTAAAGGCCAGTGGGAAATTTTGCCAGGACACTGTGGTAACACCCCTACTCTTTTCAAAGAAACACCCTGGGATTTTTAATAACCACAAAGAGTCAGGACCTCGGTTTTGCTTCTTATCCAAAGTGAGGCTCCTTTTTACAGTATAGTGTACGTGTCACTGTACTTGGGCATTAGGACCCACACAAGCAGCAGGGTGAGCCCCCCCTATTTATCCCTCTAATACCTCTTCCAGCAGTCACCTTAGTTTTTCCCAGGAGTCCCATCCAGGTACTGACCAGGCTCACACCTGCTGAGCTCCAGTGGGTTGTGACAGAAGCATAAGACCTACAGATGACAGAGTGACTAGACCTGTGAGGCCCATAACAACAACAAAAGCTGAATATGAGGTTGTCTTCTAAAAATTGACGTTGACGTGGAAATCTATATTTTCCTGGAGTCCAGGCTAAGTTTGTAGTCACTACCCTGCAATTACCGAAACATGAATGCGATGTTACGAAATTGGTTTTTTGTGCAATGTTTTCAAGTTTGCGGATGTACTTTTGTAATCTCACCACAAGATGGAGACAAAGCCCATTAAATATCACTTGCGTTTCCAACGTAATAAATTCATCCAATTTATCCAAAGGCATATTAAATAGCTATGCAGAAAATAAATTACACATTTCTGTAAATGCAGCAAACACATGGGTGACGCACAACAGCTGTGTAGCCCCACTACACAAGTTCAGATAATGAAGTAAAAAATTACTTTTAAAATAAGGTAGGTAGGTCTAATTTTAAAAGTCCACAGTGGAATTTAGCCATGACCACAAGCCTAACTCCCTATTCTTCTAAATTATACCATGTGATTTTAAAATATTGATTAAAAGAACTCAGCTTAATGTTTTATCTGAAAGACGAAGCCCTGTAGCACAGTCCCTGATTACCAGCAGCCATATCACCCTGCAACTCACAACTGACAACTTACTGCTGCTAAGCAGGTGTGAGCCTGGTCAGTACCTGGATGGGAGACCTCCTGGGAAAAAATAAGGTTGCAGCTGGAAGAGGTGTTAGTGGAGCCAGCAGGGTGTGCTCACCCTGTGGTCCATGTGGGTCCTAATGCTGCAGTATAGTGATGGGGACACTATACTGTAAACAGGCGCTGTCCTTTTGATGAGACATAAAACCAAGGTCCTGACTCTCTGTGCTCATTAAAAATCCCAGGGTGTTTCTCGAAAAGACTAGGGGTGTAACCCTGGCATCCTGGCCAAATTTCCCATTGGCCCTTACTAATCATGGCCTCCTAATAATCACCATCTATGAATTGGCTTCATCACTCTGCTCTCCTCCCCACTAATAGGTGGTGTGTGGGGAGCGTTCTGGTGCAGTATGGCTGCTGTTGCGTCATCCAGGTGGGGCTTCACATTGGTGGTGGTGGAGGAGATCCCCATTACCTGTAAAGCGCTTTGAGTGGAGTGTCCAGAGAAGTGCTATATAAGTGTAAGTAATTGTTATTATTATTATTATTACCATCCTGATGCTTTTGTAGTTTATATAATTTCTTTGTGATTATTTTTTATTAAAAGTAATTTGAAATAAGATTTTAGTAAGGGTGGGGTTGGGTAAACTCCATCTATGCATGACAAGACAAGGATAATGTTTCTGTCACATACAAAAACTAATCTAAGTCACCACTGTGCTCCAAACCTGCCTCAAATGCTTTCTTGAAAAGCTGTCACAATATATAAGATCATTTTATAAGCCATGTACAATTTCTTGCATTAGGAATTTGTCTCTTCATACACCCCAGCTTGCTCTCCATGAGACACACAAGTGGGGAGAGATAAGCTTGGGGTCAGAGTGCAGGGTCAGCCATTAATACAGCACCCCCAGAGCAGCTGGGGTTAAGGGCCCAATGGATCTCAGGGGCCCAGTGGAGTAGGATTCCTCTGCCAGCCACAGGATTCGAACCAGCAACCTTCTAGCCACTGCTCATATTGCTGAATATCTCATATCTAATCTGTTTAAGATTTTTTTCTAATTTTTATATTAAATTCTATACTTTTTGTATCATAAAAATCTATCAATGTGTCAACGCCTAACGGGGCAGTGGGTGACTCTGTGGCTAAGGATCTGCGCCTGTGGCTGGAAGGTTGCTGGTTCGTATCCCACGGCTGGCAGAGGAATCCTACTCCATTGGGCCTTTGAGCAAGGCCCTTAACCCCAACTGCTCCAGGGGTGCTATATAAATGGCTGACCCTGCGCTCTGACCCCAAGCTTCTCTCCCTGTCTGTGTGTCTCCTGGAGAGCAAGTTGGGGCATGCGAAAAGACAAATTCCTAATACAAGAAATTATATATGGCCAATAAAGTGATCTTCTCTGATCTTTTATTTTTAATCACAGCCAAAGAAACAATATCCATTTTTTTTCTGTGCCACAGATTACAACACGTCTGCTGCTTAAACAAACAGGTAAATTAATGCCCATCCATCAGAGTGAATTGAAAATCATTTTCTTCATTCACAAAAAAATGTTGTTGTTCTGAAATAAATTCCAGAGCAGACTGATGATACATTCCTGGATTTAAATGTCCTAGACAGACCCACAAACTGTCTTTTTAATCTTAAAGAGAGATTGCCACAAGGGGTAAGATTGCTTGAATTCATATTTTCTTCTGATGTTACTGGAAAGCTAGAAAAACAAATAAAAGTTTTAATAATACCCACAAATATTTTCAGGCACAAATATCTCAACAAATATTGTTTATTTTTGCATATTTTTCAAACTGACTGTATCTTTAAAATGCAAGATGGTGCACTTCAGTAAGCATCAGATAGTTTCCCATTTCCTCTATTGCTACTACGCACAGTAATATATTGATGCAGTTTCTATTTGGACTTTTTTCTATTTTCCTTTTTTGTTGTTTTATTTATTAATCAAACTCAATTTTGTTAAATAGAACAGAGAGTCAGCAGCACCTATGCTAAAAATAATATATGCTAAAAATCTATTTCATTCCCTGGAAAAGGATCAGGAACCATGTCATCAAAGTGCCAAGTTCTAGTGGTTGCAGACATAATAATATAAGAAATGTTACAAGTGAGGCCTTTTGACCCCTCTAGCTACTTGCATTGCTGGTAGCAAATCTGAGGATCTAATCCAGCCGTTTCTTCAAAATAGCAAGGGCAATTTGTCTAGACTCCCATAATCCTTTGCATTGGGAGGTGCTCCTGCTCTCACTTTTAACAGCACTGCCCCATAGTTCCCACTCGTGTCCTTTGGCTCTTTTTTCAACGTTGATTCGGAAGATATTCAAAGGTTTGTTTTTGTCAGTGACTTTGAAGATTTTGAATCAGGGCCCCTTGTGGTCTTCTCTGTTTCAAAGTAGTTAAAAAGATCCAGTTCGTTTAGCCTCCCAGTGTAGGTCATGCCTTTAAACCCAGAATGTATCTGGTTGTTTTGATTTCAATATCTTTATTAAACTATTGAATAGAATATAATTCTATTCAACAGTGCACAATATTCTCAATCTAAACCTTTCTAGTGCATTATATAATTTCATAATCTAATTAAATATAGTAAATTATACACTTTTTACTATATTTCCCAGCCTCCAGTTGCCTTTTGTCCCCCCATATTTTCCAGAGAATGTAAATGTTGTGTCTTTTTCATTAATAGTCTCTTCAAGTCTCCTATTTTCAATTGATAGTTTATATGTATGCTTCCTGTATTCAGTACTGTGCTTTTGTCTACACTACATTTGTCTACATCATGTCATGTGTTTTTCTAGTCTTGAATTTTATGTCATATTTGCCAATCCACTTATTTTGGTTTAGTTTGTAAACCTGTCTAGTTTAATAACTGTACCAGAATCATGGATGGGAAGGAAGAACAGTGGTCCTTGTACTAATACCTGTGGTACTTCACTAATTACATCACCTCAATTTGTGCATTCTCATCTCAACAGTATCCTCACACTATCTTAACAGCATTCCCATTTGTATCCTCTGTTTTCTATCCCTTAATCAGGTTTCGAACAAAAATTTCCACTGAAATTTCCACTGACACTGTACTTCCCTCTGTTGCATGGGTGACATACTGTATGAAGATGTATTTGAAGGCAACACTAAACCTTTAAAATACGTTTGTGTCTTGTGGTTGTTTAGGGATAGAGAATACACACTACTACAGTCTGACAAAAACAGGCTACACATAAAATCTATTGTATACAAGTGCTGAGACACGGGAGCAATGGGGCATAACTTCATGAGAAATTAATTCATGAAAACGTTAGCTGTAACCATGTATATTTTGTAGGTTAGAAATTGGCTTGTCACCAGAATCTAATCTAAACCACACAATTATTGTGCTTCTTTGAATAGCTGGAACATAAATCGAGCAATATTCATAAATATGGCTCAGCAAGGTGGTGCACTGTTCACGGATTCTGGGCCTGTAACCGAAGGGCTGGAGGTTTGAATCCTGGGAGACACACAGTACAGTACGCAGCTGCATACATCGATGAAAATCTAAGTTACTCTGTGTAAAAGTATCAGTCAAATTAAAAAGTAAATACTATCATATTGAGATTATGCTTGATCCACCTTAAAAAGAAAAAAAACGTAAGGTCTTACATAGGAAACTATTTGAGAACCAATACACACATCATCATAAAGTGTACACTTTGTAGCTGCTGGGAAATGTATGAATAACATTCACAACTCAAGGATGTACAAGTATCGTGCTTCTATAGTTTAATGTGCTGTAGTATGTCTTTATTGTTCAGGTTGAAGAAAAGGTCCGTCCCTTGCCCCAGCTTGGCTCTGGCAGACACGCCTGCCGCCCGGCGAGTGCTTGCGGCTGAGGGAGGGACCGGGAGGCGCCGGGCGTGCGGAGACGTTACGTCCTGACGGAGCTGCGCACGCATTGCTTGTTTCTGTTGAGCCGAGAAAGCCACGGCTGTAATTCTCTTTTTTTATATGCTGTTGGGTCTGGGCCGTCGGGTTCTGGTGTCGTCTGTGAAAGTCTTAGTCCCTGAAACACAGGTTTCGCTTTCCACCCTCATTTTCGTGCGCTCTGCAGCCCGGGTGCCAGTCAGTCCGAGTCACCGCGCCGTCTCCGCCAGCAGCCTCAGCCGAGCTCCAGCCGCAGACACCATGCCCGAGAGGAGGCCCTTCGAGCGGCTGCCCACTGACGTCTACCCCGTCAATTACGGGCTCTGCCTGAAGCCCGACCTCATCGACTTCACCTTCGAGGGCAAGCTGGAGGCCATCGTGCAGGTAAGGGGTTCGCACGCAGCAGACAGCCAGGACGCCGAGCGGGGTACCGGGGGTCCATTACGTAATGTCATTGACTGTATCCAGTGGGTGATATCGTAGCGTGTATCCCGACAGGCTTAATGTTGCTACTCCGCTGTGCTGTAAAGATAGGTGCAACTGTTACATAATGTTACCTGGTTAGATGGGCAGTGAATTCGGCAGTACCGGTACTCGCGGAGCCTCACCATCACCGCCGGCAGCGAGAGCCTAGTCTGCAGACAGTTGCAGCTTCCGCTTCGCCAGGACCCGTCATCGCTTTGCAGCTCGGTGTGGTTTGGATAGGGGCGCCCAGCTCCTCGCCGTGCTCCGGGGGCTCCCAGCACTTCTGTTCAATTTTAAATTTTAACGACCACAAGCCGTAGTTATATCTGAGCTATACACCGGATTTCCCCAAAGGTATACGTGTAAGCTGCGTTGTCTTTATTTCGTACGTCTTGTAAAAGATGCCTTTTGCGATCATGTTTTGAATGGTTAAATATGCTGCTTAGAAATTAAATTTCACTGAGGTCTGTTAAAGATGTTTTAGTTTTTAAATATTATAAAACGCATTGATATGATTTCGTCGATAAAGTACTCTAGAAATCCTGTTCTCTGTGTGTTCATGAATAGGAATATATGAAGATTTATTACGTTATCAAGATTTCACATGCATGCACATTTCGGACTGTATTTACCTGTAGTGTTGAAGTCCATTTCCCCAGTTGAAGCCTGTAAATTGAATATAGGATTCAATGTAGAAAACAATAATTAAAATAATATGGCAGCAAAGGTTTCGTGTTATTGGTACAAACATAATCTATGCAGAGGAGTGTCAGACAGGAAGCTGTATTGTTATTTAATCCCATTGAACATGTTTTTTGCTTATTAAACGCAAAGGAATCTATAAAGCAAACTATGAGTTCCAATATGTTTTTGATTTTGATTGTCAATCTACTGTATGTAGTACCAGTAAATGAAAAGGAAGATTCATCTGAATTAGATAACTTCATAAACATTCGGCTGATTTATCTGATCTTGTTTGGGATTAAGTATAAGTGTTGAGGGTTGAGTTTCTGATTTTATTAAAAAATGCTGAATGTTCATTATATTGGCATTTCGCACCTGAGTTTGAGTTGAAAGGACCAGACTGGATCTCGGGAGATGTAGCGGCAGGAGACAGCAGGGCTGACTGATGAGAGCACGTTCCACAGCAACACCAGTCACACACCAGAGGACTCCCTTTGGCACACTTCTCCCATCTGGCTCGTAGCAGCTTATCGATTCAAGGGTCTCATCCAGTTGTTTCATGAAAGAAAACTTTAGAAACAATTATTAGTGTCGATTCATGAGACATGATTGGTTTGATGGGATGTGCGTGGTTTTCCCAAGTGAAAAACAATTTATTTTTAAATGCGGAACTGGGATTTGAACTGTAGATCTTGTAAACTTAGAGACCTTACAGGAAATGGGAATGCCCCAAGACCAGTTGTAGTACAGGGTAATGACAACATTGTGACTGGTCTGATGAAGGTTAACCTCTTTCTTCTTAGTACTGGACTACATACCGCTCATTTTCTCCTGGGAGCTTTACCTTATTTTCACAGTTCACTCAGTATACAGTACATTGCTCTTCTATGAGTCCTGCGTCACATCTTAATCACACTCAACTACAGCGCTTTCTGATCTTCAGGCCTTCTGAAAAGGTGCATGATTTTGACACTTTTTCAGTAATGGCAACTATTGGAATACTAGTAGAATTTGTAATGATGATATAGGAATCGGATATAATTAACTGATGACGGATAATTAAATGCTGTGTTTAGTAGTGAATGTTCCATGTGTGCCGATGAGGCTGTGATTCCTGACAGCTCCCGTGGAAGATTATATTGATAGCTTATCACACTGACCCATTACTGGGCCTCCAAGCTGTGACACAACCAGCTCCCTGCTGCCAGTTTACATCAGTCAGCACTTCTCAGCAAGGGTCTCGCAGATTTGGCATTGTAGCAGAATTCCCTGCTGGACTGAGCTCGTGGACCAATCCAGCATTCTCTCATTTATTTTCTGAATGTTTGCATTCTTAAATTATCATTTTGTATTCATTGAAATCACAAAGTCTTCTGTGGTACATTAACATTTTGAGGTTATTGAAGCATTTTCTCAATTGGTCTCCAGGGAGCTATAGTGTTTTTGCTCTCCGTGTTGTGTGCATTTATTGTTAAAGCACTCCTTTTTGCAAACTGTTTTCAGACAGAGATGGACTAGTGTTTGAAGGCAGTGCTATATCAGCTCCAAGCAGACTGGTAAAAAAAAAAGCAAAGGAGACTGATAGCATTATTATTACCAACGCAATGCAGTAAATAGTTTTTGGGAGAGAACCTGCTAAGTTGTGGCAGTAATAATACTATTGGTTCCCATATCCTAAAAAAAGTAACAGGGTCCCTTTAATTTTTCTGGTGACCATGTTACATATCAATAATTGACACTCATATCAATCAAAAATGTGCCCTTTTTAACACAAAGTACAAATTACATTGTGTAGACTGTATTAATCAAGAAAAGTATTATTGCTTTATCCACTTAGTCCTGACTTAGACAGGACTTGAAATGCCACCTCTTTTCCAGTTTGGAGTGGAGCTGAAAACAGTGCACAGAATCCAGCAGGTTTACACCAGTCAGCCTGTGCTTCAGGTAGCAATGCAAAGTATATTTAATACTCCTATTGCCATGCAGTTTCCTAGAAATGAAAATTAGAAGAAAATGTTTTAATAATCAAAATAACCTCCTAAGAGGTGTGATCTTTCATGGCCTACTTAGTAGGGTTTGCATTGGGGTTAAATACAGCACCCTCAAAAAGTATTGGGAGAGCAAAGTCAAAACTGTCTGTTTTCTGTTTTAGTCAAGCAATCTGAGGTTTCACTTATCATATCCTACGATTTTGCCTTTAACAACATGACTAGGTCACTTTTGTAGTGTAGACAAGTGCCTCCTGATCGTGCATGCACTCGTCCCTAATTTTCACTTCGCCTTCTCATTAGTGTTTCACAGCTTTGCTCAGCGTACTGGGTCAGAAATATATTGTATTCTTTTGCCATATAAAGTTATTTTTTACTATTTGTGAATCGATCATAGTTTGAGGAGTTTGGGAGAGTAAAGGTAGTGAAGGAATTTGGTTGAGGGAACTGCGAAGGGTTCCAGTTCTACCCCAAACTCCTTTCCCTGACCAGGTGTGCAGAAAGGTACAGTACCTGTCAGAACAGCAGATGTATGATTAGCTTGAGTGAAAGTGACCTGTTTCGATGTACGTTATACATTTCGAGCAGTGCTGTGATTGGGAATCCATATTATTAACTCCATTTGTTTTTTTTCTATTTGTAGGTGACACAGGCGACAAATCAGATTGTAATGAACTGTGCTGATATCGACATAATCACAGCATCATTTGTGCCCGAGGGAGGAGAAGGTGAGTTATCTACATATAAATCTGGGGGCCCTGGGGCACTCAAGCCCTGCCAGCACCTTGCTGTCTGCACTCGGACAGATAGGAGTAACCACCTGAGCATGTTTCCTCTACACCATTGGGGCAGATTAACAGTGAAACAGTGCTTTACTTTGCATGCCTGTAGGGGTTTCCCAGAAATGCCTTGAAAACATGAGTAAAGGATTTCAACAGCATGCAACATCATGTAGTTCCTCTTCCCCACACAGAAGAAGCTGAGCAGCACAGACTGAAAGGGTTAGACTGGAGGTACTGCATTTATAGTGTTTCCTTCTGCCTTTGTAAATTCTCTATAAAAGTAATAAAAAAAACAGTTTTATTGACTTACTTGCACACTTCACAACATGTAAAAAGGCAATGCGGACCAATAGTCCCATGATGTAGGAAGTACAGTCATTTCATTTCACCGTTGCTTGTTTCCGAACGTGCTAGGCAACCTTTGACTGTTGTTATAGTGACCGTGGCAGGCAGTGTAATTGTGCTTATTGTTTCCCAGATCATGACTGATATGTCAACTAAACTGTCCCTTTTTTGTAACCGGTATTTTTTTCCTGTAATTTTCTTAGATTAATTTCAAATAAAGTCATGGAAAAAGTTTTTTTTTGTTTAATTAACAGCCTCCAACAAGTTAGATTTAGTTTTCATCCTGTGATTTTCTCATAGTTTTCTGAAGTAGCTATTATCGTATTAAATGTAAGTTTTACAGAGCTTATGTTATCTGTGCAAAGCATTTTAACTACCATTAATGTTAATGTCTCATGAAAGTACATAATGTTTTAAACCCGACAAAAATACAGTCCACAAAACACCGCTTAGGGGCTGCTATCATTAGTAAATCTTCATGCACTGTAGTTTCTGTGCTGCTATAGACTTAGAGTTATCCTGCCAAGGGTTTAGTCACTTGGGATCTCTGCACTTTTTCTATTCTCATTGAAGTAATACAGAAATTCCTCTTCAGTAGCTAACTACTGACTTTATCTGAGCCTTACACGCTAAATGAAGTGCAGTGTATTGCATTTTTGTAACAGTGCATCCTGACTTTGTTCATGTGAGCAGAAACCGTTTGCTTGCGAAAGCATTTCCAGCAAGTAACAATGTGCCACAGTGAACAGCACCACAGACAGAGAGCACAGGCCATGTGTTTCTAAATATAGCAGCTTTTGTATTTTGAGGGTCTGATAATACTGGGGGAAAAAAGTTTTTGGTGGCCTTTTCGCAAGTTGCTGACTGAATGCTGCTGGTCCAATATCAATCTTAATTCTTCAGCATTCACACAGCTTCATGCTTTTCTTTAGTCATTTAGGCTTTAGTCAGCTGTGCATTCCTTTCCATGGGCATTAGTCATGGCTTTACTTATAGATATATTTAAATATATGTTAAGAGAATATTTCCATCATGAAGAAAACCTAGAGGCAGTATATAATCTGAACATTTGTAAGTAATGCTATATAAATTTGGATTCTTTCTGGTTGTTAAAGATGAATTTAGCATTATGGTACAAGTGTAGCTTGTGTAAGAATAAAATGTATCCAGGCTTTTTGATTGAATCTTAGTAGTTAAGCTGTTTTTTCTCAGACGGGCGATTGGATTCTGTTTACAGTTTACCATCAGACCAAATCATGGAGAATTCAGCGCACATTAGATCCTCATCTGAGGATTCCTGTCTCGGGTCCTTTGCACATGAAAACGCTGATATGGTGATGAAAAAAAAAATTCCTTACTGGTGTCTGGCTTTATTAATTTTGAAAGATAAACTTCTCCAGTCAAAACACTGCACTAACTAAACTTGTGAACAGTGTGGCTACCACAATATGGTCCCGTACCATCCTTACTCTAAGAAATCCTAATAACTTTTAAAAAAAAAGGAGAAAAGACCTTTCAATACAAGTGAACTCCATGTGACAGTCCTCTTTCTGTGCAGTTGAATTAGAACATTATTGAACTGTTTACATCAGGCATCACTGTCTCCTCTTACCTTAGTCCACTTCACAGAAGCAAATGACAGCTATCTAAAGGGTGTCTGGGACAGGGCTTTTTGCCTCTCTAAGTGTAGTTCTTTGGGGAGGTGGGTAAGACCTTGTCTTCTGGTTTCAGCTTATAATGCCTTGCTTAAGTATTTAACACACCCCCTTTCTTCTACTGTTGTTTCTTCATGATGGTGCTTCTTTAACAAACACCAGCGGGTGCTTTCCCTCCCTAACACCATATATGGAAATCCTCCACCTTGCTCCCATTCCAGTTTCACCTTTGGTTGAGTCTCCTGGCACACACTGGCACTCCCATTGTCTCTGCACCCCCCATTCACGTCCTCACTGGCAGCTACCGCGTTTCTTCAATGGTTCTGGGAGTGTTTAGTACAGCTATTAGTAGCAGAACTGATGGGAAAGAGCAGTGACTGTTATTGCTGTTGCTGGAAAGATCAGTGCAGTTGCCTTCTATCGCGTCAGCCAGTCACTGCTCTTTATTAATGCCTCCCTTCTGGGACAGAGTGAGTGGTACAATCGCATACCCACCCACACATTCTCACAAGCACAGCGGTAGCTCTGAAAATAAGTCTTCAGCTCTTCTGGTCTCACTGACAGAGACCACAAAAAGGGAATAGTTTTCAAAAGAAGTGAAATTGTTATATAGGTTATAAACAATAGAAGCTGTGCCATTTAACTGATTCCTATATAGAATTTTAAAGTGTCGAAAAAGTGTATTTTCTGTTTTAAAAGGATATTTTTTAAAAAGCAAGTACTTTAAAGGCATAGGTTATTTAGTTTCAGCTTTTATTGCTGTCTTAAATGAGTTCAGATGAAAGATTGGGGTGAATCAGAATTCATGCACAAGTCCCAAAGAGTGCAACTATGTCAGTCATTTTGTCTTTGTGTAAATTGTTTTATAGAAAGATTTACAAAATCTCAATGCTCTGGGAATATTAACTATCCACTATAGCTTTTTTCTCTCAAAGGTTGGATGTCATCGCTGGTTCACTGTTTCCTCTGGCATATAAACTTTAATTCTTTCCTTTTTCTGTTAGAAATAAATGCTACAGGATTCAACTATCAAAATGAGGATGAAAAAGTTACTTTGTCATTCCCCAGTGTTTTAAAAAGAGGTATGTTGTGTATATGATGTTTTACACTGATTACGCAGCCAGATTAGTTCCATAATTCATGTTGAAAACACTTTGCTAACTGTTAACATTTTATATAATTAAAACCTTTACTAATTAAAACCTTTACTGAATGTATTCTTTACCTTTGTACAGGAAAAATGCAGCTGAAGTATGTTTGTTTAAGTGTATGCATTGGAAGTGCCATTCTCCGCACAACAAAGCCTTCAGTTACTATAATGTAAAAACCAGACAGCAGAAGTAATTAGAGGCCTTCTGCATTTTTGAATCGCATTCAGTCCATTAATAGGACTGCAGGCATTCATTTAATACACTATGTTTTGTTGAATAATGAAAATAATTCTGTAAAAGTATAGTATTTCCTCAGCAGGTATGAGTCAAATGGAACTTTTTTTTTATTACAGCAGTGGAATTTAACTTTTCTTTGAAGTACATGTTGCCCCAATTTACAGTTTGGGTCTATAGCGTTCTAAGCACCGTAGGTTTGTAACATTGCTTTGGTCAGCACTGTGAAATGGCTCAGTGCAATGGAGATGGATAAACACCAATGTTTGTTTATGTAAGCATTTTTTAACCCTTGAGTTATATTGTCAGCTAAATCTTCTTGCTGGGTTCAGGGTTTTCCTACAATGTTCATACTGGCTTTTTCAATGTTTGTTGTCTCTCTACATTAAAAACAATGCCACTTTGTCTTGCAATCCTGTGTTTTTATACTGTTTCATAGAAAAATATGGTCACTTAAGGATGTTGTTGCACTTGTTCACCTTTGTGTTGGTGTTAAACAGGGAAGCAGGTATTTTACACACTTGGGCAGCAATCAGGTAGACAGCACTGTCCTTACCCCCTGTTCAAACATCCTTTGTTAACAGTTTCAAACTTTCTGCATGTAATGCAGACAGCAGGCAGTTTCCCACTGTGAATGCACTGTTAAACTCAGCACACTGCTGCAGTTCCAGCTGGAGAAAAGCAGCCCCACATAGGCCAGTGCCACAGCCTCTGTTCTCTGACTGCCTTGCGTCAAGAGCTGACTTCTGCTTTGTTAGTACAGTAACAATCACTTTTACTCCTTTACTCCTGAGGCTACAGCAGGTGAAGGTGAGGACTGGAATGTTGTAACTTTTAGACCAAGTTATCATAGTAAATGTCAGTTTCCGTAGCTCTTTTAATAAGAAGTAATGATCTAATTTAATGTGACAGCCGTATGGATGAGAATCCAGTGTACTACATTGTAGACGTGCATTATATACTATGATCAAAGAGCAGCTGTCAGACACGTCTGAAACACCTTGGGTTGTTTGTGATGCTGTGAAAGAAATGTGCTTTTGGTGAGGAAAGTTTAATTTCCAGCAAAAGTATTGGTTTGATATTCAATTTATTTTTATATAGCGCCTTTCACAACAAGATTGCCCCAAGGCGTTTAACAAAGCAAGTGACCATACATGTTGTGAATACAGATCATAAAATCTTTTTTTATATCAAAGAACAACTTTTTTATAAAAAATATAAAACAGTGGGATTGGTTCAGATTTATTTTATATGCACATTAAAATGTAAGATTTAGATTAGAGATTTCTGAAAAACGTATGAAATGAAAAAAATATATGTTATGTTGACTGTAGAAAGTTTCTTATGATCTTTTTACCATCTGTTGCAGGTTCTGGTACTCTAAAGATAGATTTTGTTGGAGAACTCAATGACAAAATGAAAGGTTTTTACAGAAGTAAATATGCAATTCCTTCAGGAGAAATACGCTATGCTGCTGTCACACAATTTGAGGTAAATGCTTTTTAAAGTACAGACACAATAAACATTATATCTGCTTTTCTAGAGGGATCAGTATTAATGCAACCATTTTCAAGAAAGTTTTTGTTTTTTTGTCACAGATTTGGAGTGTTTATATAAATTTTTGAAAAAATCGGAGAAGATGTTCGTATCTCTCCAACCCATTCTGATTTTTTTACATAATATCTTAATGGTTTTCCTACCAGTTCCAGCACAAATTTTAATTTGATAGCCTATTGTAATTAATTCAGACTTTTGACTTTTTTTTTATCATGCCATGTGTAGGCATTGGCGGATTTACTGTAGTGCCTCAGGCTGTGCAGAATGAATCACTGCAATGGCATGCGACAGACTTGCCCCGCACAGGGCTGTAACACTTGAAAACCTTTGCTTCAGCCTAACATGGTCGCAATTACCAATGAGTAAATCGCTGATTTTTCACTGTATAATGTGATTGTGTTTCAGGCTACCGATGCTCGCAGAGCTTTCCCATGTTGGGATGAGCCAGCGATCAAAGCTACGTTTGACATCATACTGATTGTTCCAAAGGACAGGGTAGCTTTGTCAAATATGGTGAGAAACTGAGCACAGCAGTGGAATCTCCTATAGTAGTTAGAAAATATGTTTTTAAGAGATTTTTTATATTGTTTTGGCATTTCAAGCTTTTCTATTTCTGTGTCAGAATCATGCTGGAACTTGTGTCCAGTAGTTTTTATTTGCTTAGTAAATGTGCTTAATATGGCTCAACCTAGAAACTGTACAATAATATCTCAAGTCCTTACAAAATAAATAATTGGGAAAAGAAGAAAAAACAGTGAGGCAGGCGGGTGTCAGCAATTCCATAGCATAGCGCAGAGCAGAGTGAAACAGTGAGCAAGTTAAGGCTAATTCCCTGCTGAATATGAAGAAGAAACACAGTGCTTCAGCTGAGCCTTCTTCAGGTGTCAAACAAATTTCCACAGAGGGGTGAACAGTACAGGAATGCAGCCTTAGTTGGTGGTGAAAGTTCTTGTCAGTGTGAGAGAAATCAGAGACGCTGTCTAAGCAGATGCGTCTCAATGCAGAGCTGCTGACCAGTGTGTAAGGACTGGGCAATTCCTGTTTCATTGCAGCACCGCGGAGTCGGGGATGGGAAAGAAACGGGCTTGGGGGTGGGGGAACGGCCTGGCAGAGGTAGTGGAGGGAGGATGGCAGGGAGTTTTGAGGACAGAATGGGCCAGAGGGGTTCAAGAAGCGGGAGGCAAGAACAAGTGTTTTGAAACAGTTGTCTACAGCTACAGGGTGCCAGAGGTGGGACAAGAGTAGCTGTGTGACATGAGAGAAACAAGGCAGAGAAAAGATCACACAAGCAGCAGAGTTCTGAATGAATTGGAGAGGACATATGGCACTGGCCTGGAGCTCAGCAGTCATCCAGGCGGGACAGCACCAGGAACTGGACTGGAAATCGTGTAGACAAGTTAGTGAGAAAGGGGCGGGCCCTGTAGACTTCACAGGAAAAAGCAGCTCTTGTACCAACACATTGTTCTGATTCTAGTAATATAAATTCTTGGAACATTTTCTATCAGGTTTTACACTGAAAGTCCTGGCTGTGCATTTTTTAAGTTTTTTTTAAGCAATTTTTTTGTGTAACAAAAGCAGTTTTTCAGTGTTAAACTTCCCATTTCTCTCTCTTCACTGCAGAATGTTATTGAACGAAAGCCATATCCTGAAGATGATAACCTTTTAGAAATAAAGTTTGCTAGAACACCGATAATGTCCACGTATTTAGTAGCATTTGTTGTAGGGGAGTATGACTTTGTTGAAAGCAAGTCATCTGATGGTGTGATAGTTCGTGTTTATACACCAGTTGGGAAAGCGGAACAAGGGAAATTTGCTTTAGAGGTAAGTTTTTCCTTCAAGTTGGTCTTGATTTATTTGATTTTCAGTTTTCTTTACAGTGCTAGAAATAATGTTTTTAAACAATTAAATTATTTGTCCCCATCAGTCTTAGAACCTGTTTAAATTGTCTTTATAGTTTAAATGTTTAATATACTTGTGTACTTCCATCTTAATCTTACAGTTTCAATTCCAGCTTAGGGCTGTTACCTGGTTCTGAACAAAGAGGTGTGACAATCATATTGTCACTTCAATTCTGAGTTTAGCTAGGTGCTTTTTATAATTCATTACATTAACTACCTGCAGCTGGCAAATAGAATAGGCAGTTTTTCTATTCCTGGACTGTAGGAGCCTTTCAGACAGAGTAGCATTATTTAAGGATTCCAGCCTCAAGTGCCAGCTTTGTGGTATTAAGAGTCTTACTCCTGGCAGCTCACTGACCTTACTAATTGTAGAGGTTAATTATTCTGTATTGATAACAGAATCAGGAAATCACTGTTCATTGTTTGTTGGTATATCTGAACTTAATGATGAGAACCGATGTGGCGAGGTAGCTTAATGAGGGGTCATTTGTGCACACAAAACAGTTTTTCTATTTATTGTTTTACATCTTGGCTTCTTTTTTCTAGGTAGCAACCAAGACCTTACCTTTCTACAAAGATTATTTCAATGTTCCATACCCTCTGCCTAAAATTGATCTTATAGCTATTGCCGATTTTGCTGCTGGTTAGTACACTAATCTTTTTTTTATTTTTTTCTAAATGGAAAAAGACTTTCCATTAATTTGTTTTTGAACTGTTAATAGGTGCCATGGAGAACTGGGGCCTAGTTACATACAGGTATGTACTTGATATGTTTTATATTGATACCTGATATGTGTTGATAATTGCAATTCCTGCAGGAACCATCTTGTTGTCCTGTTGCGACTTGTATCTGTATAAATCTGTGTAGTGTTTTGTTTGTTGTGAGTTTGGTTGGTATAATTTTCCCGAGGATTGTGTTTTCCCACAGAGAGACAGCGCTGCTCATTGACCCTAAGAATTCCTGCTCCTCCTCGCGACAGTGGGTGTCCTTAGTGGTTGGCCATGAGCTGGCTCACCAGTGGTTTGGAAACCTGGTCACTATGGTAATCTCTTATTACAAGTTGTGCAGATTCTGTGCTCACATTGCGAGTACCATTTCGGGGCATTGATCCAGTATCCTCCGTTTACATCTTTTGTATTCACTGCCAAATTTATTACATTATTCATTTGTTTCTTTAAGGATATTGTCTGTTGACATCAGTAACAATTGCTTTTAGTCATGTGAGGCTCAGGGACAAGTCTGGTTCTTGTTTGTGTTCCCATGACTGCTGATGTATAGGAATGGTGGACCCATCTTTGGTTAAATGAAGGCTTTGCCTCCTGGATTGAGTACCTGTGTGTTGACCACTGCTTTCCGGAGTACGACATCTGGACACAGTTTGTCTCGGCTGACTACACACGAGCACTAGACCTTGATGCCTTGGACAACAGCCATCCCATTGAGGTACACAGTGACCAACATGAGCTGGAATAACCTGGGGCAAGCTCTCCAGAACCATCTCTCCAAATCAGTCATGCACATCAGTACTTTAACCCTTACAAATGCAGTGCTGCACTACTACACAACATTCCTGTACACTTAATAAAATGTGTGCTGAGCATTAAAGAAACTTATCACATACAACCAAACAAATTCATAAAGTTACTGTCAAGAAATGGCCATCTTCTTTGTAACAAGTCCACTGACATTGTAGTTAATAGACATGGCATAATTACATTTGTAATGCTGATGAACAACAGATGGTCTAGTGTTAATATGACAAACTAGTAGTGTCTGTGGCCACCATTACAGCAATACAGTCTGTACATCTGTGACAGATGCAGTTTATGGATACTTTTTTCATGCGGTTCTGTCTCATTCCTCCCATAGAGTGTAGACAGGCATGTGCCTGTTCGGTCGGCTCTGAGCCCCACCTATCCCACATATATTCAGTGGGGTTCAGATCTGGTGTGTTGGGCAACCATACAGTTGTCAAATTTTCATCTCACAGGAAAGCCACTGTTACAGAATGAGACTGGGCCTTATCCTGTTGGATGTGGCCCTGTTAGGATGAGTCTGTCTGATAAAGTACTGAGTGAGGTCTCAGGACTTAATTTATGTAGCACCATACAAGTACTGCAAGTGGAGTTCTGTTGGGACACTCCTCCCCAGACCATCACACTTTGATCTGCCATTGAGCTTGGCAAGGTATCATGACTTGTGGACTCCCAGATTGTGGCTTGTTGCAGACATTTTGTTTGGCTGCAGTATCTTGCCAAGTTTGCAATTGCTGGCTACAAACACCCGTATAAAGAGTGAAAGTGCTCTGACTTTGCTCAGCCTCTGACATACCATGGGATGAAGGTGTTGTTCTCTTGATAAGAAGGCTATAGTTATTTATTTCTGGGTTTCCTTCCTTGATTGTCACCAGGATTATCATTCAGTAGGGCACCTCCCTCAGCAGCTGTACTAGTCACTAATGTTGTGATTTAGTGCTCATTCAATGAGACATTGTCAAGTCAAGGGCATCAGTAAAGAATAATCATTGTCATCAAAATGACACCAAACACTTTTAAGTACTACTAATAAATCCATGTATGTTTTCAAAAACATACATGTATAAAAATACAAGTGATAGGTTTATTCCATGCTGAAAAGAGGAGAGAAAACACAACGTTTTGGCCGTGGAGCCTTTGGATGTGAATGTATAAAGATGGAGATAATTTTTGTAACTTAATACTTTGTGTGAAACTAAAAACATGTCATATTCACAAGCTGCAGACATCTTTCTGAAAATAGATTTTGTCTAAAATTAGTTTTGTCTTGCTTTTCGAGTAGGACTTAATTTCTGTATTGCAAATTAACCATAAAAGGATGCTTTATAACATTTAGGTAACTTAAACGTAGACCCTTCTTTGACAGTCTTAAATTCCTCATCATACATTTCCACAAGTCTTTGAGAAAAGTGTATTTTACCTGGAAGAAGCTGTAATTAACAAGAGAAAGGTGAATACTTTCACAAGCTTAAGAGGTAAAATAGCTTTGGTAAAACTAGTTAAGAGTCTTGTAGATGCACTGAATATACAGTACATAATGTTACAGTGGAAGAGACTTGTATTGTTATCTCATGCATTACTTCCTTTCCTCTTTTAATTCCTTCTCAATTTAGTTATATATAACTAAAGTACATATCTATGTTCTGTTTTTTCAGGTCAGTGTAGGACACCCATCGGAAGTTGATGAGATCTTTGATGCAATTTCCTACAGTAAAGGAGCATCTGTAATCCGTATGCTTCATAACTACATAGGGGATGAGGTGAGGAATTGGGGGCATTTCAAAGAAATGGTTATTTTTATCCAATTAAGATTTTATATGGAGTGTAATAGGTTTGCATCTATAACCTTTACCACAGTACATAATTGGTGTTTAAGTTTAAATCGGTATATATGAAATGTTACAAATGAAAGGAGCCAGTATTTCATCCAGCTGTTTCCAGAAGTGAGGTTATTGGCTGGGCAGCTTATTCTGTTCTCCCACAAACCTAACTGCACTTCAGTGTCTTTTCCACTTGTGTCTTCCAGTCCCTGCTTCACTATTAATTTTTAAATATGTCCTCTGGGTGGGCTTTATCGGTGCCTTTAAGGATTTTGTATCAGATCCCCTCATAATCATCTCTGTTCAAGACTAAAAAGATTCAGTTCCTTCTAGCTTGTCAGTGTTATTCAGTCCCCTCAGCCACAGAATTTAAATGTTTTTTTCTCTGGACTGTTTCCGGAGCAATATCTTTTCTATGATATAGAGACCAATATTGCACACAGTGTTCTCAAAGAGGCCTCATAAGTATATTACAGGAGACAGGTGTAACATCCTTTTATATAAGTTCTACACTTAAAACCAAAATGGGGCAGCAGTATGGAGCAGCATTTAGGGTTCTCTGCTCATAACTGGAAGGTTATGGGTTCAAATCCCGAGTGACACACAACTGTTGTGTCCTTGAGCAAGATACTTCACCCAGATTGTTGCAGTAAAATACCCAGCTGCATATATTGGTGTGAAGTCCCTTTGGATAAAAGCATCAGCCAAATAAGAAAACATTTTGTTTACGTATCCTAACATTTTGTTTGCCTTTTTTTTGTTGTCGCACATTGTCCAGAATGTATAAATGTGTAAATCTTTTTCATAAGCTTATTTTGCTAAAATTTCATTTGCTCCTTCTAAAGAGTTTGTTTACCCTCATACATTAATAATAATAATTATTAAAATTATTAATAATTGCTTACACTTATATAGCGCTTTTCTAGACACTCCACTCAAAGCGCTTTACAGGTAATGGGGATCCCCTCCACCACCACCAATGTGCAGCATCCACCTGGATGATGCGACAGCAACCATAGTGCGCCAGAACGCTCACCACACATCAGCTATCAGTGGGGAGGAGAGCAGAGTAATGAAGCCAGTTCAGAGATGGGGATTATTAGGAGGCCATGATTGGTAAGGGCCAATGGGAAATTTGGCAAGGATGCCAGGGTTACACACCTACATTGGTATCATATATAAAGTAGACTACTACATTTATATATAGATATAGATCAGTGATATGAATTGAGAAAAGCTGTGGCCGCAGTACAGATCCCTGTAGTATGTCAATAATCACATCACTGTCATTTGAGCATCTACCCATTATCTGTACTCTGGTTTCCTGTTCTCTGACCAACACACACATTTCCCTGAACATCTACAGCCTGTAATTTGCAAATAGGTCACTTATTAAAAGCCTTTTGAAAATCTGAATGCACCATATAATATGCCCTATCTGTATCTGTCACTGCTGATGCTTGTTCAAAGAACTCTTAACAAGTTGGTCAGGCAAGAGATGTTGTGGCAGACCTTGTGTTTAAGGTTATTAGGCTGATTTGATCAGTCTAGTGCCCTGTTGGGATGAGCCAGAGCTAAGTTTTCTAGAGTCAGTTGGAGCCCCGTGGAATCTGCCTGGTTTCAGCTGAGCTCCTCCTCAATAGCACATGTTTCATGCAGACCTTTTTTTGTTGAACTTTTTTCTTCCTCAGGACTTCAGGAAAGGAATGAATGCTTACCTTACAAAGTTTCAACACAGAAACGCATCAACAGGTAGTGAAGTTTTATTTGTGAGACTTGATGTGATGATTGTTCTGGATCTCTTTAGGTGAGATGGTTTTTGTATAGAAACAGGAAAACTGTTACAGGCTTAATCTCCTTTTTTGCATTATTTACATTCTTGTGTGTGTTTGACCAGCCTGGTGGAATTAGACCTGTATGTACTTGTACCTTGTTACCCTCAGATGTTCAGCCTCACTCTGTTCTGCCTGCATGTTAATCAGTATGATCTTCATGCTGCATTGTTCTTCACTGTTCCTGTTGTGTTTTATAGAGGACTTGTGGGAGTGCCTGGAACAATCCAGTGGAAAACCAATAGCTGCTGTTATGAGCACGTGGACCAAACAAATGGGATTTCCCATTATTGTTGTGGATCAAGAGCAGGTGCTTTGGCCTTCCCATACAAATGTGCTAGACATTTCAATATCAAACCTTACAGCTTGAAGAAAGAATTTGAATCATACATTTATGTAATGTCATTTTCATACATGGTTTGTCATTTGTGTGTCATTACATGTGCGTTGCAGTTTGCTGTGCAATTACCCTGCATGTGCATACGGTGTATAGAACACATTTCTGTTTGCTGTTAAAGAAGTTTACACGTGCACAAGGAGTCATAAAATTTGCCGATTTTCCAGCAAGGAGAAGACAGGGTGCTGAAGTTGTCCCAGAAGAAGTTCTGTGCCAGTGGGCCATACAATGGTAAGCCAGACAGCGATTACAGTTGTGAATCTCACAGAGCAGCCGTGTCACATTCAGAGACCTCAGCCTCTGGCATGTTTTACCACTTGTGCATGATGTCGTGAGAAAGCCAGGATTGGGGGGTCAGGGTGCCGGGAGAGGGCCATGGATTCTGCACAAGACCCGAGGTCGGAGACTAATGAAACCCAATACCCATCTTTCAGGTGATGAGTGTCCAAGCTGGAAGGTGCCCATCAGTATCTGCTCCAGTGATGACCCCAGCTGCACCAAGCTGAGTGTGCTGCTGGACAGTCCTGAAACCACTGTCACTGTGAGAAATGTGGGGCCAGATCAGTGGGTTAAGGTGAGAAGAGTAGGAGGGAGGAAAGAGCATTCAGGTCCAGCGAATATTTTTTTCTTTATTTTAACTTCCAGAAGCTTTGCAATTTATTTCTTGACTGTTATGTTCTTTGTAATCTCTGTTTAATAGTAAGAGGGATTTGCAGCATTCCAGTCAGAGGCCATGATCTGGGAATAATTGAAAAACAAATCTGAGTGATTACCCTGCAGCCATCAGTGCCCATAGTCTAGTCTAGGTCAGCACTTATACTAAAGTGAGCCTACCAGAGCTGCTGGCCACAGTGAGGCTGCTCCTGCTTATACATGTTGATTGATTTATTGACTTCATCACATGTATCACTTGTTGTCAGGATGTGAAAACCTTGCCCAGATATGGTGATGTTCATAACCATAATTACCAATAAATAACATTGAAATAAACCCCAATGTTAAATAAGGTTTCGTCACTGATCACTAAGACAATTTTTTACCCTCTGTTCATGCTTGGCAGTATTTAAATTGAAGCCCTATTCATTCACCTCTTTGTTCAGATGTTTCTTTGTCTGCAATTTTTAATTGGAAATGGAATTTTGTTTTACAAAATTACAGCCTGTGCTGGGGTGGTTCTGTAAACCTACAAATGGAAAAATATCTTAAAGTTGCAAACCTACTAAGTCAAGCACATCATTAGATTTTTATTAGAACTTTTCTTACTATGTCTGGGGGTATTAAATTGTTTAGAACCAAATTATATATCAATCATATTTTTTCTAAATCTTCATATTCTGATAATAGAAGATATTCTTAGAGAATACAGAGAATACATAGAGATAGAGAGAATACATGATATTTTGAAATTGAAATTTTTGCATTTAATGCAAACCCCTGTGCTGTTGGTGAAAAATACATTTTTTCTCAGTTTATAGTCATAATTGGCTATAGAGAAATGTGGGATTAGAGTCACTATTTAAAAGCAAGCTTTCCATGTCAGTTTTTATGTGGCTCTAAATGTGTGCATTGCTGTGCACTTTAAGGAGCAGGAGCAGGGCTCTTGGAGAATCTGTTGTTCCTGGCTGCGCTCTTGGATCTCTGAGCATTCAGTGTTCAACAGATTGTCAATGGGCTTACCCTTCCAGTCCCTTCCTGCCATGTTTCAGGAGGCTAGAAGTAGAAATTTATTAACATATATAAGAAAACTGATACAAGGAATTTTTCATAGAGGGACATGCTTAAACAGCAAATAACAGTATGAAAACCATACTATTTAATAAAAAGTAATAAAATTAGGTTTTTCTTGCAGCATTTGAGAAATAAGCAGATAGTAAATTTACATTAAATGAGAAAATAGCCCAGTTTTCATTTTGCTGGATATTGGTTTCAGTCCTCAGACCTCTTTTTTGTTATTTGTAAACTAAAGGCTTGTTGTCTATCTGCATTTCTGCATTCTTAAAATAATTTAAATAATGCATGCATTACAATTGTGCGAGTTTTCAAAATGCGTTGTCTTCAGAGAAAATGTTCTACGTGTTTAATTTCAGATCAACCCAGGGACGGTGGGATTCTTTCGCATCCAGTACAGTCCCGCCATGCTGCAGAACCTGCTGCCCGGCATCCGCGACCTCACGCTGCCACCCGTGGACAGGCTGGGCCTGCAGAACGACCTCTTCTCCCTGGTGAGACACGCCCGGCAGCCTCAGGAATACAGGCCCGGCTGGAAAAGGCATTGGTGGTTTACACACCTTCCATCGATTTAGAATATTTTCACAATCATTATTACTTTATTATTATTATTATTTCTGGTCTCCGAGCTCCCCTGAACTTTCTGTAGACAAGAGGAGTCTGTCTGGCCTGGCTTGATTACTCATGGATCTGTGTCTCTTCTTCACCCATTCATTTGTTAAGCACCATGGATCCAGTGCAAGCTGGACTTTGCGTGGGACTATTCCCATGGTTTATGTTCCTGGGATCAGCCAGGCTTACAGACATTTCTAAGGCTTCAGTTGCCTGACATCCGTGAACAGGAGTGGTTTTTAATCCTCTCAGCTACAGCTCAGACTGGACTTGTTACCTGTGAATTCTACCCATACATTTATACACACTGTCATGTTGGAATATTTTTTTCAGCCTTGTAATTAAAATAATGTTTTCTGTGTTTAACCAATCGTTTAAAGCGATGGCTGTCAATGTGGCATGGCAGGGCATGGTATTTATGCAACGAGTTTGATCAGTATAATTCACAACTTAAATATCTCAATTTTACTTTGATTTGAATGGTGAGCATTCCTGTTTTGGCTTGGTCTCCCCAGGCCAGGGCCGGTATGATCAGCACAGTGGAGGTGCTGAAATTGATGGAGGCCTTTGTCAATGAGCCCAACTACACCGTGTGGAGTGACCTGAGCTGCAACCTGGGCGTCCTGTCCTCCCTTCTGTCACACACCGACTATCACGAGGAATTGCAGGAGTTCATCCGTGACCTCTTCACCCCTATTGGGCAGAAGCTGGGCTGGGACACCAAGCAGGGGGAGGGTGAGCTGAGCACAGCCAGGCCGTTTCTCACTGCAGGCTGAACAGACGGGACGTGCTACATACATCACTAACTGAAAAGTACATAAACAACAATGCAAAAACATTTGTTCACGTAGGAAACAGACAGACATTCTTTAACCTGCTCTTTGGTTTGGTTTTGTTCTGTTTTTCTTTTTAAAAGGAAATGATATGCCAAGCACTTGAGCCATACAGCTTTGCACAAATCTAGTTTTCCCTCAAACTAGAGTGCTAGGTGACCGCAGACAAGTGACTGTCGAATACAGTTCTGCCTGCATCTGCATCAGGTGGTACAAGAGCTGGTTTAATATGGCATTTTTCCCTCTTTAAAGATTTTTTTTTAATGTGAAAAAGTTTTTGTATCGATTGCCAGGTCTCATTTCATCTATATCTGTATATTAAATATCTTTGATATTTAGTGGTAATAAAAGCGAACATGAAGTCTTGTTTTGACAAAGCATACTTCTTCCATCTAAGGGTATTAAAACTAACTTACATAATGAGAATTATATATCCATGCAGCTGTAGGCAGAATTTCATCTGCTATGTAGTTGCTGCTCTGGCATGTTAGTTCAGAGACAGCTTATAAGAACAATTACACCCGACAGGAGGCTATTCAGCCCATGCAGCTCAGTTGGTAGTTATTGATCCAGGGATATCGGCTTCACAGACATGGCTTGTTCAAGTACCTTCTGTTTTCAGTTCCACTGAGCTTCCACATGTGCAATTAGTGGTTAGTTCATTAGCTCCTGCACTTGTATTGCCAAGTCCTTACCTGCCTGTCTGCTCCAGGACACCTGGATGCTCTCCTCAGGGGCCTGGTGCTGGGCAAGCTGGGCAAAGCCGGACACAAGCCCACCCTGGACGAGGCACGCCGCCGCTTTAAGGATCATGTTGAGGGGAAACAGATGCTCTCTGCTGACCTCAGGAGCCCGGTACGGTTCGCTCACGAGCATGTTCTACTGCGGCTCCAGGGCTGTTGATTTTATTGTTTTCTAGAAGACTGCGGTTTCTTTGACTTTGTTGTCCCTGAAAGGTAAAATGACTGGGGTGCAAGTCAGCAAAGGCCACAGGAGACAGAAATCTCTGATCCTCTATCATACCCAAACTTGCAGTCTAGGACTCTCAAGGCAAACCTCCCTGGTCTTTTCATACGTCCTCAGGGACACTGCTGTTTCTATTGCAGATGAGACTATAGCCTGCATGTTTCTCATTTCAGGTCTATTTAACAGTATTGAAGCACGGAGACAGTACAACTTTGGACACTATGCTGAAGGTAAAAATATATACCATCTCTGTATTTTGTGCACAAAATGCACTGCTGGAATGATTGTTGGAAGATTAGAAGGGTTTGAACTATTGATGTTGTGGGGTGCTTCCAAGAACAGATGTGCCCAAGTGCCACCTTGTGGAATTCCAGCAGATTATTTTCAGGTAAACACATTACTGCATTGTAGCAATATCATTTGCTGTGCTGTGAAGTTATGTTTGTCACTCACTGATCAATTAATGGATTATCTTGTAGATCATTTAAAATGTTACTTCTAAGTGATCCTATATTTAAAAAACATCCATGCTTCCTGGCTTTATCAGGAGACCAAATTGCTACAGTATATATTCAATGACTTGCATCTGTTTTTAAATCTTCTGGTTAATGTGAATTTTATTTAGTTCATGGTTCAGCTCTCTCAAACTGTAGTCAGCCAGTACGCAGGTAATTGCCCTGCCAGGCAGAGGCCTGTGGTGAATTGAATGGTGATTGGTAAGGAACTTTGACTCTCCCAACAGCTCCACAAACAAGCAGACATGCAGGAAGAGAAAAATCGCATTGAGAGAGTGCTGGGAGCCATTTCTGCCCCTGACCTCATCCAAAAAGTGCTGAACTTCGCTCTGTCGGTACGTGTTTTTTGGTTTGGAGTGTCGGCGTGTTCCGGTGTTCATTGAGTTTGTCCTCCAGTGTGCCACTGCCCGCGGGCACACACCTCTCGCTGCTGCTGTCCCACCAGGCTGTTTTGCTTTCTGCAGGAGGAGGTGCGTCCCCAGGACACGGTGTCCGTCATAGGGGGCGTGGCAGGCAGCAGTAAACAGGGCCGGAAGGCAGCCTGGAAATTTGTGAAGGACAACTGGGAGGAGCTGCACAACCGCTACCAGGGCGGATTTCTGATATCCAGGCTGATCAAGGCACGTGTTAATCCCATTCTTGTCTGAGCTGTGGCAAGGGCAGTGGTTTTGGGGACCAGTAAGCAATTCCTAAAGATGTGCATTGTAAAAAACTAACCCCTGTATTTTATTTTTAGACCTGCCTGTTTTCTGTGGCTGTATATTTTACTTTTGAACAGAAAAAAATGTTGGTTTTGTTGATATTTATTAATGGTTTGACCATAACACTGCTGCAATCTTTTAATGAAGCACTCATTTGATCGGCACAGCAGATACAAGATACAGTAATTGTGGCTTTATAAATTTAAGAGGGGTTGTATCAAATAAATTGATTAATCTTTCTCCTTCCTCTTCCAGCTTACTGTAGATGGTTTTGCTGTAGATAAGATGGCTGCAGAAGTGAAGGTAAGTGTATGTCTGCTGACCAATTATTATAATCATATTTCAAGTGAATATTTGGTTGATCAAGAAGGTTGCTATAACTCAGTTGTCATTGTTTTAAATTTTGTGCTGCTGTTTTCAAATAATTATGAAATCCAACCCCCCCCAGATGGAAACTCAGGAAATGTGGCAGGTGTGTAAAGGCAAGTGAGGTCCTGTCAGAGTGGATGTTACAGGTTTGCACGTGGCTTTCCATTTGGGATTTTTCCTAAATTGCCTTTAAAGGTGGTGAAGCATTCTGTGCCATGTCTGTGATGCAGTGTTTTTCACAACACGTTTTTTGGTCACATGGTTTGACCGTCTTAGATTTAACAAAAACACTTCAGTTACGTCACCTTTCAAAACTGTTCTGCAAAGTGAAGTAACACATGGTCAACATTAAGCAGGCAGTGGTGTTTGTCAAGATTTTGAATACTTCAATCGAGTCCATTTGTCATCTTTTGAGTTCAAGGCTAAAACAAGAAGCTGGTGAGGGTACTTGATGCCAGTATTCGAAATCCTCTGGGGCACTGAGAAAGTCAACCCTGCAGTAAGACATGAATCGGTGGAGACAGGTGTAAATTCTGTAGAAGTGCATTTCTAACAGAGAACAGCACTTCTTTTCTCAAAGGATTGTGGGAGCATGGAATAAGATTTGATGGTCGGGTAAAATAATGTGATCTGTTAGCTACTAACTATCACACAGGCTAGAGTGGGTCAAATCCAAGTTACTGTATGTCTTTTCTCTTCAGCCCAGGAATGTATTTGGTCATTTTTCTCTTTCCTGATTCTGTCTTGTAAATGAGGCTTTACTGGTACATTGTACAGTTTTAGCATGAAATCTCTTTAAGTTCTACATTTTACCTATTTATCGTGTACCTACTGTATTAAAAAATGAATTTGAACACATGGTCTATACATAAAACCTATTTTCAAGCATGACCTTATTTAAGGAAGCTATTAATACCCTGAGCTATTCATAGAGTGTATTCTGTCTTAGGTCCTGAAATGCCAGTGATACCAATGCATTAGTGCACATTATCATGACCTTTAGTCCCAGAAAATCACTGTGGGGTTCACATTACAAAGTGTATTAAAAACAAGGTAGATGAAGGCTATGTTTGTGCACAGTACTCCTTTTTTATAACCTTGCTCAGAGTTGTGTTGGATATTTTAGGTGCAACGTTATTGTTGGAAAAAGCATTTTTACCAAGTCCTGATAAGATCACTTTATTGGCCATATACAATTTCTTGTATTAGGAATTTGTCTTTTCACAGACCCCAACTTGCTCTCCATGAGACACACAAACAGGGAGAGAAGCTGGGGGTCAGAGCGCAGGGTCAGCCATTTACACAGCACCACTGGAGCAGCTGGGGTTAAGGGCCTCGCTCAGGGGCCCAACAGAGTAGGATTCCTCTGCTGGCTGCGGGATACAAACTGGCAACCTTCCAGCCACAGGCGCAGATCCTGAGCAACAGAGCCACCGCACCCCCCCAAAATTAATTCATAAAACATTCAGATGAAGGCCATGTTTGTGCACAGTACTCCTTTTTTATAACCTTGCCCAGAGTTGTGGGCATTCATTCATGATTCATAAAACAGCATCTTTGGATTTACTTTAGAACTGCCTGTTGTGCCTCAACACACCTGCACTTTTTTTCTGAAAAATGCTGATTAGTTACTGTCGTGTATGTGCCACAACACAAACTACTGAAAGAAACAAAGTAACGGGAGACAAGGACTATGTTGCAGCCTGCTCTTCTCACTTACTGGACTGCATGGAACTTCTTTCCAATTACACATTCCATATAATATAGCCTCCAAGGAGGTATACATCCGCCAAAGGAAATAGATCCAGTGAGCAAATCTGCGTATATTACACTTCCTCCCCTCTTAAATTAACCATACAAAAAAAAGTGAATATACAAGTTATATCAGATTAAACTTAAACTAACCTTAAAGAAAATTAAATAAACAGTGTATCAGAATATTAAACTTCCACTTTTTCCTTTTTTTTACATATCAAGTCTTTGTGGAGGTTTTCTACACCTCTCAAGGTGGACTTGGGCCCTCGGATTGGTTGGGAACAGTCATATCAGGTGTGCTATCATGCTGCACAGTGTCCTCAACACTGGCTGAGACTGGAGTAGTGATTTCAAGAGCATCCTTATCATGGCCACTTGAATCAGAGACACATGATGGAATGGATTTCTCCTGAGTGTCCACTATTTGGTCTGCATGACGCCTCCAAGTAGTTTCTCCAGTGTCCACTGTGTATGTCAGAGAGCCTGTTCTGGTGGCTGTTCCCGATTCCCACTTGTCAGTCCAATAATCCCGTGCAAGGACTTCCTAACCCACATGAAAGCTTCTTGTAGGTTTATCATTCTTGTGTGCAAACTGTTTCTTTTTAACATCTCGCCTGACACCTGGTTTGATGAGGACCATGTGTGATCTCAAGTTTCTCTTGAGGAACATCATCGCTGGAGTTTGGCTGGTGGTAGCATGCACTGCATTCCTGTACACAAATAAGAAGTTGTTTATTTTGTTCTGCAGTGGTATTTTGTCATTGGCCATTGCTTTGATTGCTTTCTTGAAAGTCTGTATAAATCTCTGCTAAGCCATTGGTGGCATAATGGTATGGGGCAGAGGTAATGTGCTTGATACCATTTTTCTTCATGAATATCTGGAACTCATCTGAGACAAACTGACATCCGTTGTCAGTGCAGATTTGTTCTGGTAACCCGTTCCTGGAGAATATAGTTCTCCATACAGATACAGTCCTTTCAGATGTAATTGTATTCATTGGAACGACTTCAGGCCATTTAGAGTGATTGTAAGCTGCAATTAGGAACATTGAGTCTTTAAACGGTCCAGCGAAGTCAACGTGCTCTATCTGCCACAGTGCCAAAGGCCACTCCCATGGGTGAAGGGGAGCTAAAGGCAGTGTGTTCTGAACCTTCTGACATCCAGGGAAAGCCTTTGTGAAACCCTCAATTTGCTTATCGATTCCTGGCCACCACATGTAACTACGGGCAAGGCTCTTCATCTTTACTGTGCCTAAGTGTCCCTCATGTAGTGTGTCTAACATTCTGCTGCGCAATTTAGAGGGCATGACCACTCTAGAGCCACACATCAGTGTTCCTTGGCACACTGGTCACAGCTGGTCTCGCTGAGAATGCCAGATACAATGAGTCTCCGTGTGCAGGCCATCCTCTCACAGTTATGTCATAGACATTAGGTAATGTTGGGTCATTACGGGTTTCTCTCTGAATGAGGGCGTTTGTGATAGGTAACTGACCGATGATTGTGATGTGGAATACATCAGCTGGATCAACAACATTTGACTCCTCTAGTTTTCAGTGGCAAGCGCCACAAGCCGTCTGCATTACCATGTAGTTTCATCCCTTTGTATTCAGTGTCATACTGGTGGGCACCAAGGAAGAGTGACCATCACTGTAGCCATGCCGACATCATCACTGAGACACCTTTCCTGAGGTTGAATATTGAGACCAAGGGCTGGTGGTCGGTAACCATGGTGAACTTTTGACCATATAGGTAGTGATGGAATTTTTTTACACCTCATACAAGACTAAGGGCTTCTCGGTCTATTTGAGCATAGTTGCCCTCAGCAGTCGTCAGTGATCTGGAGGCGAAGGCTATTGGTCTAACTGAGCCATGTGGAAATTTGTGTGACAGCACAGCACCAATTCCATATGGCGATGCATCACACGCCAGTCTGGTGGGTAAGGATGGATTGAAGTGCGCGAGCACTACATCAGAAGTTATGAGTCTCTTTGTCTTTTAAAAGGCTTGCTCACAGCTGTTTGTGCACTTCCAATGTGACCCTGTCTGCAGCAGTGCATTTAGAGGATGCAGCACAGTAGAAAGGTTGGGTAGAGATTTATGGTAGTAGTTTACAAGTCCTAGGTATGAACGGAGTTGAGACACATTCTGTGGCTGTGTTGCCTTAAGTACAGCTTCAGTTTTATCTTGTGACTTGTGGAGACCATCCTTGTCTATCACGTGTCCACAGTAAGAGATCTCCGAATAAACTCACACTTGTCTTTATTGGGTCTGAGTCCATACTCACGCAGCCTAGCCAGGACCTGCTGTAAGTTATTTAGGTGGTCCTCGTCGTTTATCCCCATCACAATTATGTCGTCAGGGTAACACTGTGCTCCAGGAATGCTTTATAGCACTTGGTCCATTGCCCTCTGCCAGAGGGCAGGGGCCGAGGCAATTCCGAAAACAAGACGGTTGTACTGGTAGAGCCCTTTATGTGTGTTTATGGTTAAGAACTTCATGAGGTAATCTCCATTTCCATTTGAAGGTAAGCTTGGACTAAATCAATTTTTGTGAAATGTTCTCTACCTGACAATGTTGCAAATATATCTTCAATACGTGGCAAGGGATACTGTATTGGATTTAAAGTCACTATAAAGTCCCCGCAGATGCGCACGCTTCCTGTCTTTCCTTTCTTCATCACCGGGACTATGGGTGTGGCCCACTCACTCCACTCTACCTTAGATAGAAACCCTGACTTCTCCAAAGTCTCTAACACTGCCTCCACATTGGGGAGGATTGCATAAGGTACAGGTCAAGCCTTATGGAACTTGAGTAGTGTCCTCTTTCAGTTCAGTTTTTGCCCTTATTCCTTTTAGTGTTCCTATCCCTTTCTCAAACACTTGTTCAGCGTTTTGCTAGTATCTGAGCCAAACTCTTGCTGGTGTCCTTGTTACTGCCGTGTGGGAACACATTCAGTGTTTTTATAGCATGGCAGTCCAGCGGTGTTTTTTGTAGCCACTCGCATCTGAGTAACGCAGGGCCTCCACTCTCCAGTACATACAGGTCTAACTGCTGCTGTTCGTCTTTGTATTTCACATTCACTGCTATTTTGCCCTTTGGGGACATCTTTTCCCCCTGTATATGTCTCTAATATTACTGAAGTCTTTTGCAGCGGTATTTTGAGAACAATCGTTTGTACTCAGCTGCAGAGATAACCGATAAAGTGGACCCAGTGTCTAACTCCATTTTGAGTTTAACTCCTGACACTTCTGGGGTTATCCAAATTACCCTGCGTTCTGCTTCGGTAATGCTATGCAGCTCGAGACGAGAGATCATCAGTATCTGAACTGGGTTCACTGTATTTGATTCATTTTCGGTCACCTGGTGCACATTAGTTGTTTTACACTTCTCTTTATGTATTCTGTCATATTTATGTATGTTCTTTTTCTCTGATTTACACACTCTCTCAATGTGGCCTTTCTTATGACATCTTCTACACACTTTGGCCTTAAATCAACAGTCATTTGCATCATGGGACTCTTTGCCACAGCGGTAACATTTTCCCTGGTTTGACTGACATTTTATTGTTTGCACATTCTGTTGCTCTCTGTTACAACTCTAATGCGTCCTTTGCTGCTGTCTCCATAGATATTGCAATATTCAGAGCATGCTCCAGTGTAAAATCTTTCTCTGTTAACAGTCTCTTTTGTATGCTCTGACTATGCATCCCACATACAAGTCTGTCCCTTAATGCATCTGCAAGTCCAGCTCCAAACTGGCAGTGCTCTGAAAGTCTGCGCATCTCTGCCATATATTCTGAAATACTTTCACCTTTAGATTGGTTCCGTTTGTGGAATCTGAACCTTTCGGCTATTACCAGAGGTTTTGGGCTTAAATGTCCATGTACAGTGTCAACGATTTCCTTAAACGTTTTTTCTGCTGGTTTGTTAGGGGTTAACAAACTACGGAGCAACCCGTATGTCTTTGCTCCCATCACACTCAACAAGACAGACACTCGCTTATTGTCTGCTACATCATTTGTTTCGCAGTACATTTCCACTCTTTCAATGTACGTTGCCCAGTCCTCAGTGCTAGTATCAAATGGGGTAATAGTTCCAGTCATCTGCATTTTTGTTCGTTTCAAAGCCCGTTTTCCTCACACATTAATTAGCTCACAACAACCACTATAAATTCACTATATGTACTGTATTTGAATGAACTCGCACGCTCCCTTTTTGCTAACGGTTAGCGTGTTTCATCAGTGTTTCTTCAGTGAACATTAAGGATTTAATATTTTTAGGATGTGGGGGTGTATAGACTGTGTAGGTTCGTGAGGGAGCTCCGTCTCCATTTAACACACATCTAAACCTCACACCTCTGGGCCCTGGGGCTGCACAGAGCACACAGAGGAAGCTATACTGGACACAGAAATTAAGAGCCTGCAGGTTCCCTTGTGAAATTTAATAGAACATCATCCCCTGTATCAGCCATAGTTACTGTGCACTAAAATGTGTTAATTACCCCATCAGAGTGTAGTTTTGGAAGTTGCCAGGGGGAGTTTTGTGTTTCACACTGACCACAACTGTCTGCCCTCCCCCCCAGAGCTTCTTCGAGAGCCACCACGCCCCCGCAGCCGAGCGGACGGTGCAGCAGTGCTGCGAGAACATCCTCCTGAACACCGCCTGGCTGAAGCGTGACGCCGAGGACATCCACCAGTATATCCTGCAGCGCCGAGCCCCACCCAGCGCCGCCGTCTGACGCCCTGCGGCCCGCGCCGTCCCGCAACCGGGCCAGGGGCCGAGGGAGGAGTCAGCCACGCTCTCCTGACTCCACTTCTCCACATCAAGTAGACAGGACTGGTTGGAAAATGAATGTAGTTAACCCCATTCTGCCCACGCCAGATTGTTTTTCCCAGACGGAACCGTGCTTGCAAGTAACTAAGCAACATAACTTAAAACACACAACATAACATGTTGGTGTGAAATGATTCTGGCCAATTTTGTTTCATATTGACATAAGTGGAAATGTTGCATTGTTGAGCATACTGTGCAATGATGAATTTGCTTTTCAGGAAACAAAGCGTCAAGCGACCACGAGGCAGCTCTGGCACCTCGCTGGGGGTCAGGCGGTCAAGTGGAGCTGGGCAGGATGGGCTTAACTTCTCCTCGCGCGGAGAGCAGCCGTTAGCACACAGCAGCGCTGAAGGGTGATGCTGAGAATAGCTCAGTGGGAATGGCTGAAACTAGCATGGAACTTGATATGTATCTATCCAGTGTTTATTCACGCAAGACTTCTCACTCAAGAATGGTGATGTACATGATTTTCTTCCCTCCTCCGTTTCGTAGCCCTTTTCCAGAAGGACTCTTTTCCATGGTCCCACACCTCCTTGACCCTGAGCTGCGTCCTCTGTAGAGCAGCACAGAGCCTCTGCCCTGGAAACACATCTGTGTATCAGCCACATTAAATAAAATTAGATACAGATATTTTAGTAGATTTAGCAATTGTTTTAAAGTTGTGAAACTCATGAAAACTTCTACAAAGCGATTTGGGCCTTTTAGATGACATTTACAGATAATGCTGCATATTAAATTAGTTTTAAAGAAATGAAACTGTCAGGCCCTGAGAACTTTGCCACAAAGTAACTAGGATTTCACGGCTATTGAATTAAGAAGCCTTAAATTGGTTGAACTGGTTTGCAATAATTATTACACTGTGAAGTGGTAATAGTTACTACACTGAAAATAAAGCAATGTTGTACTAACATTACAAATCTACGTGTAGACTTGTTGAAAGGATATATTTACATCAAATTTGCTATTTAGTGTGGCTTTGAACCATACCGGAGAAGGTCATCAAACTAATTGTCAAATTGCTTCCCTGAAACATCTGTTGTGCTTTTGTTTAAAAAACGGTTGGTGTTCATAAAATAAAAAATCAACAAGAAATGTCAATGTGAAATCGCTTTTTCTTTTTCGCTCTCTTACAAACTTGTTAGGACCTGTCAGTCGTAGGTTACTGGCAACTAAAACAAAATATTGCTATAAAGCAATGTAATAAAAGGAAAGAATGCTAACATCACTCCTTTCTTCAATGAGAGTGTTGATGTGTATGTCTGCAAACCTGGAACAGTTATCCTTCATGCCAAAGGAGATTGAGCTGAGAAGTGCATCTCCATATTACCCAGTTCCCTGGGGTGTGTCCAGTCTTCGGACCGTGCTGCTGTATTGAGCACAGAGAATCGGGAACTGGCACTGCTGCTGTGAGTTCTGGCAGTAGTGCCACAAGAGCTGAAGCTGCTTCTCCACACTGGAGACTCGGGCTCACGCACACGGGCCACAGAACTGCATGCCAAGCAGTTGTTTTTCAGTTTTGAGTCGCTATTAAATACTTTTATGAGGGCAAAAACAGACATTTTTATTATTCTTACATATTAAAATCTGATTGCCGTGAACATTGAACATAAAGCAAGCAACCAAACCAGAAGAGAATTGGCCCATTTAGCACCAGTCGAGCTGTTCGGTAACCTCTTATTCAGAAAAGATTGACTTGCATCAGCCTTAGCCTGCAGAAGGAGGACACCAAAGCACACAGTTTTTGCAATTTGAGGTCAAGCTAATTTGTGCTCTGCAACCAGCTGTAAATGAGCTGTCTGTTATGGCTGCAATACCACCGAACTGCAGTGTCTGCTTCTCTGTAGCATTTCAGGCCTGCTCTGGTGATGGCTGGAGACTGATCTAACCCTTTCCATGGCCCTATCCATCAATGTTATGTAACAGAACAATCTTAAACTCTCTGACAAAATTACTTCTTAATATTTGAGAATGTTGATTTGAATATTTTATACTAAACAGGGCTCGTATAGCTGCTGTGCGCTATACCTGGAAGCAAATCGCACTGCCTTCCGCTGGGCAAACCTCGAGCTCGGCGCAGTCCACGCGCCCTGCCCTGTCTGTAAACCCAGCGCCCTCGGGCCGCGAGCTGCGCGAGCCGCACCGCCGGGCGGGAAGTACAAACTCTTCCAGCGCCTCATCGCGCCCTGCGGGCCGTGTATCCTTGCACAGACGGAGTCAAATAGTCCCCCCGCACACACACGGACAAGGCACGGGAAAGTGCCGCGGAGTTGATGGTTGTCAAGGAATCTGCCTTTTTGGATCTATTAAAATGCTCCCATCTGCTTCCTACATTTACTTTTCTGACTTTCGTTTTTGAATGCAGATTACGAAAGAACAGGCGTGCTAAACGTCGACAGGGCGGATGTTGCCATGTTTGAGCAAACCTCATTTTCCAAGTCTTAAGAAAAATACTGATATGCAGGGCTCTTTCATGAGGCTGGGGGGGGGGGGTTAAGTCACCCCACCGGGAAAGTGTATTTTGCATACTGTGATAGATATCTGTGACGGCTACAGTTCTTTCTGGTAAAACATAAATTCAGCATACTGCATTGCTTACTTAAGAGGTACAAAGGAAAAAAATCAGACATACTAAAATTATTCACTGTGGCTCCGCTCCTCACATGCAAGACCCCCTAAGTAGTTATTCCTGGAGCTGCAGAAGGAGCCAGCAGGACGATGTGAGCGCCCTCCCTCACAGACCGCCGGTCGTGCCGGGGTCTGGGTGTGCCCGTGTCTACAGGCCAGGCCTGCGCTGCGCTGCGCTCTGCCGGTTTCCTCAGTCCCTGAGCCCACGTTTCGCCTGTCTCTGTTTCTCCCGATCACATTACCCTGCTGCTCGTATTGCTGTATCTTAAAGTACCTCGCTCTGTACTACATCTGTTACTGCACCATGTTGTTACATGTCACGCTAATAATGCGGCTTGCTGTAGACTATAGATCTGTTATAGTTTATATACAGGCTTGTGGATGTAATCCTGCAGACAGGACGTCTATATTATAATGAATATTAGGGTGAATATTGCTGTTAGGGACAGCGGCCCCCCGCCCCGTCAGCAGGAGCGCGCACATCTGGCGGGGGGGACAGGCCGGCTCTCGCGGCGGCGCGGGCAGCAGCGGGCCTCGGGGGCGCGCCAGGGACGGGGGCGCGCCGGAGGGGAGGAGGCTCTGCCACTGCGGCGGCGCGTGATATCCTTCCGCGGGAGCGTGAAGCAGCTCCTTCCCCCCAGACAGCAGCACTGCCGCTCGGAGAGCACTTACCGCCTCGCCGGGCGCTCGCTGGGGAAACGCGTTTCATCGTCCGCCCTCCTCCGTTTGGAAACTTTCATGTCATATCGCCTGAATACAGAAGGAGTCTGATCCGGTTTCTGTGGTGCGCTACCAGCTACTACTTGTGTGGAGCGGCTCGGGCAGAATGGAGCTCATCACCATCCTCGAAAAAACTGTCTCTCCAGGTGATTATACCCCCGGAGCCGCGGGACCTCTCTTTATATCCTCACAACTGCTTTCAATCCGGTGCTTGTTCGGCTTGAAAACCGTGGATCCCGGGAGAATCGGGCTCCGGAACGGAAAGTTGTTTGTGAAAGGGAGGGAGGGGTGGACTCGGCCTGCAAGCCTGCCGGACCGGCTTTCTGGGGCCGATTCCCCGCGCACGCCGCCCGGCCTCCCGGCGCGGCCCCTGGGCTCCCGCTGGCCTTCCTCGGCCTGTCCAGGGGCGCCTCTGGGCAGCGGCTGGCCCGGCGAGGTCTGTCTGGGAGAGCGGCCTAATCGGAACAGGAGGTGTAATTGTAGGGCTCGAAAGGCCGGGTCGTGGATCGGTGTAACTTCTGCATCTCACCGGTGGTTTCCTGTACAATTTACTTAAATCGTGGGTCTGTGGGAAGCTCGAAGTCGAATGATGGGGCTGCAGATTAGTGGTGTCACTAACTAGGTGATCTAAGTGCCCTTTTCCGGCGTGCCCGCCTGTGCAGTGAGCGCTGGCGGCCGGTCCGCCGGCCGGGTCCGTGTGGTCCCGCATGAGCTGCCGGCCGCGGCCTGGGGCGCTCCGCCGCCTGCGAGCTCTACCTGGGAGTGATTTTCTAGGAAAATGGAGATTTCTAGCTGTACGATTCTAGGCCTCCGTGTAGATGTCTAAATTGCTGATCTATAAGGGTATTTTCATTGAGTACCCGTTAGCTGAATTAAGCGACATTTTTGTTCATTTTATTTCAGATCGAAATGAGCTGGAGGCTGCGCAGAAGTTTCTGGAGCAGGCAGCTATTGAGAACTTGGTTTGTATTGTTTTTTTCACCCGCCCAGTCTGTGCTCTGCGTAGATTTCTTGCCCTCTGTCTGGTGCCCAAGTCCTCCATTACGCAGAAAAGATCCTGAATGAAAAAGCGCCATGCCCCCGCTGCCCACTCCATTGTAATCGGCTGTGAGTTTGATTGACGCGCTGCGTGGAGAATCGCGGGCCCGGATTTCCCGTGCAGCGTGTCCAATGGCGGCTCCCGTACAGGGCGTGGGGGCTCGGTAGAGGCAGGGGCCCAGTCCGGGGCCATGTGAGCGCCGATCCGCGGGGCCTGACCGCTTACAGACGGGCTTGGTGGTCTGTGCATCTGGCTTAGAAACCGAGAGTAATTTCTGCTTTCACCTCTGGTACAGAGTTATTTAAGAATGTCACATCGATCTCCTGAAGTTATTCCCCAGGTTCTGCAGATGTAGGCGTGGACAGAAAAGGTTAATTTTCAGCAAAGAAGAGTGTTCGGATTGATGGTTATATGTGCAGTGTACAGCGTCGATAGTCATTTTTTTTTAGCTTTTATATGTTTGAGTGCAAATTCCAATACTACTGTGAACGCGTTATAATTGGGTCTTTAAAGTATCTATGATTTTTATATGTTTAAAGATAAAGATCTGATCTACGAGGCCATTCATGTTGTTCAGAGCCACCTTCATGAGAATACCCTTTTCAGTGCAGGCTGCTATTTGCAAGCTCTGTTCCAACCATGCAGTGCTGTGTGTCTATATATACAACAAAAACACTGGCATTTGAAGATTACCATGAATCTGCTTAACGTCTCATTTCACGTTTACCGTTGCATTTTATTTTAAGTAATTGAAATCTTTTTAAGACACGTAATAAGGTTTAGCTCTTTGTCATTTAGTACTAGCAGTATGGATAAGTATGGCAACTGCCCTTTTTTTAACTAATAACTAATTAGTAGGGCAAACACTTGTGAAAGTCAAAAACGAAGAGGCCTAATGGTAACTAATAGTAGGGAGAGATTGATTGTGACGTCCAGAAGCATTCCCAGAGAACACACTGTGGATAAGTTGAGGAGTTGACCTTTCAGCGCTCGGCCTGGTTCGTGGTTTTGCCACGCCGTGCAGGCATCCGCATTCTAGGTCTCAGCCGAGCGGTTTGGTTAGAGCCATCCGTAATGGCAGAATAGGCATTTTTTATTCAAAAATGAACGGACACATTTTTGTGATAAAGTACGGCTCAGGTGCCTGCTGTGACTGAGGGTGTTAACTGAGGGTCTTGCAGTAGTGGACATAATAAACACAGAAGTGGCTGTTTGTTCTGAGAGGGAAGGGGTTACCGCTTGGAATGCTGCGCTTTTTGTAGTGCGGAGTCCTGTGCTGCCGGGCAGGAAACAGGAGTCCCCGAGCTCCTGCCTTGGCTGCGATGGCTCATATCTGTGGCTTGTTCGTCTCCCAGCCTACCTTCCTGGTGGAACTGTCGAAAGTGCTGGCGAACCCGGGGAACAGTCAGGTGGCACGGGTGGCGGCTGGCCTCCAGGTGAAGAATTCCCTGACCTCCAAAGACCCTGATGTGAAGACGCAGTATCAGCAGAGGTGGCTCGCGATAGATGCCAACGCACGGAGAGAAATAAAGAACTATGTAAGTCTGGCACAGCTGCTGCATTCAGAACTGATCAGTTACCAGCTGAAGTTATTCGGCTCTTTATATGAGACGATGTAGGTTCATTCACCAGGCTTCATAGCAGACACAAGTGTATCAAGCCAGTATGGTTGTGTTGTTGTGGAGCCTGTTGTGTTCTTTTGAATTACATCATAGTGCTCTATAATACTTCTAGCTTTCATATTTATTATTTTTGACACTGGTGTTAAATGGACAGTTTCATTAAACTTTTATTATTGAACTGGTGTTAAAGGAATTGTGAATCACTGCAGACATAAGCAGACCTTTATTAATAACCGAATACTGACAACTTTCCTTGTTACAGGTGCTGCAGACTCTGGGTACAGAAACATACAGGCCCAGTTCAGCCTCTCAGTGTGTGGCTGGGATAGCCTGTGCTGAGATCCCAGTGAACCAGTGGCCTGAGCTCATTCCCCAACTTGTAGCAAATGTCACAGATCCCAACAGCACTGAACACATGAAGGAGTCCACACTGGAGGCCATTGGGTACATATGTCAGGACATAGTAAGTATTTCTCTTTGTAAGGGGTCATATTAAGGATTGATATTCCTCTATCTGTCGGTTTGATTGCAAAAGCACTAAATTGTATACGTTTTCAGATGAAGGGTTCATTACAGTTGGACACCCGTTACACAGGTTCAAGTCAAGCTGATTTTTGTGAACATGCTTTATAGATTGAGCAATGTTCAGACTCACCCGATGCCCTGCTCCATGCAGGAGAGTGGTGAGCTCTTGTATCCTCTCACTTGTTCCATCTTTCATGGATAATTGATTCCTTCATTTTCAGTAGACTTTACACCTTGAGTTACATGGTTTCAGCATCCCTGTGTAACCTAGGGTCTGACCTGATAGGGTTTTTTTCATTTAGCCAAGTCTCTGCTTCTCATGTTTTTACCATGATAAAATGTTGACATGGATTTTTAACACTGGAAGGACAACATTTTTTTCCTCACGGTTGCATAGTTGTCTGTGCAGTTTTCATTAGAGTAAATTCACTTCTCTGATACTGGAAGGAAATGGCTTTTGATGAGGGGAATTTAAGATTTCAGTACCCAACAGGTCTGATCTAGTGGTGGAGACATGATAAGCAGAGCACAGGAATTATGTCAGGGTAAGGAGCTACTTCTCTCCTGTGCATGCTACAGGGAAATGTGTAAAAATAGTCCAGCCATACAGGTCAATGATGAGAAACCATGCACCACTCTGACGACTGATGCACCACTGGTTTCTACACTGAGACTGAAACTGGCCACTTTGAGAAATTGTCGCTGTTTTGATTAAACAACCAATGCTTTACTGGTGATGTATTTAAAATACACATAAGCATTTAACAGCTTGTTAATTTTGTGCGGATTTATTTAATGCAAGCTCTCAGTTTTCCCACATTATTGTTAGATGACGTAAATGGAGCAGGCACCTCTTCACAAAGGGCTGTGGGTATCTGGCACAATTCACTCAGCCATTTTGTCTGAGTGGATGTTTCCTCTGAGATGTGGCTACATGAGGTCCAGGAGTTTGTCTCCAGGAAACAAAGCTGTCTGCATAGCCCAATGTCATCCTCTCACTTGTAGTCTTTGTTCCTAATGGCAGGGAAGGGAAATCTACCAAATTAGGGTGCAGCTTCTCAAGAATGAGTTGATTTACATATTCAGCAGTCACTAGGCAATGTGTTCAGTTTTTGTTCTCGGGACTTGTAGCCCTCGATGTTTCTGCACCATTTAATTGCACTTAACTGTGCAAATGAGAATAACCAAGACTTGGGATAAATCTAAACCGATGCAATTTCCAGTCTTTGCTAGTTCAGTGTTTAAAAGCAGGATTTGCTTGGGTAAAAGGAAGTGGCCTTTTGGAAAAAAAAATTGCAATCAAGCTCCTGCATTGTGTTAAAGATCTGGAAATGGTTCAATTCTTGTTCAATCTGTTATTATTCTTGCTGTTAAGGGTTCAGTTCTGTAACAGAGCTCAGCCTGAGCAAAAATGAGCAGGTGGAAAGCATTTATGTACAAACTTTGTCGCATTACAATTTGTAGTTTGATTTTACGAGAGCAGGAATTATTCCTTAACATATTGACTTGAGGGTGATTTGCTCTTCTTGAGAGCCTCAGTACCCACTAATGAAAGAAATCTCCTGGCACGCACAGCAAGCTCTCTTGTTTTTAACTGTCGCCTGCATGGTGATGTGCTGTCCAGCCCTGTACATGAGGGTGTGCTCTGTTCACAGGACCCTGAGCAGCTGCAGGATAATGCCAATCAGATACTTACAGCCATCATCCAGGGCATGCGCAAAGAGGAGCCGAGCAACAATGTCAAACTGGCAGCTACGAACGCCCTGCTCAACTCCTTGGAGTTCACCAAGGGTAACTTCGACAAAGAGGTGTGTTCAGCGCAACCTATGATTCCTTACAGTGATATCGGTAAAGGGATGTGCATTCAGTTAACATATGGTATCGTTTTGATAGTTTGATTTAAATACCTGATACAGCCCAAAATGAAATGTAACCTGCAATCTGTGGTGTAAATCGAGTTTTTGTTTATAAAAAAATATTGCTGTGGACCGCAGATTCAAGAAAGCTTTAATAAATAATCTTTACCAAAAAGTTCTTGCCTAGATTACTGTGCTGGAATGTGACATCAAGTAGCCTACGTTTTTTACATTCAGACTATGCAGGTTGTTTATCGTTGTTTGTGTAGTTTAAGTACAGAAATTGTACACTTGGTATATAGGGATAAATTATGTTTTTTTTCACCAGTTACAGCCACCTTTTGAATATAAATGCCAGTGTGCGGTATTTGCATAATTTGTGTCAAATTGTAGTGATAGATTACAAACTAACAAAACAAAACTAATGTGGTTGAGGTGGCATATTGGTGTTGTGTTTAACACAACTGTCTTCTGTGCCCATGAAAAGATACTTTTTGGACAACCTTCATAGTTTGTCATTGATCGTAGACCATTTTTTAAAGTTTTTCCTTTTCATGTTCTTATAAATGTTTAATAGTAGCGTTTCATTTTTAACCACAATTTATTTTTAAAGTCAAAATAAAAGTTTTAACCACAGTTGTATCCAGTCTATGATGAAAGATCATGCACCACGCTGAAGTATTGGTGTGATGTACATCTTAACCACTAAATCTGAGACTGTATGAATAACCTAAGGCTTTTCAGTATGATTTTATGGCAGTGATCTAATCTGACTCCTTTGTTTTACAGACTGAAAGACATTTCATTATGCAGGTAGTCTGCGAAGCAACTCAGTGCCCAGACACCAGAGTGAGTATCTGGCGTACTTCATTGGTGTTATTGACTAGTGAATGATCTTATATAGTGAACACAGAGCAGACCTTAAATTATAAGTGAGTTTACAATTTTTCTTACTACTAGAGCCTGCTATTGCATTGGTCACCTTTCTGAATTCAGATAATATTACTGTTGACTGAATACAGAACTCGATAACAGTAAAATCTCCTTTCTAATGCATTTAGCTAATTTGAGTAAATTAATATTTAATGTACTATTTTGCAAAAATATAAGAGGTTAACATTGAGAAGATTATTCACCCTGTTTGAGTTTGTATCAGTGCTAATAAGTGATCTGGGTTTTGTCCCTTACTAGCAACCTGGCCAGAGTGTCTCTTATTCTGTTTTTTCATGCTTCCTTTCCTTATAATGGGAAGGACAGCTGTAGGTGTGTGACAGACTTGATCTAACAGTATTTTTCTCTCTGCAGGTACGAGTAGCTGCTTTACAGAACCTTGTGAAGATAATGTCCCTGTATTACCAATATATGGAAACATACATGGGTCCGGCTCTATTTGCAGTATGTATGCACTTTTATAAATTCACGGAATAGCAATACTCAATGTAACTGCTTAGAAGAAGCAGAAATTGTGTGTTTTGTATATTGCCAGTATTTGCCATTACAAGAAATAATGCATTACACTGAACTGTAGCAGTGATTGCTTGATTTAAAAAGTGTCTACTTTTATTTTTTTTTTTGATTGGTGCCTTTTTGGAAATTTCCAAGATAACAATAGAAGCCATGAAAAGTGATATTGATGAAGTTGCCCTGCAAGGAATTGAGTTCTGGTCAAACGTGTGTGATGAGGAGATGGACCTGGCTATTGAGGCATCTGAGGTGAGTCCTTGTCTTGCGAAAGTTGAGCCTGTTTCCAGTCCCTCTTGCCACTGTATCAATGATCTTGTTCAAACCGATCACTGTTTGATTGGCTTGTTGATTAGCTCTTTCTACATTCTAGTAGGATTTTGTTTCAAAGCTGCCTGTACTCCAGTGTTGGTGTGATTGAAGAACTGCTGCTCACTGCACAGTCTGTTATGCTTGTGGCCTCCCGGTCAGACAGCTGGAGATCTGTGTGGTAGTTGGAAAGGTCTCGCTAATCAAAATACAGATAAGATTAGAAGGAGCAATTAGAAGGTTATGCATTTATAACCTACATAAACATTAAGAACTTATCAGCTTTATGTATTTTGAAATAAAACTAGACTTTGTAATTAGAGGCAAAAAAGTCTGATTTTAGCAAATTAAGAAATGTTGATTGAGTTTGACACATTTTCACAAATTTTTAAATTTTTAAATTAGATTTTTAAAACAAAGCACACACTTTTATATCTTGTACGATTTTGATCAGAATTTTTCTTTTAGGCATCTGAGCAGGGAAGACCTCCAGAGCACACCAGCAAGTTCTATGCCAAAGGAGCCCTGCAGTACCTGGTGCCCATTCTTACACAAACACTGACCAAGCAGGTAAGAGAAACTACCTTCTAACCATCTTGTGAAAAGGGAGATTTCCAATGCAGTTCTTTAAAGTTTTTGCAGGGTGGGCCACAGTTTAAATTTAAATTAATTTATAATCATTCACGTTCACCCTTAAGGTTAGTTCTTAATGTCTATGATGAAACATGGTTCAGTCCCAGCCCCTGGTCCTTGATGAGAAATCATGCACCACTCTGATGCAAGTAGTGTGATGCAGAGCTATGTTGCAAATCTGAGACTGACGGGGCTGTCATCTGCAATTGTGATCCATGTGGAAGGTGGCAGACAGCAGCTGGGGTGTGACACCAGTGCTCCTCAGAGCTGGGTAATAACTCCTGGCCTGTGTCTTGCAGGATGAGAACGACGATGATGATGACTGGAACCCCTGCAAAGCTGCGGGCGTGTGCCTGATGCTGCTGGCCACCTGCTGCGAGGATGATGTGGTGCCGCACGTGCTGCCCTTCATCAAGGAGCACATCAAGCACCAGGACTGGCGCTACCGGGATGCCTCTGTTATGGCCTTTGGGTCTATTCTGGAGGGTCCGGAGCTCAACCAGCTCAAGCCCCTCGTCATCCAGGTCAGCACAGAGCTCCAACTTCCCCAGTCAGTGTTACAGCTGGTTTTTAAAAGATCAGTGATCACCACTACAAACTCCAGAACTGGAAGAAAGCCAATAAAATTCTAGCAAAAATTGAAGTTATGTTTATAGAACAAACCTTCTGCCTATAATTTGTTTATGGTGCTTAGATAAAAAAAAATAAATTTTAGTATAGTACCAAGTGTTCATAAAGAGTGCTTAACTGATGGATACTAATATTAACTTGTTCAAGCAGTATGTGATTGTTGTTTCTCATGCTAAGGTAATACGTAAACAGCACTAGTTGAGGGTGTTGGGCACAGATCAAATTATTTTCTGTTAAAAGGACCGCTTTGAGTCAGAGGCTCCTAATACTTCAGTCTGTAGTGGTGAAATTGCCTGAAGTAAAGACTTGCCATCTTGTTTACAGGCGATGCCCACACTTATTGATCTGATGAAGGACCCCAGTGTGGTGGTGAGAGACACCACAGCCTGGACTGTGGGGAGAATCTGTGAGCTGCTCCCTGAAGCTGCCATCAATGAGGTTTACCTGGTGCCCCTCCTTCAGTGTCTGATTGAGGGCCTAGGGGCTGAGCCCAGAGTAGCTTCCAATGTCTGCTGGGTGAGTACCCATATCCCTGCACTACTAGACTAGAATTATTGCTTTGCAGAATCACTGGTCATTCATCACGGTATTGACTCTAAAACATGACAGTGGTAAAGCTCCAGTCTGCTGCAGTCCTGTGAGTAGTTTGAGGCCAATTCCACTCACTACATCTGCTTAGATTTGGACCCTTGTGCTGACTGAAGAGGGGTATGTGTTCAAGTTCAGAGTGCCTGGAGTTTACCTCAGTGTATTAAAGCCACACAGTAAAATAGTTTATTTGAGTAAAATGGCACTTTTCATTAAAACCTAACTGCTGCTTTAAGTCAGCAGTTGCTTATGTTCGTTTTTCAACTTTATTATGTTAATGTTCTGTTTTTTTAATTATTTTCATTATAATATAAACTATAATGATTGGCAATGTGTGTAAACTTCATGTTTAGAGTTGGACACGTTTTATGTTCAAGGCAATTTGTGTTCAGGTCAACCTGTTACTGCAGTGAACTGTTAAAGAATTAGTCATTAATGATTTAATTGAGATAAACTGTGCACCTCCATTTCTAACTGGGGTGTTTTCTGTTGTGTTTTAGGCTTTCTCCAGCTTGGCTGAAGCTGCATATGAAGCCGCAGATGCAGCTGATGATCAGGAGGAGCCGGAGACCTACTGCTTGTCCTCTTCCTTTGAGCTGATTGTGCAGAAGCTCCTAGAGACAACAGACAGGTGTGTGAACACATGGGCAAGATGATGAGCAGATAATTTCACATGTAGAGTTTTCAGCCATTTGTGAACAGCTTTATACATTGTCTAGGGCTTCCCAGGTGACAGCCTGATCTGTATATATCCAGAACATTGTGTAAATGTATTTTTAAATAATAACTCCTTACACTTATATAGTGCTTTTCTGGACACTCCATTCAAAGCAGTTTACAAGTAATAGGGATCCCCTCCACCACCAGTGTGCAGCCCCCCTTGGATAAAGTGACGGCAACCATAGTGCGCCAGAACACCTCCCAGCACATCAGCTCTCAGTGGGGAGGAGAGCACAGTGATGAAGCCAGTTCAGAGATGAGGATTGTTAGGAGGCCATGATTGGTATTTTTGGTATTTTTTCATTTAGCCAAGGTACCTGGGATTTTTAATGACCACAGAGAATCAGGACCTTGGTTTTACGTCTTATCTGAACGACGGCGCCTGTTTACAGTATAGTGTCCCCGTCACTATACTGAGGCATTAGGACCCACACAGACCTCGGGGTGAGCGCCCCCTGCTTGCACCACTAACACCTCTTCCAGCAGCAACCTTAGTTTTTCCCAGGAGGTCTCCCATCCAGGTACTGACCAGGCTCACACCTGCTTAGCTTTAGTAGTTTGCCAGTTTTGAATTGCAGGGTGATATGGCTGTTGGCCATTTAAAATTTTTCTCATCAAAGGCTGTCAAGATGTTGGTCATTTTCTTACTTCTGATATTCTGTCAAGAGTATGAACAGAACAAACTAGGATTTGGTTGATTTTCCAAAATAATTACACCGTTTTCATGATTTTCAGGCCTGATGGACATCAGAATAACTTAAGGAGTGCAGCGTATGAAGCCTTAATGGAAATTGTAAAGAACAGTGCGAAAGATTGTTACCCAGCTGTGCAGAAAACCACACTGGTCATCATGGAAAGGCTGCAGCAAGTGTTACAGATGGAGGTACGTTGAAGAATTGAGGAAGGATATGGAGACATAACTACTATATATGACATTAAATATCCTTTGTGATATTTATAGTAGTTTGAAACATCCAGTTTGTAATCAGTCTGCTTTGTTAGTGCTTTCACTTTGTTCAAAGGGCAAACAGAATAACCAAAAAAACGGTGTAAAACTTTATCATGGAGATACTGTATAAAGTCTCGTGTTTCTTGTTTTAGAATGGTGCTTTCATATTTGATAAAGATACAAATGTGTTAAACAGGTTTGGCTTATTATAATTGTTTTTTGTGTTGTGTATGATTCAATCATAACTTAATGGATTCTGACCTTTGATTAAGGTAGCTAACAAATGTTATCTTCTCCCTAAAGTCTCACATACAGAGCACATCGGACAGGATCCAGTTTAATGACCTGCAGTCGCTGCTGTGTGCTACCCTTCAGGTGAGAGATTTTTCTATATGTCCCTGAACCTCAGATGGCCCCCAGACATACCCCAGAACATAAACTGAACTTGGCCTTTCCAACCATATCTCTAAAGCTAGCAGTGTAGTGGATATCGGTGTGACTTTCAGGTTCAGGTAAAAACTTGTGAATTCTCCATCTTTTGTTTTTTTACTTTCCTAATATGTGCTTATCGCTAAAGATGAAATGTTTTCTGTACTTTTTTTAGCCAAGGAAAAGCACTAGCTTTTTTACCCCCTATGGCTGTTTAGTCTATAGTGGTATTGGCACATGACATCCCTTTAAACTTGCTTGAGGTCAGTTAGTTTCCAATTGAAGAACTTTTTCATTCTGAAAACTCGCATTAATAATTTCCATTTCAGTCCAATAATTTAGATTACACACATTTTACACATTTTCAGCAGTCATGGAAAGAGACAAACTGTTCTTTTCAAAAGATCCCATGAAATGTACATGGATTGCCAATGTAACATTAAGTTGTCATTGATAATTCTCTTATACTCAGGGCAGTGAAAGCATTTTGCTAAATTTATAACTAGTGAACACCATGACTGCTAATTGCATAGATGAAAGGAAGTAGTCATAACATAAAATATAAAAGGTTAACGATGTAAACAGCCTTTAAACAAAATGCTTCAGTGTTTCCTGCTGATATGATTCGTGCCAGTCACTTGTGGGAAGTAGCTGGGAATGGTGTTGGTGTCTGTCAAGTTAAGACATTTAGAAGCATCTAGTGGGATCGGGCTGATGTGCGCTTGTCTCCTCTCGGCGCCCCTGCAGAATGTGCTGCGAAAGGTCCAGCACCAGGACGCCCTGCAGATCTCCGATGTGGTCATGGCGTCCCTGCTGCGGATGTTCCAGAGCACCGCCGGCTCCGGGGGCGTGCAGGAGGACGCGCTCATGGCCGTCAGCACCTTGGTAGAAGGTGAGAGCTGCGCCACGCTCCGGACCGGCTGCTCTGCGCACCGAGCCCTTCATCTCTTGCGCTCCTTCACCGAAAAATCTTTTTGTGTATTTTCCAGTGCTGGGAAGTGATTTCCTGAAGTATATGGATGCCTTTAAACCTTTTCTGGCTATAGGGCTGAAAAATTATGCAGAGTATCAGGTATGTCCACGTCCCTTTTTACCCTGTTTACCTTTGTCTTTCGCTTTCCCCAGTTTGCTCTACATCCCTTAAGCGCTTATTCTGACAGCCTTCCTCCAGCTATTCTTGCTGCCTCACACCTTTCTGAAGCAACATTCTGGATCGTGAATTACCAAATTCAAGTAAGCTTTGCTCAAGGTAATCACTCTTGAAGAAGCACACACTACAGTTCTTTGCTGCTTAGGTGAATGGTGAAGTCCGGTCTTTTGACCTGCCCAAGCTACTTTCAGGAGTGAAAGTTGAATGGGGTATAAACGCAGAAGCTTGTGATCAGTGCTCTGACAGGCTTTTGTAAATGCAGTCCCTTCATGTGCTTATTCTCCCCGTTTATTGCACACTCTGTCAGCCAGAAAGCACTAATTTGTGTATATCGCACATCTGTTTCAGCCTTTTTGTTGCGTTATGGGTCATGCCTTTAAAATTAATCTTTTTGGATGGTGTAGTCTGTAATCCACATAAATCATTTTAGTAGCCTATAAACTATTTTTTTATGGAAATGTTCTTAATGTACACAGAAGTGTACTTAAGTGGTTAAAAACATTTTGCAAGATACCACTTCAATTTCTTTCAGGTTTGTCTGGCTGCTGTGGGGCTAGTGTGTGACCTGTGCAGAGCTCTCATGTCAAATATCCTGCCTTACTGTGATGAGATAATGCAACTGCTGCTGGAAAACCTGGGGGTACGACTGCTTTTGCATTTGGGTTTTTAAAATGGTTTGGTAATTAAAGTCCTGATGCATTTTGCACCACGTTAGGCATGAGTGACTTTACGTACATATTTAAATCCTATTTTTAGTGATTTGATTGTAGGAAAGATTTTCACCTAAACTTGAGGCTCCCCTTTTCCACTTTGGTGATTGTTTTTATATTCATGAAGATTGTGTTTTCCTTCGTAGAATGAGAATGTGCACAGGTCTGTGAAGCCACAGATTCTCTCAGCCTTTGGGGACATTGCTCTGGCCATTGGAGGCGAGTTCAAAAAGTACCTGGACATTGTGCTGGATACACTGCAGCAGGCATCCCAGGCTCAGGTGGATAAGGTGAGTACTGGGAAGGCTGTGATCAGGATTGTCTCTCATGGAGAGATTTGTTCCTGATGACCGTTCCTCCTGCTGCTCTGAGTCTTGGCAAACAGGATTTTAGGTCATCACAGAGTATACTGGATCTTCTTCACTCAGGGTACAAGAGGCAGTGGGGCTGCCTGTCTGTACACTGAAATTTGTGGGATCTGACAGACATCTTTGAGTGTGACATTAACAATCAGCATTTATTGTTGTGCATGAAAATCTTATTAAAATTAACTGTGCAACATGCTGACTTGTCAAGTGTTTTTCTTGCAGACGGACTATGACATGGTGGACTATCTCAATGAGCTGCGGGAAGGATGTCTGGAAGCCTACACTGGCATCATTCAAGGCCTTAAGGGTGACCAGGAAAATGTGCATCGTAAGTTTCGACTACTACTTTGGTTTTCCTGATGACCGTTCCTCCTGCTGCTCTGAGTCTTGGCAAACAGGATTTTAGGTCATCACAGAGTATACTAGATCTTCTTCACTCAGGGTATATGAGGCAGCGGGGCTGCCTGTACACTGAAATTTGCGGGATCTGACAGTTTCTGTGTGGATTTGAGCAATTAACTTCTTTTGATCTGTGTTTTCAAGAGTGGTTAAATGGCAGTTGAGTTCTGGTTTCATTTTAACACTGAAGCATGTTTTACTTTGACTGTCACTGGACATGCGCTTGAGTATTCACTTCATTAATATTGACTTTTTCATTCCTGGAATAGCGAGGTGGTCCATGTAGGATATAAGCAGGTGGTGATAAGCAAATGTTTGTTTTTGACGTATTGTATTTAGTTAAAGTGCCTCTCCTGTGTTACCTTTCTTGTAGCGGACGTGATGCTTGTACAGCCGCGAGTTGAATTCATTCTGTCGTTCATTCACCACATCGCAGAGGACGAGGATCACTCTGACGGGGTGGTGGCTAATGCTGCTGGCCTTATAGGGTAAGAGCCAGTCTTTTTCCCTTCATGTATTTGATAAGAGTAACCGTTTGCTGAACCAGACTAAGCGCAAAGATTTTCTGGTCACTATTCCTACAGTGATATCCTGGTTAATTCATACCACCAATGAAATAGGAACATCAGGTAGCACATAACACAATGAGTTAAAGATTGGCTACTGCCTTCTTTAAAAATTCTAATAATGATACTGTAATCATAATTGCACAAAATCTTGTCATAAACTGGATTCCAGGAAACATAAGTGTCATGTTTATTCACACTGCTAGTTTTTCTTTTAAAAAAGCAGTAAATCTGCAGTAACATTCAGCTACTTGTAAATGTAAAGAAGCCTCTCCTCTTTTCTTGGGGTTACAAGGTGGAAAACAGAAGCCATTCAGTAAAACTTGTCACTGACCAGCACAAACTGGGTGACGGCTGAGAAAATAAATGAAAGAGCTGCAACCACTTTCCACTGTACTGTTCAATCTCAAGAAGGCTCCTAGTACAGTGGGAGCCCTGACAGGAACGGGTCGCAAACATACATTATATGTGTATATAAATTAATAATTGCTTACACTTATATAGCGCTTTTCTGGACACTCCACTCAAAGCGCTTTACAGGTAATGGGGGATCCCCTCCACCACCACCAGTGTGCAGCCCCACCTGGATGATGTGATGGTATCCGTAGTGCGCCAGAACACTCCCCACACACCAGCTCTCAGTGGGGAGGAGAGCAGAGTAATGAAGCCAATCCATAGATCCAATTCATAGAATAAAAAAATGATTATAAATCCTGTTGTGTTCTGTACATCCACAGAGACCTGTGCACAGCATTTGGCAAGGATGTCATGAAGTTAGTAGAAGTGAGGCCTGTAATTAACGAACTGCTAACTGAAGGAAGAAGATCAAAGACAAGCAAAACTAAGACCCTTGCCACATGGGCTACTAAAGAGCTGCGGAAGCTAAAGAACCAGGCTTGGTAAGTGCTGCCATCTCGGAGCTGGGGGTGTATTTAAAATTTAGTGTGATTGTTTCTTGTTTTATACTACATGAAAGCGCTTTGTCAGTTCTGTCCCATACGAAACAGTTTGATAGAATGAAGTAGTTCTGCGTGTCCTCACATTGTTAATGTAAACAAATACTCATGAGACTCCTGTTCTTGGTCTGGACCCTACAGCAGGACTGAAGTTTGTGAAGCTGTCCTTATGGCTCAGATGTTGCCCTGTATTCTGTATTTCAAGAGCTGGATCTGTGGTACTCCTTTAGAACTACAGTCTTTCCATCTATAACGCTTAAATTTCTTTTCCTTCAGATTTCATGCCATTGGGAAAACATCTTGAGAAAACCCCACTGGAATTCTTCGATCTTTTGAAAAATAAATCTAAGCAGAAGTGAGGAGTGTGCTCGGATGAGTGTTTGGGAATGTGAGAATGAGTGAGTGAGGCTTGATATCACACCACCTTCTGAATACTATTCCAGCAGCAGCAGCAGCCGCCGCCGCCTCCGCCTCCGCAGCGTCCACTCACTGAAGGCGGAACCGACTAGAAAACGACAACTGGACGGCTGTAGCCAGCTCGTTCACGAACTAAAGGGTATCTTTCTCCAAAAAGGATCACCAGGCTAGGAAGAAACCGCCAAACCTGGAGTTTGTTTTTTTTAAACGTTAATAAAAGGACTGAACTCTTTCTTTGGCTGGTCTGTGGATAATATTGAAGTACTTGAAGAATGACGGAGATCCAGGAATAGAAGAATGCATCAAACTGCATGGAAAGAGTTCTGAAATGGGTTTTGCTGCTGGAGTTGAAGAAAGCTTAAATGAAATGGAAGAAAACAATTGGACTCCCTTGCCCGTCTCCCTTAACCTTTCTCTAGACCATTGCTCTGTTTGTGCATGGGATTCCTGTGAGCGGGTTTGAAAGGGCAAGCTCCAGTTTAGCGTGCGTGTGTGTGAGTGAGGAGGTATTCACTTTCTTCACTTTCAAATATTAAATAGAAACAAAACTCATTGCAAATAAGTGAACGCATTTCTGAAACTATAAAAAGTCGATAATGGCAGCACATGAAAAATTGAGAAGATGTTGCTTTTTCTGTAGAAAAATCACTGACGAATGTTCAGACCTTCCTTTTAAGGTTTAAAGGGGTTTGTGGGATCTCGTTTTAAGGTGAGGCCTAATAAAATAAACCCTTTCTGCCTGTCTCAGTTCCAGACTGTGAAATTACAATGTAAAGTCTAATGATGCACCAAGTTTTAAAGGAGAGAAAGCATTAGCAGCTGAACTAAAAAAAAAACTTTAATTTGGCAGGTAACACTTTGGAAACAGCCCCACTTGAATACATCAATCCAAACAATAGTAGTGTGCCAAAGAATTTATATTGAAACAAAGCAAATCAGGTAATATTTTGGATTGTTGTAATGAAAAAAATCAGTCAAAGGAGTTTGAGTAGACCTGTAAGAGCAAAATTGCCACTTGGAAACAGCTTTGGCCTTTTCTGCGCTTTTATTAAAATGGTTCCATTGTGATATTGGTTTCTTGCTGCACTTAGTTTAAAAGTCTACAAGCTTGTTAAAAGAAACAGAGGCACTTGTAAAAGGTTCTATTTTTCCACTGCAATGAAAAAGAATAAAATGGTATCAAACATTCCCCTAGCACTTTTTTGTACTTTGGTCTTTAAAAACCTTTTTTTTTATGAGAGATTTGTGGTTTAAGAAGGCTGTGGGGCTGCTGGGGAGGAGAGGGGTGTTCTGGAGTCGGCGAAATGTTTGTCTCTTTCAGACTGGTAACTAGGTTCTATTTGAAGGGGAGAATGTTTTTATCCTCATTAAACCGGATACCTTTCAGCAATATATTTGTGGCATTTTTTTATAATTGGTGTTAAATGCCTGATATCTAATGCACAAACACTGAAATGTCAAAGATGCTGATCCTTTTCCCTTCTGTTATTGTATTTGAAATTTTTATATATTTGGTGGTGATTGCTATGTTTACATACTCACCATAACCACACTTATGCAACGAGACGGTCCTGAGGGAAGAGAGGAAGATGGTGTGACTGTCTCAGTATGATCTTGTAACCAGTGGCAGGAATTTTAACTGGGTTTTAATGAGCCCTGTTTTGCATTTTGCAGGTCTTTGATCCTAACAGATAAGTCTGTATTTTTACATGACTTGAACTCCATGCATTGCAGTTTAGATACTTCTATGAACCTTCATATTTCATATTCCTTTTGTGCATTTTTTGTGCAAAATGTTTGTGCTGGTTTTTACATATCAAATGCAGTAAATGTAATATAGAAATATTTTTAGTGGCATGGTAAAAGGTCTGTTTTAAGATCTGAAGGGGACAAGTCCTGCTGTAAGTCTCCTGTTAAACTGATCAGGTGCTTCTCTTGTAGACAGGTTACATGTCCGGGAGGATTGGGTGGCATTTCTTACCTGTTACCAGTCTCAAGCAGGCAGTTCATGATCCTCGACTCTTCTGCCTGCCCCTTGTTGTTCGTACAGGGTATCGAACATGTGCCTTCCAGAGCTGGGCTGTCAGTATGCATGATGTGGGGTCTCAACCCACTGCCGAGAGGGAAGCACTGGTGTGTTTGCACGCTGGCATGATAGGGGTTTTCCAGCTCCCTGAATTTGATTGCTCAAGGTTTTTTTTTTTTTTAATTGCTATTATTGCCTTTGTGGTTATTTTGTACTTATTGGGGACAATTGGAAAAATACTGTTCTGCAAATGGGGAATTCTGACCATTCCTCAGTGCTACCTGTTTCTGTCCTGTGTGTGCTTTCAGCTTTAGAGAACAGGAGAATAAAGTACACTGAGATACTGACTACCTTGTCTCTCTACTTATTTCCAAACTCTGCTTTGTGACCTGGGGTCTAGTGGTTTCTCCATGAATCTACACTAGCAGTAGGAGGCTACACTAGTTTTAGTCAGTATTTGAGCCAGCAGCCATATCACCCTGCAACTCACAGCTGGTAGCCCACTGGAGCTTGACAGGTGTGAGCCTGGTCAGTACCTGGATGCAAGACTCTTGGGGAAACTAAGGTGCCTGCTGTAAGAGGTGTTAGTGGGGCCAGCAGGGGGCACTCATCCTGCGGTCTGTGGGTCCTAATGCCCTGGTGATGGGGACTAAAACCACACCGTCCTTCGGATGAGACATACAACTGAGGTCCTGACTCTTGGTGATAATTAAAAATCCCAAGACATTTCTCGAAAAGAGTAGGGGTGTTATCCTACTGTCTTGGCCAAATTTTCCCCCGGGCCTTTACTCATCATGGCCTCCTAATAATCCCCATCTCTGAATTGCCTTCATCACTCTGCTCTCCTCCCCACTGAGAGCTGGTATGTGGGGAGCGTACTGGTGTATCATCCAGGTGGGGCTGCAAACTGGTGGTGGTGGAGGGGATCTCCGTTACCTATAAATTGCTTTGAGTAAAAGTATTCAGAAAAGCGCTATAAGGAATTATTAAATGTATGTAGAAATGATCATTGAACCTGCTAGCTGTTATAGTGTAGAATCTGTTATGATAATCCAGCACTAAGATCTTATTCCTTTTTTATTACCATAATGCAAGATGTTTTCCTTCTGTGTAGCAAAAGGCAAAATATTAAGATTTAGAATGTGATGAATTTAACATTCTCCTTTGTTACTTTTTCCTTAATGTTGTACTGAATATGATCATCCAGATTTCCCACAGTTTAGACAGAATTCAATGTTCCATTTCCGGTTAACCCTTGAGCTGGAGTTGACTGGGCTGTATTTCTTTCTTCGTTTGTCAAGGCTGATTTCTAAAACCTATACAATTTATTAATCTTGTGCAGGAGAGTTCAGTTTAGTGGTTTTGTAAAGTATGGCCTTTTTAAATTACAACTTGTTCCAGAACAGCCACTATAAGATGATACAAATACCTGATGTTTTTTTTTCAGTTCTGGCGGCAAAATAAATATCCATTGGTTACACAAAGTACAAAAGAGACCAAGTAATTTGTTTTCTCTTTTTTTTTATTTAAACACCAGAAATATAAAAAGGAGACAATATTAAAACAGGTACAGAAATAGACACACTTCACAGCCAGAGGAATTCACAATTATAAAAGCTGAAAATTATGCTTTTTACATATTTCCATTGTATGTCTTGCCTTTTGGTTCTTTAAATTTCTAATAGAATTTAAATAAAAAAGGAATTCTACCTTAAAAGCATTAATAGAGAGAGCAGTATTAGACCATTTACTTTTGTGGATGAAGTATTTTGCCAAAATAATTAACAGATTAATAATAAAAACATATCCTTTATCCAAATCAGGTCTAACAAAATATAAAATAATATCAAAATCTTTCCAATCTTTAAATGTTTAACAATAACATTTTGCAAATCTATCCAAAATAATTTTGTATAAATGCAATTAACAAACAAATGTAACAAAGATTCCTTCTCATTATTACAAAATACACATAAGTCATCTTGTTCATGTTTAAATCTAGAAAGTGTCAATTTAACAGGATAAAATTTATGAACAATCTTTAATGAAATTTCTTTAACTTTATTTGTAAAGTAGTATCTATCAATAATTCTCCAAACTAATTTCCAATATATATTCCTAAACATAGTATTCCAAAAAGAGACATAAGAATGTATAAAATATAAATTGCAAGTCCTAATATAATTATTCAGGTGGGTAGCTGCGTCAGCATGCGTAGGCCGCAAAGGAACAAGTAATAGGTTTATTCCATGCTGAAAAAAAGAAGAAAGAGAACACAACATTTCGGCCGTGGAGCCTTCGGCCGAAACGTTGTGTTCTCTTTCTTCTTTTTTTTCAGCATGGAATAAACCTATTACTTGTTCCTTTGCTAATATAATTATTATTGCAGTTCAGGGGGGTAGCTGCGTCAGCATGTGTAGGCTGCAAAGGAACAAGTAATAGGTTTATTCCACGCTGAAAAGAGAAGAAAGAAAGCCTTTTTCAGGTGTGAGAAAGAAATGGCAGACAGCAAAGATTAAATAGCATAGGAGAACAAAAGCTGAGAGAATGGAGGACATCCTCCACTGGGAGCAGGGGAGAGGCAGAGAGGCCACTCAGGTGGTGGGAAGTGGAGAGAGGTGAAGAGAGGTGTGCACTCAAAACCTGCATGTGAATAGAAAAGATTACATGAAAACAAGACTGTCATTGAGAGAAGGGGGAAGGTGTGAACCAAGTTTCAGGATAATTTTTGGTTCTGATGTCTTTCTACTATGGGAGTTGAGAAACCCTTCTTTGAGAAAGCAGATGGAGAGATCAGTGTGATCATGGCTGTCTGAGGTGAGAAACTATGGGCTTGGAGAAATCTTTCATCCTCATAGCCCTGACATGTTCTCTGAAGTGGTCTCCTAGTCTCCTTCCGGTTTCCCCAATGTAGATCACTGGGCATTTCCTGCAAGAGATACCATAAATGAGGTTGCTGGAGGTACAAGAGGTCGCCTTGGGTGATCCGGAATTGTCCTGAGGGGCCTTGAATGAGTGTGGTGTTAGATATGTACTTGCAGGTGATACAGCGAGCTCTGTTGCAAGGGAAAGTGCCTGGTGTGGATGGTTGCTGAGGGCGGTCAAGGGAGCTGAGAACAAGAAGGTTACGCAGATTAGGTGGTCAGCGATATGAGATGATGGAGAGGTTAGGAAAGAGGGCCCCAGTGGAGGGATCAACCTGTAGGATGGAAAAGTTGTCGTTAACGGTCCTGGGGATAGAAAATGTGTTAGGGTGGAAGGGAAGCACCAAAGAAATGCAGTTATTAGGCCGGGAGTTCCCGATCGAGTTGATGGTCTGGGGGCTGTTTTTGGCTCGGATGAGGGCCCTGTCAATGACATGGGTGGGGTATCCTCTGTTGATGAAAAAGGAGTGCTGGAAATCCATGTCATCACTGCAGATTTTTTTTCTTTTATATCCACTCCATCCAAAAATAAATTATCTGAGAAATCAGAAGAAACATATATATTTAATTCCAACATCATAAAACTTGATTATGAAAGTTAGATGATAGGGGAATTTAGATAATTTAAGGGGAATTCTATTAATATCAAAATTACATTTAAACAAAGATCACCTATATTGCAAAACCAACTTGGCAATCAAAGTCCATATATTATTTTTGTTTGTAGTATAATTTCTAATTCAATTAATTTTAAAGATAATATTAGAGGTATACAAATGTAAGATATTCAATTCACCTTGATTCCTAGGTTGAATTAGATAACCTTATATAATGGCGTTTGTTTTTCCAAATTAAGTTATAAAGTGCTTTATCAAAATCATTAATAACATATATAGGGTTAGTGACATCCAATGAAAGAGAAGCATATGCAAAGCGGGAAAGGAAAAAAAGAGACCAAGTTACAGAAAGGTGTCGGCATGCTGCACTACGTTAAGAGTATATCCGTCCATCTCGTACAATCACAGTCGCTGGCTCCCCAGTAATGCCCGCCCACCCTCTCCGGCTTGTCGTTAATCCCACAATTCCACAGCGCTGTCAAGATGGCTGCCTCCATGAGTCGGGTGCTGTTGTCTCTTCGGCGCCCGTTGGGTGGGAATGTGCAAGTAGGTTCCTTTCACATAGCAGGCAGTCTGTCGTAAAACCTGTTAGAAACTATAAACTAACTAAAGTAATGTTTAGTTAACCGATATGTAGGAAGTTAACGTTGTATTCCTCGGTTTATTAGACCGACCCGTTAAGAATCAGATTTAATTTCAAGTTTTATTTGGAAGCAGGTTCCGACTATAGAGATGTTTTACTTGTACTCGCCGAGGGGTACATTTTTACCAATTTGCTAAATCGAAAATGGGCGCTTTTGGGGTTGCTGAGTGAATAGCAGAGCAGTTACGTGTGGTTCCCGGTGCTTCGCATGTGTATTATAAATGGTTTTACTCTTTTGACATCCCTGCATGCCTCTCAACACGTTGAGTTAAAAGGGTGATTAAAGACCTGTATTTTGGATGTCGCTGCACATATAGGCCGCTTTTGGGGTCGGAGACATCTCTTCACTTTGATGTGATATTGAGGTGATGTGATGACATTCAGGAAGGACAGTCACCCACATTGCAGCCCTGTCTTCCAGTGCTTGATCAGTTGTTGAAAAAGTCAAGGACTTGGGTCTAGCTGTCCTCGAGTGAAGGGAACAGTATTTTTTTTAGAACACAGGTGTATTATCTTGCGTGTTTCCTCCTCTTCAGCGTGCGGAGGCGCTGTTGGACCCAGTCAAGCAGTGTCACCTTCCGACTCTGATCACAGTGCGGAACAAGAAGCGCTACTTCATCCCTCCTGCCGTGGGGGTCAAGAAGAGGACGCAGGAGGAGCAGGCCCGAGCAGCAGGGCTGGTGGTCAGGCAGGAGTACATAGAGAGGTCCATCAACGTCGCCTGCACAGGTGGGGCAGACGTGGCCAGCAGGCTGCTCCCTCCAGCAAGTCTTGTTCTTCCTGGATGTTAAGAGCGTGTGAATGCTTACAAACAAGGACACCATTTGAGCTCTCTTGCTCTTGTGGTTGTTAGTATCTATTGGATTGAAGTGCCTTGTCCAGCTTCCACAATGCAGCAACAGTTCTAAATGATTCCATGTTGGACTGAGCTGTATGCCGTACTAACATTTTAATGTATTGTATGAAAAAATGTTTCTTCTTCTAAATGGTTATGGTACTAAATCAGATTAATAATGGCTATTTCTCTTAAACTTGAGTCAACCAGTTTTGGTTAAACATTTAACAGAATTTTTTTTTAGCAGCATCACACATTTGCTGTCTGTGATCAAAGGGGTGAGAGTCATATAGGACTTAGTGGAATAACAAAAGCTTTGACTCCGAAAATGTCTGTAATGCTAGAATAACACTAGAAACAGCCCTGTAAATGTGTTCACATCAGCTGTTTGTTCTTACTCAAGAAGTTCACATAATGTGCTCTGGAGCTTTAAGCCACAGCACAGGATATTGCTGGCTGTTTCATAACCTTATGGATGTACTGTAACACGGCTGTCTCCCTCTCTTTCTAGCGGGGATATTTGACCCTTACATCCCTCCTGAGGGAGACGCTCGGCTGTCCTCTCTGTCCAGAGAGGGTTTGAAGCAGAGGACAGAACAGATAAAGCAGACCGCTGCCTCCCAGCTGGCGTGAGATTGATTTCTCCTCCGTATTCTCTGTCTCCTGCATTCTCCCATTACAGCTCCTAACAGATCATGCTGAACAACAGGGGATATATTCATATTAGTACTTAAACATCAGACTGATAAATGTCCAAAAGGTTTATATTTTTAATACATTTAAAAAGCTTGTAAATATAAATAAAGTTACCTACAGGTAACTGTATTTTTAACTTCCTGAGAAGGAATGCAGCATTGATTGCTCAGCAATGAATCATGGGTCAGAATGTCATTTTTGTTCTTATTATAGTAAAGTAGCACCTTGTAAGATCTCTTACTACAAGACAAAAAGGCTGTTTTATGGTTATTCACTTGGTTATTTTAGTCTGAAGTCTTTATTTTTATTTTTTTTCTAAAGGATCCGTAAAGTCAAGGAACATGATCCTGATTTCAACACAAAGGATTTCCCAGCTAGAGCCCAAGAGATATTTATTGAAGCTCATGTCAGTCTTGTGAAGTAAGATCTCCTTTCTCCTCTTAGGCCTGCGGCTTGTACTAACTACAGCCAGGTTTATAATTCTCCTCCAGACTAAGTCCAGATTAGAAACAGCTGAGCCTTCTTCAACAGATGAGATGTTGTACATTTTCCTCTTCTCAGTGTGGTAATAGCCTCTGCTTGTTCCTTTGTGGCTTGCTTCCTGATACTCAATGTAAGTACAGATTAGTTCGGACAGCATTGAGGTTTGCACTACTATTTTAAAGCTCCACAGTCCTGAGCTAAGTCTATGATTTGAGCACTCATATCAAGTTTGAATGTTCTCCTGTGTTCATGTAGGTTTTCACCAGGTGCTCCAGTCTGTATAGACACGTATATCTTTCCTGGGGATTTAAAGGGGATTCTGTATGTATTGGGAATGTTTCCCTCAACTAATACTATGTAAGGGATTAGAGACAAACTTAATGAGCATGGTGGGCTGAATGACCTCCTATCATTTGTGGCTTTTCTGGTGTTCATCAGAACAGCATCCAATATACTCAAAATAGTAATAATAAAGAGAAACATAACCTAAAAAAACATAACAAAACTCAATAACAGATTTCTGGAAAGCTGCTGGTTTTTGCTTTTGTGAAGCAGCACTTGTAAATCTTTTACTGTATTTTGTGGGAGATATAGAGATACAGGCTACAGTGCCTCCCCACTGTCCCCCAGCTCCCTAATCTGCTGTACTGCTGAACAGGTTATGTGAAATTCACAGTAAAGGAAAGACACACCAGAATACGATGCTGGATACAAAAACCCTGTAGGGTGCAACAGTGTGTGAGATGTTACTCTGGAAGGTTGGAACTCTTAGGATAGAGTCTGCAGTCAAGGGGCATTAGATCAGGATTGATAGGCATTGTCTGATTAAAGAATGCAGCTTTGGGCTGATGTCAGTTTCCTTCTTTGTTTTAGTTTCAACAAGGAGAAACTTCACAGCTTGGTCACAGAACGTTGCTACCCTGTGAGTTTTCTGCTTTCCTTCTGCACAAATTTAGTGAATATTACTAGACCCTTTACTGTACCGTTGTTTTTCTTCTTGAAAGACCTGAGTGACTAAGATTTCTTTCTTACACTAGCAGTGATAGTACAAGAATAGTTGGAATGAACTAGTGATATATTTATAGTTTTTCTAGGCATTGTGTGGTATTAGCATTTACAATGGTGCATGCTTCTATATAACTGTGTTAAATGTCAGTAAAAAGCTAATTTTAGCCTCTGATGTGAGTATTGGGACTTGTTTGTACAGCTTTCGTGCACACGTAGAGTCACAGGAAAGACATCTTACACTGACAATTTGTTGATTTTATCTAAAAAGTAGCGTTAAAGTGATAGTCTGTGTATTCCTAATGTGAAGATAGAACGCCTGCATGGTCTTGGTTTCAAGAGTATGTGGGGGTATTGTGCCCAGTATGTGCTAAGAACAGGGTGCTGTGCTGCTGTGCCCCGTGGCAAGCAGACCATGACACTGAGCCTGGCACTGTGATCTCCATTGTCTCTGCAGGAGATGGTTCGAGGCAATCGCTACAAAACGCTGCGGTGGAGTTTTGTAGAGTCCTTGGAGCCACCCAGAGTGGTGCATGTGCGCTGTCCACATATGGTCAGTAAGGGCAACCTGTACGGCCAGGTGACGCTACGGATGCACTCCAGGCAGGTGAGTAACTCTGCGTGTTGTCGTGCAGATCTCCAGTTTCAGTCTGGGAGTCAAAGTCTTTGCTGTTTTACTATGAAGTCAGCAGCCTGTTCGCTCTGGAGCAGGGGTCTAATCCCGCTTCTGGAGGGTTGCAGTGTACTACTTTTCAGTATAACCTAGATCTTCATTTCTTAAACAGTTATTTACAGTTGAAATTAGTCATCTTTAACAATTAACTGAAGACGTTTATAAAACAAGGGAACGTGGACCTTAAGAAACTGGTACTTCCTCTCTGCCCACAAGGGGACAACAATTTACACTTTTTTTTTGTCTTTTTACTTTTTGTGCAACCTGCAGAAACTCATTATTTTGATTGCTGTATTTGTGATGCAGGGAGATTACTTAACTTAGCTTTGGACAGTATGGAGTCAATGTAATTGTTGTATTTTGACCACTTCAAGCCCTTTTCTTCCTGTTCTTACTGTCTCTCCTTCCCTCTCCCCTGTCGATTCCTCACTCTGCATTAGACGCTGGCTATCTATGACCGTTTTGGGCGCTTGATGCTGGGCAACGAGACAGATCCGCGTGATGTGCTCGAGTACGTGGTTTTTGAGCGCCACCTGGTTAATCCTTACAGCCGCTGGCGGATGCACGGCAAGATTGTCCCCGCCTGGGCGCCACCTAAAGAGCCCATTGTGAAGGTAACCTGCTGCCCGCCTCCAGAACCCACAGCACTGTGGAGCACCATGCCATTCATACTCTGTTTGCTGTATCGGTGCTCATCTCCAAAGTTCCCCTGCTCTCTTACAGAACATCTGTTTTCTGGTAGTATTGTTGTTTTCGCTTCCTCTGATTTCTTGGAGAGGTCGTCAGTCGTCAAAATGATCTTGTTCCTATGACCGACTGTTCACATAGGGAGAGCGGGAAACTGTGGGGGCTGTTTTTTCCAGTGTTGCTCCTCTCATGCTACTGACATTTTAGTGTACTTTTGGAAATTCTTAAAAAAACTTTAATACTGTTGCATGGTTTAGGTTCTGGGTCACACTGTTCTGATAAGGTGCTCTACAGCTTTTCTTGCAATCTGACAAATTTGGTTTTCAGCAAGACTGGTTAACTGTGTGTCACTGGTTTATTTTGTTTTTCAGACCATTATAATTCCAGGCCCTGAGCTGAAGCCTTGGCAGGAGTTTGAAGAGATGCATTATGAAGTCCCCAAGCCCAAACAAGTCCAGTGGCACAAATAGCTCTCACACACAACTCTTTGTCTAAACAATGCACACCCTCAAAAGGGGTACGTAGGCACAGGACAGAAAGTCTCAGGACCTTACATCAAGTGTTCTGGATACAGAGACTGGATTAAAAGAGGCATCACAAATACTGTCTTTTTCTTTACATGCCTGTGTGGTCTTCATGCCTCGTGACTTGAAGCTCCCTCTAGTAAACAATGTACAGGACAAACCATGTTTTTGTTATGATTGTGTGTCCATTGGTAAAATAAATACTCTTATTGCCTAGAAATTTAGAGTACATTTACTTGTTACACTTGGAATAATTTTTACATTTTTATTAATTTTTTTACAAATATACCCCAATTCTTTTACAGTATGAAACCAGACATACAGTATAAGAGGAGCTGAAGCACAGTACAGGATAGATGGGAAGCTGTGTGCACAAAGGAGGTGTCATTCTCTCTGTGGTCAAGCACACTGTCAGTGCTGCGCCCACAAGCTGGGTGCTGAGGATAAACAATTTCAGAAGAAGTAATGAGAGAAAAGGCCTTTCCTACTCACACCTGCCTTTTCTGGCCAGAGACTGACAGTATGATTGAGATAGTTTAGGTTATCTGAATTGCATGCAAGTACTAAAATGATTTGATGCAACACCACAGAGTCGTTAAACAAAAAAACGCCAGTAACATCCAGAAACCTCACAAAAACATTCATGTTAATGAACGAGGAGATGGTTACGCTTCTACAGGCCATGACGGGTTTTTTGTGAGTGTTTCTGCACTCCCCTGGCCATCTGCTTTATTATGGTCACTTCCAGCCTTACACTTGGTCGGACAGCTTCACAGTAATGAGAACTTAAAACACAAGGGCCGATGTCACAATGCTTGTTGGATTCTTATCTGAGGAGTTACTATATAAAAGCCTTGGAGATACACGAGAGCTAGCCTTTGACTGCTGTGTCTACCCTGACCTACAGGAGGCACTATACTGTAAAGGCTCATGTATTCACCCTGTATTCAGCTTGTATCCCTTCGGGAAGAATCTTGGCTCGGTATACTGGAACCATGATGTATATTGGTGGATACAGCACATTTCTACCTGCACCTGCTTAGAAAACAGGCTTTCTTAACTTCACTTCATTGCTTGCTCACAAAGGCAGCCCTGTTGTAGTGTTTATGAATATCCAATACAATTGCAATTGCATACGATAATTTTGCATTATATTGTTTGACTTTAGTCCATGTGCTGACATTCTTTTATTAAATATCTGGTGGTGTTTGTTAATGCACTGTAATAAGGAGTAAGTTACATTGCTAGTAGTGAAAGTTACAATGGAGCCATGTGATTGAGTTCTTCACATGAGACCATCTGGCTAGTTATCACCCTACTATGGCCTATCAGAGTCACCCATAGGACAGTTGCTGTAAGTTCCAAGATAGTCCCATCCACAGTCATAGCAAGAGGTGCTATGGTTGCTTTAATGAATGGAAAGGATTTGGTCACAGTCATCCATGAGTATGTACACCATTTCTCTGGAGTCTATTAGCTTTCCACCTTAGAGCCTTGCAGTCAGAAATGCATAATTACATTATTACAGAAAACCATGTTTAATGGGCATTTCTAATGTCTGAGCTAGATATAAAAATGAAAAACATTCAGAATAAGAGCAGAACTGTGGCAAGCGCAGTTCTGTGGAATGCTTCTGGTTGAGAACGTAAACATTGTAAGACTTGACAATACTGATCTGGTGTCCGGGCAGCTCTCTGTCCGATGAAATCAGGCGGCAGCTTCTGTCTTTCACGGCGCAGATTCCTGCAACAGTTTCTTACGCAGGACTGTCAGGAATTTATTTTCTTATGGACCTGCCTTTCACTGCTAACCCCATGGATTCTTCTTCCTCAAGCAGAGCTCTATTAGCTCCTGATGTGTCATTAGGGACATTTTAATACACTTATCTAGTTTGTTACTTTTTGGTGCATTTAGTTGGGAAAAAAAGTGTATTTCTGATATTCTGTATCAATCAGAACATAAAGCTATATCTCCCAAAGTTATTGGAAGCTGGGGCCTCATTCAGCTTCTATAGCAGCAGGCAGAGGAATGTGACAAAAAAAAGATTGGCAGTGGAGTTAAGGACACTTTGATGCATACAGAAGCGCACTGCAGCAATGTGCTTCCTTAGATTCAAATTATCACATTAAAAGCTTCTCAGGTGTTGCCTTATTTTTCATAAATTAATTTGCCCTTTTTATATGGTTCAGTGATCTTGGCTTTTTAAGACATTTGTTAGATTGCACTGATGGAATAATATCCTCTAATTAATATCCTAAATGTTAATCCTTGCCTTGGTAAATATTGCTGCATTTGTTACTATTCTTAACTGCATTCTTACTACCATGTTTTCCTCTACAGGTAATATGAGCTATAGTGCTTGACTATATTACTGCTGAAAGTTTTTACAGTAGGATATGATATTACTGTACATATGCCTGAAGGCATACTGAAATAAGAGAGAACATCCAGACCTTTAGAAGAGTTAGCTGTGATGAGAATCCATGGGTTCAAAATAGACAGAATCTCTTTTTTTCCATCTGAGGGGGGAGAAACAGAAGCACCCTAGTGGGCAGTGACAATAGATCCAGTCTGCAGTCCAGTGGTATTGCATATAGAGCAGAACCCGGGTTGTTTGTTCCACAAATTAAGTGCATTTCGTATGAATCCAGAGCTCTGTTCAAACTTATTACTATCTAGACCCAGGCCTGGCAGGCAAGGTTAATTTTTACTCCAGTTCCCTCGGACTGACATCAGCCTTTTTCGGTATAATGGGATCTGTGTCTGTAGGCTCATCTGTCTCTGATGTCCCAGATCCACATGGGCAGTCTTCAGCAGCTCTTTCCACATGGCCAGTCTGTTCCTCAGGAGTGTCCACAGCCTCGCTAGGCAGGATGTCTGATATGTTGTCATCCTCGGGCAGCCTCATCTCCCAGGGACACAGCGCATCTCTGCGGCACAGAGCCAAGTCTGTCTCTCTGGACCTGCCAGGGGCCTTGCCATTGGACTGAGGTTTCCAGACATCTTCACACTTGCTGCCTTGCCTGGCCGGCACAGGGAGCTCCTTGTGTTTGACAGCCCCAGTGCTGTTATTTCTGTCTTCTGCCATTTCCTCTGGTTCCTCCACATCCAGGGAAGATACATCCTCTACGATGCTTTTTAGTGCCACTGCTGTTTTCTCACACTGTTTTTTGGTGTTGGTCACTGGTTCAGGAATGTCCAACGGACAGACCTTGGAGGTCTTGCTGCTGTCAAGATTTGTCCTTGCTTCCTCGATCTCCCAAGGACAAACCTCTGCCAAAGAACTCTTTGTACTGCTTCCTGGGCCCTCGGCTCTCTCCCACACTCTATTAGAGGCTTTGAGGTTTACCTGGCTCTGGAGTGCTGGCTTCTCATCTTGCACATCCCATGGACAGATGTCAGCCCATGTGCTCTCTTGACCCTTGCTCATCAGTGCTGGTACATGCTGTCCAGCCAGATTCCTCAATTCTGAAACTTTTCTCTCTTGATTTTGAAGACTTGGTTTCTCTTCCTCAGTCTCCCAGGGACAGACTTCTGCCAGTTTGCTCTTGTGTCTCATTGTTGTCATGCTGGCAGGCTCAACTCGCTCCCAGGGACACACCACTTCTGACAATTTGATAGCCTCTTGCTTAACCACAAAGGATTTATTTTCATCAACATCCCATGGGCAAACATCTTTCACTGAACTCTCCTGCCTTTCAAATTGGCCTTTGTTCTTGACAACGGTTTCCTGCTTATTCAGATTGGAAGGGTCTGCACTGGTATCTTGTGTGCAGACCTCTGCAGCCCCTTCTGTGTTTGTGGTACCATGGCTGCTTGTTCCAGGCTCTTCAGACTCCCAATAGCACACTGCGTCCTGGGATTCACCTGGTTTTCCTATCATATTCTGGACTCCAGCTTCAGTGTCACTGGGAGAGACTTTGTGCACTGGGGCAGCTGGACTGGCAGTTTGAGTGTCTTCTGGGTGTGCAATTACTGTTTTGCTGTTTGTCTGCAGTCGTCCCTCACACTCCCCACCAGGTGGAGCCCTTTGCCTGCATTTATTAGCCTGAGGATCAGTTTTGGGAGCTACAGGGGAATCCGCTCCTTTTTCCTTGCTCTTCCCAGCCTCCTCCTTTTTCTCCTTTTTCTTTTCTGTGCTTTTCTTTGCCTTCGCCTTTATGCTTCCTTTCCCTGGCCCCACCAGGCCTTTCATGGAAAGTCCAAACCCTCTGGGAGGTCCCCTGTAGGAAAAGCCTCTGGATTCCTTGTTCCTTCCCTGCCCAGTAACAGGAGAGCCTGGGGCGCTGGATGAAATCGGGGCCCTGGCTTTTACATCGTCCATTTCGGAGTCCCAAGGACAGATCTCTCCAGTTGTGTGGCCTTCTTTGACATCCTCTAGATTCTCTTTTTTCTGGCTTCTGCTTGAGAAGCCCTCACCCTCCCTGGAACAGACATCTCCAGTGGACTGAGGCTGAAAGGAGTCCCAGGGGCAGATCTCGTACTTATCTACTGTGCTTCGCTGCCTGCCTGCTTCTCCGTTAGTATCGTTCTTTGAAAGAGCATAGGTGACGTGCTTCTGGGTTTTGCCCTCAGGATGCTGGTCTTCTACCTCCCAGGGGCAGACCTCTGCCTTGTCAAACTTCTCTTTGAGGAGGGCATTAACTGTTCTTGGCAGAATCTCTTCTGACCGTAGCAACTGCGATGTCTCCAGTGCTGAGCCTGAGTCGGAAAGACTCCTTCCCTGTGTGTTGCTACCCTCCAGGTCCTGTGAGGTGTCCTCCAGGCTGCAGGCCTTGCTAGGCAGGAGGTGGGCCCTGTCTCTGCTGCCTGTGATGACACTCAGGGACTTCTGCAGCTTGGTAGGCTTTGGCTGGAGCAGCTTCTTATCTGCTGTCAAGTTGTGAGCGCTGGCGGACTTGCAGACAAGAGGAGCAGCATCCACAGACTCGGAGTCAGAGCGCTCAGAAGCCTTCTTGGCCAGCTTCTTCCTCATGAGAGAGTCTAGCAGTGAGGGGTCCTTGGTGTCGACGGAGCGTGGGTGGTGGTCTCTGTGGTCCCGGACGTGGTCGTAGGTGCTGTGGGACTTGCGCAGGGAGAACACGCGGTGCTTGATGGAGTCCTCCTTCACCTTCATGCTGGAGCTGCTCGACTCAAAGGCCTTCTTCTTGCAGGACCCTGGGTGGCTGCCCCCACCTCCGCCCCACGAGCCCTCCTTGTCCTCGCGGCTGCACTGACGACTCATGGACTCCGGGATCTCGGTGATGCGCTTCATGATGGAGCGTCCCAGACCCCTGCGGGAGCTACGCTTCTTCTGCAGGTGGGGGTTATTTGCTGTCATCTTTTTGGTCTTGTGGACTTCCAGCTGGGCATACAGCTTCTTCAGCTCATCCTGCAGGAGAGGGAACATAAATCACACAGCCATCAATCTGGTGTCTGGAGTATCAACGGTATCAGAGCTCTTCCTTACTACTTATTTTAAAGGAATGTTTGATAATAATAAGTGCTTATTCTGAACCCCCCATCAGATAGCCTTGGGACAACCTTGGTGTGAAAGGTGCTATATCAAATTAAATTGAATTGAAATAACGTTGGACCTCTGAAAGTAGCAGGGAGACCTTAAACAGGCTGTGGCTTGTGTTTCCCAAAGATCTGATGTATTTACAGTCTTGTTCCATCTCACACATTTCCTAGAATCAGCTGAAGTGTGAAGAAGGAAACAGTGTGTGGACTGGACAGACTGAACCAGTTTTCAAAAGACTAAGATCTAGAGATTGTTCTGGCCAGGGAAGGTGATGGAAATTGGTCTAATGCTCCTCAAGTCAACCATGCATTGCCCAGTGGTCAGATGGTCTTCATGCATGCAGGGATTGTATATAAAAAATTACATACACAGTCTATATACTCTATAGTAGTTCAGATGGGTAGCTGCGTCAGCATGCGTAGTCTGCAAAGGAACAAGTAATAGGTTTATTCCATGCTGAAAAGAGAAGAGAGAAAACACAACGTTTTGGCCGTGAAGACGAAGAAGTTTTTTCTCTTCTTTTTTCAGCATGGAATAAACCTATTACTTGTTCCTTTATATACTCTATATACAGTCTGTACAATATATGTAATCAAACAAGCTATATGAACCAAATGGCCTCCTAATTTAACCTTCTTATGATCTTCTATAAAATTTCGTTTGAAAGAAAGTATATGTAGTAAGTATTTGATAAAAAAAGAAATGCAATGTATATTTTACATGAAGAGGTGAAGGTGATTGTGATTTCTGAGTTTAGGAAAGATGTCTGCATCCCTTGTATACAGACAGCCTCAGTCCTTTAGGATTTATATGTTCTTTAAATAATCATTAAGTAACAGGTAAGCCTGAGAAGCAGGTTAACATTCACTAGTTTACCACATAATTCAGTGATGTGATTCAGAGCTCAGCTGGAATGAAACCCAGGTGTCATTGTGGCTCCCTGTGCGCAGGTTAGCAGACACCTGGCCTGCCATCCTGCTAGAGCAGCAGAAGGAAGTGTTACCCGGATGTCGTCTGGGTCCAGGCTGTGCTCACTCCAGGCGGACGTGATGCTGCTGTTCAAGTAGGAGCCGGAGCGCCGCAGGTCCAGCTCATCCTCATACACTTCCGCTGCGATCTCTTCCCTCAGCGGCCGCCTTGCATGCAGGAACTGGCCCACACAGAGACACACGCAGGCTTGTGCATTACACCAATACTTCATGGTACTGATTTTTTCATTAGAAAAAGAGTTGTAAATGTTCTAAGATTTTTGTGAAGCATGAAGTAAGCATATATAAAGATTTTATGAGACACGTAACCTCAATTTTGCAGAGGTACTAATGGGCATTAGAAAAGTGCAGCAGTAGATAGGTGAGCAGGCGTTCAGTGGAGCAGAGAGGACAGGTGGCGGACAGACCCTTACCTTTGGGATGAAGAGCAGACCCAGAGTGACAGTGATGGTGACGTGAGTGTGTGTAAAAAACAGCAGCAGCGTCCAGTCGGGGTGCAACGAGGGCATTATGAACCTGCATGGAGGAGAGACCTCCTGTCACTCATCACAATGAAATCAGCAACAACACCAAAGCTTTGGGGTCCCACATGACCGAACACCATTACAGGAGAGCAGAAATTACTGCTCTCATTGTCAGAACAGTGTGGTTACCCTGCGCCTGTGGAATGAAAGTATAAAAAATTAACAGGAATTTGCTTCAGCTACAAGGCTGCCTCAGCCATCATAAGTTCTGTTATTTCAATTAAAATCTGTTAAGTGAAAATGAATTGAGGTTGTGTCTGGAACCGTTTGTATTAACAAGCCAAAATTGAATTTCTACTCTTTTATTATTCGTCTAGAAGGCTTTCTGAGGTCAGAAAGCCCATTTCTTTGCCAGCAGTCATATCACCCTGAAACTCATAACTGGCAGCCCAGTGAAGCTAAGCAATACCTGGATGGGAGACCCCTGGGAAAGCTGAGGCTGCTGCTGGAGGAGCTGTTAGAGAGGCCAGCAGGGGGCGCTCACCCTGCAGTCTGTATGGGTCCTAATGCCCCAGTATAGTGACAGGGACACTTTACTGTAAAATGGCTCTGTCCTTCAGATGAGACAAAAATCCGAGGTCCTGACTCTCTGTTGTCATTAAAATCCCAAGGTGTTTCTCGAAAAGACTAGGGGTGTTACCCCTGGTGTCCTGGACAAATTTCTCCCTGGCCTTTACCCATCATGGCCTCCTAATAATCCCCATCTCTGAATGGCTTCATTACTCTGTTCTCCTCCCCACTGAGAGCTGGTGCATCATCCAGGTGGGGCTGCACACTGGTGGTGGTGGAGGGGATCACCATTACCTGCACAGCTCTTTGAGTGGAGTGTCCTGGAAAGAGCTATATAAGTGTGAGCAGTTATTATTAAGTCTTGTATGGTCCCTTTACACCCCTCCCCCCTCCAGCCATGGCCGCAGCAGGGTGTTACCGGAGCAAGTGGAAAGCAGCAGACAGCAGCATCTCATTGTGAATGGCGATGCCCATGTAGCGTGGCTCGTGGAAGGCCGAGGGCACTGTGTGCACTGCGTAACACAAGAAACTGCCCCAGCAGAGGAACAGCAGCTCCGCTGGGAGAGAGGAAGAGGCAAAGGCAGGTCGTTACAGTTGCGAACTGCATTCCTGAATACTGCTTGCAGTGACAAAGAGAAAGAGAAGGAGAGAGAGAGGAGTTGCCTTCTCTTAAATAAAAGCCTCACACCCACACTCACACGCACATTCAGTGAGTGACTGAGTCTGACAGAGCTGCATCTTTGACATTGAATTAACAAGAGAAGAAAAGACGTAAGCCATTGTACCCAAATGCCAGCAATCCTTGCTCTCCTCACGGACTCCTGGCTTCACTCACCCACAGCCATCATGTAGTCCCAGCGGTCGAGGTCACACACACTGAAGCTCAGCCCCTCCTGGGTCCGCGCGTTCACCAGCATGGGCACATTGCGGTCCATATTCTGCAGAACGCTGGCTGTCCAGGCGGCCAAGAACCAGGTAACTGGTAACACAATGACTCCCAGCATCCTCAGCACACGCACACTGGTCATGTAGGGGACGCGTTGAGCAGTGCGCGACAGGAACACCTTGAGAACCCTGCTGACACACAGACTGTCACACAAGTACTACCCTTCTCTGCTTCCTACATCAGACAACAGGGGAAGGGTGTGATCAGCTGATCACAGAGAGGCAAACCAGTACTGACAGAGCACTGACACCCAGCACTGCTGTGCCTAGCCAAGGATATGAAGAAGAGGCCTTATCATTCAGTTGATTCAATCAATCAACAGACTGAGGTCATGACAGCAGCGTGGGCTTTATGAAAACAGTTTTTAAACATTGGAAAGATATATTCGTTCACTACAAATGAAGTCGCCAATATGGTGAGCACATTTGATGGCAATAGTCTAGCAGGATCTAACATGCTGAATAAACATTCTTCAGCCTAGGAGCAACAGGATAAAAGAACAGTCCACCAGACTTGGCCACCTCATACTGGGGATAGAATAAGGCCAGAGTCTAGGAAATGCTGGAAGCTGGAGATGTAGAAGGAGATTGCAAATAATCAGGAGCTCATCCAGTCAAGCTCTTAAAAGCAACAATATTTTCAAATTCACTGCATATTCCAAACGACACCAATGCAGGAGTTACATGCTTGTAATCTTTAGCAATATTATAGAATCAAACCTCACTGCCATGACAACTTTTATTCTTTTATTGATATGGCCAGCAGCCATATCACCCTGCAACACCCAACTGGCAACCCACTGAAGCTAAGCAGGTGTGAGCCTGGTTAGTACCTGGATGGGAGACCTCCTGGGAAAAACTAAGGTTGCTGCTGGAAGAGGTGTTAGTGGGGCCAGCAGGGGGCGCTCACCCTGCAGTCCATTTGGGTCCTAATGCCCCAGTATAGTGCCAGGGACACTATACTGTAAACAGGTGCTGTCCATTGGCTGAGATGTAAAACTTAGGTCCTGACTCTCTGTGGTATTCAAAATCTTGAAAAAGAGTAGGGGTGTAACTGGCCCTTACCAATTATGGCCTCCTAATAATCCCCATCTCTGAACTGGCTTTGTTACTCTGCTCTCCTCCCCACTGAGAGCTGGTGTGTGGGGAGCGTTCTGGTGCACTACGGCTGCTGTTGCATCATCCAGGTGGGGCTGCACATTGGTGGAGGGGATCCCCATTACCTGTAGAGTGCTTTGAGTGGAGTGTCCAGAAAAGCGCTATATAAGTGTAAGCAATTAGTATTATTATTCTGAACTGTTTTGTTCAGAAGCATGGTCTCTTCTCACAGGCACCACTGGCAATGACATGAGCTACAGTGCTTAGCCCAGCCAGTACACAGTACCGCCCTCCCCCGCCTCCCAGCACAGAAGAGTCCAGACCTGTACATCTTGAGCGTGACTGTTCCGTAGACGATCGCAAAGCCCAGCAGTCGGACCCAGCGCATCAGGATACAGCGGAAAGTACTGGGCTTGAAATACAGGATAAACACCTGCAGATGAAGGCAAAGAAGGAGGTGAGGTCATTGAGGTCGGTTCCAGAGCCCAGCTGTTACATGCTTTAATCAGAACAGCCAAGCATGTATTCTTCCAAGATACAAAAAGCTTATTTCTGAAAACCAGGGATCTGAAACTCTAGATCTGCTACATTTTATAGGTCCAACTGGTCCAAGGGTAGTACTCTGGCACTTCTATTTCACGCCATGACACTGAATTAATCCTCGCTTAATTAACCCTGGTGCTAAAGATAATATCTTGTTTATTGTAAAGCTGCTTAAAAACCTAGGAAAGAAGGTCTTTGTGACAAATTAATTAAATTGAATGGAATAATTAAATCAAGTAACTAAAGGCCCTAATTGCATAGGAGTTGTGAGCGTGCACTGCTCACTGCTATGCTCAGAGGCAAGTCCAGTCTGCAAACGAATCACAGATGTTCCTGCTTTCATTGTCATCTGCAGTGGAGAAAATGTAGTTTTGCAATGCATTAGGTTTAATCTAAGTTTAGCGGGCATTTCAGGATGTAGCCAGCTTATTCTGACACACATCCCTAATAATAATAACAATAATAATTATAATAAAACAGGATTTCTGATCTCTCTTGTGAAGACTTGAAGAGTCTCTGAATATCTGTTCTGGCTATTTGAATGCTGACTATTTAGCCTCACAGTGTGGTGTTTGGGGAGCAGGAGATGACTGTGCAGCTGCTCTGCGTGCTCTGGATTCTGCACTGTGTGAGAGAGCGTTTGTGCTTCTGTCTCAGGTGGCACAGCGAGAGCGACAGTGTGTCTCCTCTGTCTGTCTTGCTCCTCTGTTTGTGTTTCCAGGAGGGTGGCACCAAGAGGAAAATAGACGGGATCAAAGGGCTGAAAAAGAGGATGCTGCTCTCCCTGGAGCTGCTCCTGCGGGGATCTGAGGAAATGTCACGTCTCTGTCTTTTTATCCAGGTGCCTCTGTGAGCCTGGGAGGAGCAGTCCAAAGGCCAGGTGGTCCAGTACAAAGAGAGGCTGTTGGCAGGCTAGCAGCAGGGAGCCCACTGGTCCAGCTGCAGCTCGGGCTCCTGCCTGGTGCAGACTCATCAGTTCTCTCTGACGTGATCGTTTTGTTACCGTTTCTTTGTTTGTTCACTTAAGTGTTGCATGACCCCAAATAACTACATGTTGCCAACTGATATGAAACATCTTCCATTTTAGCTACAGTACCTATACATTATAGATGTTACACAGCAAATATTTGTTTAAATTCAATAAACTGAGACTGTTTGGATTCTAGCTATTCATCTAAGTTGTTTTGTGCTTATTATTTAAATATTGTTTTCTGAACTCCAGTCACTTGATATTCTTTACTTCTCAATTGACTGCTAAGTTGTTCTCTGTCTTCTTCGTGCTGTGAGGACACGACTACCTGTTTGCTCAGTCTCTCTGTTGCTGTTTCTGAGCTTCTTCTTTTTGAAGAGCAGCAATGACTGTAGTGAGAACCAGTACTGGATCAGGTGTATTCCTGCTTTTCTAGGTGAATTTTTCTCTCCTGGACTTGTGGAGAGGGATCCTGCACTCTGCCCAGAGTGGACACTCCTGGACACTCGGCCCAGAAGCCCTCTCTCTACAGCCCCTCACAGTGTACGACTTGCTCCCAACAGGAGCCCTCCAAGGGTGCTGCTGCTTTATTAGAGATGCTTAGTTCATCTCAGACACTGCCAGCCTTTTAATTCCTCTGTGCAGAGTGTGACACCAGGGGAAATCAAGAGAGTGAATCTGGCCCAGTGCTCTTGACTGTGGCTCCTGCTCGCTATCACAGAGCCCTGACAGCAGCTCCTGCCCACACAGCACCATCTCTTGCTGTCTGCTCGTGTTTCAGATCTGCTCTCTCCTCTAGGCAACTTGGCAGCAGTGCAGAGCAGCAGAGGCCTGATAAGAGCTGCCCCAGAGGAATGAGCCCAGACTCACGGGGAAGTAGAGGAGCAGTGAGCCAAACAGGATGGTCTCCAGCAGCAGCAGGCCTGAGGCACGAATCCTCTGTGGGTGGAAGGAGATAAAGACAGGGAGAGGAGAGCTGTTAGTCACTGTACGTACAAGGCCCCCTCTTACCATCAGCCTCAGACGAGGCAGAACAATGTTTAACAGCAGTACCGTATTTTAGCATGTCTGCTTTCATCCACCTCCTCTGCAGAGAAATTTCAGGTCTAATCTCACCTCTCTGCAGCCTCCCACTATGCAGGTAGTGCAGTGATGATCTTACAGCACAACAGCGTCCTCAAGCATCCCACACAACAGCTGGGCAATCCATAAAATGACTAAATAAACAATCAAACTGTGCTACATATTTTCAGTCAGTTTTGTATTTTATAACACCATGTTGTCAGCAGCCATATCACTCTGCAACTCACAACTGGCAACCCACTGAAGCTGGTCAGTACCTGGATGGGGGAGACCTCCTGGGAAACACTAAGGTTGCTGCTGGAAGAGGTGTTAGTGGGGCCAGCAAGAGGCGCTCACCCTGTGGTCCGTGTGGGTCCTAATGCCCCAATATAGTGATGGGGACACTGTACTGTAAACAGGTTCCGTCCTTCGGATGAGACATAAAACCGCTCTCTGTGGTCATTAAAAATCCCAGGGTGTTTCTCAAAAAGAGTAGGGGTGTAACCCCAGGTTCCTGGCCAAATTTCCTATTGGCCCTTACCAGTCATGGCCTCCTAATAATCCCCATCTATGAACTGGCTTCATTACTCTGCTCTCCTCTCCACTGATAGCTGATGTGTGGTGAGCGTTCTGGCGCACTATGGCTGCCGTCACATCATCCAGGTGGATGCTGCACATTGGTGGTGGTGGAGGGGATCCCCATTACCTGTAAAGCGCTTTGAGTGGAGTGTCCAGAAAAACGCTATATAAGTGTAAGCAATTATTATTATGATAATGAGAATAAAAGTACATGTAGCTGAGTTTTCAGAACTGAAGGGTCAACATAAAAAAATTTGCTCTGTAACTGCTAGCATGTTAAATATTACATTTTTCCTTACACTGCCTATTTAGTTACTAAGTAAAATGTATAAGTGCTCTAACACATAACATCATTTCTAATGCAGAAGAATCTCAGTATGTAAGTTAAAACTTAAAAGCATCCAGATGAATTAGGGGTTCAGTCCAACTTCTTCTGGAAGGAAACCACCGAGTGTGTGCTGGGTACATTTCTCTACAAAGCCTCAGCTTGTTCTGTTCTCAGACAGCTAGATCTCGGTTTTGGTTTTCAGACAATGTCATGTATCCTTCACAATGAGAGCTGGTCAGAATAACACTCATATTTCTGGCAAAAGACATACTGTACAATTTCCTGCACTTGTCATAGTCTGTCTGAATGAAAGGCCAGTCACGCCTTAAACACAGACCCGATATGCCACTGGTGACTGCTGCTGCTGAAATCAGACCCCCCAGTCCACTCTGTGCAGTGGGAGAATGGCTACTGATGCAGAAGAGCGGGGATACAGGGATAAGTGGAGACAGGAGCATGGATACAGGGATACAAGATGTTTACTTTGCTATGGCGGAACTCGTACGCCACCAGCATGCTGATGAAGATGAGGAGCATGAAGAAGGCCTGCACTGCCAGCACTGCAGCCCTCAGGAGCCAGTCCTCTTGCACACTGCAGGGGGAGCCGTCCTCACAGCGCAGGCAGCCTGGCCAGCAGGGCAGGCACACAGGTATCTGGGGGCGCCCGTCCGCAGACACACGGCTGCTGTTGCCTGGCTCCTCTCCACCTGTCTCACACCCGGGAGCAAGACACGGGCAGAAACAGAAAGAAACTTTTAGTGCTCTTCTCACACTATTTCACAAACACACAGAATTATTAAAGGCAGTAACGCTACTGCAGCTTGGTAAAAATATTGATTCTCTTTGTTTTATAAGATAATGCTATCAATTAAATATTGTCTCCTCTGTAACACTCTAGCTTTTACCTTGAGTATATCTCACACATCCCACTTAACCTGCAGCTCTGTAGTCTGCGGCACCACTTGTCTATGTTCCTGTGTAGGGTCTGGACCGGAAAGCCCTGTTAGGGGAGGGGGAGTCTTACGTGAGTCCTGTCCTGTGGAGCTGTAGTAGCCCTCTCTGCAGCAACACTGGTACTGCCCCAGACGGAATCCTTGTCCTGTCAGGGCCTGACACTGTGGAGGAAGAGGAGACAAGCCTAAACCCAGCACTGTCTGATGTCCACGCTGTCCCATTCACAGGTAGCACAAATATCTTAAATTACTTTAGAATCAACTCCACACTGCTCCATATTAAAACTGAACAGCAGAGGCTCAATGTGTAAATCCATCCTAAAACCTAAATGGACATCTAATGCCCTGAAAAGAGCATTATGCCTTTCCCCAGGAAATCCACCATATAGATCAAGCAGTCAGGGTGGAGCTCTCACTGTTTAGAAACACTGCATTAAGAAGTGGTCAAAGACACACTTAGACTACATTTCTACTCTCTGGTTATCATTCAGAAATAATTATTTTCCCACATAGCTGTTAGGAATCTTGCATTGAGTCTAATGTTTATTTTATTTATCCACCTGCTTACTACCTTTATCTTTTCTCCTGCTATGTGCTTGTGAATTTTTGACCTTTCAGAACAGTGTGAGAAATCCCTGCCGCACAGAGAAGTACCTGTGCCAGCACCCAGCCTCACATCTGTCAGGCAGGGGCGGGCTGGCTGGCACACAGCTGCAGCAGCAGCACAGTTTTCTGGCAAACTATGTCACAACCACTGGATTATGAGCATAATCCCCAAGATTATCCTGTCCACCACATAATCTTTAAATAGTAAGCTGCTCTGGTGCGGGCAGGCCAGCACTATAGATGTCTGAGTCTGTCAGGTGTGCCCTGATTCCTGGTATAGCTTCCCAAAGTGTCATTCAAAGAGAATGGAAAATTATTGATTTATTGATAGTGTGAGCCAAGGTATTGCATCTGGGCATTGCTCTTCGGTGGGAGTAAGAGTCGGGGATTAAGAGAAGGGTTAAGGTACAGGCCAGGAGAGGGTGAGGTTGTTATAGTCAGGATAAAGGGTTGGGATTAGGGTAAAGGTTAGGATAACTAGTAGGTATCCCAAGGTGGCGTGATCTTGGTGACATGATAAAAGAGACTTTGACAGAGGCAAGAATCGTATAGCTAAAATGTCTGTGTATAGTATTTGCAGACCTCAGAAGCAGCTATACAGCAGGGCTGTAGTGAAGGAAATCTTTTACAACCCCACTTCAAGCAGAAAAGACCTGACCTCCATGCTGGTGCGATTGCACTGGTGTGTGTTGGAAAACCAGTCCTCGCCCACTGCACACTGGTCCACATCGAAGCTCTGCAGATTGACATCCACACGGATCACACCCCTGGCATGGAAGACAGACTGGCATCAGTCAGGCCCTGCACAGCACTCTGCCCCCCTCCACCTCAGTTCTCTAGACTTTGCACGTCCAGGTCAAGTAGAAAAGAAAACACCAGGAACTACTACTGTGTTGCATTTGCTTCTAGATCATGTCAGACACTCTTAAATAGCTATACCACATTATTCTAAAGTGTTTTTTCTTAATTTTACATGTATTCTTTTGTAGGCAGACTATAGCAGATGCTTAAAATAAAAATATGGATAGCCTTATATCTATGGTGTGATGGTCTGACTCCAATGGATACTGATATTGGAAAATAATGTCACCACAGGATATCAGATACCATTTGATACCAGACACCAGAGAATACAGAAATCAGAGAATTTTGATCCCAGAGTAGATTTTAACTTGAGAAACCTGATGCCAGAGAATACTAACCAAAGCAAATTTACCAAAGCCTGTTAGAAGTGGTGTCGCAGAGGACTTTACAGAAAAAAGAAGAATTTGTCTAATCTCATATAGCATCACACAGATAAATATAGCAGAGAGGAGAGTGAGTACAAAACACAACTATCTTTCACAGTTCCTAACCTCCCACAGCCCTGTACTCCCCAACCAGAGATCATTGTTCGCCCATCTGAAGTAATTAATGAATAAATTGACTTGAGTCAGCAGGTCTCTTGATCTAAGGCAGCTTTATATGTAAAGGAGGCTGTACGGCCTGCCACACTGTGGCTCTGCTGGTCCAGGGGCTGAGAGGGATCCCAGAGTCTGTGTGCAGGGGGTCATGTAGACACACACATGTGAGTCAGCAGCAAAGGAGCTCTTGGTTGTAATTAGCACCAGTGTGGAAGAGGAAGTGTGAACAGGATTGGATGCTAACTGTACTTGTGCAAACAATGAGAATCGGTGTTAAACACAACAACAGTGAGGAAAACTGGAGACTCAAGATGTGTATGTGTTTCTAATGCCAGGTGACACTCTGCAGTTTCACCCTTGAATAAAGGTGTTTCAAACAGATTGTTCCAGTAAAATGCTCAGAAGTGTAAAGGGGTATAAGGGAATTTGTTCTGAATAAATGAGACAATTTCTACCACCTTTTACATTGGAGTTGGCAGAATCGACCAAAGGCTACTCCAAAGGCAGCACTTGCAAAAATACCAACATAAACACTTTATTTTTATTAGATTTACACAGTAAATGTGGCAAAAGTGATACTACCTTCTAGCCTGATCTCAGAAGCTCAGCAGAGCCAGGTTTGCTCAGTACAGGGATGGGAAACCTCTAGGGAAACAAAGATTCTGCTGTCAGTGGTGTTGGTGGACTGGTAGGTGGTGCTCTTTCCTCAGAATCTGAATTTCCAAATTGTTGGCCCAGTTTGTTGACTGGGGGTACTGGGGTTTCTGTACTGTAGGAGGCTCTTGACAGAGACATTCAATCAAGGCTTACAGATTACAGAGCACATTTAGTACGTGCAGGGGGTCCAGGCTAAACTCCAGTCTGAGTCTCTCAGTCTGGCCTACCCCTAATTCAACTGATGAAGTTAATTCTCACTTCTTTCTCAGACTCAGGCTGCTGGTGCAGAATGGCCTCTGCGTGTCGTTCAGATTAAACAGCACTTCACTGGAGGATAAGGAAGTTCCCTTCACATGTGTTAAGCACTTTGGGATTGCTAGGGATGAAACTACTTAAATGCCAGGAGTTGTTCATTTTAAGTGTTAAAGATAAGCACTTCACTCAGAAATGTGCAAAAAAACCAACCCCAGCCATATTAAACTCTTACAAAATAAACAATACAAAATGTGGCAGGCACAAACACTTCATCAGTTCATTTTTTGCTTTTTCTTGATGATTGTCACGCAGAGATTATCTGTCTTATTCCAAGACTGCAAGATATTAAGATCTGACATTAGGACTCAGGATAATAAGTCTGAAATAGTTCACATCCTTGACGTCAGATTTTTTTTATATGAGATCCATTATACAACCAGGGCAGAAGGCAAGTCTCCTTCAGACTGTCTGGGTCTCCTCCTCCCTGTCTCTGCCTCCCAGACGTGCTGCACAAGACACTCTGTCAGCCATGCTGGCCTGCAAGCCCTGAGAAATCAATGGAGGAATAGGTGCTATTTCTGATGAAGTCATCCATCATGTCCAGGTGCTACATTATATTCCCTAGAGAAGGGAAACTCTGCAGGGGTTTTAGAAATTAATGGTTGTTGTTTAACTGAGATACACTCATGGTATTACTCTGGACTTTGTTCTCAAATACACAATATCTGTCAATATCTGAGTTTTCGCCCTTCTAATGTGTACTGTTGCAATTGTATTCCATACTAATCTCTTGTAATACTAATCTCATCTTGCTGCTTACTGTAAGTTTATGCATACCGATTTTCTGTATTTTCACTGATACTTTCCCCTATGTAGTTTTATGTTCTTGTGTTCAACAATTGTGTTGTCATTTGTTGTGTCGTTTGTCATGTGAGGAAACACGCAAGTAAGCATTTCATTGCACTCAGGTACATATAACAATAAACCCGAAACTTGAAAATGTCATGCATTTGCAGTTTTGATTTCAATGAGCAAATGCTGCAATATCAGAGGAGAAAGGTGGCTGTTCTTATCACATGCAGACTGACAGCACAAAACCACCTTCCAGCTGCACTAGGTCCCAAGATTCAGACTGCCTTTGATATCATTCTAAGATTCAATTCACAAACAGCTCTCTGATACCCTGAGCAGTGCAGTATCTACATGTGCTTGGTGAGCTGTGACTGAATCACCTTGCTGTAAGCCCAGGGGCCGTCGTTAGCCACATAATGAACTGCAAAGGAATTCAAAACATGAGCTGTTAAACAAGTGCCCATTTCATAAAGTGTCCCACTTCAGAAAATATTTACAAAAGAAACAGAGAAGTCACAACAGAGGAAGAGGACTCACTGCTGAAATTATCAAATTGGGCTTTAAGAAAAATCAAGCTGTAAAAACAGCAAACATAAAAGGCTGAGTCACACTGACAGACCAGATTAAGTTACATGACTAACTGCGACACCATGAGTGCCAGGTAGGTACGCCAAGCTCTACTTGTGCTCCCCTGATGGACAGGTAACAATCCATTGGAAACAAATAGTCAGGGTCTGTAACCCAACACAACATGGTGAACTAGAGAACAGACAGAGAACAGCTAACACAGCAATGGAGAACTATTGTGGATTTACAATAATTGGTAACAGACAATAAAAATAATGATGTATATGCATATGAAAAGAATAATGTTCTTTTCTTCAGTATCTAGAACTCTGAGATGATGGCTAACAATGCAGAAACTGGACATCAGTGAAATGGAACAGGTGAGTAGGTGTAAGTGTGAAAATGTAAAAGATTTACAGGAGCTCATTCATTAAACAAAAACAACATACCCTTTGTGGAGCTACAAAATGTCAGATATACCCTGGGGTTACAGGGTAAGGTCATTTGCATACCTTGAGTCCATACTGTAGAGCTGTGATATTTCACTTCCAAGAGCAAGGCTGGCACTGTACAGCAGTTTCTATGACACTGAGTAAAGTACTCTGAACAGCCAAGAGCAGGCAGCTCCAGAGGCTTAACTTGAGTGTGCTGCCCATTGCTAGCATTGCTTACATGATTTTCCATGTTCATTTTCAAAGAGTTTACAATTTTTCTCTTGTGAAATGAAGGAGTAGTCTTAAAATCTCTACTGTGTGCTGTTCAGAACAATACTGTTCAGCACAATGATGTTCAGCATCCTGAAATGCATTAAAACAGAAAACCTGTATCGATTAAAAATCTTTTACGTAAGTTCTGAACGAAGGTATCCTCAGCATCTATGACAGACAGAATCAAGACATTCAACAACTCATTTAATTTAAAATCTCTCCACATTTTTTTTTTTAATTTGTAATTAGAGAACAATGAGTGGGAAGTGTGTGTGCGTTACGCATGCGTGTGTACTGAGTGTAGTGAGTGTATGTTTGTGTGTGTTTGGCGTTTGTCTAATATGCACGGTGTGGTTGTATGTGTGTATGACGCGTGTGGTACATGCTTATGAAGAGCATGTATGTGTGTTGTATGTGTGAGGGGTATGTGATGTGCATAGTGTATGGTGAGTGCATTTGTGGTACGTGTGTGTTACATACATATGTGGTGTTCTTGTGTGTAGTGTGTGTGGTGCACAGAAGCAGTCTGCATGGTGCATGTACAGGGGTATGTGGTGTGTGTAGTGAGCTGTGCATTTGTGTGGTGTGTTTGTGGAAGACTTGAGAAATAAGAGCAACGTAGAGCTTGTCCACACCCTGCTGTGTTTTACATGGCTTTATGGAAAGCATATTTTCTCCTGTGTGTACCTTACAGTGTGTTAGTATTACACACACATACAAGCCCCACCACCATTAGCGACTTTGTCTGAGGACATTTTTAAAAAGCTGTTTGTCTTTTTGCTACAGATATTGTCTAATTCTGTTTCACTATAAATACTGAGCTAAGATTTGCCAGTCAAGATATCAAGGAACCATTTGAGCAGAAAGAACAGGTCATAGTAGGAAGATGAAATATCTAACCAAGGGTAGCCAGAGAAAAACCATAGAGAGAACAGACAGTAGACCCAGAAGAAGACCTTGTAGTGTTTCTGCTAATCTTTCCCAAGCCTGCGATGTGTGTGACTGGTTTAGTTTTATATTCTGGATGGAAAGCAGCTGTGTGAGAGGAAGCAACATGTGGTCTTTCCAATCCATCGCAGTGCAGCTCCTGCGCTATTTAACAAACTTGTGACAGTTACAGAGTGAAGCAGCTGCTCTGCTGCAGGGGTCAGGGGTTGTTGCCCCAGGGGAGAGAGCTGGGAGGGAGCTGGAGGGATGCAGGAGGAGGCTAGGCTGTGAGAAGGGTCACTCACCTGAACTCGGGGCTCAGGTCAGGCTTCAGGCCATAGAAGGAGGTTGACAGAGAGAGCATCCAGCCAGGAACAAACTTGCCTGCCTGGCACTCCAGGAAGGGAGCTTCTGCCCAGTGCACGTGGCGATGGTCCATTATGTAGCTGTCCCCTCGGTTCCACTTGGGCGTGTCCAGAGTGTGCAGGTCATTGCGGAGGATGCGCTTGTGCAGGAAGCTGGCAGGTGGGGGGCCCTCAGCAAACTTGAGCGCAGTGAACCAGTCCGAGCCATTGGCAAGGGCGTGCAGCTGCTCCCAGGCAGAGGACAGGTCCTGCAGGAGAATGTCCCCAGGGCCTGGCTCGCGAGTGGCTTGGAGGACCAGCTGGGGCCGTGATGAGGTGGGCTGAGCATCGAAAGTCAGCACAGCACGGTAGATCCTGGGGTCACCCTCCAGGAGGCTGCGCACCAGCGCGTGGTACCATTCGATGTCCTCGCGCACGCTGGACTCGCGGATGTCATTGGCCTGGAAGATCATGTTGAGGAAGTTGGCAGCATGGGTGAGGGTGTCCAGAGCACTGTGCAGGAAAGGCTGCAGACTGGCACTGGGGGAGCCCCTCAACCCCTGAAGGCGGTATCGTTGGGTGCAGTTGGCCAAGGCCAGGCGGCTGGAGTCTCCACTGTACAGGAAGGTCTCTGCTGCTTCCCAGCTGTCAGTGTCCCACCTCTCTGACTCCCTGGACTGGGTGGGAACTGTGACCCCAGGAGATACGGTGGGGGTGCTGGCCAGGGTGCTCCTGACAGTGGGATCCTCTGTCACTGACCAGGTCTCACCTGGGAGCCCAGTGGTCTTTAAAGTTCCTTCCAGATCCCCATTCCCAGATTGGCTGGTAGATTCTGCCCTCTGGTACCTAGAAGTGCTGAATCCAGAGCCCAGTGGCACCTGAGTTAACAGGAACAGCTGCAGTAGAAACATCTCCATCATTCCCAAGAGCATCTGGTCCCTCTGACTCCTCACGAGCCCCACCTCCAGCAAAGCTTTCTATTTTTGTTTTATTTATTTGTCCTCCCCTTCAGCCTAAAAGCCACCACATATCTTGCAGGCTGGAGTCTGCGAGGAGGTCCAGGGGGCTTGGGGATGCTGGCTGTAGTCCTGTCCCCCCATGCATGATGCTCCAACTCTTCCTGTAAATCCTTCTTAGTACAGAAATCCTTTTCTCTGCCTTTATGAAAAAAGTATTTTTTATCCTGGATATTTTTTTTAAAAGACAGGATCAGCGAGTACCAGCAGTTATGTTTTAGTGTAGCTTCACGCTGGTGTCTGTTCAGCCTCCCACAGCATCCATGACTTCCACTGAGCAGCTAGAGATCCACAGCGCTGGAAGCCTGGTGCTCCGAACAGTAATAATTACTGTAGTAATATGATAATTACAGTGGCTCTGACAAAATGTCAGCAATTACGAAGGAGAAAGACAGATCAGCACTTGTGAGATCGTGCAAGACAAGCACTGCGCTCTCTCCATTACCATCACACACTCTGCTTAGCTGCAGAGCATCTCTACGCCTTTCTGTGTCTCCCCCTCCCTCTCCCCCTCGCTCTCCCCTCTCCCTCTCGCTCTCTTTCTTTCTCTGCTGTTTTTCCTCTTTGCTTGGTGGCAGACGTCACATCGGCAGTACATGGTTAAGAGGCAGGCGGGCCTGGCGGTGTGTGTGTCCAGTAGTGTGGGGGAGAGGGGTGGGATAGGGGGGAGGCCATCAGGAGAGAGATGAGAGTGTAGGAGGATGAGCCAGTGAGATGAAGGTTAATCTCCTGTCTCCACCCAAGTATTAATTCCTGGAGCCGTTAAATGTCTGTCTATGCACCAAAAATGAATAATGTCAGACCTGTTAATGTGCAATTGTGTCATGTGAGAGTGTATACTACTTTATTAAATATACACATGATAGATTTTGCATTGTGAGAAGATTGCTTCAAAGTAAAGATGGTAATTGTTATTGGTTATTGATAATTGTGGGTGCCCATTTTAAGAACAAAAGAGCTTTTATAACAGAGAGAGATGAGCAGTGAGCTAAAAAAAAACAGAAAAGATACAGACACCCAGTAGTTTGTACTTCATGCACAGCTATTCCCAGCGATGCTCCCAGGCTGTGTGATTGAGAAGAAGGTAGTGCTAACCACTGCCAGTGATGCAGACAAATCCTGGATGTAGCTCCATGGCAACAGGAGCCAGAGAATTCTGTTCCATCCCTCTGTGCCCCACCCCCAGTCAGCAGGACTCCATCAGGACTGCAGAGCATCACTGAGGATGGGGGCGGGTTAATGCATGAAGACACTCGCACTGAGAATGTGCCGGGTGGCAGGTCCAGCCCATTTGTAGAGGACAGAGGTGAGGAGTGTGTGGGCTTCAAGTGAAAGCAGACAGGTGTGTGTGTTTGAAACAAAAACAGGCAGATTTTATATTTCCTTGTATATGAGTGCTGCTTATACATCTCAGAATGAATTTTCTGTGAGAGTCACCATATGTCTATGTGTGAGTATCTATAACAGAGCAGCTCCTCTCTCCGGGTCTCTGGACAGAGTATCAAGGTGCTCTTATCTCAAAGCAGAATCAGGAGAATCACCCAGCATCTCCAGTATCTCTAGCCTTCAAGGCTCCAGAACAGCAGGGGCTGCACAGCAAAATACTCAAACCGGCTTCAGGATCGCTGGGAATATTGCAGCTATAACAGAGTGAAATAAGGAGCTGTAGCACAGTAGCTGAAATAAGACTGGTGGGCATAATCTAGATTGCGTACATATTGTCCCTACCTGTATTGTTATTAATGAATATTTTACCCAAAAATGGATTGGCTTCTGGAGCTAGGCACAGTCATGTGCTCCCACTCCTGCCTGTTCCCAAGTGCTTCATACATCCGGGACAGGCTATAGCCTGCCCTGACCCTCACCTGGGTGAGGAAAATATCAAGAGGTATATATCCTCACTAGCACTATACATGTATGTCCAGGCTGTGTTTACCACACAGCACTAGCATGTCTTTGTGCATCTAAAGCTATGGAACATGAATCACATGAGCTATGGACTCTCAATTTGAATGTCTTTGTCTGCAGTGACCCCCTCTGGGAAGAATGGGAAAGTGCAGCAGTAATAATTTCTGTTCTGTTTCTGCACAGATCACATAATTAATTGCTTACACTTATATAGCACTTTTCTGGACACTCCACTCAAAGCGCTTTACAGGTAATGGGGACAACCAACGTGGAGCCTCACCTGGATGATGCGACAGCAGCCATAGTGCACCAGAATGCTCACCACACATCAGCAATCAGTGGAGAGGAGAGCAGAGTAATGAAGAGAAGTTCAGAGATGGGGATTATTAGGAGGCCATGATTGGTAAGGGCCAATAGAAATTTGGCCAGGACACTGGGGTAACATCCCCAACTCTTTTTGAGAAACACCCTGGGATTTTTAATGACCACAGAGAGGCAGGACCTCACTTTTACATCTCATCCAAAGGAAGGCACCTGTTTACAGTATAGTGTCCCCATCACTATACTGGGAATTTAGGACCCACAGAGACCACAGGGTGAGCACTCACTGCTGGCCCCACTAACACCTCTTCCAGCAGCAACCTTAGTTTTTCCCAGGAGGTCTCCCATCTAGGTACTGACGAGGCTCACACCTGCTTAGCTTCAGTGGGCTGCCAGCTGTGAGTTGCAGGGTGATATGGGTACTGGCCAGATGAATAATACAAGACAAGACAGTACACAAAGTAGATGGTGTACAGATATGGATTTTACTTACTAAATGTATCAAATATTTTATGAACAACAAAAATGTTCATTCATCAAAACATGCTTGACAGTATTAGAATGTTAAGCTACAAAATGTAAAGTGTAGGATGTAAACAAATGTACAAATTATGTTACAGTATGTTAAAATTGTGAAATGCACTATTAAGACCTAATTTAGAATATACTTTATGCTTTTAGTCATCTCCATATAAAACAGATACTTTTGTTCAGAACAGAGAAGACAAGAAGGAGTCCACAAACAAGTATTACAAACTGACAATCAACCCAGTAGGTGTCTTTAGAAACAAGAGAGAAACCACAACCAGAGCTCACAAGTGGAAGCTAAGGGGAAGTGTGTTTTTAACTGAAAGCAGGAGTCACTTCCTCCTGTAAATGGCTGTGAGAATTTGGAATAAAATGCCCTGCCATGATGCTGAAGCCAATACACTGACTTCTTTCAACAAATGACTGAATAAAATCCATGAATCTATTAGCTTAGAGACCATATGGACCAGATGGGCTGATTGTTCATCAACTTGATTTGGGGCTGGAAATTCAGGACCTTTGTGAATTGTTACTGTTTTCTACAGCAAGCAGAACAAGGCCTGTCCCCTCCACACCTTGGCATTAGAGAGAGTCTTCAAAGTGACTCTTGCTTCCACTCGTACTGCACAGGTCCACTCGTACACAGTTCGTCTTCAGGCGTGAAACATACCAGAGGCAAGAGCCTGACTGTTTGAAACATCTGTCAGCAGCCAAACGTCAAGCTTAATATGACAAGAGTACAATGAACATGCAAGTCTTTCAATATTCTTATTTAAAAACTCTTACATGGTGCTTTTGATTCTGTAACATTGAAAGAATGTTTTTTCCTTATCTCCATTAGGAGGATGTAAAGGTATAAAATAACAGAAAAGTTCTGTGCAGAAAACCCACTGCAATCTGAGGCACGGCTGTGCCTTTAAGAGCATCTCATCCCCAGCACTGTGGTCACCCGTTGCCTACAGGAAGTGCAACTTCTCAGAAAAACATCTCTGTAGCCGTATTTACACAGGCACATTTATACTATAAAAGATAAGAAACTAAACCTCCTGTTAAAAGACATATAAAGATATCCTTGCGTGTTTTAGGTGACTTTATCCTCATAGCCTCTGTCACGTGACACAGGAGCCAGCATCTTATCTGCCTGAAGAAACAGTATATCTCCTCACCTCCACTCCAGTCAGAGCACTGTGTAACTCTGGAAACACAGGTTCAGTGCTGCTATGCTCCTGTCAGGTATGAACCTGTGCTAATTAATTGTCATTTTTTTTATCAAATCAATAATAAAACTAAACAAAAGAAAATTCTATCTCAATTACAGTATTTATAAAAAAAGTACATGCAAAGCATCTCAGTGTTCATTTCCTATTTCCAGTGAAATGCAGATTACAGTCTTTTATTGTTTGCAGTGAGCTGGACTCAGAGATGTGTTCCTCTGCATGTCATAAGCCAGGATTTCAAAGGACAAGGAGAAGAGCGAAGTGTTTGACATCAGTGGGATTGCATTCCTTGTTCTGACAGCACTGGGCCTCCTGGCCTTGTACAGCCTTTAAAGCTTAACCCTCATGCTAAGATAAACCCCATCCTCCATCCTAATCCCTGAATTTAATTATCCCACCCAGAATTCAAATAATTGTCAGTTATCTCAGACTGTTACTGTTGGTACTTTTAGCATTTTTAACTCGATGAGCTCCAGCTTTACAGGAAGCTGGGCTACAGACATTTACAAGCTGTTTATCACACCTTAAAATAAAAACAATGTCTATTGTAATCAGAACTAGCTGGGGAGGAGGATCTTATCTGAGGCTTGAAGTTCTGTGTCAGATAGCATCGCTGTCTACATGCTGCCCCAGGACTGAGATCTGGGTCAGACGCCCGGGGCTGAGATCTGGACCTAGGGACATGCCCTGTCGGAGCCAGGCCTGCACTTCAGCAGCTCGGGAGGTGTGTATTTTTAGCAGTTTTGGTTTCGACATATTGCAGCACTTAGGCTGCTCTAAAAATTAAAAGTTTCACTGACAAATTGACGTCAATTATGAGTTTTTTTTCTCAGCTGCAATTCTTTTTTTTTGCCTTCTGTAGCTTTTTCTCTGAGTCTGTGGGAAAGCATATGTTGGGATTAACTGTTATCATAAAACAAAGTGTCTAGATTTTTAGGGATAAAATTTCCATAAAAGTGTGTTTCTGCATTGAGAAAAAACCTGAACAACAAGAGCCAAATAGGGCAGTATCTAAGACCTGTGTATAGCTGATTACATTTGAGCAAAATGATTTACGTGCAATTAATTTAGTAACAGATTTAGATTCTGCAGAGACTTTACTGTATAGCACACATCTATTTTAAAGTTATTCTCTTGAAATATCCTCAATACGAGCACTTAGAGGGAGAAAAGTACAGTTGTGCTACTATAAAGGGTTCAGGTCATTCATGCTGACTGTGCTGCCACCTCCTCGGCCCATTCTTCCTCTCACCCTCCCATAGTGCTGCGCCAGTAACTCTGCTCCTCTGCTGCTCTGGCCAACAGGCGCTGAGTGATTTCACACTCTGTGTTATTTCTTCAGAATTTCCACCTGCGCACTGATGTTCTCAAGTGCAGCACCTAGTCCTGTAATGGCCAGTTTCACGATAACTGTGATTCCACTGCTGGGCACCACAGTGGTGGACACCAGTCTGTCGCAGGGTACACACAGACACACACATTCACACCAGGGCCAATTTTCACACATGTCAGTGAACCTGCCTGCACATGTTTGGACAACCACAGGGAGAGCATACGAACTCCACACAGACCCCAGTGCTAACCAATGCTCTCTAAAAGGTAGAGGTCATGGAAAGCTCTTTGACATGAGGACACAGAGAGCACCAGTCTTTCCCATGGGGAAGCCAAGGCAAAGGAGTAGTTGATGCAGATCATGTCTTTTCATGGGGTGTCTTTCAGTGTGGGGGCATGCATGGACTTGTGCACAGGTTGCATTTTTTAAGTGCCTTGTGCTGCATTTTTGAGGCCTCACACTTTCCTGCGTGTGCCTGGGCCAGCAGCCCGTGGCCACCTGTTTCAGTTCCTGTTGGTGGGTGAGAGAGTGCGCTTCTCTGCTGGACTTAAGACTCAGCCACTTCCTGTTACAGGCTTGATGTTCCGCACGGTCCGTTTGCAGCTTGAAGGGCTCTGCTGGGCCGGTGCGAATACAAACCAGATTAGTAACGAGACAGCGATAGCACAGAAAGGTACTTTCTGCTCTCGCAGATCGTCCAAAGCCCCGTGTGGATCCGAGGCGGGGCGGAAAGGCGACACCGAGCGTCAGGGACTGTCGGAGTCAGCAGCTCTGCACAGGGCGGCGGAGAGAAGGAGGAGGGGACAGAGGTATAAACAGAAAGGAGCATTGAATTTGCGGAAGTCGGGGAGCGGGTGGGGTTTCTGAAGGAACCCGAGCCGAGAAAGGGCTCTGTTCTCCAGCAGGAAGCGTTCAATGTGCGACTACAGGGCCTCCTTTGACTAGAGCAAGAAGGGGAGTATTGATGTCGCCGCGCAGTCTGTCGGAGTGCCACCCCTTACCCCTGTGTCATTAGAAGGGTATCGGTGTCAGCGATGCTGAAGAAACGTTTGAAATCGCCGGTTTAGTATAAAGGAAGGACGGGTTTCTAACAAAAAGGTGATTTTGTGCGTTCGCACTGACAAAATAAATTATCATTTTTCAGTCCGTTCAAAAGGACAGCAACAGACATTAATCGGCAAGCACCCTTGTTTCTCCTCCCGATCAGAGGAATAATAATGAGTAACGGGCAGGAGATGTCTCCGGATTTTGTCTTGATGCGCCTGGTGTCCGCCGCCGAGGATGACCGCTTGGACGAGGAGAACGGTAATTTATCGTCAGCCAGCAGTGTTGTGGCCGGGTTCGGGACTCCGGTCTTGGGTCACCACCACAGCAGCGGCATGAAGAGCGGGTTTGAATTCGAGCTGGGCAGCACGGCCGGCCGGCCGCGGCCGAGCAGCCCTTCCCAGCAGCTCAGGCTGCCGCCGGGCGGCGGGACAGCAGCACCTGCGAACGGTGTGATGCTAACTCGACCACCGCAGCCTCTGCCGCCTCCTGCCGCCGACTCAGCCTTGGCCCAGCGCTTCGATTTCGCTCACAGGGCCAGGGGCTCACGGCCGCAGCTCATGGTGTTTCGGAACCTGCTGCGGGCTGGAGACGGTACCAGGGAAAGCGGACCGGAGCACACGGCTTTGCAGGTGAGCGACACGGAGAGAGAGGCGTCTTCTTGCTCCGTTTCCACTGCGAGTGTCGGCAACAATAACAACTCGCTCTGCGGTGGAGATGCGCCACAGCAGCTTCATCTGTCTCAGAAGCCGAGATGGAGTTTGCACTCTCGGGTGAAGCCGGCGAGGCCGGCTGCCGATACAGGTAGTCTCCACCGAGAGGGGCCCGAGCTGTGTCACCGGCACCGCCTGGTTTCCGATACCCAGGGCTGGCTGCCTTTGCCCGGGGTTTTACTGGACGGAAAATCAGTCCACCACCCTCACGATTTCCTGGACTCTAGGTGGGCCTCGACGCTCGGTGGAACAGAGCTGCCTTCCCTAGGAGACCCCGTAATTGATCTGGCGAGGAAATTTGGGGAGCTGGGGGTCGACAAGACCTCGAAAATGCTGTTCAAGGATGGAGAGCTGCCGCACTGCCCCTGCCAGGGTGTGCTGGGCCCCGCCAGCGCGGGCATGGGGCCTGGGGAGGACCCCACGGAGACCAGCGACGCGCTGCTGGTGCTGGAGGGGCTGGGGTCCGAGGAGGTGGACGGGCTGGACCTGCACAGCTGCCTGGAGGAGGAGTTTGCCGACGGCTCGGCTCGGACTCTCGGAGTCGGTGGAAAAGGGCTGCCGGGCGGCCTGTCCAGCAGGGCCCTGACGGGGCTGATGCGGCAGGCGGAGAGGGCGGCCGCAGAGCCCTGCTGCCCGCTCGACAGCGACCCCGTCTCGGGAGCGTCGACGCCCGTGGGCTCGTCACCCTGCGGCTCCACTCTGGACCTGCCCGCCCCAGGCCTGGCCCCGGCCGCCAAGGTCCGGGTGGGCAGGTGTGCCAGCTCGCCGCTGGCCCAGGCCACAGGGGGCGTGGAGCCCGGCAGAGTCCCCAGGGTTCCTGGGAAGTCACGGAAGGGCTCCCTGAAAATCCGCCTGGGCAAGCTGTTCAGAACTAGGAGCTGCAACGGCTCCAGTGACCCGCTGGATAAGCGGCACTCTGTGGACCTGGCCGCCTCGGCCGGCAGCCTGAGCGACACCTCCACCTCCAGCGGCGGGGAGCAGGACGCGTGCAGGTGAGGGCCACGGTTTCGAGCCGCCGGGGTCTGTGACGTGGCAGCAGGTGTTTCTGGGAGGCCTCGCCTGACCGGGGTGGTGCAGGTGTGAAGGTGTGTGTGTTCCTGTGGGATGGGAGGGGGCATGAGGTGTGTTTGGGGTTGCTGTTACAGCACGGCTCTGCTTGTACAGGGCAAGAGCATCAGAAGGCTCTGGAGGACTGCACGTGTCCCGTGTGCATCAGTCGGCTCATCCGGCTCCTATATGTGTCCTTATGCCTCCGTGTGTGTCTTGAGTCTGTCCTACACACTTGCTCTGTGTAAAGTCCTCATTTTGACTCTGACAAGCTAACATGATTCATGTAAAACTGTAATTCTCACTACAGGACATCACTAAGGAAGTTTATTTACTGATTTATTTGCCTGACACTTTTACCCAAAGGGATTGGTGTTTGCACCTAGGTCTACAGGTTTGTTTTGTTGGGACAGTACAGGTGAGGCACCTTGCTCGAGGGTGCAGTGTCTCAGCTGAGATTCGAACCCACAACCTGATAGTTACCCAGTCCAGAGCACTGACCTCTGCACCACCCAGCTGCTGTTCACGAGAGAAAACCAGTCTCGCATCTTGGTGATTTTTACACAATCATTGTTATTACTGTAGTTGGTTGTGGGCTGTTGGTGCTTTGAAGGAAATGTCTGTCTTCAGTTCAAACAGTCAGGTGCAACAGGGATGAAAGAAAATTGAGCAAGTGTAAAAAATACTTTCAAAAGAGGAAGGAAATGCTTGCATGTGTAAATGAAGAGCAGAGGAGCACTGTGGAAAGTAGAAAGTGAGCCTCCTTAACTTTTAGAACATTTATAGTGAGACACAACATCAAGCATGAAATCAAAAGGGCACAAACACTTCTGTATCTTGCAAGGTGGGCCTTGTGCAGACAGCTTTGCAATACACTGTCATTTATACCTCAGATGTGAAAGTGTGGTGGAAAGATGGGTCAGTCCTACTTTGTGTTGGTATGGATTTTTAGATGGTGAGGCAGTAGGCTACAGAGTTTTTAAGCTCTTTTGCTCAGCCTTCTCTCTGCAGCTGCTTGTCACAATGCACCGTGTGGCAGCTAGACGCAGTTCTCCGCTGTCCTGCTGATGGGCTGTGACTGGCTTTCTGCTGGGGGAGTGTGTGCACAGGGCACAGGGCCCGGGTGTGCTGCAGTGGGCTGTGACTGGCTTTCTGCTGGGGGAGTGTATGCACAGGGCACAGGGCCCGGGTGTGCTGCAGTGGGCTGTGATCAAGCACACAGACTAGACACCCACATGCACTGCTGAGGGGACTGGCTGCTGTTTCAATGACTGGTTATTCATCAGTCTTTGCTTCGACTTTAATGTTTCTGCACTATAAAAATGCTGTTGAATGATGCTTGTAAAGAATGGGAAAAGGTTCCGTTTTGCAAAGCAGTTTGATGAAATCCATGTGGGTAATATTGCAATACTTTCATCTATGTAACATTGTCCCAGCTCCCGACACCTGAGATTTTTCAGAGATTAGACCATGTCTAGTGCAGCATCTCAGCCTTACAAAGCCCATGTCTGCTGTGTTCTCAAAATGCCAGGGAGATAAAGATCAGGGCTCTGTTAGCATTTCCACTAACAGCACAGAGACTTTCTTCCTTTGCCTCACTGTGTGCACTGGGGGAAGAGTGGCCTAGTACAGTTCATTCACTTTGTGGATGACCAGAAAGTCTTCTGATATTAGCTTTGCTGTCATTTGGTCTTTTAAAATCTTATTGCTTTGTTACTTTATTTCTGAAAAGATAAGTTCTGAAGCTTGTTTTTTTGCATGTCTGAATATCTGTATAAGGAAGAAAGGACTGAATGTTTCAAAACATACAGTTAGAACAGGATCATTACAGTTTTAAATGGTGTATTGCTTGACAATCATAGCTTCACATACAGATCTATATATAATATATAGGCTGTTCATTCAGTAAATAGAAAGTGGAGTGCCAGAAGACTCTGTGTAGTCTGTTAGAGATATATGTAGAAATCCTTTAAGTTTTACTGCAAACCTTTTTTAAGTTGTACATCATTTCATTGTGTTGAGTTGCATTTTATTACTTTTTAAATTATTAATTTGGCTGACACCATTGTTTTCAGGAGAGCAAATGTTACAGTAAAATGCAATATTGATGTAAGGGGATGCAGTAATGCTACAGCTTGAGGTTGTGCCTTACAGAAGTCTACACAGAGCAGGATGCACAGTAGTGAGCGAGTAAAGGGAGCACAGAAGTGGTATCTGATCTTCTAGATGTAGCCTTCCATGTTGGCTGAGGGCTGTGAGGGCTGGCAGATGGCTGGGCCTTGCTCTCAGCCTGAGGTCCGCTGGTTATCTCTAGACCAGGTCAGTACTGGCAGCCGCCACATGTCCCTTCAGGGCCGAGGGGGAGGTCAGAGCTGCGCCGCAGTGCCTCTCGCTGGCAGGCCTGCTGCTCTCCCAGTCCAACGGCTCTCTGCAGCCAACTACCGGCGTGAGGGCAGGTGTCGTATTGGCTGCAGAGCACCGAGTCAGTGTCCCTGCAGCCTGTTTGGGATCTACAGGGGCTGCTGCAGTTTGTCAAATGTTTCCTGACCCATCAGATGCTTCCTGATAGTTCTTCCTTTTAATATTTTCCTTGTTCTGGTTCTCAGTCTGTGCTGTTATGGCTCCAACATCCCCAGTCCATACAGCCGTGAGACATGGAGGTGGGCTTCTGTATGAGGGCGTTATGTGGCACCAGTCTAACCCTGTTTATGAAGGGCAGCATCACATATTTGATCATCAATAAATAATACTAGGAATACTTATTTTTCTTTGTTAAACACATGCTTCAAAAAGTTGTGCTTTAAGTGGAGTCCACAGGAAATAAGAGAAAAGATTACAAGCACGCATTATGAAATAAGTTTATTGTCATCTTTCTATGTTTTTATCATCCGTCCAAAACAGTGGGAATTTGTCATTGTATGGTATCACCATACAAAACTATAGCAAAAAGACAAACAACACTCAACATAAAATAAATACACGTTAAAAACAAATAATAATCCTAGACATGCTACAGTACATACAGTGGATATAAAAAGTCTACACACCCTTATTGAAATTGCAGGTTTTTAATTCAAATTATTTTTCTTAATATTTATCTATTTGTTTTTCTCTTGAATTTTGTTGGTTGCAAGGTCACATTAAAGATGAAAAAAATGTCTGACATGATTAATCTTGATTTCTGGCTTTACACAAAAACCTGCAATTTCAATAAGGGTGTGTAGACTTTTTATATCGACTGCATATACACATCTCACTCTGCCTGTATTACACTACCATTTCACTTAATCTGATAGCTTCATACAGGAAACAGACACTTAACTGTTTTTAATATACTGATTGCACTGGGAACAACAGATTTGTTGTAGACATTTTTCTTGGCCTCAGGCTTTCTAAACCACCTCCAAGGTAGCAGTTGGAAATGAGAAAGAAGAGGGTGGGAGGGGTTGTCAAAGATCAGCTGAGCTTTCTTTTGAACTGCAGTATAATACAGGTCTTTAAGCGGTTTCTGTGGTCAAACAATTATTTTACTGGCAATATGAACAATTCAGGCCAGTTTCCCTTTACTCTTAATACTCAGGCTACCAGACCACACCGTGATACCAAACGTAACAATGATTTCTACTATTCTGTAAACCCACTTTAAAACATTTTGTCTCACTCCAAACCCTTTCAGCCTTACGAACAAAAACATACACTGACTAGCTTTCTTTAAAAATGCCATTGGTATTCTCTGTAAAGCTTAAATGATCATCTATCAATTTACCTAGGGGCTTGAAGCACCGAACAACCTCCACAGGCTGATTAATAAAAGGGAGAGGTTGAAAATCTAACGTTTTACTATCACAAGTATCCAGTTCTTTGGCGTTACCAGCATTAATATGAAGCTCAACTCACACCACCTTCCCAGTTTACTCATCTGTTCAAAGGAAGACAGTTAAGAAAAGTGGTGTATGCATAATAATGTTGGAAAGAAAGAGCAATACAAGAGCTGTACAAAAAAAATCTGAAAATTGTATTAAATACAAAAACTGTAGCAAGTTTACAAAGGTAGTGTGGAACAAAGCATTCATGTATTGTAGAGATCCCATTGTCTGTGTGCTATGTTTACAGCGAATGAGTCCAGCAAATTAAATATCCAAACTGAACATAATAGACATGAGTGCGATATAGTGTGAGAGTTACTGAAGGATATGGCTGAGGGCTGAGAGATCACAGGTGCTGTCAAAACGGATCAGTCCTGAGCAGATAGTGGGATTGGAGTTGAATGCTACGCCTGACAGGATTGAAAAATAATGCTGTCCTCTAGCCTGCCTGGCTGTTCAAAAAATAGCTTTTCAAATGTTACAGGGCTACAACCGGCCCTGCTGACTACCTTTCCCCCTCTAGCCTCGGGGCGCAGGTGTGGTGGAGGGTTAGGTTGAGGGCTGAGAGTGGGGTGAAACACCAGGGAGCACAGAGCCAGATTATTGTCTTGTTTCCCCTGTGGGACAGCACTGTCGAGAGTAAAAACATGATGCGCAGCGCAGAGCCCTGGCCACAGACGTGTTGACGCAGTGTGAGACTGCTCTGGAAACCCTTGGTGAGCATCTTGGAACAGAGGTGTCTGAAGTGCGGTGAACCAGTTTTTAAACACACCCTGGAATCAGTCTGGGAGCCAGCAGGAATTCAGACCGAGCTTATTAACAACACCATCATTTCCAAGTCTGCTTTTTAGTTCAGAGAACTTAGTCTGCAGTAATGTTTCTGTTCAAACTAGATTCCACTGCTTGCTTCAATGTGACTCTCTGCCATTTTAATCGGAGGCTGTATGTACAGTACAGAGTGTTTGGGATGGATCCTGGCTGCATTTGCTTACTAAAGTTAAAGGCTGCATGTGAGATCATTGTTATCACTTCTAGAAATATAGCTTATCTTGTGGTTTGGAGAAGAGAAGTGTTTTGGAGTGTGTGCTGCAGCACAGCAGGCACCCCAGTTCCTTCCTTAAAGAGATCACTCCCCCTCAGCCTGACTCAGGGCCCAGGTCTAGGAGCTCAGCTTTCACAGCAGAGCTGTGCTCCGCTGTTTCCTTATTTACAATGTTACGGTACAGAAAGATCAAGGTAGTCAGCGATTTCTTTTCTTTTCTTTTGTATTCACAAATTTATTTATAATACCCACAAAAGAAAAATAAAATAATTATAATAACAATTACTTATAACGAGTAACAAAAAAGTTCATTTATCAAAGAGTCTTTGTCCATAAATGCACTTCCGTCACTTTTCTGTAGATTAAGTTGTTCTTAGGATTTCCTTTTTGATTTGTGTGTCCACCAAAATGAAGTAAAAACAAGTCACAAAGTTCAATGTCCAAAGTCTCTTAACAAACAGTAAATCCAAATATAAATCTTATCTGTAAGTGAGGGGATCTTAAAGAGTGCTGGATCCCTCTCCATCCTTCTTCTCTATTCTCTACTCTTCCCGCCACTAAGTTGATCCAAAGATTTACATAACCGTTCTAGTACATTCTAGACAATAATACTAATTATTTACATAATGTAATATCAATTACAAATGACACATGTTCTAGTAAATAAAAAACATAATTAAAAAAAAACTATTCATAACACATAACTACAAAAGAATATAAAAAAGGTCAGAAATTAGTTGAGGCCATTAAGCTGAGGATCAATTTGTACAACATGGCTGGGTAGAGTGTTCCATACACCCACCTCCCTTTGTGTAAAGAATTAATAATAATAATAATTCTGTTTCACATCATCTTCAATGTTCTGTAAATTATGCTTTTTAGCATAAAATGCGAGCAGTCTGAGGAGCTCTATGAGTTTTTTAAAAAAATATCATCTTCTCTTTTGCTCTCCTAACTTTCACCCTACCTGGTAGTCTGTCACTGTTAAACCTCTAAGCTGACAGAGAACATATGGGCCTCGGCAAAGCCACAGATTCTCCATACAACCCAAATATATCTTAACCTTCAAACAGCGCCCTGCACTGACCCACACCTGTACACCTGCACACAGCTCCCTGCACTGACCCACACCTGGACACCTGCACACAGCACCCACCACTGACCCACACCTGGACACCTGCACACAGCTCTCTGCACTGAGCCACACCTGGACACCTGAACATGGCTCCCTGCACTGACCCACACCTGGACACCTGCACACAGCTCCCTGCACTGACCCACACCTGCACACAGTTCTCTGCACTGACCCACACCTGGACACCTGAACATGGCTCCCTGCACTGACCCACTCCTGGACACCTGCACACAGCGCCCAGCACAGACCCACACCTGGACACCTGCACACAGTGTCCTTCACTGACCCACACCTGGACACCTGCACACGGCTTCCTGCACTGACCCACACCTGGACACCTGCACACAGCTCCCTGCACTGACCCACACCTGCACACAGCTCCTGCACTGACCCACTCCTGGACACCTGCACACAGCGCCCAGCACTGACCCACACCTTGACACCTGCACACAGTGTCCTTCACTGACCCACACCTGGACACCTGCACACGGCGCCCTGCACTGACCCACACCTGGACACCTGCACACAGTGTCCTTCACTGACCCACACCTGGACACCTGCACACAGCTCCCTGCACTGACCCACATCTGCACACGGCTCCCTGCACTGACCCACACCTGCACACAGCGCCCAACACAGACCCACACCTGGACACCTGCACACAGCGCCCAACACAGACCCACACCTTGACACCTGCACACAGTGTCCTTCACTGACCCACACCTGGACACCTGCACACGGCTTCCTGCACTGGCCCACACCTGGACACCTGCACACGGCTCCCTGCACTGACCCACACCTGGACACCTGCACACAGTGTCCTTCACTGGCCCACACCTGGACACCTGCACACAGCTCCCTGCACTGACCCACACCTGGATACCTGGACACCTAGACACGCCGCCCTGCACTGACCCACACCTGGACACCTGCACACGGCGCCCTGCAATGACCGACACCTGGACACCTGGACACCTGCACACGGCGCCCTGCAATGACCGACACCTGGACACCTGGACACCTGCACACGGCGCCCTGCGCTGACCCACACCTAGACACCTGCACACAGCGCCCTGCACTGACCCACACCTGGACACCTGCACACAGCGTCCTGCACTGACCCACACCTGCACACAGCGCCCTGCACTGACCCACACCTGGATGCACAGAAAGCTGCAAGAATGTATTGTTTTATGGTTCTCTACCACACGGCATCCCACCAATCACATTGCAACTATATTGCAACACAGTATTGCAACTATCACTAGACCTAGATTAGAATTCATTCCTTTAGGGGCTCTTGTGTTGACAATTTCATCTCCATTCCACTGGTAAGCGTAAATCAGTTAAAACCATAAAATGCTCACTGTTAAATGTTCACTCACTAAGCAACAAATCAGTTCCAACTGATTCCAAACCTGGCTTAGGCTCACTGACACTATTCCTTTAGTTGAAGCCTCACCTAATGGCTATACTTTTTTACAGAAAGCTCGTTGCTCAGGGCGTGGAGGTGGCCTAGCAGCCATCTTCAGTGAGTCTCTGAGAATTGAATTAAAAACTATTAATGACTTTCACACATTTGAAGCAATGCTTCTTAAAATAGCACCTGAATCATCTACATACATTCTTTAAGTGTACAGACCCCCAGGACCATATGCATTGTTTCTTGCCGAATTTGGTGAACTGCTCTCTGATTGTTATGAATTTAGACAAAGTTGTAATATTAGGCGACTTTAACATACATATGGACATACAGACAGACACCTTCAGTAAAAATGTATTGTCTCTCCTTGTCTCTGTAGGTTGTAGTCAGCATATAACAGGACCAACACACGTATACAGTCATACACTAGACTTAATTATCATAGAGTTGATATTCATTATGTACTAGTCCATCCAATCAATAACTCTTTTTCTGACCACTCTTTAATTACTTTTGAGATTCGACTGCTCTTGATAGCTCCCAAGGAGAAGACTATTACAACACGACACATCAACAGGGGTACTTCATTAAATTTCATGAGCACAATGAACAATACTAACTTCATCTCCAGTAATAATGTTGAAGAAATCACACATAACTATAATACAGTGGTCAGACAGGCCCTTGATGAAATTGCCCCATTAAAGACTAAGGTAGTCAAAGCCACTAGACACTCTCCATGGTGTAATGATCACACACGATCCCTTAAACAGGAGTGCCACAATCTAGAGTGCAAATGAAGGTCTACTGATCTACAAGTATTCAAGTCAGCAGACTGATGGCCTGCAGCAATATACGAAAACCCTATATAGAGCTCGTTTGGTCTACTACTCTGAACTTAAACCAATAAAAATAACCCTCGCTACCTATTTAAGACAATAGCTAATCTTATAAATAAGACTGATCCTATAGTACCATCTAACTTTAGTAGTGACGATTTCATGAACTTCTTTAATAATAAGATTAACACCAAACACAATTAAATAAGCCGCAAAGAATTCTGGTACAGAAACAATATGAGCACCTCTTTAGTGTTTTTCAATTAGTTAGTGAACAAGAACTCAAGAAATTTATTAATAAGACAAAGTCATCCACCTGTCCACTAGATCCCATCCTCACTCAGCTAGTCAGAGATTCCCTCGAAGTAGTGGCAGGACCTATAATTAGTATAATGAACACATCCCTTGCATCAGGTGTTGTACCCGATCAATTTAAGGTAGCGGTTGTTAGACTGTTCCTTAAGATGCCAAATTTGGATCCACAAGTTCTTAACAACTACAGGCCTGTCTCGAACGTCCCATTTCTATCTAAAATTCTTGAGAGAATAGTTGTGGCCCCAACTTCAGTCGTATCTGGACTCAAATAATATACTTGAGAAGTTCGAGTCGGGTTTCCGCCTAGGCCAGAACATTGAAACAGCATTAACAAGAGTCATAAATGACATTCTGTTAGCTACTGACGCGGGGAATGCAGCAGTGCCTGTGCTTCTAGATCTTAGTGCTGCCTTTGACCTCTCTGTTTTGTTACACAGGCTAGAGTTTGAGGTTGGCTTATGTGGAACTGTCCTTAAGTGGATTACTTCATATTTAACTAATCGTTTTCATTTTGTTCAAATATCTAATAATTGTACTGCTTCGTCGATGTCACCAGTTCAATTTGGGGTACCACAGGGATCAGTGCTGAGACCAATATTGTTCTCTCTGTACATGCTGGCGCTAGGTAGGATAATACAAAAACATTAACTTTCATTCATATGCTGATGACACTCAAATATACATTTCGTTTACACCTCACAACAACTCGTCTATTATCACTTTAGTTAATTGCATTAATGAAGTAAAGACTTGGATGTGTGAAAACGTTTTGTTACTCAACTCTGATAAAACTGAGGTTCTGTTGTTTGGAGGCAACAATACTGATAGGACTACTTTAACTTCAGCACTTAACTCAGAGAATTTAAAAATTTGCCTCAAAGACTCTGCACGTAACCTAGGCGTCATATTAGACACAAGGCTCTCGTTTAACTCTCATTTATCGTTTAACTCTCTATGTATTGAAAACATGCTTCCTACAGTTAAGAAATATTGCAAAACTAAAGTAGTTTCTCTCCACTCAAGACACAGAGAAATAAATACATGCTCTTGTATAAAGCAGGTTAGACTACTGCAATGCCCTACTATCAGGGAGCACCCATCACTCTTTCAACACCTTACAGTGAATTCAGAATGCAGCAGCTAGAATTGTTACTAGGAGCAGAAAGTACGACCATATAACCCCTGTACTTAGCTCTCTTCATTGGCTTCCTGTCAGTTACAGGGTGTACTTAAAAATCCTTTTACTTATTAGGCTCTCAGAAGTCAGGCACCTGTCTATCTAATGGAACTTATTAATGTTACCATCCAAGTCGCCCGCTTAGATCACAGAATGCAGGTCTTCTTCATATTCCACGCATTAATAAAAAAACAGTTGGTGGTAAAGCCTTTAGTTACAGGCCCCTAGCTTATGGAACAGTCTCCCACCCCATGTTCGGGATGCCGAGTCAATCTCAGTATTCAAATTCAGACTGAAAACCTATTAGTTCAGCCTAGCCTACTCACACCTTACATCATAGCCTGCTGCAACCATGGCTGCTGGTGATGCTGTACATGCCATTGTCTGTCTTTGTGTTGGCCCACCAGGTAGATACATCTGTAGGGGGGGGGGGGGGGGTGGTTGGGGGGGGGGGGGGGGGGGGGGGGGGGGGGGGGTAGAAAAGAAAGGGGGAAGAGATCACATATCAGAGTGCGTAGGGACACCATGGATATAGCTATCGTTTAGGAGCATTTTGCTGGTCTACAGAGATCTGTAGTCAGTTGGGCAGCCAGTTGACCTTGGACCCCTAGAGGTTTTTTTTCTCCTTACTAAGGAGTTTTTAGTTCCTCTCCTCTGTTCTCTTCTGGTCTTTTCTGTTCTGTATTCACATGTGTGGTCACTTGCATTGTTAAGTGCCTTGGGGCAACTTTGTTGTGAAAAGCACTATAAAAAAAATAAATTGAATTTAATTTTAAGACTTGTCATGCTGACTGTCTCTGTCCCCTTGCAGGAAGCCGTGTCTGACCAGGACTCAAAGTGCCTTCTCTTCTGTCTCCTTCAGCCCCGTCTTCACAGGTGAGAGCCTCCCTGATTGTGTTGACAGCCTAGGCCACTAAAGTTTTTTTTTTTTTAATTGAAAGCCAGAGTCTAGAGCTCTAAGCACTACTCCACACCGCTGCTGTCTGTACTTTGCTATACAGGTGGACAAGACCTCATACATATCAGATGTGTTCATTTTGTTCCTGGTAACTTATTAATCCAAAGATCTTATCCAGCAGGATCCAAGAGAATTAACTCCAGTTATATAGCTGGGCAGTTTGTTCCAAGCCCCTACAACCCTTTGTGTAAAGATGTGCCTCCTGAATCAGACCTGAATGCACTGACATTCTTCTGAGTTTTCTCTAGTGTCCTTTTGTCCTCGTTTCACAGTTAGTACTGAAGTTGTGCACCTCATAAGAGTTTTGGTTCATTTGACCTGTATGTATAAAACATTTTTGCCCTTCTTTGAATTGATTCCATGGCAGTAATGTATATTTTGTAATTTTAATGACCCCAAGTGTACACAGTATTCTAAATCAGGTTGTATCAACATATTATGTAGTTACCATAACTTTTCTTGACTTGAATTCTGCTATTTTTCACAATATACCCTCAGACCACATAACAACACCTAAATTCTTCTCATAGGTCACATCCACGAGCCCAGTGCTACTCATTTCATATTTACAAGGTCTTCGCACTTGTCTGAGTTAAGGACCATTTTCCAGGAGTTTGCGCACTGCCGGATGGTGTCTGAATCGTTTTATAATGTCTTCACTGTTTCTCAACCTCTTGTGTGGAATCTTATCCAGGACACTCAGGTCCACTCAGACACAAGCCTTCCAAACACACTCTTGAAGGTGTTCCAGCTGGATCTGATTCTCGGTTTGTTACTAGCAATCAGACCAGCAAGCTGGGCTAATTGACCACCACTCATTTTTTCCCTTCCTGAAGTTCTTGAACTAGTTATGACCCTTTCAGGGTGACTGTCAGTGACTGCTCTTCTTGTCTCCCTCTCTCCGGTACCGGCAGGCGAGACTGTGTCGCTTGTGGATGTGGATATCTCTCGAAGGGGAGCGAACTCTCTGCACCCTCCCACCCCACCTCCCCCACCTCGTCGGAGCCTGAGCCTGTTAGGTAAAATCCTGCTGCCCCACCTCACTCTGTGTCTGGAGCTGCACTGAGGCCAAACGGAACTTCTCAGAGTGAAGGGAGTTTAAACCCGAACTGAAATGACTTCGGTCACCACACTTGTCTGTCTGTCTGTCTGTCTGTCTGTCTGTCTGTCTGTCTGTCTGTCTGTCTGTCTGTCTGTCTGTCTGTCTGTCTGTCTGTCTGTCTGTCTGTCTGTCTGTCTGTCTGTCTGTCTGTCTGTCTGTCTGTCTGTCTGTCTGTCTGTCTCTCTGTCTCTCTGTCTCTCTGTCTCTCTGTCTCTCTGTCTCTCTGTCTCTCTGTCTCTCTGTCTCTCTGTCTCTCTGTCTGTCTGTCTGTCTGTCGTTGTGCCTTGGCTACTGCACTACAGCTGCTCTGTCTACTGCCAGTCTTCCACCCCCAGCACGCTTCTGTAAGAAACACATCAGACACTGGAGGGCTTACGTGCTTGTCAGGACACATCATCGCTTTCTGCTTCCAGCTCGAACATCTTCTACAGCACTGCGGGGTCGGGCCGTCAGCGGGCCTGCTATGTAGTTTGTTTACTAAAAACTAGGTGATTTTGTTTTTCTATGAGGTCAAGCATAAGGGCCCTGTGTGTGATACTGCGGGCATTGGAGTGTTCTCCTGCAGCTCTAGCAGTGAGGCTGCAACACTCTGCCTGGCAGACATTCCGAGGACTTGACTTCACAGCTCTGACTGCTGCCATGAAGTGTGGTGCTGCTTGTAATACTGACTTTTAAAACCAGAGCAGCAAGTCCCGTGTCTGTCCTCCCTCACTGCTGGCATGTCCAGAGATTCATTCAGACTCTCTGATCTGAACCTTTCCTGCAAAACATGCAGACGATGAAACTTTTGAAAAACAATTCTTCGAAAAAAAACTGAAGTAAATGAAGCAGCAGCCCATGTTTCCTAAAGTTTTTTCTCTCAGTGAGACCTCATAAACAGGTGGGCCACACGTTGCCCAGCAATATAGCTGAAGCCGTCACCTTGGCGTCTATCAGGAAACAGCTAGATGAGTTCATGGGATCTTTGGATGCTTAAATTGGAATTAATAAATTAGTTACTACGAAAGGACTAGATGGGCCAAATGGATTCCTCTCATTGTAACTGTTCTTAAGTTCTTAGTTTTAGTGCTGATGTGCACTTAAACAAAAACATACAAAATGCCAAATGAGAAGTGGACATTGATCCGATATCAAAAGAAAGACGGAACACGGTGAATTGTGGTTCATTCTATTTTTGTATGATACAATAATACTTTGTCTTATTTCTCAGAAATGTGTTTTGTGGTTTACCAGCACAGAATCTTACAAATAACAAACAGTAAAAATGAACATTACGTTTTACGGCAGAATAGTCTAGGAAACATATCTGCTGACAGACCCTGGTGAGAATAGTTATGCTGTTTGGACGCCCTGTTGTGGGTAAACACCTGTGGTCATGCAAAATAATGCTCAGTGTTCTTGCCATTTCAGCTCATTTTTACTTTATAATTTTATTATTAAAAATCTTACAATTAGATCTGGTGTAATATATTAATTATTAAAGTACTTTATTACCAGTAATATACTTTCTGACAACATTTTTAAATTTTTCTACAAGTGAGTTATACGTTTTTCACAGTTCCTGTCATTTAGTTAGTGCCCTATAAAAGACGCTGATCTAGTAGGTGATAATATTGTTAAGGAAAAAGGGAAATTTAGTTTCTTGCCCCCTTAGAGGAAGATTTGGATAATTCTACGGTTGAGACCGGGGGGCTCAGCGTGTCTGGGCGCCCCTCCTGGGACAGGCCATCACTCATCGCTGCAGCCCCTCCACTGTGTTCCTGGTGGGGGGTGGGGGGGCGAGGACAGTGGACAGCTTCTTCCACAGAAATACTGAGATAGAGGGAGGGTAGGAGTCCATCTGTGCCCCCCAGCGCAGGGCCCGGTTTCTGTGTGCTGTCATCACTGTTTGTGTGCGGAAAGCAAATCAGATTCCGTTTTACTGCAGTTTTAAATTGTTCTAGGGTGCTACTGTGCAAGCCGTTACTTTGTTTTAACGAAGTTTGTATAGATACATCAGCAGTAGCTAGAATGTTTTTAGATACATTACTTTCTGTTTGATTGCTGTAATTTGTATAAGAGTCCTGCACCCGGTAAAAACTGAAGTGGGTCACAGTGTAGTGCAATAGCCGGCCGAATTGTTTGCTCCGTTTTACTGCAGAGCTGTGCAAGTGTAGAGTGGCTGAGCAAAAGCACAGGACAGAAACAGCCACACGTCTCCATGTCTTTTACTGATAGGGAATATCTGCGTTGAGTCATGTTCTTATTTACTAAGGCAGGCAGTTAAAGACAGGGTGTCAGTGAAGCCTGCAGGCTGGGTCAGTGCTCTGTGCTGTTTGGGAGGGATTGGCTGCTTCAGTGCAGACAGTGAGCTGTGGCGCAGCAACAGGGAGAAGATTATTGTGAGCCACGAGGGACCTGCTGTGTCCAGTGTGAAATTTCTGTATATAAGATACCTTGGGCAGGAGATTGTTCAGTGTCAGTAGCTGATTGGCCTGTTCTTGTTGTATATTTAGTCTCCTTGAAAAGCGGACAGTCTTGCAGAGTGCTTTCTGTGGTGCGCAATTTATTACATTATTTGTAACATTGGGCAGCTCCGTCTCCCAACTTGATCACTTTCAGACGTGATTTCTAATCTTCACAGCCGCAGTTAAGTCATGTGCTCGATCTTCAGATTCCTGCAGCCCGTCCTCAAACATTTTTCCATTTCTGCTTTCCTGAAGGGCTGAAGTTCAGCAGCAGGCGGAACTGTCACACTTCTTGCTGTCTCTGTAGAGCTGAAGTGCGTGTTTTGACCACAGGCCTTTATTTGTCAACTGCCCTTATCTCATTCCAAAGTTGTTGAATCAGGCTTGTTTAGTGCCTTATTTGAAGAAAGGAGTGTTAATTAGGTATCGTAGACCAACTCATAAAAAATACTGAGACTTACACTGCTTTTGCTTTTGTTCAAGGCAGTCAACAACAGCTCTCAAGCAACTTTGCGAGGGAGTATAAGTAATTTTATAGCTGAAAATACACCATGGTTGTAGTCCACAATCCCAGAGTGCAGCTGTGGGATCAGACGTGAGCGTGGATTGTGTAGTGGCATTGTGGTCTGTGTGTCTGTGGACTGCCCAGTGCAGACTGTGCTCTGTCCTGCTACTGCTTCTTGTTTGTCTGCCTGTGTGTCAGTGCTGATGCCTGTGCAGAAAGTACAGACAGACACAGAGTCCCACCGCTTGAAAATGGGCTGCTTTTACAGAGAGAGAACACTTATGCCAGCAGTGGAGAAGTCAGGAGCAATGAAAAATATCATTTTCAGACAGCACTGTCTGGTACAGCTCGACCCTGAGCATCGTGCAGGGCCTGATGCAGATACTTCCACATGATACTCCTAATTACTCTATGGGAGTGTTATGGGAAAACTGAGACATCCACAGTGCTTAGATGGCGGAACCATTTTAATGTGGCAGGGCTCTGCACCAGTGGAGCATAACAGCCAAGAAAAGGTGAAAGGTCAGCTGATTGACTAGGGGCCCCATCGCTGTCTGGGCCTTCACAGCGGTCGGCTGGCTGTACCATGCATCACCTCCTGACCTGGCCGCCTTTGAAACTGTGCACTCTTGTTCTGTTGCAGATGATATAAGTGGGCCGCAGCCAGGGCCTTTCCTAGTGAATGTTGTTGGGGCTTCCCTGCAGTCCCTCCCTCTGCCTCCTCCTCCTCCCCATGTCACCATCCAGCATAGCCTCAGCCTGAATGGTAAGACCGGCCGCCAACGCAGGGGTCTGAGCACGGGGGCAGTAGCGGAGCAAGCACACCATTGCTCAGAGTCCAGCTGTGCTGCACCTGTGGGTTTTACCCTGCTACTGCTTTGCATTGGACTGGTACAGGTCCCCTTGGGGACAGCTGTTTCCCTTGATAAGCTGGCAGAGTGCTAATAATTTGCTTTAAGCAGAAGAGTCTGTTACTATATCAAATGTTAAGGAAGTTCAGAAGTGAGCTGGCGTAGAGAATTGCAGCTGATTATGGTATTGCACTTTCAATTAAATATATTACGATGAAAGAGTTTATCCACCGTGGCTGTCAAGTCAAGGTCTTTATGCAGTGAACAACCACAGGGGACAGGTGGACTAGCCCAGGTCCTGCTCCGTTCTTAGATGTCTTGTCTTGGGGTGGTCTATACCTCTGAGCACTCCAGCTTACTTGCATCTGGAGGTCTGTGCTAGGTTCATGTCACTTAGATGTGTTGGCAGAGCTGGACTAACAGAGTCGGACACAGAGACAGTGATTCCAAGTGGCATGTGCTGGCTGCACACTCAAGATTAACACTGGGACTGTGGACTAGCTGGTGTTGGTACAGCAGTGTTGAGTACTACTGGACTGTATTCTGGGTGTTTGATTCTGTACTAAAAACGACAAATCGCAGGCAAAGCTGAAGGTGTCCCTGTGACATGTGACTCTGTGCAGAAGGGCAGTGTGCTGTCAAGCACCTGGTACAAGGAAAGGTCTGTGTGAAGGGATGTATCTCTGCAGGATAGGACTGTCTCCCTGATAGACAAGGTTGTCTTCACGGGATAGAACAGGTAGCCTTTCTTGTGTTTTACAGTTTAAATGCCACAATCACTGCAGCATAGGGAAATCCGATCTGAACTTTAGTGAAAGCTAAGGTTTCATCCCTTTAAAAGGAGGAAGTGGGAGAGGGTGGTGCTCTGCAGGCGTGGCTCACACTGACACAAGGCTGGGAGTGTGGAGGCCAGGCTGGGGCTCCCAGGGCACGAGCCAGTCTACCTCTTGCCCACTGGGGCAGCTCCCCCGAGCGGAGCAGCAGAGTCTCTGGGGTTCCCTGAACAGCTAAGCATCTGTTGTTCATGAGTGTTGCAATCAGTCTCTCTCTCAATGCGGCTGAATGGATTGTGTGGAGGCGGTAGCAGTCTAGTTGGTTGTAAAGTCATGACTTTTCAGATCTGGTCACCTCCTGACCATATCCTGTCACAGATGTCAGTACGGCACTAGCAGTAATTGTGCTCTTGTTCTGTTGCAGTAGTGAGTGTGATAAGGCCATTAATAAAATCTGTTTCTCCTTCATCATCTCTTTCTGCATGTAATGAATGGAAGTCCCACAGCTGCAGTAAGATAAGCTAAGATCACTTTATTGGCCATATACAATTTCTTGTATTAGGAATTTGTCTTTTCGCATACCCCAGCTTGCTCTCCATGAGACACACAGACAGGGAGAGAAGCTTGGGGTGAGAGCGCAGTGTTAGCCATTTATACAGCACCCCTGGAGCAGTTGGGGTTAAGGGCCTTGCTCAGGGGCCCAACGGAGTAGGATTCCTCTGGCAGCTGCGGGATACGAACCGGCAACCTTCCATCCTTAGTCATAGAGCCACGGCAACCCCCCCATCATATCCTAGTTCAAACTGTTCAGCCTGCATTTTCATATTCCAACATGCAATTGCTCGGATCATATTGTGCCAAAAGCCTGCCCCGCAGTGTGCAGAGAGTAGGTTTCTCAGGTGTGCCACTGGTTGTAGTCTGGTGTGCAGCTGAGCAATCTGTTTCACTTCAGTGTATGCATGTGTTAATTTTATGTACAGTCAGTTTTTGTGCTACTGCACCCCAGGATCATATCTACAAAAAGACTGTGCTCTCGTGTGAGGCACTGGGACAGCACTGCAATATTTCTCCAGGCTAGATAGTTACATTAGTGATTTATTGTTTTCTTACCTGCATTGCATCACGAGGTGTTTACACCATTAACTTTTACAGTTACTTTCTAAAAAAATGGTGGGTAAATGTTGTACTTCAAAAAAGGTTCCACAGAGACAATGTCAAGGAGAATATTGCACAGTGTCAACACTGTGTGACAGTGCAGTGTGACAGTGTCAGAGGCGGTGTGACAGTGCAGTGTGACAGTGTCAGAGGCAGTGTGACAGTGCAGTGTGACAGTGTCAGAGGCGGTGTGACAGTGCAGTGTGACAGTGTCAGAGGCAGTGTGACAGTGGCAGAGGCAGTATGACAGCACAGTGTCAGAGGCAGTGTCAAAGACAGTGTGACTGTGACAGTATCAGAGGCAGTGTGACAGTGACATTGACAGTGGCAGAGGCACTGTGACAGTGACAGTGACAGTGACAGTGACAGTGACAGTGGCAGAGGCAGTGTGGCAGTGTGGCAGTGTGACTGCGAGGGTCATGAATATGTAAGACACCCTTGATGACCTGTTGCACGGTCACACCTGTATGCCCAGGCAAGTAGCGCTGTGTTGCTGTGGTGTGTGCCTGTGCGCTCAGTCGCCGGTTCCTGCCGTCAGCTGTGCACTGAAGCCTGTGCTGTCTTTCTGTGTTTCAGACACCTTCCTCCGCGCGCTCCCTCGCTCCTCGCCCTCACAGCCCGAAGCCCCCCCTCCGCCAGCAGCGGCCCCCACCTCCCAGTCCCTGCTGTGTCCCCTGAGCCGCCCGGACGCCAGCAGCTTCGCTGCCAGCCTGAGGGAGCTGGAGAAGGTGAGACTGACGGCCGTGCACCCCCCACTGCGCGCACCCCCCACTGCGCGCACCCCCCACTGCGCACGCCCCACTGCGCACGCCCCACTGCGCACCCTATACTGCACTCACCCCAATGCGCACACCCCCACTGCACTTCCCAATGCACTCGCTCCACTGCGCTCACCCCACTGAGAACAACCCACCACACACACAACCACACACCCCCAATGCGCACCCCATTCCCCCCACTGCGCTCACCCCCACTGCGCTCACCCCCACTGCGCTCACCCCCACTGCGCACACCCCACTGCGCACCCCACTTCCCCCACTGCACACACAACTGCACCCCCCATACTGTGCACACCCTGATGGACACATGCACAGGAGTGCCCCTTCCTCAGTGTGTTGCTTGCAGAAAAGATGTAATGAGCACTGCGCTCTCAGGGTGTCCTTGTTCAGAATCAGGGTTTGGACCCAGTACTGCTGGGTCACAGGCTGAAGGGTCCTGGTTTTTAGAGTGAGAATCCCCTGGAAACAAGCCTGTATTATTTTCTTTATTGTTTATGTGGTCAGTGGATCCCCTATCCAAGGCAGCTGACAATATACACGAAGCTTTGTATTCTGTGTGGGTATGAAGGAAAACTCCAGAGACCCACGCCCTGTGCACCCTTGCCCTGCCCTAACCCTGTTTCCATGCCCGCAGTGCGGCTGGTACTGGGGGCCCATGAACTGGGAGGACGCGGAGATGAAGCTGAAGGGGAAGCCGGATGGGTCGTTCCTTGTGCGCGACAGCTCCGACCCGCGCTACATCCTGAGCCTGAGCTTCCGCTCCCAGAGCATCACACACCACACGCGCATGGAGCACTACCGAGGTGAGGGGGCGCTCCCGGGCGCTGGGGCCTCAGGCCAACAGAGGCCTTTATCTGCTCTCTGAAAAACAACAAGCAGGTACGTTCCACTGAGAGGAGCGCTGAGGGGAAGTGTCAGGAGTCCCTGTGGGCAGGCTGACCCAGTTTGGTTCTCCTCTTACGGGAAACTGTTTCTCGTGGTGGTCTGGTCATTGTCATTGCCGGCCACCTCAGCCCCAAACCACAGCCATGCGAGAGGAAATGACAGCTCTGAGAGAGAGACACACACAGACACACAGACACACAGACACACAGACACACAGACACACAGACACACACAGACACACACAGACACACACAGACACACACAGACACACACAGACACACACAGACACACAGAGACACACAGACACACACAGACACACACAGACACACACACAGACACACACACAGACACACACACAGTGACACACACAGTGACACACACAGTGACACACACACACACACACACAGCGAGACAAGGGACTGAGCAGTGGGGAAAACCCCAGGCTCACCTGCAGTGAACCCATCCCCTGACCTGGATGGTCAAGCCACAACCAGCAGAGAGAAACAGATGAACAAGTAAAGGTTTATTCCATGCTGAAAAGAGAAGAAAGGAAATGCAATGTTTCGGCTGTGGAGCCTTCTATGAGTGTGAGAAAGACAGGGAAGTCAGCAGCTCATATAGCATAGGAGAATAAAAGCTGGGAGTGTAGAGGAGGCGGGAGCAGGAGGGAGTCCAGAGAGGTGAAGAGAGGTGTGAAGTCGAAACCTGCAAATGAAAACAGAAACAGATGCTGGGCTGCAGAGAGAGGCCGTGTCTTTGAGGAAGAGCGAGCTGAGACAGGAGAGCACTGAGAAGGAAAAGGGGGTGGCAGAACTGAGAGAGAGAGACTGCAGAGCTGATAGAGGAAGGGGGAACCGGGCTAAAAGTGATTTGGAGAGGGTTTGCAGGGATGCTGTGAGCTGATGACTCCACTCCCCTGTGGCCTGAGGTTTGGCAGTGGATGGTAATTCTTATCCAGGAAGTGATGTCGCCCTTCAGCCAGCATGGCTGAGCAGCGTAAGGTCAGGTTTAGTCAGCCCCAAGTAAACCAGCAGATTGTGGCTAGGAGGTATGACACACTGCAGCTTGCATCTGTGCTGTATGTACAGAAATGGGCTGAAGCTTCTAAAAAACAGAACCCATGAACTGCATGTAAGATTTGATCTTTTCTGTATCATTTATTTTAGATTTGATTCTAAATCTTTCTGCTTCTATAGCATTCTGTGTGTGTGGCTCAGCCAGTGCTGCTCTAACTTTGTCGCTCCCTCCCTGCAGGGACCTTCAGTCTGTGGTGTCACCCAAAGTTCGAGGACCGCTGCCACTCGGTGGTGGAATTCATCGAGCGTGCCATCATGCACTCAAAGAACGGCAAGTTCCTCTACTTCCTGCGCTCCCGAGTGCCTGGTGAGTGCGCTGGCCTGGGCTCTGCCCCAGCTCCCGGCTGTTTCCCCAGTGGACACCATGTAAATCCATTTCACAGTCAGACCAAGTGAAAGCAGTCTAAAAAGTCCAAGACCAACAGACCACAGGAACAAGGAAAAATGCTTTAAATTTCTCTGTGCATTAATGCACTTAAGCAAAACATGTGCAGGGTAGGGTTGTGATGTCTTGTCTGAGGAGATTCCCCCATGCTTCTCCTCTGCAGCCAGGTGGAGGCGAGCCCGCCTCACTGATCCTTGTCCACCTGTCTCCGCAGGGCTGCCTCCGACTCCCGTGCAGCTGCTGTATCCCGTCTCTCGGTTCAGTAACGTGAAGTCTCTGCAGCACCTCTGTCGGTTTCGCATTCGACAGCTCGTCCGAATCGACCACATCCAGGAGCTGCCCCTGCCCAAGTAACGCGCCTCTCTCTTTCTCTGTGTGCTTCCCGGCTCGTTCCTGCCCGCCTCTCAGACAGAAAGACGAGAAGGACACAGTCTGTCCTTCTCCTTTTCCCTTTGATTTCTCACTGTGCTACTCTTGCAGTCTGTGGCTGATTTCACCTCCATCTTTTAATCCTTCTTACTCATTTGAGGCTTCCTGTCTGTGGATCTGCCTCTGTTAACCTGTCGGAGAGCATTCTCTCAATGAGGAGTTCTATCTGAACAGGTCTTTGTCTTGAATTGGAAATGCATGGCCAAGTTGATGTTTGTACATTACTGCAACAGTCAGCGCACACCTTAACTGAGATAGTCTGCTCTCAACCTCGACAGGAGAGCCAAGCTCTGCCATGCAGTTGTGCCCTGTGACACTGGGTTACCCTGTTCTGTGCCTGAATCCTGTTCTCCTTTGCACTCAGACCCCTGATCACATACCTGCGGAAGTTCTACTACTATGACCCTGAGGAGGAGATGTACCTGTCGCTCAAGGAAGCGCGCAGCAGCCTGAGGGCAGAGCAGGAGGCAGAGTCTCAGACGTAGCTGCTGGAACCATGTTGGCTCAAGTAAGTTTCCATGTGGCCGTTACCCACTGTAGCTCTTCATTCAAGCAGCGGGGAGTACGTTTGTCACAGGAGATACTTGACTTGATGGGCATGATGTGTAAGACCAGGATAAAACCTTAATTGTGTTCAACTGCAAATTGCAGATGGTGTCACAGGATTGTCATTGGAGCCTTAATGTAATTCATCTAGAATTAATCTTCTTGATGTGTCTGAAATACTGACTTCTTATATTTAATCAACTCAGCATGGCCTTAGCACTGATCCTGCAATTTAGAGCAGCTTAGAGTCCTAAACAGGAATGCCTGAATCTAGTGTGTCTGTCCTTAGCTTTTGTGGCTCACAAGTTGGTGTTCCTAGAGGAAGTGTGAGGGTGTAAATATCTGGAGGACAATTTTATAATAATTATTATAATGTTATATAAATATAATAATAAAGACACCGGCAGGAGAGAGGAGACTGTTGTGTCCGACTGTGCCAGAAAGTCCGAGAGGGAAGTACATGCCTCCAGAAACACATCCATCCTGGCCCTGAATCATGTCTGCCTGCGTCCTTCTCTCCCAACCCCAGAGTGGGGTTCCTCCGCTGGAGCACCAGTGGTCTGGGCAGGCTTCCCACAGCGTTGCTGCTCGGGGGTGATGGAGAGGCTGAGGTTTCAACAGAAAGACCTTGCTGCCTCCAGCTGGGGGTGTGAGCTGGCTGTGTCTCTGCACTGCGACTGAAGCAGACGCATGTTGGGGATTTATGACGGTCAGCCTGCTGACTGGGACTCGGGCCATTTCGGACGTTATCTCTTGTTTCCTCACGTTTGTAGAGGGGACCCAGGGAGGATCCCAGCTCCTGGAGCAGGGTGCTCTGGTGCTCACTGCTGTGGAGCCATGCTGACACTTTTTGCTAACAAGCCCTCCAATGCCAGACTGTCCTGGTAGTGGTCTCTCACTCTGAAGGCAGATTTCTTTATATTTAGTCATTTTCAGTCGCTCCCCTTTTAATTCAGGTCCAGAGGGCGCAGATGCACTTGTTTTGTGAGCACACTGTTGCTGGCTTTTATTCACTTAATGTTGGGCTCTAGTTCTAAAATTAGTGACAGGCCTGTGTGCTGCCAGTGTGCAATTTTACTGTTCTGTTTCCTGTCTCCTCCAGATCTCAGGCTGTGCTGTAGAGTGTGACCGAGGCTGGGCTGTGATCTGACAGCAGGGGGCAGCACCAGCCCTTACTGACGGGGACGTGTCTCCCACTAGCAGCCCAACCCTGCCCCCTGCTGGCGGTCAGCACTGCTGCTGTGGTGATGGACACCCCCCCTCTTCCCCGGACTGTGGGAGCAGGGGGGGGTTCACTGGTGGGAGACTCCTCTCTCTTACCAGCGCAGGGGGCACTGCCACCAGACTGGAGTATTACTGAACTGGAGTGCTGTGACTGGCGAATGCACACTGGATCCTGATTTGGACACTGGAATTAAAAAAAGAAAAAAAGAACTGAGTTGAAAACAAACCCCAGGACTGCTGTGGATTTTGAAATGATTCAGAGCTCTAGACACCCTGCACTTCTTTCTCTCCTCAGTGTTTCCGAGGGGCAGAGGAGAGACATGGTGAGGTCAGCGGTTCCTCTCTGCACTGCGCCTGTCTGAGCTCACTCCTGTCTCTCGGGTGAATACAGCTCTTGTCATCCGACTGGTTATGGCAGCTTGCAACACTGACACACTCCCCCTGGGACACTACCTGGCCTGCCTCCCACAGCTGGGCTCTCAGAGAGGACACTGTGAGCTCGTCTGGTATGAACCTGAATTCCTGAGTAGGACCCTGCTTCTTTTGGGGGTAAAAAGAGTCCGATGTGAAGCTCAGTCTCACCTCAGTGCTGAATGCCTGACGTCTCTTGCTAACGCTTAGAGGTAGTTCTGTGTGAGCGGAGCTGTTTCAGAAGTGCTTCTACTGTACCCAGTGTCTTATGGCCTGACTGTATAAAATGCAAAGGACTTCTCCTGCTGTACTAGGAGGGGGATATGGAGCTGTGTAAGTGTCTGCTGTCTAGAAGATTTATTTTCTTATTTATTTCTTGTTCTGTTTTGTGGTGACTGATCTGTAAATAGTTGTTCTAAAGAAACCAAAAAGGAAGAAAAAAAGTGAAAGATGGGGACCTCAGTTCAGCGATGGGAGGTGGCGTGGCAGCAGTGCGTGTGAAGAGCATCGTGGGTGAGACAAGAAGCTGTCAGCATCTCTGCACCGCCCAGCAGCTCACCTGTCACTGGGGACATCTCTCTGATAGCCTAAAGTAGGCTAAAAACTACTTTTTCCTTTTTTGATAAATACATTCAAAATGACAGACGTGGCTGTGCGACAATGCACGTGTTTTATTTCCAAATAAAACAGGTTTGTTAGTCCGTTTTAAAGGACTTTGCTTGTTGTCCCTTTTTTCGTTTCTGTGTGCTGGTGTGTCCGTGCTCAGTATAGGGCTGGAGGGGGAGAGGAAGCAGGAACTGCAGCTGTGCTCCTGCTGGCTCCTCTGCAGTGCTCCCTGCTGTCGCCATGGCAACGCCACCCCCCCCCCCACCCCCACTGGAGGGAGGCAGCAGAGCCGGACCATCGGGGACACGTCCTGGGAGCTCACAACAGCTCAGACCTACAGGCTCCTCCCTCCCTCGCATCGGCACTCTGAACACTCACCCCTGACCTCTCTGCGCTCCTTCATCCTCTCTCGCCTTTCCCACATCCCCCGGCATCCTCTCTCATCCTGACCTTCAGCTCCTGCAGGCAGAGCGGTTCCCATGGTAACGGGCTGAGGGCGGAGGCTCCGTGTGACAGTGGGGGGGGGTCCGACACGCCATGGGAACTGCAGCAGTTGCTGTAAGCAAGTACTATAAACGAAATAGAACAAACAAGCCAGTTGTGTTTTTGACAGCAGTGCCTGTCAGGAGTTTCCTGACGAACACGGGACCAGGAGGCACTTGAGGGGGTGGCGTGGAGGCCCGAGTCAGGAAGGCATGCTGGCAACTGGGTTCGATTCCATCCTGGGGGCCTTTCTGTGGGGAGCCTGCACGGTCTTCCTCAGTTTGTGCAGGTTTTCACTGGGTGCTTGGATACTACTAATCATACTCATCAGTGACATGTTGAGTGGATTGTCTGAATGTGTGTGTCCTGTGATGGGCTAGTGTGCAGGCTGTAGAGTCAAGAGGCACATGGAATGATTAAGCAATGGTAAAAAAGGTATTACTGTGAGGAGTGAGAATCGTCCTTTATAGTCCAGTCTTTCTCACCTGTATTTTTATTTCAAATACAATACAATTGCGAACGACGAACACATCGGATGCCAATTTATTTCAATACGGAACAGAATAAACAAATGCATAAATTAATTTGGCATTTCCTGGTTTATTATTCCATGTTTTCGTCTTCTTACAACTGTAAAGGCTGCCGGTGTAAATGCGGCGGACATCGGAGTCCTCGGGACAGAGAGGAAAACCGAAAACCTGCAAAGCCTCTTTTCAGCAAATACAGAGAACAGAAATAACGAGAAGTGGGAATTCAACGGGCACAGTAAGGTTAAAACACTATTTCAGGTAGCACATTAGTACGTTCACGTCAGTTAAACTGTAACTCAGCAGCGCTTGCACATATCAAACGTTACACTTGTTCTTGATGCGCTACATTTCCGGGCGTGTTAAGAGTACAAAACGTCTTGGCGGGCTCCAGCCGTCAGTACAGGAGGAGAGCGGTGGCGTCACTTCAGACTGACTATTTTATTGTTAATAAAAGCAAGGAATTGCGAAGGGTCCAAGCTCACCGACAGAGCATTAGACAGCAGCTCAGGAGGCCCTCCAATCAATTCGGCTGCGTCGCCTTCAGAAACCCACACGGAGCGTCTCGCCTGCAGCTCGCCTGTCCGGCTCCGCTTTTGAAACTCAAACACGGTTTCACGGGTACAGAGAGGGCCCGGCCCGGCCAGGCTCCACCTCCATGTCATCGTCACCCCCCTCTCCGCCGGCCTCACACCGAGGGAAGACTAAGACATCTTAAAGAACTGAAATAAAATAAATAACCCGAGCGCCCCCGCCGCTACAGTTGAGTCTTCGGATTAAGATTCAGAGGGTATCTGTTGAGTCTGATTCGATGATCACCGCAGTGCCCCGGCTCAGGGGCAAGTAGCTGCTCTCTCTCGGACAGAGACGCGTTTGCGGCGCCATTGGTGCAGGATGGCTGCCAGCTGCTCGAGCGCCCCAGTGCAGCTCCCCTTCCCCCCGCCTTCCCCTGACCCGGGGCGGGAGACAGCGTGTAATCAACTGCGTCATCCTCCGCACAGAACCAATCACGTTCCACTTAGTAAAGCATCCCACCCCCTCCTCTCACATCATTGGGCGGTATAGCTGTCAATCAGAATTTGATCGACAGACCCGTGGGGGAGGTGATTGGATAGTAAGACTGCCGGTAAAAGGAAACGCCCGCTCCATTGGACGGGGTTCCATCAATCCATTCCTCGAGGTCCGCCTGAAAAACCCTAAAACTCGGTATTCTATTGGTCTAGTTTGACGTCAATCGACGAAACACACGGTCCTGGCACAACCATTGGCTAGACGGTACTTCATTCAAGGAGATGCCCGTCAGCTATTGGCTGAGCGCGCCGTCCGTCAGACTCCCGCCTGCTTCTGGATTGGCCCCCGCGCGCGGGCGGTGTCGCGCGCTGGCTCCCTCTCGGAGGCTCGCGGAGAGCGAATGTCGTCATGAGCGGTGGGTAGGAATTAAAACGTTGGTGTTTATATTACATTGTACTTCGTAAAACAATTGATTTGTAACAAAAACGGATACAAATTAATCCCGGGTGCATTAAAATGGGTAGAAAGAAGAGGAAGAACCTATGTGCTGGTTAAAGCGAACTGCGTTTTATTCGCCCAAGTTTCCACGGAATGAGTGTTTTTCTCGGGAAGCGCCCGCGGGCGGCCGTGCGGGTGGCGGCCGGAGCCCCAGGCCGGGGCCGCCTCTCCCTCTCCCGGCCGCGGAGCCGGCGGGCTGCGCTCTTTGTTGTGCTTGTGGGTGTTGTACCGGGCTCCATCGCCGGCCGTGCGGCTCCGCCGAGTGTCCTGCTCTTGATGGCGGCGCTGTTGCAGCCCTGGCGCTACGCTTTTAAAGGGCCCGGCGCCTCCTCGGGGGCTGACCTCGGCCGACGCATCCAGAAACACGGTTTCAGGTCCCGATCACTTTGACGGCACCCTATGGGGTTCTCTGGCTTGCGTGGCGTGTCTGTGTTGTGCTTTCGGCTGGTACTTGTGCTCGGGTGCAAGGGGGCGGTGGGTACAGCTCCTGCCCCAGGGGCTCCGTCAGTCCCACGGCCGGCCGGTTCGGTTCAGCGCAGCGCTGGGACGCGGACACCTGGCTTGTTAAATTAACAGCTCCGTCCCGCCTCTGAAGCAGGTACGACATGGTATTTGGCAAAATGAGGGCTGCAGCCTGCAGAGTGAGAATTGAGTTCTGCCAGCAGTTTCAAGGGTGCCTAGCGTGCTACTGCCTTACTAACCCCCAGTGAGTTTTTTTGCGAGGTGTCTGAAATAAACCGTGGATAGGGTGAGGATGATTTCACACTTGGAGCTCATCTTGGGCGGCCTCTGTCAGGCACCACATGGACGTTTGATGCAGGGACAGTGAGACTATCCCCTCTCTTGCATGTCCCCCTAGGCACTGTACACAAACTAGGAGTAGGAGAGAAACACCCTTCTGGGCCTCTCTGAGCACTGATCAACAGAACTTGTTCAGGCTGAGATGCACAGGGTGAGGTGCTAGAAATTAGTGAATTTCTGACAAAGTGAGTAAATCTGTGGGACACCTTTTAAGAGACCCTACAGGGTGTTCTGATCGAATCCTATAAATGAGTTCTTACTGTTTCTCCTTTCTTGTCTCAATCTGGTGCAGTTCATTTTGCTTTATCAGAAATGTCCCTTGCCTGGAGCTGGGGCTTCTGTGCTGCAGCTGCAGTACATCTGGCTCAGCTCTGCACTCTTACCACAACACAGGAAGCTGCAGAAATCTCTTGAAGATGTTATTTCATGCCATTTCCTCTCTGCCCGACCAAGCAGTAAGACGACAGAAATGACTAAAACAAGTGAAAGAAACAAAGGGAGAAAGCAGAGAACTAGTTTGCCCTGTTTCCTATGCTACAAGCTTGTTGTTTATCACTGTGCACATACACAATGTTTGTACATTTTAAAAAGTAAGCAGATAGGTTATCTTTGGAATAACAAGGTAGCAAGATCACGTGGTAGGATCTCCTAAGAATGTCAGGTGCTCGGTGTTTGTTATTTGAGTTTAATTAAAAATTCAGAACTGAGTTGATTAGGGATATGTATAAATAGCCATTTGGAAACACATGATTTTAGTCTACTGAAGATCAGTGAAAGATATGACCGTACCCTGCCTGAGTAATTGAGATCAGCTGTTTGCTACTGTTTTGACTGAAGGCATTCTGTGTGTGAGAGGAGCTGTCCAGAGATTGTAAGCTGTATTTGCTTTAGTAATCCATAGACTAGTGTACATAAACCAGGAACTGGCTGTGTGATGGACAGGCCATGTACTGGAAGGCATGAGATCACCCCACTGTTAGAGCATCATTACATCAGTCTGATCCTTCTGTTTAACTGACTGCAGTGGCCAGCCACTTCCAGGAAATAAGTATGTACTGTACTTCAGCTAAATGACTGTAACCCTCTATCTTCATGAAAAATCTCTTCATGTACGAAGGCTGTTGATAGGCAAAATGGTGACCGTCTTTAATGGGCCAGCAGCCTTAGAGGTGTCAGCGATAGTGCTGAAGTGTTTTCTTCAACTGTGTGCGGAGATGTTGTGATGAGCTTACTGATATGTTTTTCAAGGCAGCTTGGGGGATGTGTAAGTGTGATGCAGGAAGAAATCGTCCGTAGCAAAATAATACTTTTCAATTGCTGCACATTAAGGAAGACTGAAAGCAGGCATGTAACCAGAACATGGGGGTTAACAGCCTTACTCTTATGAGCAGTGCCACGGGATCTTTAATAACCAAATAGTTAAGACTTCAATTTTACATTTTCTCCAAAGGATAGCCACCCTACACACTAGTCTTCCCAGTTATCATACGAGGCCATGGGTTTGGAAATTCTAGCCCAGAGGGAAGTGCGTCACCTTCAGACCTGCCACTAGCACTTTCAGCAGCAGCCTGGTTTTTCTTGGAGGTCTCCCAGCCCATTGCTAACCAGATCGGGCCTTGCTTAGCTTCTGAGATCAGGCCAGATCAGGCTACAAGTGTTGCCGTAGAACAACTGAGAGACCCAAGTCGCCTTCAGCAGAAGACCACAGTGACCAGCCAGCAGGAAGAGTGGCAGGACCTTCCACAACAGGTGTCCCGAAGCTGAGCAGGTCTGTGTTTCAGTGCGGCCAGGATCGTGTTAATACTGAAGCAAGTGGTACTCAGCACTAACTGTATTGTTTTCATCCTGACAGCATGTCCCATTTCACACTGAAATATATCATGAGTTTGCTATCTGGATTTTTGTCCACGTTTTCCTGGATTTTGTGCAGTATCTATTTTTAAAGTACAGTCTGCACAGCTGGGTCTTGAGGTGCTGGAAGGCGGTTACAGATGTTTGAGACTATGGAAGCTAAAGGCTTCATCGGGTTATAGACAGGGACTGGGGTTAAAGTTAGAGGTGCAATGGCTGATTTACTGATGCTGTTTGTTACAAAATCTGTTGTGAGCAGGAGTTACACTGGAAGCTGAGTAAGTTTGTGTCGTGTGTTCCCAGACCAAAAGGACAGTATGGCCGCCACAGCAGCTGTCAGTCCCAGTGAGTACCTGCAGCCCTCTACCACCTCAGCACAGGTAAGCACAGACATTTTCCTAATGAATGATGTTTTGGTATATATCTGAATATCCAAAAAATACCACAAAGAGATCCATTCATCGCTATGTATTAATGAACATATTTGGAATATTTAGACATCTCACATTTCTAAATATTTTTTAAAATATTTTCAAATAATATTTAGACATTTCACCACATACAAGTAAAAAGCAGTGAAAATATTTCATTCTGTTTGGTAGGTATTAAGAGTTTAATCTGTTTCTCTGTGAATTAGAAGTCTTGAGAAATGCAAGCTATATTGAAAAAACAACATGTTTCTTTTTGTATATAATTTTACCATCCATATAAAGCATTTCTGTAAAAAATATCATCATAATCTGAGCTGTGGCTGTGTACATTGACCTTTCTTCTATTTTTTTTTGTTTTTATTCTATGAATGAAAAATATATATATACTGTTATTAGGTTCTAGTTATTAATCAAATGTGAGTCATAATTTAACCAGCGCAGATCTTTATGATATAATTTTATTGGAATCGGTGCTTCTGCGTTGTTCTACCTGTCACTTGTAAACCACTATATATACACTGCCCTGGATAAGACTGTCTGCTTTGCAGTGAATCTATTAGCACTTACAATACCGTTAATGAGACTCAAACTTACAGGCTGTTTGTATAGTATTGTATAGGCCTGAATAAATATGTAGTGACAATACCTCTATAGAGTAGATACTTCTAATAATATTGATTTTTATTTATCATGGTAAATAAAAGCTAAGCTGTTTGCAAAAGAAAAATGCTCTCAGCATGATCAGAGGAATTGCTTTTTTCTGTACAGTGTTGTGTATAAACTTCAGTGAATTACTTCTAAAGCATTATAGATATATGTGGATAAATGTCCCTTCTGCAGTGTCTTCTGTCTACTTTCACAGTTAAAGAAGCTGAAGTTGTATTTGCATTACGTTCTTCAGCACAGTCAGTTCACATCCTCTTATCCGTTTAAGGAGGAGAAAGTAAAAGTGTTTGGCTGCTACACCAGCGTTCTTTGCCTGATCTTTGACATTTATTCCTCAGCCGGACTCCCAGCCCTCTCCCTTGGCCCTCCTGGCAGCCACCTGCAGCAAGATCGGCCCGCCTGCCGCCCAGGCCCCGGTGAGCACCGCCCCTGCCCAGCCTGCCACACGCAGGCTGCAGCCCATCAAGCCTGCGCCCATCGCTCCCGCGCCCCCCAAGAACATTGGCTTCCTTTCAGCCAAGGGCAATATCATCCAGCTGCCAGCTGGGCTGGGCTCCTCGAATCCGGGCACTCCATTGCTGCTCACCATCCAGAACCCAGCTGTGGTCAACAAGGTGGGCCGGCCCAGTGCTAACATCCAGTACCAGGTGGTGCCGCAGCTTTCTGGGAGTGCTGGGCAGACCATCCAGGTGGCTGGAGTGCCTCAGAGCGGGCACAGCCAGATCCAGATCATCCCAGGAACCAACCAGGCCATCATCACCACGCAGCCTGCCCCTGCCACTCCCGCTGCACCGCAGAAGGCGGTGGCCATCAAGCCCTCTCAGAAGAGGCAGAACAGCACTGCCAACATCGTCCGCCTGCCGGGCGGGCTGACGCTACCGCTCAACGTGACGGCGGCGGAGGCCGCGACACAGATCGTGGCCGAACCTGAGCCCGTGTGTCCCGCGAAATTGATACGCAGATCCCGGAAGAAGCTGGCAGCTGCAGCAGCACCCCAACACCAGCCCCCCCCACCCTCCGTTGCTGTAGCTGAACAGGTGGAAACCCTGCTTATAGAGACCACTGCAGACAACATCATCCAGGTAGGCCTGTTTACAGTACTGGGTATGTGATCATTACAGTGATGCAATAGTGCTGTAATATTCTATATATATATAGAGTAATATTCTCATTAATTTGATTTGTCTGATACTTTCTTCAGAGCTGACTTGTAAGAGTTTCGGTGAGAAATTGACTGTCCATGTGCGGTTGTGCCTCTCGAAGCCCCCCCTCTCTGAGTGCCTGTGTGTGACCCCGGCTCTGTGCTGTGTCCCAGGCAGGCAATAACCTGCTGATCGTGCAGAGTCCGGGCTCAGGCCAGCCGGCTGTGGTGCAGCAGGTCCAGCTGGTGCAGCCGAAGACTGAGCAGCCACAGGTGGTCCAGATCCCACCGCAGGCGCTGAAGGTGGTGCAGGCTGCCTCTGCCACGCTGCCCCCCGTCCCGCAGAGACAACCTACCCCGAGTGTGCAGGTCACGCCAGCTGAACCCACACAGGTGTGCTCACACTTCCTTTACTGCACAATACTAAAAGTCAGTATTGTGTTAGAGCCATATTGTCCAGAAATCTTTGAATTGCACAATTTCCATCTAAAATCTTACAATCTTTAATGGAACACAGAACTTTATATGTGAAATATCCCTTTGTTTCCATTTGATTATAGTATGGATAAAGCCATGTTTGTTGTTTGCTGGAGTTGCGATGGTGACCACTGAATTGAGAGTGACCCTCAGCTCAGATAACTAAAATGCATTTCTGAGTCTTTACATCGCAGAGTAATGTAAAACTCTCCCTTCCCAGGTGCTAATCAAGACCGCGTCAGGGGAGTGGCAGGCAGTCCAGTTACAGGAGACCGCGCTCACCCCAGCAGCAGCAGCCTCCTCGTGTGCTGGGGGGGGCGTGTCAGCCAGCCTGCCGTCAGCGGGTGGCAAGAAGGGGGCGACTGCAGGACGTAAGGAGAGGACACTACCCAAAATAGCCCCAGCAGGGGGGCTGATCACCCTCAACACAGCCCAGCTCTCCTCTGCAACGCAGGCTGTGCAGACCATCAATATCAACGGGGTGCAGGTGCAGGGCGTTCCTGTCACCATCACCAACGCAGGCGGTAAGGGCTAAGCCGCTCCACTGTCTGTCTGAGAAACACGGACTTGAACCACGCGCGCCTTGTGAGGCTCCGATTGCTGAGTGCTTGTATGGATGTTTCCATCCCTGCTCCGTGTCCCCGGTGTGCGGGAGTGATTCAGGCAGTGCGTGCGTCTCTCCCCTCAGGCCAGCAGCACCTGACTGTGCAGACGGTCCCGGGCAGCGGGCTGGCGATCAGCGGGATGAGCCCGGCGCAGAGCCACCAACTCCAGGTGGAGCACACCCTGGCGCTGGAGATCCAGGGGCAGCCGGGCGAGAAGAAGCGCCGCATGGCCTGCACCTGTCCCAACTGCAAGGATGCTGAGAAGAGGCAAGTGGCCTTTGCAAGCAATGATGAGAACAACCCTCGTTTCCATGTCACAGAGCTCCCAGGAACTGTCCTGAGGATTAGCACTTGAAATTCCTCTGTTGTAATACATAGCTTTCACATTTCCCAGTATTTCTTACCTTAATGCTTTCTGGTGCCAGCCCTCTGTGGTCAAGTTTGTCTGTGTGACCCTGGCTGTCTCGGTTTCCTCAGGCCAGGGGACATTGGGAAGAAGAAACACATCTGTCACATCCCCGGGTGCGAGAAAACCTTCCGGAAGACCTCGCTGCTGCGGGCACACGTTCGCTTGCACACGGGAGAACGGCCCTTCGTGTGTAACTGGATGTTCTGCGGGAAGCGCTTCACACGCAGTGACGAACTTCAGCGGCACGCCAGGACACACACAGGTCTGCATCCAGGGCTCAGTGCAAACCACTGTAGACATACTGTACCGCTGTCACAGCACTGGGTAATAGAGCTCTGTAGTAACAACACCTAGCCAGTAACACGCTGAAGTGGTAATCGTCCACAACACAACAGGAACACTAGCAATCATTTCCATGTGTTCACAACATGGAAAAGGCACTATATGGTGATACAAGTGTCCATATCACAGCAAGAACACTGCAGTGTGTTTGCAGCATAAGCACATCCACAGTGAAGAAAGGCTGTTCAGCTTTTCATGCTGTCTCACTTGGTGATTCCTCATTAGACACTTCAGTTGCCACAACTTATCGTCATGTGCAGTGTGTCTGTTGCAATGACTGAGGGTCCAGCTCTGTCCTCAGAAAATGCTAGCAGACCGAGGCCACGTTGCTTTTTTCACCTGTCCCCCTTGGGGCAGAAAGGTCATTAATCATCAAACAGAGGAACTGGTGCAGTTTTTGCTTGAAGTTTATTATACAACACTTAATCATTCGCTTTGGAATTAAACATGGTTGGGTTTGATGGGTTATTGCTTGGATGGTAATCAGGGTACAGTGGGATCTACATTAATGCTGAACTGATTTGTTAGGACTCAAGAGGGGTTCAATAAATGGGTAGTAAGAGGGAAACAACGTCAGGAAAGTCAGGGCTGGGCAGTTTACCTAGTCTTCTGGTCTTTTAATTTAGGAGACTGCTGGCAAAAGCAGGATGTAATAACAGACCTTGGGCTGGCAGTGTTCAGGTCTCTGCACTAAAGGGCAGAGCTTGTGGGTTCAGATCCCAGGCAGGACACAGCTGCTTTAGCCTTGAGCAAAGTGCAATACTCAGATGACTTAAACAAACCCACCCAAAGAAATAAAGATCCTTTTTTAATACTGATGACCCTGACTGGTTCACTGTGCTTGGATGAGACTGCAGTGTGCTGTTATTATTCTTCCTGTTCCTGTGCTTTATACTGTTGTGTAATTCTTAAGACCCACCTGATGAATATGATAAGTCTGTTCTGTGAAAAGCAGAGATGTCTGAAATAGTGCTTTCAGTATTGAAATATTTTTTTGTTGTCTTTTTCTGCAGGAGACAAGCGTTTTGAATGTGCACAATGTCAGAAGCGCTTCATGCGGAGTGACCATCTCACTAAGCATTACAAAACACACATAAACACCAAGAACTTGTGAAAGTAATTTTACACGTGTGTATATTTATATATCTACGCATCGATATATACACACATTTAAAAAACTGATACTGAACTGGGGGAGGTGGCAGGAAGAGGACGAGTTAGTTTGCCATGTGGACCTTGTCCTGGGTGGGCACCATGACCCCACACCCACTCATCCCAGCGCCACAAGAGACCCTAGCACACTTTCTTTCCCTGGGTCTGGAGATCTTATGTTTGACTTTTTTATTAAATCATTTGGATGTATGAACATGAGTGTGGACAGACTGTGCACTCTGGGACTGTTTCAGTAGCCTTTGTGTCTGTAGCACCTGAACCTGCAGGGAAACGGGGGTTCAGCTCAGAGATGGGGCGTTCTTAAAGAATGCTTTTTAAATCAGTTCAAAACTGATATGTTACACTTATGAGATCAAAACCTTTTTTTTTCCATCAAAGAAGAGGAAAAGTAGTTTTTAATGTCCTTTCTGAAGAGGAAGACTTGACACCCCAAATGTACAACTGGCCAAAGGCTGAAGGATGCTGTTTTTAATCTGTCTTTTGTAATATATATATAGGGCGTTAGACCAGAATGATGATGAGCATTCGGGCTGTTCTGACTGGGTTTTGAAGGATGAGAAAGCTGTACAGTTTAATTGAAGTGTAATGTTGTAAAGCTCATTCCTTCTTTTTCGAGAAACTGAAAAAAAGAACCTTAGAGAAACTTTGTTCAATATATAAAGTTGCCTTAGATGAATTGCACCCAGTATTAAAAGAGATTGTCTGTTGTGAGGAACTGCTTTATAGGTTTATTTTTTCTCTAACATGGTGAGAAAGCTTTCTCTCTCTGCAGAGTGGATGTGAAGCCAGACTTTCTATTTAACTACTTTCCTCCAGAGTGAATACAAGAAGGGAGTTTCCAGGCAGTTGAAAGGAAATATGGGACACTAAGTGTATGTAAACATTTTTTCAATAAGATGATTGTCCCTCAGGCCTTCAGAAATAAGCATCTGACATCAATTACAATCTTTTGGTGCCAGTTTTCCAGTTCAGTGGGTATTATTCTAGGTTTTATTAAATGTTTGTCCTTGAACTATATTTGTCTCAAGGAAGGGGGTGTCACTGGCCTCTTAATAAATATTATTCAGACTTAACTCACACCTGTCCTACTTAAAATACATTAATTTATTATATCTGGGTTTAACTAGTCCTCAAAACAGTGAACACGTCTGCTCTTTCTTGTGCAATGCTCAGTAAGAAGGATTTTACTATAATAGAAAAGGCTTCAGATTTCAATGCAGTCTTGGTTTTCATCTTGGTTGTGGTTAAAAAAAATAAAACTTGAATCATTTAATGCCTCTACGGGTTCCCACAGTCCCCTGGCAGTGAGATGTCTGAGTTGAGTTGTTTTAATGGTGATTTCGATATACAACTCATGCAGCTGGAAAAAGGAAAGGCAGCAGATGTTTGTCAGCTGCTGTTAAATGGCTCTAAGATCTGGTGTTGAGAATCGCTGGAATTAAACACTGGGACCAGATTTAGTTATGTGCAAGCAATAAAAGTGGATTTAAAATAAAACTTGCCCAGAACTATTAAAAGTAATGCAAATCAACTTGAGCAGAAACATAAGCACTGATGGGTGTTGCTTTTTAAAACTATTTAGAATTTTTAAACCTTTTTAAAAAATCCTAACTTGTAGTGGGAGAAGCTCTCTCAAAGCCTGTTCCTCTGACTATAACTGCTCTTGTACTTTTATTTGCACTGTAAAGACGCCTGTATAGACCCAGCAGGGTTCTGTGTGTCCAGTTGTTTGTGAAGATGGTCAGTATAATCAGGGTAGGGTTCAAATATCTTCACCATTCAGGAAGTAATATGCCTCCATTTTCATGGCTGTAACAGAAAATACACTTTATGAAAGAGTTCTAGTTTAATTCTGGAACATGCTTAAACTGATATTTCTATTCTAAATCAACAACTGATCTCTATCCCCATCATCAGGCTGTCGCATAAATACACAAGGATGGTACTGTAAGGGAAATTGTTTACCTTTATTTTTTTCCTTGGAAATCTACATATTGTGTTTTGAATTATTTTGCTGTATATAAAATGCAACTAACTAAACCCTGAACTATATAGTCACTGAACTAATTTTCACTCCTGCAATTTATACAACAGGTTGTTAATTCATTTTTCATTGTTCTTTCCTACCAGCCAATTGAGAATAGTGTTGCTACCCTAATAAAACAGCTGCCTGTTTGCCACTGTTTCCAGTGTGGTTTTGGACCGACCATTGACAATGCAGCTGAGTGATTTCAGTGTTTTGAAAAAAAACTAAAAGCATTATAACTTCCATTGTTAGTGGGCAGTGGGAAGCTCTTTCAGGGGTAACAGTAGTGCTCCTAGGGTTTACAGTGTAGTTCCTGGGTCATGCCTGGTGGGAACCGCACACTCACTCAGCATAGACTGGAGGCTACATCATAAGCTGAAGGGCCATGCTGTCCCAGTTACACTGTAAAAATTCTTACATTGTAAAAATCCACTGTAAAAAAGGGAAACATTCAGCTGTATTGGAATGGTAAAAGTATAGCATTAAAAAATAAACTTGTTAATATTTTTATTTGCTTCGGACACGTCTGGCCAGGGTGTCTTAGGATATAGAAAGTTTGCAGTGTGTAAGTACACGGAACAAAAGTGTTGGGCGAATCAATTAAAATGAAATAAAAGAACACAGACCTTGATGACAGACGAAAGTGCTGCACAAGTGAAAAATGCTAAAATTAGCAATGATCAGAGTGTACAGCCTGAGAATGAAAAACAAAAACAAGGGGGGGTCATAGAATGGCCCCTTCTTTGGCTGGGAGGAGGTGAAGGAGAGTAAAGAAACTGAAGACAGGCAAGAGCGCAGCAGTTGAGCCAGCGCTGGGTGAAAACTGCAGTTGTGCCTCTGATGTGTACGGTGACAGGCCAGTGCAGGCGCTGGGGTAGAGAGGCAAAGGGGCAGAGCTGCAGAGGTCAGGGTGACGCGGAGGGCAGGTGGAGTTGGTAGGGGTGGCAGGAAGCTCTCATTGTCCATGTGGGAGGGTGTCTGGGCTGAGAGCTGAGGACAAGGAAGGAGTCGGGAGGTTCTTAGAAGAGGAAGGCTAATAGAACAGAGGACAAGGAAGAAGAAGGAAAAAAAGTCCAGCCTGCAAGTGGTGGAGTTTAATGGGGAGAGGAATATCAGTGGGAAGAAAGGGGGTTTAATTTCATTGCAACATCTGCATGATAAATAATACAAAGAGTCATAAGGGATGATGACTGGTCCCGGGAATTTGAAATAGATAACAGTGATGCACAATCTTTAAGGCAGGACATTGAGGCAGCACAAACTGATATGCATACTTGTGTAAAACAATGTAAACCTTAGATTTCTCTGAAGTCTCCAGTAAAATCCTGTTTCAGAGCAACGTCCCTTCTGTCCCCTGGCTGGATCTGCCCCTGAGTATCTGTCGGCTGGTCGGGACTGCTATGTTAGAGAGCAGACTCAGCCCTGGGCTCTTCTGTTTCCTGGTTGTTCCAGCACTAAGTGTGCTCTGTTTCTTGGTGCTGTCAGACATACTGCTCGTTTTAATAATGCCTGCTCTAGCGCCTCCTCCTGCCTTTCCTACTCCTGGAGCGGGGCTCGCGTGTCCGCTAGCAGCCGCTCTGTTTGGGGGGATGCTTTTGGTTCTGGTGCTGGCTTCAGCAGCGGTGTTGCCCAGCCTGGGTGGAGCTGTGTTGGCAGGGCCTGCTGCTGCGCTGCTTGACCTTGCCGCAGGAGTCCGAGTGGAGCTGGGTGTCCTCTTCGTGGTGCTCAGCCTGTCTTTCCTCCCCTGAGGGGGCTGCAGGGGAGGAGTGGACTTCTTCCTGCTGGCGTCCTCGCTGCCCGGGCTCTGGCTGTGCTGACTGGCAGCAGGCGTGGCCACCGGCTCTGGGGGGGCTGTGGCTGCGGGTGGAGGGATGGCCTCACTGCCCCTCAGGGCCAGGAGCTCCTGCAGCCGGTCCTCATGCTCCGAAGCTGCCCAGCTCACTCGGCCCCGGGACCGTCGGGCCATATCCTCCCGCAGCGCCCGGAAGAACTCTGCACAACACACACGTGACTCGAACAGCCCGCTGAGGGAGCCCGAGCGGCCAGAACACATCCTTTGCTCTGTGCAGTAGGTTTACTAATTTATTTTTTATCTTATGAACTAAATAAATTACTAAAATATCCTAGTCTTGAGTTCACATTAATATATATATATATGAATGTATTAAAACTTAAAAACAAGCAAGGTTATGTGGCTTGAGGATCTTACAAACTGGCCCTTTAGATTTGCATTACTCTTTTTATGTGTCCATAAACTTCCAGCTATGAATAATAAAAATGAATAATAAAAAAGCATTCAAGGGATTTAAATGAAGATGCTGTAAATGGCAAAACAGTATTATAAAGAGATGGTTAAATCATTTTAAAAGGCAGAGTGTCGCTTGTTTAATCAGGATGGGTTCCATGCCGGGGAGGAGGGGAACAGACATGGAAAAAACATCCCTGAAGGCTGTGCCTCACCATGTATGCTGTCCAGGGACCAAGGAGTGAGACTGCAGTAATCTTTCTCTTCCTCCTCCTCTTCACCCTCAAGGTCACTGCTGTCCTCCTCGATGCCCGTCTGTCCCGGGACCTCCTGCCCGTCCAGCTCCTTCAGGTTCGGCAGCGCAGCCCTCACAGCTGCCCTACAGACCGACAGAACCGAGATACCGAGGGCTCACTGGCACAGCTAGGGTTGAGACAAGCCACCAGCAATAATGAAAGGGATCTGAAGTTTCCTTAACAGAGATGTGTGCTGACTAGCGTGTGTTGTGTATGTAGATCTGCCACCAATGAGTCCACACCGAGACAAGTGTGTGCATCTCCATCATCACTCCAGGCTTACCGGTAGTCGCTGTGCTCCACACAGGGATTGCCCCTTAAGCTCAGGATCAGCAGGCTCTGGGGCAGGCCGTCTGTAGGGGCAGACCAAAGACAGGCGTTGGATAACTAAAGGAAGTGCGGGCAGCCAAAGGCTTTTATCAGAGGCCCCAACTCGGCACCAGAGGGATTGAGGGCCCTTATTCAAGGACAGTTTTTTTTTCAGTAAAGCTTTTAGCAGAACAACAGAAGTGAATGCAAAGTTCCAAAACCCAAAACACCACCATAATTTGAAGACTAAGGGTCTTGCAGCTGTGAAGTCAGGTACCAAAGGGCTGGAGCTGCATGGCAGGAGGGCTCTGCCCCAGAGGGGAGATCACAAGACCTCAAGGGGGATCTGCCCCTTTATCTACCTCCGCCAGCCTGTGCCAGAAACCACTCCTCTCCTTACCCAGGTCCAAGTGCTGGATGAGGTTGTCGGAGAGGTCGAGGAAGCCCAGCCTCTTCAGACACCGAAGATTTTCTATCTTTGTGATTTTGTTGCCAGCAAGGGTGAGAAACCTGGAGGAACGAGAACAAGTTCTGTCTGCGTGATGAACTTTCTGCTGTTTGTAATGGATGTCCTACTAGCATGGCCTTGACAAATATTAATTAGTTTAACATGTCTGTGTTTGTGCTGATCAAAAGGGCAGGAGATCTCTCTTAAAACAGGAAAATATGAACAGCCTTAAACTTTGATTTCTCCAGCAGTGAGTCTTAGCAATGTTCTATGGTAAAGAATTTACTGATGTGTGTATGATAAACATCTCATTCTGATCTGATGTTTTTAACTTGTATAGAAGTATCTAAGAAAGGTGACTATTTGGCCTGTCTCACTCGCCTGCTTACTAGTAGCCCCAGTATGCTGCCCTCATCTAGCCATTTCCTGAAAGTTGTCAGAGGCCATGCTTGTTGTTAACACACATAGTATATTTTCCTTCCAGAGCCACAGACAGACAGTGCTGCCCCCTAACATTCTTCTACAATGCTAATGAAAGGCACCACCAATAAACTCTTACCTTAAACTAGACAAACAGTCCAAGTTTTCAATTTTCTTGATATTGTTCTGCAAAACAAACACCAATTATTATTCTGTCCCACCTAATGCAGTACTATTGGAAGAGACTGTTTCCAAAACAGAACACTGAGATGAGGGCTAGTAAGGACCAGGTGGCGTTTCACTGATGGTACTGTAAGGTATTTGGCAGTGTTTGACAGCACTGGTACAGTGCTCCTGATACTACATTGTGCAAGCCCAGTTACTGTGACTGGGATTCCCCCAGTGGTGATGGATGGGTAGGGTGGAATAAGTAGGCCAGGGATTTCTAAGACTCTCCTGCGACCCTTGCTGGCTCCTAGACTGGAAACAGATGTTCATCCAGGGGAAGTCAACACGATAAAGACGACAGAACTGTACTTAGACTCTAGCTACCGGAAGACAGGAGACCCAAGCCTCACTGCAGAGGTACAGGCCATGCCCCAGCCCCTCACCTACTGCAGGTAGAGGCCACGTCACCACCCCTCACCTGCTGCAGGTACAGGCTACGCACGAGCCCCTCACCTGCTGCAGGTACAGGCCACGTCACCGCCCCTCACCTGCTGTAGGTACAGGCCATGCCCCAGCCCCTCACCTGCTGCAGGTACAGGCTACGCACGAGCCCCTCACCTGCTGCAGGTACAGGCCACGTCACCGCCCCTCACCTGCTGCAGGTACAGGCCACGTCACCGCCCCTCACCTTCTGTAGGTACAGGCCATGCCTCAGCCCCTCACCTGCTGCAGGTACAGGCTACGCACGAGCCCCAAGCACTCCAGGTTCCCAATGGCACTGATGCTCTCCCTGTCCAGGCGCACTGTCTCCAGGTCTTGCAAAGCCTCCATCCTGAAACACACCCAAGCTGTCACTGCAGTGTTGCTGCAATCAAGCTGCCTCGTATTTCCTTATGGAACAATATCTGTTCTCCACAAGCTGGGAAGCTGTGAGCTGTTCCAGTACACCACACAGTCCTCAGACAGAAGCAGCTGTGCACAGAGAGTCTTCCGAGATGCTTGGATCTATGTGTTTCTTTTGGCCTGGACATCACATATCTGAAATGGATTTATCTTGGTAGACTGTTCTAAACATTTTGTACAGATCACATGTGCAATGGCAGATACCTGCCAGCCTCTGTTCTACAGTGCTGTCTACACTGACTCTATTACAACCTGCACATACAACTCACACCCCAGTGCAAAACAAACAAAATAAATGTTTAGATTTGTTGTTTCAAACAGATAAAGCTTTTTGCTCTACTTGCCTGAATGGGCAAGTTTTGATCATTTTATTGATTTATTGCTGGAGCATAGTCCACTTCCTTATCTTTGATCTTACGAATGAGACCATCTTACTGTGCTGAAGACCAGACTCTACACAGAGATGTCCTGTGCACACCACATTTGCCCACTACACTTTATTAAAGACCTGTCTTTTCACTTACGTTACTGATTAACAATTTAATGTTACGTTTGGTTTTAAAGTCATTTTTCTACAGCTTTCCCTCACTTTCTTTATGATTCTGTTGTGTATTATAGACTGATTATATATAAGATTATAAACAAATGAATTGCACTGTTGGACAACTTTTGTGTTTCCTAAATAGTACACGATAAAATTATATTATACATTAAAAAAACACCAAAAAAATAAAAATAACTATATTTAGTTGAGTTTTTCAAAAGAAAAAATATATATTTTCTAAGTTTCCTTTTCAGACGTTTTCATTAGAATAAAAAGTAAACATTTTGTCGTGGCCAGAGAAGCGGCTCTCTGCCGCCCCCTGGCGGAGGCGCTGTACTCACAGGTCCCGGCTGCAGCGGGGGGCTGGGCGCTCGCTCAGGTGGCGCTCGGCGATGAGAGCCGCCGATATGTAGACCTGCTTGTCCGCTTCTCTCCCGCTGCGATCTGCGGGGACTGAGAGTCACTGCGAGGCTCCCTGAGATCTGGTATCCCTGTGCTACACTTACCAAAACAAGCCCTATCATGTCTGGAAATAGAGTAGATTCCGGCGTCGTATCCCATTCGGCATCCCCTTGGAAATTTGTAGCCCCTTCCGAAATGCCGTTGTGCTGCGAAAGCCACCCCTGCCTCATCTCTCGGGAAACGCAGTGTCATCGATAATTACAATTTATATGGAAAAATCACAGATGCACAGAGCACACTGAACGACACCCGTTAGTTTTTTTACATTTAAAACATTTTAAGCATTTATTTTATAAGTATATGCAGAGTGCTCCACTGTTATCATAAAACTACGTTAAGTGATATTTCGCTTATGTCAAGCAAAAAAAGAACTTTAGTTCTAAAACACGTTTGTATCAGGCTTCCTGTGTTCTGAGCTGTAAACGTTTCAAAAAAGTCATTTTAACGATATAACGTTTCCAGAAGTATATTCATGTATCGACTCCGCTTTGCACAACTCTTAATTACACACTTAATGAGAAAATAAAACTAGTATATCATACCTCCTTCCATGACGGGCGAGCTGGTGTCTGTGAAGAAGCCGCGGGCCTAAATGCTCCGGTTGCTAGGATACAGGTCGGAACGCTTCACGTTCAGATAGATTCCCCACCTTGAGAAAAAACAGCAGCGCCACCGTGTGGCTCGGCCGGTCCAGGGGGGTGGACAGAAAAATGGCTTGTAAAAGTGTTGGGGAACATCAGGCACTGTGGTCAAGAAAGCTGTTCCCCCTGCCTGACATGAACCTGACATGAAGACAGACACACGTTGCTTCTTGCACAAGCTGTACTTTATTTGTTTGTTGCACAGATGTTCCAACTAGGGATGTTGTCTGGACAGCAGGGCAGAGCAAATTAATTAACTACACACTGCAGACTACCACTGACACATCACAATGCTCAGGATTAAAGTTCACATGGTTGTTTTATTGATGAAGAAGCCTTGACGTGATGTTAAGGACTGGAAACCTTAGGACACACTGTTAGGTCTCTGGAACCCTGTGTTTCATATTTTGCACAGCAATGTGTTGATACAGAAAAGTGAAGCACGATGCACAAGTTGCACAACAGCACCACCAGCAGGGGGAGCCAGTCAGACCTTTATGAACACACCTCTGTGCTGGAATAACTCTCCACCCACAATGTTCTTGGTGGCATTTCACATTTTCTTATACGCAGAGTTTTGTATTATTCTGGATGGGATGGAGCTTGAGCGATGCAGCAGGCCAGCAGAAGCACAGATCTCCCTGCCTGTCAGTGATCCTGCTTCTGGGGGACAGGTGGTAACAACAGTGTGGCTACAGAGAGACTGTTTATAGGGGAAAAGCAAACCCCCAACTTCTAGATCTGAAAAGGTACCAGATTGTTACCCACTGGGCAAGAATCACACATCCTACAGCTCAGCCATATGCTACAGGTGTATTAAATATCCACAACAGATATATCATATTAAAAGACAGGCTTGCATTTGCTGGGTCCTTTTGACGCTGTTAATTGCTAACACTTAGAAACGGGCTTCTGCTTGCTGCACTGGATGAGAAGATTCTACCCCTGCCTCTAACTGTATCTGCCTGGCTGTTCTGTTAATTGTGTATGTACTGGGAATGCTATTCAGGCTGTGGATCAATGGGTGCTGTCTGAAGTCCGTGTCCCAGAGCTGCAGGGCTGTAATACTCCATCAGGGGGCACTGAAAGAGAATAAAATAAAAACAGCTGAAAAAGCTGCAACAGCCAACAGCACATTGCAGATCTTGCTCTGTCTCTAACTATCTGCATTCGTTTTCTTTCAGTTTTATAATAGTGATTTCAGGCAATTGATTTGAGGCAAGTTTCCCCTTAGTTTTACTGTTTGGTGTTCCTAGAGTTTCATATTTTCCAGTATAACATAGTTCAATGTCAGAACACCTCATACAAGTTAAGGGAGCCCTGTCCAGCTTTAAAACTACTCCCTCAGAGAGAACAGGAGGGGTGACAGGTGGTGTCACCTGGGCTGCTGGACTGTACCTGCGCCCCCTCACTGGTAGAACTTCATCTCCGTGTCCACACAGTCGAAGAACAGATCGCCCAGCTCCTCCTCCCCCAGTCCACCCCCCTCCTGCAGTATCATGGTGATGTCACTGAGGCCCTGCTGCTCCAGATCACGCAGGGTCTCCTGAAGCTGAGAACCCCAGTCCTGCCAGAGAGAGAGAGGCGGACATCAACATCCCTCTCACCCCCAGCACCACAGAACACACACACTGCTCCTCTCTCACCCCCTCACCCCCAGCGCCCCAGAACACACACACTGCTCCTCTATCACCCTCTCACCCCCAGCACCACAGAACACACACACTGCTTCTCTCTCACCCCCAGCACCACAGAATACACATACTGCTCCTCTCTCACCCCCAGCACCACCACAGAAGACACACACTGCTAGTCTCTCTCACCCTCTCACCCCCAGCGCCGCAGAACACACACACTGCTAGTCTCTCTCACCCTCTCACCCCCAGCGCCGCAGAACACACACACTGCTCCTCTCTCACCCCAGCTCCACAGAACACACACACTGCTCCTCCCTCACCCTCTCACCCCCAGTGCCACAGAACACACACACTGCTCCTCCCTCACCCTCTCACCCCCAGTGCCACAGAACACACACACTTCTCCTCTCTCACACTCTCACCCCCAGCACCGCAGAACACACACACTGCTCCTCTCTCACACTCTCACCCCCAGCACCGCAGAACACACACACTGCTCCTCTCTCACCCTCTCACCCCCCAGCATCACAGAACACACACACTGCTCCTCTCTCACACTCTCACCCCCAGCACCACAGAACACACACACTGCTCCTCTCTCACCCCCTCACCCCCAGCACCACAGAACACACACACTGCTCCTCTCTCACCCTCTCACCCCCAGCACCACAGAACACACACACTGCTCCTCTCTCACCCCCAGCTCCACAGAACACACACACTGCTCCTCTCTCACCCTCTCACCCCCAGCGCCACAGAACACACACACTGCTCCTCTCTCACCCCCAGCACCACAGAACACACACACTGCTCCTCTCTCACCCCCAGCACCAGAGAACACACACACTGCTCCTCTCTCACCCCAGCTCCACAGAACACACACACTGCTCCTCTCTCAACCTCTCACCCCCAGCACCAGAGAACACACACACTGCTCCTCTCTCACCCCAGCACCAGAGAACACACACACTGCTCCTCTCTCACCCCAGCACCACAGAACACACACACTGCTCCTCTTTCACCCCCTCACCCCCAGCACCAGAGAACACACACACTGCTCCTCTCTCACCCCCAGCACCACAGAACACACACACTGCTCCTCTCTCACCCCCAGCACCACAGAACACACACACTGCTCCTCTCTCACCCCCAGCACCGCAGAACACACACACTGCTCACCGGGTCAGCCTCTACGGCAGACAGAGCTGCCTCGTGTGCTCGGTACAGCTCGTGCCTCCGGTCCACTCGGCTCTGGAAGCGCGGTTGAGTCCTGGCCGGGTCGGCAGCGCCAAATTGTGGAGAGCGGACCCGCGGCACAGGGGTCACAGCCTCGGTGAAGATAAAGGGCTTGAACACAGACCTGTCGGGGTGTTAGGGGATCGTTAAGGCTCTACTCTCTTTCTGTTCAGTCAAGAACAAGATGCCCTGAAAGACGCCGTCCCTTCACACTGACCTGGAGGGATCGGGGGTCGCAGTGAAGAAGTGCACGCAGGGGCGCTCGGGGTCCCGGGGCAGAATGGACACCATGCTGCCTGTGGTGCGGAAACCCCCCGAGTCCATGCAGATCCCACTGGGCCGGTCCCTCAGGATCTCCATCATGGCGCCAGCTGTCACAGAGCCTGGAACAGAGAGACAGCCCACAGATTCACTGCCTGCTGAGCAACAGCAGAGCAGATCAGTGAAACTCACTGCAGCCCCAGACACCAGCTGCCTCTGGTCCTCATTCGGCCCAAGCTCTTCACAGCCCAGCGGAATCAAGTCTCGATGGTTTCCAGGTCTTAAAGCATGGAAGCTGTTAAAACAAGCTTGCAAACCCTGCAGCACCAGAGGCTGCAGTACAGTCACAGCGTGGCTCGACACAATGAAATAGTACACTTGGTAAGTATAAGGGACCTGCCTTCATACACAGTGTAGATCAAAAGTCTCTACACCCTTATTGAAATTTCAGCTTTTGTTTTAGTTCACTTTTAATGAGATATTGTAACCAACAATATTTAAGTGAAAAACAAATTGATCATTTTTAGCAAAAAATAATTAAAAATAAACTGTGTATATGTGGGCTCTGCATAGGAAATCCCCATGCAATTTGACTGAATTCCAGTCCATGTACCCCCTGCACCCCCACACCTCTCCCATCACTCTCCGAGGAGGACGCCCCGATCCAGCCCAACCTGCAGCCGGGCCCCAGCTCTCACCCTGCCTCTGTCTCAGCAGCTCTGTCCCGCCGCGGTACCGCTGCTTGGCTGCCTCCATCCTGGCTGGGGGGTCGTCGGGGGTGAAGGCGTCGGAGAAGCTGAAGTCCCCCTCGCCGCTCCACCAGCCCCGCGCCTGGGCCTCCTGGCGCAGCTCGGGGTGCTCGGCGTCCACCTGCGTTGTGATGGTCAGCTGGTTGGAGATGTTCTTCACTCCGGCTACGGGAGACAAGACTCCGCACTAAGACAGCTGTTCTCCCCTTCTGGCAGACCCACAGACTGTGTTGGTCACAGGTAACAGTGAGAGGTTAAACACTTCTCTTTAATACACCCAAACTGCCAGGGAAATCTAGGAAGAATAAAGCCTACGTGCTACACTTCCCTGAATGACATCATCTTGGTAAACCCCCTCTCCCCGTCCTGAAGGGCTCACCGGTGACTCTCTGTGCTGCCCACAGCCGCCCGGCTGTCTCCAGGACCCAGGCCTCGCTGCGGTCAGCCAGCAGAAAGGTGTTGTGGTAGCTGAAGAGCGCCGGGTCCTCCCTGCAGCGCCCCCCCTGGCCATGCTGCTCCAGGAGTGCGGTGATCACGCCCAGAGCTTCCCTGGCCGACGCCCCTCGTTCCAGGCCCAGCCTGGCGCACACACGGTGGGCACAGACAACACAGCACATTAAAACCACCAACCCTGCCAGGCAGAAAAATACTGCAGCATGAAGCAGGCACATGAGAGCAGAAACAGCCGAGTGTATCTGGCTGGTGGTTTTGTGCATCACGAAGGGTAGGGCAATAGTCTTGATATTTAAATGATATTATACATTTAGCTCACACCCTTATTCAAAGTGACAAAGTGGCTTCATACTCATTTATACAGCTGAGCAATCTAAATTAAGCTTTGCTTCAGGGGACAGCAGCACCTCCCCCAGGGTCTCTCTCCCACACTACACCGGGGTCTCGAGCCCCACCCACTCCCCCACACTGCACCGGGGTCTCGAGCCCCACCCACTCCCCCACACTGCTGCCTGCAGCACTTGTACCACAGCCTGGGAAGTACTGAGTACATTTTTAAAATGCCTGATTTCTGATTTATTGTGCAAGAGGCTGCCATTCACAATCAGACTTCTGTGCATTAGCAAACTGAACCTTTTCCCCATCAGCCTGCTGAGCGTCAGAGCCAACTGGAATCACCCACAGGGTTGACACTGACCACACACCTGACCAGATCCATGCCAAGCAGGGCCTCTGTGTCGCTGACCGGCACCCTGGTCCACACCGCCTCATTGCCGATGCAGACGCCATGCTCGTTGGCACCCATCTCGGCGCCCCACAGCCAGGCCGGCCGGCTCAGCACCACAGCGTGGGTTGACTCTGCCTGGGGGATCTCGATGTACGTGCACTGTGGACATCAATATGACAACAACTCTCCCTCAAAGCCCATAAGAACAGTAACGAAAATACCAAGACCGTAGAGACTCCTCATATTTACAAAAGCAACCTAGGGACACTACTGGGGACAGCTGTGGCACTATGGCACCAGTTTGCTTCCCAGTCAGTACTAGAGCTCTAGGAGGCCCAGCAGTAACTGGGACTGTCCGGGTCTTCGCCACCCCGCTGGATCACCCCCTCCTGCAGGCAGACAAGCAAGACGGGGGCTGGTGATGTCACAGCAGGTGCGTGCCCCCCCCCCAGACCCCTCCCCCACTCTGCTCACCTCCACCTTTGACCCAGGCGGGTGGGAGGCGGCAGGGAAGTAGACCACCTCCTGCACCTCATCGCTCGGCCGGTCCGAGTTCTTGCCGAAGATGACCTCATCGCGCTGCGAGCCGGGCGGCAGCGACACGAAACAGTCACAGGAGCAGGGTGGCGCAGCAGGACCGTCGGCCATGACACCTGCAAGAGCAGCACAAGCAGCTGACGCCCTGACCTGCGACCTGCGACCCCCGACCTTCCCTACTTCAGTAACGTGCAAATGCTGAGCCCGCAAACTCTTAGGAACAGACTGTTGCACTAGGTCTCAGTAAAACATTGCAGACCTGCAAATTAGGCCTGTATATCTTTCTGCTGTGGTCTGTGGCAGTAAAGCTCTGCAAGGCTGCAAGAGGAGCAGACGTGTTTTCTCTCCTGACTTTAGCCTCATGAGGACAAAGACAAGTGCAGAACCAGAGGACACCTCTACACCGAGGCCACAGTGTCTAACCCAGCAGGGCACAGCTCCCATACAAAAAGCAGAAAAATTACCTATGAAAAGAAAAAAAAAATCTTACCAATAAACAAATAAAGAGATATATTCAATATTTTATATTAAAGAGATATTTCTTGAATACACTAACTGCCTTAACTGCTGTATTATTGGATACAGTTCCAAACTCCGTTCAGACTTAAACTTCAAACTGTTCAAAAGTCCCGTCATGGGAATTAGAGAATTTGCATTTGGAGATTTAATTTTTCTACCCCTGTTGACATGTTCAAACAAAATATCAGTTCAAAACCACTAAATGTTTAAATAAAAAAATGTCTCTGAGTCTCAGGATTCTTAGACAAGCACTATGAAACAGTAGTCATTTTTGTACCTATGCATGGGTGCGTTGCCTGGGTAACAGCTGTGTAAGAACTCAAAGGAATGTATTCATTTGGAAAGTAAGAGACACAAGGATCAGTCCACAACCGGACCAGGACAGAAAAGAGAATTTCTCCCGGGAATAGCTGATTAAAGGCCGTCTCCCATGCCAGCGGGTCTGGTCTGAGAAGGCCTGACCGAGTGACTCTTGCCACCGGTTCGAGCGGCGCTGAGGTGAGTCTCAGCGACCCGCCGGACTGCAACCCCGAGGACCCGGGTTCCGGTCCAGGATCGGCTCCATTACAGTTAAAAGGGTTGACAAGGGATCACCCGAGTCACGTGAGCCTAAAACCAATGAGGGCTGCGGAAAACTGCCCCGGTCGTTAGATCAACCCCTCAGCCACTTCCGTCTCTCCAGTCATCACGGGCAAAATGTTTCAAGGCGCGCCGCCGGAGCCGGGATTACCGTCTGTGCAGGTGCGCCGAATCGGACGAGTTCGTTCTCAGATCTACGGAATTTAAGGTGTCTGTATATCATTATAAAAAAAAAACGATACTGTGCGTGTACCTGTGAGAGTCGGTATTTTGCACATGAATACCCGAAGCAGGTCCAATATTCTGCTGTCTGACACAAAAAACAGTGACTGGGCTGCTGCGACGTTCTCCGTATCCTGCCGGCAGTTTGACAATCGCTAACCTTGTCAGACTACGATCTGATTGATCCCAGTTCCTGGTTCGTGTGCTGCCGAGGCGGCCTTCCACAGACAGCGGTCAAAACAGACAGGCCTGCGTGGGTTTACCCACTGCCCGTGGCATTGCTGTGGCCGGGAGATTACACCTTGTATCAGCTGTGCATGCAAGCCTAGAATATAAACTGACATTAAATTCAACGCGGATGCACAGGCGGCGAACAAAACGAATTTCGGATCAGTGGTGTGGCTGTGTGGACACACCCATATGAATGTCCTTGTGCTAATCGCTTGTTCACAGTTAATTCTTACCTTGGCGGAGCTCGGGGCTGAATACCGTACTGTCACGGACACAGCAGCTCAGCTACTGGCGCTGCTTATCTTGCAGATTCTGGATCAGCTGATGCGCCCAAAGAAACAAACAGCTCCGCGCCGTGGACATGTTAGGAATTGCTGCAGGAGGAGCGAGGTAAAAATGTGAATGCTTGCAGACGATTATTAATTATCATCATCATCACGATTTATGCCTGACTGCAGCAGACTGGTCATTGTCAGGTTCAGGAGAGTTTTTCAAATTCAGATACAAATGATTAATTTAATTATATGATCCTTTCCTGAAGAAGAGAACTGAAGCGAAATGCCATTCCAGAATCACTCTGTAAAAAGGACTGCTGGGTGATATATGGACACTATACCGAAGGGACATTGTAGGCTACATAGAAACATCTCTGTGAATCTAAAACATTTCATTTGTGTTGTGAAACATTTCTGGATCCTCTCCTCCACACAATCGTTTTTTATGTGTCCTTCATTGTGGCCGCTAGGTGGCAGACGCTCACCATTGTGGCCTGGTCTGTCTGCAAAGACGTGCGTTCCGTTAGAGAAAGGTAAAGCTCTTTATGTTTAAGGACAAAAGAAACTTATCGCTTAGAGCTGCAACAAATTTACAACGTTATTGTCAGAAAACTGAGCGAGTCATTGACATTGTATTGAACAGACACAAAATAGGTCAGTTTGTGCTTCCTTTCAGCCAGCATGTCTGGGTTTCTATGTCTGATGCCTGCCGTACAGCTCGGACCAGCATGCGCGCGGTCCCTGGTCCCAGAAGCCCCACACTCCCCTATGGGGCTCAAGTCCAGCAAGTAAAGTAAAGTAAAGGTCACAACGATGCTACAGGTCTGTGTCGTCCCGGGTCGTGTCCCGTTGTCGATGGGCCCTGTTCTTCTGTAGCTTCGAACAGCACAGAAATTGCCCAGGCTCCATCATGAGCACCCATGTGCTGCTGTCTTGATATGAGGGGCATGTTGAATACTGTAACGCTTACGGCCGACAGGCACTGTGTAAGAGCCGGCGTACCAGAGCAGGTGACGTCACCGCCCTTCCCTGTGATAGCAGGACTACAGCTACTGGGCTGTAGAGAGATCTCTCTTTGGCTCACGGGGCTAGGTCGCTGCAGAGAGACGCGGATGTCCCGGGTTCGAGCCCCGGACAGTGTGGGGCCGACCTGATGCGGCAAGGGCGCCCGCCTGAGCCCCCGTTGCGTTACAATACTTTGTTTTTCTTGATTCGTTTTCTCAGAGATAGAGGCTCCTGTAATGTTTATGCAACAGTCAAATTCACCCCCAGTGTACCTCGGTCAGTCAAGAATGGACTGATTCAATGCCAGAAATATTCCTTTTCATCACTACATGATAATAATAAATTATTACCATCGATCTATTTTCTAACTGCTTTATCCAATTCAGGGCTGCAGGGGAGCCAGCCCCTATCCCAGCAAGCAGCAGGTGCAAGGCAGGGTGCACCCTGGATGGGAGACACATGCAGACAGAAACACACACCAGGGCCAATTGTTCCAGAAGCCAGTTAACCCCCAGCATGGCTTTGGACTGTAGGAGGAAACATGGGGAGAACATACAAACTCCACACAGACAGCACCCCAGGTCTGGAATTGTACCCAGGGCCCCAGTGCTGCAGGGCAGCAATACCGACCACTGTTCCACCCCTAAAATATTATATTTATCATAATTCTATTTTTTTCTACAAATATATGTATACACAGCATTCTTTTGATGCTGTTAGTAACAGAATAAAGATAAGACTTTTTCAGTGTGCAGGACAGTCTCCCCACCCCACCAGACCCTGACTGGAGTGACTGCTCCGAATGATTGCAAAACTGAAACCTAAGGACTTCAGGCTTAGTAAGGTGGATCCCAAAGCTGAAATTACTGAAGGCAATACTTCTTCACAATATCATTTTATATTCATTTTTATATGGTTTATATAAACCATCTGTGCATGTTAAACCAAATCTTACAGATCAGGTTTAAATAGACATGTTGATGTCATAGTCTATGTATCTGTACTTGTTCCCACAAAAAGGCGAGATGGGAGAGTGTAGGTGAGAGCAGCTTCCTTTTGAGAAGCACTGCTCATTAAACGTGTTGACAGAAAGAGCAGCTCTGAGGTGAGCAGGTGACTCAGCGCAGACACAAGGCTGGGCTCTCCATGCACTTGGCCTGGGGCAGCAGCAGGGCACTGCCGTCTATAACCCATTAGGACGTGTGTGTTGAATTCCGCACTTTTCATATGTGCTAAATCTGTCTTCTGGCCTGACCTAGTCTAATTTGATAACAGAGGTGTCTGAGCTCTAAAAAAATGTCTGGCTCAGTGCGTGTGCCAGATTGTGAGAATATAGGGTTTGATATTTGTTACGGAATAGCATAACGTGAGCTTACTCACTGTCTGATGACCATCATTGATGATCTTCGCAGAGTTGTTTTTAAACAGGTTTAGAAAGAGACAACAGCAGCAGGACATGCGCAACAAGGAAACAACAGTTTCCACTCAAGAGTTGGGATGTTCTTGGCTTGGAGCTCAAGTGCAGACCTCTAGCCCCAAATTAACTGGTTGCACCGTGTCTAGCCTCTCTGTGGTGGAAGGTGTAGTGCTCATATCCAGATTACAGATGGAGTGTGTTTTAAAGAAAGAATCGCTGTAGATATCCACTCTGCTAGAAGAATTGTTTTTTTTGTTTGTTTTTTTTAAGGCACTGTGAAAGTAAACCCAAGGGACTTCAGGATAAACATGGAGACCTAAACGATGACAAATGCAGAAGTGCATTTAAAATGGACAAAACGAGGTACTTCTTTACATAAATGGTTGTGGGGAAGTGTGGAGCAAACTACTCAGAAATGTTGTCAAAGTAAATTCCCTGGCTTCTGTCAAGAAAGACATGGAAGAGATCCTTGGATCGGTATGTAACTTCCCAATGGGCTCAGATGGTCAAATGGCCAGCTCTCATCAGGAACTTTTATCCTCTCAAGAATGAGTGTGGCCCTGGCTGTTTCTGAGCATATTTGTGAATGCTGGGTGAACAATGTCAGTTTGCTTTGAATGTGTATTCAAAGTGTTTCTCCAGCTCAGCGTTCAGAAAAAAAACCCAACACACAAATAACTGTAACTACAAAAAAGTTTTTAATCTCATTACACAAAGTTCACAGTGTTACACTAACAACCTACTTGATTTTCTACCACTTTTATTCAGTTATTCTCTAAATTTAATCTCAATTTAAAACTTTTTTTTAAAAAAACTATCAAAACCGACTAACAGATGTAGGAGCCACACGGTAAAACTGGTGATTACTCATCGCCCCCTGCTGGCGGAGCGTGGCAGTGCTGCGATGAGAAGGAGGGAATCGGAGAAAACAGAGGGGAATTATTCTTAATTCAAAACAAAGGACAGAAAACAGAGAAATTGCCAAACCAGTAAACACAGCTGCTGTGTACACTGGGATTTAAATATGCCAAACATCATAAATTAACATACAGCATCTTTTTTTAAATCTCATAATATTTTATTTTGTCCATCTTAAGAAAGCACAAAGTTTTAAATATGTCATACAGTACTTAAACTTAATTTCATTCATTAGTGATGTTCACCTCTCACACAAACACCAGCTCCCTCCTGAATGGCAAATAAAGACAGCAGCTCCATTGTACTGTCAGGAATAGCGAAGTGACTGTTGTAGCACAGGCTGTGCTCAGTTCTCTGGCGTCTGCGATTCATACGGCTTTAGTATTCACAGGGGCTTTGGAAATATTAGAGATAAGAAACAACCCCCAGCACCTTGCATGGTTTGTGTGTGAGAGAGAAGGAGGACCCTATAGTGTTGGAGAATTTCTGGTCCAGATCAATATTTTAAAATAACAACCACAGCGGCCTCCTTTGGGCATCAGTGCTCAGTGCGCCAGATCACCCCACGAGGTGTGGGGCTTCGTTCTCTGGACCACTCCGAATCCGTTCCAAGAAACGCAGGAAACAGAAGCTGATGTACTTCAACAGTGGTTTAAGACCCAAAATATCAGTGCGCTTGTACGTGCAGTACACAGTACTGCTTTCACTTCCAGTGTCCATGCCTCACGGCTTCTCCCAGAGGGGCGACTTCATGTCCGCAGGCTGATACAGCAGAGCAGCCAGCAGCCAACCAGGAGCCGAGACTTAGTGAAGATCTTAAACAGACTTGAAAATCAAACAAGAATAAGTGCCTTATTAGAAATCATACAAACTACAGAATACCTTCCCTCTAGCCTGTCTTGTCGTAGAGGGGCATCCTAAAGCTTTCCTTGCGAACAGGAGCTGATACTCTAACCTACAGCACCAGCTTGTCTCGTGACCTAACAGCGCCCCCTACACGTCAGCAGCCAGAGGGTCAGCCACTAGGCCCTGTGCAGCTCTCTGCCTACGACTATCCAGGATTCTGAAGATCAGGTGCTCTTTGCGTCACAACTACAGACATTGAACATTGATAAAAGTTGGCTAGGCCCTGGCTTTGACTAGACTAGCACAGCAGCCCTCGCTGGCTCTCCCTGCTCGCAGTGCCGAGCTCTGCGCCCTGTCGCACTGTGTATCCAGCCCGGAGCCGGGACCCGGGACACAGCTGCGCCCTCAGTTGGGCTGGCCACTTCCCCCGGGGCAGCTGGACTCCGGTTCCCTCTTGGGTTTGAGGGGGGCTTCGCCGGCGCCAGCAGCAGCCGCGCTGGAGGGGGGCGGCGGCTCGTAGCACTTCCCCACGGCCGCCCCCCCCTCCTCCTCCTCGCGGGGGGGCTCGTGGGTGCGCATGTGCTTGGCCAGGTGGTCGTTCCGCATGAAGACGCGGTTGCAGATGCTGCAGGTGAACTTCTTGGTGCCGGTGTGCGTCTGCAGGTGGCGCTGCAGCTCGTCGGAGCGCGTGAAGCGCTTCCCGCAGAAGAGCCAGTTGCAGACGAAGGGCCGGTCCCCGCTGTGCCAGCGCAGGTGCGCTTTCAGGTGCGAGGTCTTGGCGTAGGCCTTGCCGCAGCCCGGGATGTGGCAGTTGTGCAGGTGCTTCTTCTTGCTGCCGTCGGCGCAGGGCCCCAGCCGCTCTGCGTCCACGCAGTTGGGGCAGCGGCACACGGCCTGGCCGGAGCCACGGGGGGCCGAGCGCCGCTGCGACTTGGGGCGGCTGCTGCTCTCCATGGGCTCGTCCAAGGGGTGCTGCTGCTGCTCCTGCCCAGCCGTCTCCATCGGCTTGAAGCCGTCCTGAGAGAAGAGGTGTGGGGACGGAGGGCCCAGGTGGGAGGGGGGAGGGCCACATAGCTGGGGGTCTGAAGTGTAGGGTCCCAGGGTCTGCAATCCCATAGCTCCCCCTTGCCCTGCGCCCTGTAGCCCCCCCGGTGCCCCCTGCAGGTCCATCCAGCTCCCCGCCCCGGCGTGGAGGTCCCACCAGGAGGGCACACTCATGTCCTCGGCACTTCCACTGGGGGGCGCTGGCCGGAACCAGGGCTCGTAGGGGTGCGCCATGGGCTTCCTCGACAGAGATCAGTACAGCTGCGACCAGGCACCCAGCGGGTAAAGGCACAGCGAGCGAAGACCGATTCCGTTTCCCCTGGACAGGAGCGTGTGGATCAGAACATCGCTCCCGCTGGCCAGAGACACAGGCAAGTGCAGCAGAGCAGGTGGGAGCAGCTGCCCAGTGAGGTCACCCTGGAGGTCACAGCCAGAGACCGAGGCTGGGGGCAGCGCGGCGCAGCTCAGGGATGGCGAAATGTACAGTGCATCTCCGTGCAGCACTCCTGTCCACACAGCAGCTGGCCTGCAAACACAGGGGGGGGAAATTATATCAGTCTCTCAGTCAGGCTGTTCATGCTGCCCAGGCATCAGCTCTCCCTGGAACTGTTTCTGCCAACGATGGTGCCGAGTTACAGGAAAAAATGGTATCTGGCCTCTTGCGCACTGTGCAAGTGCCGTTTTAAACCAAAACTTTAATCATTCCCAAGTAAAACTTCCATTGTATACACATACGGTCTGTGAACTAATGGAATCTGCCATCACTCCAGCTCCTATTTATGCTGTTATCATATCTTGGTACAGTACTAAGCCAAGGGCACAAAAATCGATAGGAGAGCCGCAGGAGGGCAAAGGCAGTTGGAATTAAGTGTAAAGCAGAACCACTGGAAAAGCATGACATTTCAGTGCGCTGTAAATTTACTTTACAAGGGAAGATGAAGGTACAGATACACTTGCTTCTGAAGTATTCAAGTCAATGGAGGCATAATGCTTGTTTTGCCAAATCAAGTAAAAAAGACAAATAAATAAAGCAGAGGCATGTCTCTGCAGCCTGCCCCCCTCCTTCCCCCTGTCTCCAGGGAGATCCTCAGGATTCTCACGCTGCACCCTGCACTCCTGACAGCGGGAGCATCGCTGCTCAGTAACGGCATGTAGGAACGGAAGCCCAGGGAGAGCTGGTGCCAGGTACTTCCCATGGAGCTTATTAAAGAGAGGCAGGACAGAAGGGAAAACAGGTTTACGAGCTGAGTGCAAAGAGCAGCTTAGATGCAGCTCTTTCCGAGAGAGCGAGCCAGCCTGCTGACAGCGCTCAGCCGCAGGCCGTGGGCTGTGCGGAGAGGGGAATGCAGGGAGGTATGGCTGCAGGCCAGAGTCTATTTGTATGTCTTTGTGGTTGGAGGTGAAGACTGGCAGACAGCAGAACCTGTTTTATGAATCACAGGTTGGCCAGCAATTTACAACACAGTTTCCCTGCAGCTCTTCTCTCTCCGTTCCTCTGTCTCTCTGCGACACACGCTGGGATTGGCAGACAGCCATGGCGCTCATCCCCGAACTCCCTGCCAGGACAGTACTGCAGCAGGGAGAGGCAGGGCTGGAACAGCACCAGTGCCCATAGCAGGACCCCTCAAATTCGGCTGGGTGCTTTCTGCTTAGAGAAATTCAAACTGGTACTTCACCTTAATGGCAAAGGCACTGTGAAAGCCTTTGGGTTTTCAGCAATCACTCAACTTGGTCTGTCCTGTGCAGCATTTTGCTGAGAGGCTGTGGACACACTCTGCACTACTGCTCTGCCCTTCCCCGACAGGTCTGAGCCTTTTGGGGCAGAGGAGAGGTCACACGACAGCAAATCAGACCAAGGAAGAATGTGATCAGAAACACCAGCATCGAATCACGGAGGGCACTAAGGCATTCATGTAAGAATTGGATATTTAGAGTCAACCTAGGCAATTCCTCCACATCAGAGAGCACGGTAATATCGTGGAGCCCCACACTCGAGCTGGAGTCCAGACTGCACACTGAACCGCAGGGAGACAAAGGGATTCAGAGATGTGCGCATCGCAGCCACCTGCTGTGTGTGAACCCAAACAGCCCCTCCAAGTTAATCGGGCTCCTAAGCCCTGTAAACAGCTGAACTCCCAGGAGAGGAAGTGTGGAGTCTGGAGAGAGGGAGTGTGGGAGAGAGGGCGCTGCTTAGAGTCAGTGTGGCCCTGGGGAACAGCCAGAAGGATTTAGGAGAATTAACATTTCTCAAAAGGAAAAGTGTACAATAGACAGTTAATCAGGTGTGCAGCTGCGTCAGCATGCGTAGGCTGCAAAGGAACAAGTAATAAGTTTATTCCATGCTGAAAAAAAGAAGAAAGAGAACACAACTTTTCATCCGTGGAGCCTTCTTCAGGTGTGGAGCCTTCCCACACCTGAAGAAGGCTCCACGGCCAAAATGTTGTGTTCTCTTTCTTCTTTTTTTCAGCATGGAATAAACCTATTACTTGTTCCATAGACAGTTAATCTGTGAGCAGAGAACACCCTCAGATCATCAAGCACTGTGCGAGAGGAAACAAGCAGCACAACCAGTGAGCTGTGAGGGTTCTGCTGAACCACACCATAGGACAGCCTTGCCTGGTGTATTCCTGGTAATTTCAGGTTATTGACATGGTTTTCCTACTCCTTGTAAATAAATTTAATTTCCCCTACTGTTGCCTTGTGGCCACTGTACCTCCCTGTCTTGACCTACTGCACAAAATAGTTACATTGGTAAACAAGTACAGCCTTCACTGTAGCATTACCAGAGTCCAGTTAGCAAAGCACAGCTAAATCTTTGATACAGTACAATACTTATTGTGCAATTGAAATAGAATAGAACTGAGATGTTTACATGCATATGTACCATACTACACCAGTGAGAAGCCAGGCCACATATTCCCCCTGAACAGAGTTATCTGTTCAAAGAGGAAAAAAAAGTGCAGTTTTGGTTTAAGAAATCTTTTAGTAAAGAAGCATGCGACTGAACTGCTGGTTTCAATGCATCCCAGAGCTCCAGCCATGCCTCCTGGTCTTGTCTGGCAAGACACACAGGGCTCTCTTGCCCTCATAACTGCCAAGAGCTCTTGCCTGGACATAAAACAGCAGACACTCATAAGTTAGAAAGATATTCATTATGTTATTATGACACAGACTTAACTGCAACAGCTGGTTTATTTGGTTAGGAGAATATATCCAATTGCCACCTATTCTGGATTGATAGAACAAACTGAGAAATGTGCCAAAAAACAGCACAAACCCCCAGCCCTGAGGAACTGCTGCCCTGGGCAAACAGCGCGATTACAGTACAGCGCAGTCAAGCGGTGAGCAGGGGAACCTCAGCCACAGACTGGTCAGATCACACTTCTTCAACTGCTTTTTTCTCCTCCATTAAACAATGCCTTTTTCCACACTATTTTGCATCATCTGCATGTCTTGCGGGCATTTCAGAGCAGTTTAGTAGCATTACTATGCTTCCATAATCAATAATAATATGGTCAGGAAGGTTGGCCTGGACTGCACTGTCATGACCAGCTGTAAAACTGTAAAGCCCAGGGACTGCTTAGGGATTTTATGTCTGTTGGAACATTATAAGTTTGCATTCTTGAGCTTTTTTAACTGTAGCCAACACCCACTGCGTCAGGGCACCAAGCTAACTCAGAAACTTTGAGCTTCTGCTCCAGTGCGCTTTCAGGGAAAATTCTCGCTGGGTTTCGGATTGATGGCCGTGACAAGAGGCCAGAGCTGCAGCACAGTATAGCCAGTGATGAGAGGGGCTCTTTTAACCACAGCGAAGCTCGGCAGCATCAGCATTAGCACTGTAGAGATGTGTGAAATGTGAAAGCCATTTACCACCTCATGCAAAGATCCACCAGTACCAACTACTACAACCAGCCTGTCGATTTCTCTTCTCTGTGCATCTATAGAATCTCTCCACTCTGTATACAGCCTGCCTGCTGCTGCACAGGGTTGGTATGTCAGGGTGTTTAAACAGACGTGCTACCGCAGAACAGAGGCAGCAGTTCAGCTTTAGTCTTTCTGAACTGTAAATTCAACACCAGGGTTTTGGGTCACCCGGGCTTACTTAAAACCCATTTCTTACAATGGTTTTGCAACTCTGCATTTAAGTCTTTCCTGAAAAGGAAACAAAAATCCCAGAACATTAAAACCTCATTTCTGTTTTTCAGGAAGTCAATCCTGTAAGAACTTCACATTCAGAAGGCAAACCACTGCAGAGGAGGGTCTGTTTGTTACTGTCTGTTTGTTACTGTTAGGAGACAAGAAACCCTTTAATAAGGGCTGTGAAGTGAACGGTCAGGCTGATTTATTGCAGAAGCCTGGGGCAGCTCTTCTCCTCTGTAATTACTGCAGAGTGCAGTTTAGACTCTCCACCAGGCAACCAGTGTCTCACAGAGCATCTGGGAAATGCAGGGGGTCATAGATACCATTCACAAAAAAACTGCCATTGACAAAACAGACAGTAGAATTCCACAAAAACACCTGGAACAATAGCCTGAGGGCAGCCAGCAAGCACAGGCTATCAAAAAGAGTCCAGGCGGTGGGTGCTGGACATTTGCAGATGAATAATAAACTGGCAGTGAAGAGTAATTCTGTGAGAATGGGCAAGACATTCTTCCAGGAACAGGATGAAATTCATTGCTTTTCAATTCTGGAGCAAAACATCTCATTGCTCTTTCCTGTGACCAAAAAACTCAAATCTTCCCAGGCCAAAATATCAACAGTGCATTGATCTTGCTTTTCTTCCCGTCAGTTCTGGTCAAGAGCTCTGCGTCGCCTCAGAGCTTCAGATAACGATCAGTGAAGAGAAGCCAGCTGGATTCTCCCGACGCAAACACGTTTCACAATCTCGGCGAGAGAAAGGAGAGCTCATGTCAGCCGGGGACAAACAGCTTTGGGAATTAAGTGTGAATTCCACACACACAGATGGGAGGCACCGTCTCCGAAAATTCAGGCCGTGGAGGAGGGGGTCCTCTTGACCTCCATTCTGGCGGCGGAAGTTCCCCGGACACTCCAGCTGCAGGGACGAGCTACCTTGTGCATTTCGGCTTCAACAGGCGGTGTCTGGTGGACGCTGAAGCACGGCGCACACGGAAGAGGTCACCGTGTGGGCAGCTGGCCGGTCAGGGACTTCTCCGGGGTGATTTTAGCCTTAGAAAGAAACGTCTTCCAAAACCGGGCTACCCATACAGGCTCACACAGAGGTGCAGATACCCAGAAGACACGGTGGCATCCAGTATTGCACTGAATTTACCATGTTGTGACGATTTCCACTGCCGGTATATTTGCCACAGCTCTTGCAGTTACCATGATTAAGCTTGATCACACTTTACACTGTTTTTTCTATGCTCTGCCACAGAAAACTTTAGCGTTTCTCGGGGTCTGTGCTACTGCTTGCACCGTGCAAATGCAGTTATGTCGTAAATCTCAGACGCATCGTAAGTCTCTCAGTCCAGCACAGCTGAGCGTGTCGAAATTTGCCCTCGGTACACCCATGAGCCTTCAGAGTTTGCCCGGCCTCCGACAGCCTGCAGAACTTTACATATGATTCATGTGTGACTCACGGAAGAGTACAACACCGGCCTCACACTGCCCTGGTAGGGACTCAATGAACAGGAAAATGCACATGTATACAACCATCAACTCCTGTGACACTCAAAGACCAAGTGAGCTCCTTTGAGCCCAGAACTTAAAGCAAATAAAACTACTCGAGCGAATTTCTGCAACCCTCACGTGGTGTAGATGGAGACCTAAACTGCAGTGACTTCATTCTGGAAAATGCAGTCTTTGCACTAGTGTGCAACAAGCTCTCTCTCCAAAGAGCTTTTTGAGATTATCGACGTGTTAGAACCTTCAAGAGCTTTAGTAGAACCTTGAACGGAACCACACTCAACGCTGCGTAGATGAGATCTATATCTGTAAACTTTATAAATCGTGTTCTGGAAAGATTTGCCAGAAGCAAAATAGACAATACATAAACTTGAGCCTTGGGCTTTTTGATGTTATCCCTCTCGTGTATGTCTAAAAGAAACGCACTTCTCGTCAGACTTATGCATGCGTTTCTATTTCTATCTTTTTGTACACGCGTGGTAACAATTCATAGATTTGTTCCTAATACTTGCTTTGTGTCCCCCAGTTTCTACTGCCAGTGCGGAGCCTGATGAAACTGATGTGTATGAAAGTCTCCAATAAGGTGAAACGGCAGGGGATCTGACCCTTTCCGGCCAGTGCAGGGGACCCCACTCCCACTCGGGGTCCTGCGGTCTGAGCGCCGTACAGCCGTGTGGCTGGACACGCTAAGCTCCAGGTGTAGGAGCCCCTGAGTACGCCCTGGCAGAGCCGGTCCCAGGTAATCTGAATAATCCGTACAGTGACAGAACACGCGTGTTAAATTCAGTGGGAAGCAGCAAATAGTTTAAAATAACAATCAAGAGTTAGTGTCACCGCTCTGGTAAGCCTGCTCTTACGCAGTCACTGTCGGCCGTATGCGTTACAGTACTATTCAGTTCTCCGTTTTTTAGCGATTGTTTGAATAAAGTTGCTTTGTTCCTAATCGTGTAATATTAGTCAGATTTCTGCGCTCTCTTCGCAGTTAAACTTCATACAAAGAGGATAAAGAATTATCACGAAAATACTCATTTGTCCCGTTTAAATAACTGAAGAGTACATTTGCGTCGAATACCGTGAATAGGAAGCGAAATAAAATCTTGTCGGGTTTCCACACGAGTCCTAATAAAGAGCTTATTGTGTTAAACCCTCGGGCATAAATCATACCTCAAGGGACAAGAGTTGTAATAATTATGGAAGAGTTAATTCTCTCCTCCCTCGGCGACGAAGAGAATTTATGTTGTAAGGAATCGCGCTGTTTAAAAAGATTAAAAATCCTTTTCCTTCAACAGCGTTCTTTTGTAATAGGCAGATCAAGGTATTCGATTAATTAGACGTTATTTATGGGGGATTTAAAACGAAACTGTTCTTTTCGATATCCTGCATCGTTTAAATTATTTCTTTTTTTGAAACAAACCCGAGACCTGAGACCGCGCAGCAGCTCGGTATCTCACCCGGGACACCGGCGCTCTGCGGTCCCGCCTTCGCTGTCAGCTCGATAGGGATCGCTGGTTCTGAAACCTGCATCTTCAGGATGCGCGGGCTCTCCGTTTTTACTGGAGCAATAAACGGATACACGCGCAGGCAGGCTGTGGCACCAAGCATTAATTCAGTAATTGGTGCCATTAAATGTTATTTTCGCTGGGAAAAGCAGCGGCCAAGCAGCCCGTTCACACGCCGAGACTCGCGCCCCAGCTCTCCCTCAGCCGGTCCCGACTCGGCTCCGTCTCCTCTTTTCACTCTGGTGTCATATTTGCGTCTCAAACGACCGCATCATTAGTCGATGTTTTACAATCCATCAACGTAATGATTTAATACAAATATTAAATCATAACAAAATAGACCTTTTCTATATCTTAATACACAAAGCTGGTACTTCTAAAATAAAACGCGCAGTGAGGTACATCTATCTGTGCGAGATCTTGAAGTAATTTTCCATCTGTAATTGTTTAGCAGTTGTGAAGCTGGTGTTATATTCTGTCTGGACTCCGAGCCGAGTTCCACAGCAGCGCTGAACTCACTGGCGGGCGGCGGAAAGGCGCCTCTGAATTCACCTGACAAACTCATCACTTCAGAAAGAACCTTAAACTCCTCGCTTGGGTTTTACTAAGAACATTTGTTTTAACTGGAAAATATATTGTGCGACACGAAATTAGTATTAAGCAACGATGAGCGGGTATGAAAAATAGTGTAACTTACATAAAAAGCTATTTAGCCATTTCATGTTTATGATATGTTACCCTCTTCCTCTGTTAACGTGCTTTAAAATCTAAAAAGGCTTAACCTGATATATCCCCTTATTACCCCTAAAGAACAAAAAACAATCACTTTACCTGCTACCATCTGTCGATCGAGCCCGGCTGTCCGGAGACAAGGAATCCGTTTCTTTTTAAGAACCGAAGCCAGTCGCAGGGAAAGGCGCCGAGGAGCGAGCTGGGAGGTCAGGTCAAGGTGCTCTGAAGGGGTTGGTCCCTGGCTGCCCCAGCGGTCCCACAGTCAGGCCCGGGCAGCACCGTGCCAGGTGAGACTTCAGTTCAACAGTCACTGCGCTGCGACTGCCTACATTACCTCTCTCTCTACCTTTTTCCTCTACTGTGGCCCCACCCTTCTGTAGACGTTTAACCCTTTTTAAGGTGCGAGAGCGCCCGCAAAAAAATCCGGCCCGGGGATTTCACGGAGAAAACGAGTTTATATTTCCGTTTACCAGATTACTGCCGCCGCTCAGACGTGGTAGAAGTTTTAATGACTCTCTGACCACCGTTTCCTCCAATACCCTCTCTCATAACGCCTTATAAGACCTTCGGCGTGCTGTTATATACCGGAGTGTTTTCCCCCAGCAATTCATTATTTTAAAGATGATATTGAAATCGATTTATCCCTAACCAAGGCAAGAACAGAGCCGACAACCCTGCCGCCCAGCCTCGCGAATCGCGCCTCTGTGAAGGGACTGATATTAGGCAGAGGGAGTGCTTGTGACACATTTTTTGAAAGCTTTCGATCTTCACGTCTAACCAAAATCTTTAGGAACAGCGGATTAAAACTTTTCCCAAAACGAATATTACATAGGAACCATAAAATGCACGGGATGTCGCTACCCAGTATAGATATGGGCCTTTCTAAACCTACCCCACACTTACAGAGCTTCGGAAATCGAACCCCAGTTACTACCGTCTCGGAACAAATTTGTGACTGAATGCGATTAACACATTTTTCTACAGTTGCCAGAAAAGGCTGATGTTTGTTATGGGATGTTTATTGACGTATTTACAACAATTTACAGAACAGTTGCAGCCAGGTTAGATTTTAAAACCATTAACCGTGGAGAATGAAGATCGTTGCTGCTGTATCAGACCGAGTCTTGAAACGCTCAAGAACACTATCGCGAGTGGAGAAACGGCCACACAGGCCACCCGTGTCCCCGAAGCGCCCGCGAGCTAGTCCCCACCAGCCCTCGCTTCTCCGGCACGAGAGTTTAATGTGGGAGCCTGTTGTCTCGCTGTGGGTGTCCACAACCTGCACCGCAATGAGAGGAATATCGCAGGATTTAAAGTATTATACAGCACACCATAATCTTACGTACAGCTGCAGGCGATAGTACTGAAACCCTCTGCTCTCTCCTACAGCACCGGAGCTACAGCTTGCTACGAGCCGTGGGAAGTCTGCAAACTCAGAGACATTTCTGGCTTAACAAACCAGATTTAATGCTTTAAAAAAATCTTAAGATCTAGAGAATACAAACGTCGCGGGGAGTATTAATTTAGCTTTATAGTGCTAAGATCGCAAAAACGTCTATACCCTATAACCAATACATCTGACCGTTTCAGAAATTAGAGCGGTCTTAGGAGTCCAGTAGTGACTCAGTATAGCGGACCACCAGGGATATCAGCTCTGACCTTTCGCCAGAAACCTCTGCTCGCAGCGAGAGCGCACTGGAATCTGATCGAACCGGGAAAGAACCGAATCAGCAGAACTAGGCTGAACATCACGCATGTTAACGCATCCGCCCACAGCCGCTTACGCCGCAGGCGGACATATCGCTCGGAGGACAAGGCGGGGTCTGGGCTCTTCAGCGGTGGAGAGCCAGTGAAGAGCTGCTTCAGATCCGCCGGCGCGGTTTCGGTAGGGGCACTGAAAGGAGGTTTGAGACTTTTTAGTGCAGTAGAATGGACAGGTGTCCCTTGGTAAGTCAGGTGTTTCAACAGATCATAATAACTAATAATAATAATTGCTTACACTTATATAGCGCTTTACAGGTAATGTGGATCCCCTCTACCACCACCAGTGTGCAGCCCCACCTGGATGATGCGCCAGTCCGCTCACCACACATCACCTATCAGTGGGGAGGAGAGCAGAGTAATGAAGCCAGTTCAGAGATGGAAATTAGGAGGCCATGATTGGTAAGGGCCAATAGGAAATTTGACCAGGAAGCCGGGGTTACACCCCTCCTCTTTTCGAGAAACACCCTGGGAGTTTTAATGACCACAGAGAGTCAGGACCTTGGTTTTACGTCTCCTCAGTAGGACGGCGCCTGTTTACAGTATAGTGTCCCCGTCACTATACTGGGGCATTAGGACCCACATGGACCGCAGGGTGAGCACCCCCTGCTGGGCCCACTAACACCTCTTCCAGCAGTAGCCTCAGCTTTCCCAGGAGTCTCCCATCCAGGTACTGGCCAGGCTCACACCTGCTGAGCTCCAGTGGGTTGGCAGTTGCGAGTTGCAAGATCGTAGGTAAGCGCAATTGCTTAGTGACGACCCGTCAGCCTTTCGGACGATATTTGTGCTGCAGGATAGTTCATCCCTCTGCCTTGATAACATTTTCATAGTCATCCTACCGGAAAGACAGTTATAGAGGCCAGAGCGACGAGACTCCGGAGCCGACTGAAAACACGGACGCCACTGCTACTCTCTGCTCCCATAAACACGTCAAACGTGGCCCCGAACCTCCGAAGTGAACACAACTGGGCTGTTCTTGTGCACCAGTGAACACTTATGAGAGTATTTTAAGGAAAGATATAAGTATCGGAACCAACGCCTCTCGGTACACAGTGCATTTGGGTCAGGCATCACTCCGCCCTCAGCGCGGTTACCAAGGAGACCGCTCGGGGAGCTGCTCAAGAGCGCCCCGTTTCGGAGCAACATTCCCTCACCCAGCAGGGGAATAGAGTTTAGAAACGAGGCCTCCAGCTCACTTGGTTTACTTATTTTGTCCGATACTCTCACCAGGGTCTCGGCTTTAATTTATCTAGTAGCGAGACAAGCTGACTTTAAAACAGCTGCAGAAGAGAGATAATATGGTTTGGACGTGAGCTAAAACAGATTTACAGATCACTTCACCGCTCTGTGGACTGATGTCCGTCTCCGTCTCCGTCTTCGTCTTCATCTTCATCTTCATCTTCATAACCGGAAGGCACACGACCACGGTAAACAACCCCCTCAAGTACCCGGAAGGACTAACCTGTTACTCCCCCACCCCTTCACTTTCCTCTTTTATCCCCGAACTCCATGAACACCGCGTGGACTCTCTGCCAGCTTTCCCACGCGCGAGAATTCGGGTCCCCGTGTGTCTCGTGGAAATGCTGCAAGTGTCTTGCAGTGAGCGAGGAGGCGGTTCCGCTGTTTCACCGCTTGATCCAAACTCCCACAACCCTTTAAATGAAGCGCCGTTTTAGAACAATTGAACACACTGTTTGCATCAGCTACAAGTGCTCAAGGCCCAAAGGTTTGGGACTGGGGTTTGGCCAGTGTTCGTGTCTGGACACTTTGCACTCTCTGACGCTCAGAAGATACAGATGCACTCTCAGGGTGAAGAGGACCACAGGGACACACAGATTCTCCTTGCTGCTTCAATAACTTGAAATGCATTAGAAACCAAAAATTAAAAATGAACAAGTTGAATATTTATTTCACCAGGGATTTGTCTCTGGGCTCCTCAGACAGCCTAGCTGGAGAGTTTCCTGAAGGTTTTTTCCAGGGATCAGAGTGGCAGAGTTAGATTGGATTTCACAGCTGGCACAGTATTAGACGCTCTGAGCCCACAAATCAGCACACCAGCGATAGCTCAGTTGTGGTTATAAATACTGTAGGTTTATGTCAGTGCACTAAACACAAAATTCCTCTTTCTTTCCTCTCTCTGTAGCTCTCTGTACTCCAGCTAAGTGATATCACTTTACTCATAAATAAGCAGTTAGCAATCCAGAATCCAACACGATGCTTAAAAAATTCTCTTCCTGTTAATGAGCTTGTCAGCCCAGCCAGTCAGAAGCCCTCCGCAGAGCCCTGTCTGCTCTAACACGTGGGCTTGCTGGGCGTCTCAGGAGTGGGGGAGTGGGGCTCAGGCCTGGGGCTGGAGGGGGCAGAGATGTTGTGCCCATCATGCCACAGGACTGTGGGCTCCTTTGGCAGCTCCTCACCTGGCTGACAGCACTCATGCAGCCTCGCAAGCTTCTTCCCTAATGAGAGAACTAAAAGATAAAGCTGACACGAGTCTTGTCTGCCTAGGATGCTAATTTAGAAGTTCCAGTTTGATTCTGTGCAATTAGCAATTTGTTCTTCCTTTCTTGAAAAAAAGGTGGGATACCCCAACTTGATGTAACCATTTTGTGACTGGTTCACTGAAAACAACACTGAAGGTTCTTGAATGAATGAGTATGGAATCCTGGTCTTGTGTTATGAGCTCCTTTGAGGTTCATATTGGTGACACAGCTCTGTGGGAAAATGTCTACTGATTGTAGAGGCGCTCTGTTCATTGGGTCAGGCCTTGTGTAATAGCAAGAGTAAGCTGTTCCAACTGTACTAGTCAGAACTGGTGATGGGGAAACACATTATTTGTTAACCCAAAAGATGGGTTGTATAGTTGTATAAGAGGTGTACACCCCACTCCAGAGAGGGCCAAGTCCTGCTTTAGCATTGTTTTGCCAAAGTACGGAGAGTGGTTTTAAGTCAGTCCTGTCCTGCTGACTGGGAGAGAGCCTGCGAAGGTCCTGGTGGAGCGAGGCACTGTGGGAAGCCAGGTGTTGTGGGTGTGCGCTGAGAAAGGAGGGGGTGTGGGCTTTGTGTGTGGGCAGCTCAGACGTCTTCAGTTAGCTGAAACGGCTCAGGCTGGGGGCAGCAGGGCTGCTGAAGCAAACTGAGTAATGTCTTCTGCTGCACACAACCCTCCCAGGGCCTGGGAGAGCCAGGAGTAATATTTCAATGTGGCAGGTCTTGTAGCTAACAAGATCAGATTAGGCTGGAAACACGAAAAGAGAAAGACATAAACCTGAATATATAAATCATCACAGGTGAATAACGTGGGGTAGCGTGAATTTTTCTCTGATGAAATAAGTGTGCTGTAGGAGTGAACATGTGATTGTGGAGAACACAGGTATGCATATATTAGACACATCACTGCGCTTGTCAGGGCTGCTGAAGATGATTAAGGTGTCGGCGTCTAGATTAGCCTTTCCAGATCTGTTCCCTCTCTCCTTGCGGTTTCCATTATTTCTCCCCTGAATTTCTGAAAAGTCACAACCACATTGTACTCAAAGACAAGCACATAGCTACAATACGGCTGGTCCACAACTCATATATTTATACCTGAAAAATATCGGTTCTGTTATTGGATACCAAAAGATACCTTTTATACACCCCCTACCAGAACAGTGCAGGAAACTCTCCAGTTCGGCCATCAGGACTGAGAGCTGGACACATCCTGATGTCTTCCAGCAGATCTGCTCCAATGGCCGTGGAAATACAGAGCCCCTCAGGGCTCTTCCTAGAGCACACCAGCCCTGCTCTCTGTCTGTTCAGTTCAGTAGCTCTTTCTGTTGGTGTTTCTCTTCACCCCTCGCCTACAAACACATGATGCTCTTTCTAAACAGATGTGAGCCAGATCTGCTACATCATGCCTTATGACTACTTATATACAACTAACTTAGAACAGCAAAATAAGGAAGAGGTCTGGTCTGCTACTACTTTACAGTCTTCAGGAATGTCCAGCCTTTCCCTCTACTTTGGACAGGATAGGTCAACTCCCAATTGAAGACATTGTCCTTTAAAGTTTTAGTATTATCTACAGTATAGTCTTAAGAGAAATGTAGGAATGAATAGCAAACAACATCAAATATTTGCTATTTTTATAAATATTATCATGTTATGTTCAACTTGACACGTAATGTGCTCTTGTCCATTATTTCTAGGCTTTTATTATTCCTGCTAGCATTACTCATGATTTCATACAAATCCCATGCTGCTGAGATCTGAGCACTGACTCCCCCATGACCCTGTGCTTGATAGAGAGGTTAGAAAATGGATGGATGGCTGTTGTTATTATTATTAGTGTTAATAAAAATAGAAAATACTTCAAAGTTTTTAACTGGGAAGACACAATGAGCTAATGTCTTGAATGTAATGACACACCTGTCCTAGGTGGTGTGTATCGTGTGCATACGGCTATATGTGTCTGAAGCTGTTTCACTGCGGGGTCACACAGCTGAGGGAGTGGGGCTGCACAGAGCCAATAGTAGTGCTGAAGCTCTCCAGTCGCTTCTCTGTGAAAATCCCTTCACGCGAATCCCAACATCTTAGATATAAAGCAAATAGACAGGCAATTAAAACAGGCTGGAGCCAAAACTATAAATCTAATTGATATCTGACAGGAAAGGAGGGAGTTCTGCCCTCAGGAGAGAAGGAGACTTTTATTTCTCTCTCTTGCTAATATTCTTCTCTTTGTCTCCCATCTATCTCCTTTCCTGCTCTCTCTCTTCTGTCTCTCTCTCAATTGCTGGCTATAAGCAGTACTAATAAAAGGTTTCTGGGTAGTTGGGAGTGCCAAGTTTTCATTTTAATGTTATTGTTTAATTTGTTACCTGACACGAAGGTTATCATTTGTCAAGAAAATATTACTGCTATTTCTGTCGCTGAGTCTTGCTTTTAGATTTCCCATTGATGGTTCTTGAGCTCCTGGGGTCTGTAGTCACAGAGGTGTGCAGATCCAAACCAGGGTGAGCTGCAATTTCTCCTGCTTCTACGCAGGATTTTGTCACACCAGACAAAGAAACCCAGAGAGCACTATGAAAGTGGTTGCCAGTTCGTATCCTGCGGCCGGCAGAGGAATCCTACTCCTTTGGGCCCCTGAACAAGGCCCTTAACCCAACTGGTCCAGGGGCGCCGTATAAAAGGCTGACCCTGCGCTCTGACCCCAAGCTTCTCTCCCTGTCTGTGTGTCTCATGGAGAGCAAGCTGGGGTCTGCAAAAAGACAAATTCCTAATACAAGAAATTGTATAGGGCTAATAAAGTGATCTGAATATTACTGCTGTTTAATTTTGATTCTGATTATTCTTTTTCAGTAATAATTAAGGATGTTAGACAGAGCAATGATGGAGTTAAACCCAGCAGCCCGATGAAGAAGAGAAAGAGAAGACAACAAGGTAAGGGAGGTTAAGAATGAGAGTGCTTGGTAGCTTATTAACCAGAGAATCTTATCTTTTCTGAAGAAAACAGCTGGATGGCATAGTTTGTCCCAGACACCCACAACCCTTTGTGTACAGAAGTGCCTCCTGTTCTATAAATGTACTTAATGTCCATGTTTGTCCTTTCGTTCTTGTTTCACAGTTGATCCTGAGGTTGGCCAGATATATCATGGTACAGCTGTGGAGAAGACACACAGACAGACACTGAGAGTGACACTGTGTTACACACACATAGCACAAACAGACACTGGGAGATAGTGACAGACAGAAACACAAGCTCGTAGAAACACACACACAGCTGCAGTGATGGAGTCGTTCGTATGCAGGATGTTTCAGTGGTGGGGAACAGCAAGCCTGTATTTGGCCTGACTCATTTTGCTGTGCATGTGCGCTCATTGTCTCATTAGCACTGAGTTCATCCTGTTTTCTTGCCTAAATGTTAACTGTAACATAAGAGCTGTTGGCAAATCTGCCTGGAGTTTCTGTCTGATGTGAAACAATAAATCAATATTTAAATAGTAGATAAAATTGATTAATTTTGGGATGTTGTTTTAGTGAAACTGCAGTTCCCTAAATGCAGCATAGACCTATTTAAGATGCATTAAATTAAAAAACAAAAAGCAGTATTATGATCCTACACTTATAGAGCACTTTCCTGGACACTCCACTCAAAGTGCTGTACAGGTAATGGGGATCCCCTCCACCACCACCAGTGTGCAGCCCACCTGGATGATGCTCCAGTCCGCTCCCCACACACCAGCTCTCAGTGGGAAGGAGAGCAGAGTGATGAAGCCAGTTCAGAGTTGGGGATTATTAGGAGGCCATGATTGGTAAAGGCCAGGGGGAATTTGTCCAGGACACTGGGGTTACACCCCTACTCTTTCTGAGAAACACCCTGGGATGTTTAATGACCACAGAGAGTCAGGACCTCGGTTTTATGTCTCATCTGAAGGACGGCGCCATTTTACAGTACAGTGTCCCCATCACTATACTGGGGCATTAGGACCCACACAGACCACAGAGTGAGTCTATTATATTATAATGTTGAAAATTATTGCTTAACCACTTTAGATAGGAACCAAATAAATATGTTTCTATGATTTCATGTTTTCAAAATGAATTATTTTTCCATTTTTGCATAATGATATTATCTTGCTGTTCCTCATTCAGTCCCATTTATTTCACTCTAGTTCTTATTTTAATATGATTTTACTGGCCTAATTGTTGTGTTGGACTCTTCTGTAAAACACATTTCTCCAATGGGATGATAAAGCTTAAATTGAATTAACTTCAACATATCGACAACAAAGACCTGCTCGTGAATCTGTCATACTTCTCTGTATGAACTATTATTGTTTGATGTTAATTTAAAAGTATTCTAACCTTTTTATAAACAGACTTTTATTTGCTTTAAATAAGCTTTAATGCGGCCAATACGTCTGCTATTGGTCGTAGTGTTGGTAATTTCTCATGTCTAATTAATATTTGATTTGTACTGTTTTCTTTACGGGTCTCTCTTGAAAAAGTAAATTTGACTCTCATGTGACAACCCAAGACAAATAAAGATCAACAGAAAAACAAAATGGGTAGTCATCATGGTTCCAGAGCTTGTCCTGAGTGATGTCAGAGGTCAGCTGAAGACTCGGGCATCAGTCGTGCTGCATTCTGGGAGAGGAAGTCGGTGTGGATCCCTGAGTCTGTGACACTCTGTTTCCATGCAGATATGGCTGCGTTCCAGCCAGGACAGGACACAACCCCTGAGCCCCAGTTTGCTGAGGGGAGGAGTGCCACAGAGGTGTGTCCTAGTAGCGTCAGCCATTGTTTTTCTGTCTTTAGCTGAATAGTGTTGCAGTATTTCGTTATAGTGTTGTACTGGTTTCCTAAACAGACTCTTGTTCTAATCCCCACTCACTGAGGCGTTTAAAGACCATTCCTGTTGCAACCTGCTGGGACTGAACCTTCACATCACCTGAGAGAGAGATAAGATAGGTGCGGCTGTTAATTAAATAATTGCCATTTTCTTTTATTTTTAGAACTAGCAGTTTAAGACCATGAGTATTCTCTAAACAGCTAACATATGCTGCATTTCCTCCTTAAATCCATGTGTTCTGACAGACAGTCAAGAACCATCAGCTCTTAATACAGAGAGACAGCAAAGTTCTATGATCCTAATCCGCACAACAGTTTCTTACTCCTTCACACTCTTTTCTCAGACTTCATATAGATCTGCACAAATTGAGAAACAGAAGGAGAGAGCTAAATGTTTGTGTATGTGTGTCTGTGCGTACATTTGAATAAATATCACTCTGCAGGATGAGAGACCACACACACAGACTAAACAATGTTTATCGTTCGCTTAATGAGTCAGTCATATTTCCTCACAGATAAATGTTTGAAATACCTAAACATACCTTGAAATTATATTTAATTACAGTACATTTACATAAATTACAAGGAGAGCTTACAAATTCTTTAAATGTATTTCATCTGCTTAGACAGCAGGTTCGACGTTCGAATATTGTCAGGCCTTTGTTTTTGGGAGTGGTGTCGAACCCGAGCGCGGAACGTGTGTGGGACCGCGGGACGGAAGGGGCCGGAGCTGCTGGAAACAGCCGGACGTCTCATCGTCTTGTCAGGACTCCTGTGTCTCCTATGGCTGCTTCCTGAAATCCAGTTGTGTGTCTTGAACAGTGTACTTCTTAAACGACACGCAGGGGCCGTTTTAATATCATGAAGCCTGCGGCAGTCGTCCTGTAACACCCTGCAGGGCGTTTGCTAGGTCCCCTTCTTATTCCTCAAAATAGACTTCTCAAACACTCACGCAGGATTAGTGCTGAATTCTGCCTTGACTCGAGACTGGGTGCTGTGTGTTTTGTCTGCGGCTGCTCCCTCCTGCCCTGATGGACGTGGGCACGGAGGAGCCAGGCCTCTCCGGTGAAGCGGTCTGTTTCTCCGCACACGCAGCGGGAGACAGCCCGCCGGAGCTGGGAGCTGGGATCCACTGCGCTCCAGAGAGTGGGGCTCCCGCGTCTCGGGAGCTGGATCGGCAGGAGACAACACATCAATTAAAGCGTTTAATTTTCGGTTTTGCCCCTTGAAGGAGAGCAACACAAACAGTGCCAGGTGGCACGGGGCTGTTTTCTGTGGTTCAGACACTCAGACGAGCCGTCTCGAGGCAGCCCTTTCAACTTCTTCCTAATTTCTGTTTTAATCCCGTATCCCATGTGCTGAGGTTTGCCTGACCCCACCCCAGCCCGCACCCTGCCTCTCCCCCCCGCAGGGCTGCCGTGGGTCTGTACCTGTGGCCCCAGGCCCCCTGCTCGAGCCCTGTCTCCCTCACTCCCTCACTGGCCCTCCTGTAATGTGTGCGCTGTTTCTTTAACTGGTGCTGCCAGCCTCCAGGGCAAGCTGCTGTGTTGCTATTAATATTTCCTTGTTTACAAACACATGAGCCCTACCAAATAATAATCTAGGTGAATGGCATACCTAATTGTTGTAATTACAACTGATATGCTTACAATTATCACATCAAATTAACATTCAGTCGTTATAAAGAGTAAATGCTTTTTTTCTGAGCATTAGAAGCCTGTTCAACATGGTGATGATGCAGGAGGCTTTTTTTGCTCAGAAAAACATTTTCTTGCATTCACAGTGGTACTGAAAGCCTCTTAAGCACGCCCTGTTGATATCAGACTCATAGAACAGTGGATGGTTTAACCCAAGTGGAACTGTTCTCCAGTTATTTAGTGTTACATACAAACCTTAAAATTTGACCTTTCTATTGAGGTGTAATGGTTTAAGATAAGATCACTTTATTGGCCAGATACAATTTCTTGCATTAGGAATTTGTCTTTTCACAGACCCCAACTTGCTCTCCATGAGACACACAGGCAGGAAGGGAGAAGCTTGGGGTCAGAGCACAGGGTCAGCCATTTATATGGCACCCCTTGAGCAGTTGGGGTTAAGGGGCCCAACAAAGTAGGATTCCTCTGCCAGCCATGGAATTTGAACCGGCAACCTTCCAACCACAAGTACAGATCTTTAGCCACAGTGCCACCGCTCCTAGGGTTTATTAGAAATTCCATCATAGCTGCAATGATCATGAAGTGTTGGGTTAAACAGCAGCCCAGCAGATACAAGGGCTGAGGAACCAGAAGACAGCTGCAGGGCAGAATGCAATCAATTCTGTGTTTCTTGCACCTTCTTGAGCTGAGGGCTGTCGTGAACCGTTTTGAGAGCAGATTTGGTCAGCTGGCTCTGCAGCAGGACTGACTGCCTGTGGACGATGAGAGGTGCCTCAGTCTCAGGCCTGAAACCACCTGCACGGAAACACATGGAACAGCCTCTGACAAAAAGGACGTCCTGCCGAGACCGCGCAATGTGTGGAATTCATGTTCAGTTGTCAAGGCAGTATGTGGGCTGGAGGATTTATGGCTGTCTTGTGTATGTCGACACCTGCGACACTACAGACAGTAAATCAGTGCAGGAATGCGGCCGGCAGCCTGCAGCCCTGCCTGCGGCATGTTTGTGTAGCGAGACATTGCAACACTCGGACACAGAAATGGTTCCTATTGAGAAAGACACGTGCCCCTCTAGCGCAGTCCACAACGACAGCTCTTGTCCGACAGCCCTCACACAACACCACCAGCTTCTTGGGATAACACAACCAGATCCTTCTTGTCTGAGAGGCGTGTGCAAAAGTAAAGTAGTGGAGTAAGAGGTGGGCCCCTCTGTGTTGTGCCTCCTGGGCTCGCCTGCAGGACTCAGTGGTCAGAGCTCTTCCAGTCTGTGCTCGGCTGGGCTGGAGCTATACTGGCAAAGGGCAGTGGGCAGGCTCCTGCAAGCTGGTTGTATTATTCTACGTGTCAGACCACATCCGCAGAGCATTGGGTCACAGAACCAGAACCTGGTGGGAGGGTGCAGTACGGGGGTGGGATTTAGTCCAGACATCACCGGTCTGACTGGGCCCCGCTGGCTATGCAGAGCGTGACTCCGCCAGGGAGCTTGAGTTGTGTCAGTGCTCAGGGCTCACGGTGTGAAACATGGAGAACAGGCCATCTGGAGGAGAACAGTGCGGGTCCCCCTGCCTTGTGCCCTGGTGTGCAGTGCAATAGCAGGTATGTAGACAAGAAACATTCAACTTAAAAGGTCAAATAAAATTCCCTCTGAGTCTCCAGAAAGCCCAGTTGTTTGCAGAGGTAAGAGTCTGTCAGGCGGGGGGGGCAGCCCCTCACAGACAGGTGAGAAAGAGCTACCCTGCCCCCCCTCGCTGCACCAGGCCCAGAACCTCTCTGCTTTTCTTTTTAACTTCAAACCTGTTGGTTCCTGTGAGCCGAGCTTTGATTGTGCAGCAACACCTGTATTTTAGGAAGGTACTTCCTCTGCAGCCTCCGCCCCCCTGCTTTGATAGTTAAACTGCTGCGGCTCCTCGGCCGGCACCGTTATTACCGTCTCCTCCGCTGACGCCAGCGCCCCCCCTCCAGCAGCGCCGCTAACTGCCTGTTTGGAGCTGCATTCCTGGCCTCTGTCCCCCCTCCGTCGTGCTTTCAGTTTGCTCCTGTTTTCTACTGTTCCTGTTGCTTCCCTCTCTTGTTTGCGGCTGGGGCCGCTCAGAGCTCTCCTGACCCAGAGGGCCGTGTGGCTGGTGTAGAGAGCGCCCCCTCTTGGCGGAGTGTCAGCCTGTCTTCTTTGGCCAGCGAGAAACCGGCAACATTCTCAGCACTTTTCCCTTCAGCAATCTGCCACTTTGACCTCTGACCCAGGGTGTGAGCTGTATGAACTCGGCACTTGTTGTCAGCTTCAGTTCAGTTTGTCTACATTCCTGTAATTTCAGGGTCAGGATTGGGGTCCCTGTTAGTACCACCCTGCACTGGCTCACTAGACCCACTTCCGTCACACTTGGAAGAGTGCACTCCAAGCAGCTGCAGATTGTCCAGGTTGAGAAGTACAATTCTGCTTCAGTCTTGTCTCTAACAAATCAGCAATGTAACTAATGAGTCTGCTATTCTCACACCTGTGGGCTTGTGAATCTTTGAAAGTGTTCCCAGTGTCAACCAGCAGAGCAGGAGTGTGTCCCTGTCTGACTGATGAAGCTCCTGGTGAAGAACAAAACAGAACGTTCAGCTCAAAACACATTTAAAAAAGCAGCTTACAGTATTATTTTTCAATATCTTGCATTTTCTTTTCTTTTTAATTTACATGTACAGTATCAGGCTTTAAAGATGATTCCCTTAAAAATGTGTAGCACCTCTGTCCCAAGTTATATTGCAATAATCGCCCGAGCCTTTAGTTATTGCATCAATCCACTCCACACCAAATATATAGCTGACAGATAAACACAGCTTCAGGTTTATTTATGTAAATGCAATCACAGAATCGCTTGTTAAAGCAAACACCAAAATGCTCTCATTGCAGATCAGACGCACACACAGCATGTAATTTCACAGAGATGAAAAAGATCTCTGCAGTATGAGGAAATAAAAAACACTTCATACGAAGAGCTTGTATTTTCACAAATAGCTTGAAGTGCCATTGATAATACACCACATATTTCTGGTGTGTGAGCAGTGATGATGAGGGCTGGAGCAAAGAGATTGGCTGACTAATTAGCGAAAGGTGCTTGATTAACAGGACTAATTGACCAACATAAATGCCTGAGTAGGGAACATCACCGTCTCACAGGGCTGAAGCCTTGTCCCCTACACATGGGTGTCAGAGAATTGGACAGGGAATGGGGGTTTTGATTGAGTTGCCAGGGATGCAAACAAAAAATTAAATCCTTCGTGTCAAACTTCCAAAACAGTAACTGATGCGTTTCTGCTTACGGATACTAATGGCAAATGGAAATAAAACCTTTGTGGAAATAGAAAAGAGCTACAAACCATATCAAGAATGTAAGAGAGGAACCATCTCAACAGCAGAAGGAGAAGACATGGTGCTTGTTGGGCAGCGAATGGCTGAACTCACAGTCACAGTATTAGACACAAGCAAACCACTTGTGCATAGCTGTGCTCCAAGAAGGCTTGTTTCTATGAGGCAAAGTGAGAGCGTGGCAAAAACTGCGCCAGCGCAAAGCGAGGGCACAGTGTCATTGTGAACTGAGATTCAGCTGGTTCCCTGTCAGCAGGGCAGTGCCTGTGCGCTCGGCAGCAGGCCACTGAGAAATACATCTCTTAGTTTGTGTCAATCAACAGCCCATTATTTTTTCATGTTGCTTTTTGGTATTCTTACTCTTGTTTAATATATAAAAACCACAAGGCTTAACTTCGGCTTTCCCTTAGTATTATTGTTCAGACATTGTAAAGCAATTAGTTAATTTAAAATATTTAAGATAAATGTATATTTTCTGACCCTCTGTGAAATGCAATACTTGCCAATGAGATACCTTTTAGACAAGCTGGATACCTTTTTAAATATATATGCATTCAAATATATTATTTTATAAAAATAGAATTGAAATTTTTAACTGAAAATTATTGGACGCTGGGATCAATTAAATCTAGAGGGAGATGATTTAAAACAGTCAGCCCAGGTACAGAGATTGTGCCCAGGTGCAGAGATCATGCCCAGATGCAAGAGTCATGCCCAGGTGCAGGGATCGTCACCAGGTGCATGGATCGTGCCCAGATGCAGGAGTCATTCCTAGATGCAGGGATCATGCCCACATGCAGGGATCATGCCCAGGTGCAGGGATCGTCACCAGGTGCAGGGATTGTCACCAGGTGCAGGGATCGTGCCCAGATGCAGGAGTCATACCCAGATGCAGGGATCATGCCCACATGCAGGGATCGTGCCCAGGTGCAGGAGTCATACCCAGATGCAGGGATCATGCCCACATGCAGGGATCGTGCCCAGGTGCAGGAGTCATACCCAGATGCAGGGATCGTGCCCAGGTGCAGGGATCATGCCCAGATGCAGGAGTCATACCCAGATGCAGGGATCATGCCCACATCCAGGAATCGTGCCCAGGTGCAGGAGTCATACCCAGATGCAGGAATCATGCCCACATGCAGGGATCGTGCCCAGGTACAGGGATCATGCCCAGATGCAGGAGTCATACCCAGATGCAGGGATCATGCCCACATGCAGGGATCGTGCCCAGGTGCAGGAGTCATACCCAGATGCAGGGATCATGCCCACATGCAGGGATCGTGCCCAGGTGCAGGAGTCATACCCAGATGCAGGGATCATGCCCACATGCAGGGATCGTGCCCAGGTACAGGGATTGTGCCCAGGTGCAGGAGTCATACCCAGGTGCAGGGATCGTCACCAGGTGCAGGGGTCGTGCCCAGGTGCAGGGATCGTCACCAGGTGCAGGGATCGTGCCCAGATGCAGGAGTCATACCCAGATGCACGGTTCATGCCCACATGCAGGGATCGTGCCCAGGTACAGGGATTGTGCCCAGGTGCAAGCTGGGCCCAGGTAACCTTCTATCTGAGAAGCAGCTCTGCTTCCTGCTGTCTATTTACATTCATGCAACTTCCTGTCACCTGAGACCCTTCCACTCTTCTCATGATCCTGTGATCAATCAGACGCTGACAATCAAACAAGCAAAACTCTTTTTTTCAAACTCCTCCTCCTGTCTGCGTCTCTTCCTGTGTTCTAGTCCTGTGTTTACCCCTCCTCTAACGCGGAAGCAGCGCCTGTCTGAGATCCCCCCGGACGTCGAGGGGAAGTGGGTGTCTGTGTGAGTGGCCGTGAACGTTTGGGTTAGGCTCCTCACCCACCTTCCCACACTCGCACACAAGCAGCCCAGCATGCTCACTGAAGGTCTGGAGTCTTGCCACTCTGCTTCTTCTGTTTTAATCCAGATTAATATTTTCCTCTTGTGGAGCCCATCTGTTTCCTATCAGTAATCCCTCCGCCTTCCTGCCCTTTGATCTGCAGTTGTGGGGCTCAGGGCGAGTGTCTGTGTTCCCGAGACGCCTAGCAGGACTGAGTCCTTGTCTCCCGGCATCCTGCAGCTCTCCTCCCCACCATCTCCATGTGTGCTGTACTGTGCTGTATGTGCTATACGGTGCTATACTGTGCTGATCCTGTACTGTATTGTGCTGTACTGCACTGTGCTGATACTATGCTGTAGGCCTGAACCAGCATCTCACTCTTGGCTTTGCAAAGTATTGTGTTTAAGATCAGTCGTGTCAGGATGGTTTGTAAGTTTCTGTGTACATCTCTTAGTCCTTGGAAAGAATCATAGAAATAACACAAAAACAGAATGTGTTACCCCTGCAGGCCAGGGAATTAAAATAAAAGCAATTACAAAGGGGGTAAGCCCTTCAGAACATCAAGATATTTTGTTTTTTTCCCAGGGTGTGACTGATCCCGAGATCACACCCAGTCATCTTTGAAAGAAGCCAGGGTATCTGCTTCAATCATATGGCTGGGCAGTTTATTCCACACTCCTACCACCCTTTGTGTACAGTAGTGCCCATTCTGTTCTCAGTTTTTAGTACATTTCCATGTGGCTTCCACCTCTGTCTTCTGTTTTGTGTTTTACTGATGATTTTCAAGAAGTCCACTTTGTTGGCTTTCTCAGTTCCTTTGGGGTTTTGGAATACTTATTTCAAGACTGAAAAGGTTGAATTATTTAAGCCTGTCAGTCAGGATGGGACCCCTTGATCCTGGTTGCTCTTTCTGAATTGATTTCAGGGCAGAGATGTCTTTCTTGTGACTTGGTGACTGAAACTGTGAGCAATATTCTAAATGAGGACTTCCTAGTGCACTGGATAACCACAAAGCATTATTTACCCTGATCCCAGCACCCAGCGCGATCCGGTAGCAAGCAGTACCTGATGAAAGTGCAGATGTTCTTTGGAGCAGAGCTCCTGCACAGGGATTTTCCTCTGTGGCATTCCTGGTCGGTAAAACGCTGAATAGAAACTTCTGTCTCCCACGTTATCTCCTGATGAAGGAGAGGGTGAGAAGTTAAGTGGCTTAATTAGTTCCCATAGTGCCTCTGCATCATCTGAGAAACATGTTAACACTCGCAGGAAATCAACAGAGAATGCAGCAAAATAATTACTGGGGGGATGACACATCACTTGCGAGAGACCAAACAACGTAAAACTGGTTAGAAAATAAATGCGTTTTTTTTAACATAGCTTGAAGTTCAGGCACGCGGCCTGAGCAGTCTAGCAGTCAAGCAGGGGCTCAACAGATGAGTTTCGCTCCTCCGCTGTGAATAGGAGAGAAGGTTCTTGAAACAAATGTAGAGCATTAAGACACAAGCTCCTGGGAGACTGGGGCTTAAAAAGTTAGAGAGCGCAGTGCAGCTGGAATTCGGGATTCTGGCTGTGCAGTAATTTCGGAGTGGAGATTTTAACAGGCGCAATCGCGTCAGCCCGCATTAGAGCAGGATTAAAGGGAGGCCTTAATAGGAAAAAAAAATGTCACTCTCTCACACAGACAGCTGGCTGTGTCGTAAGACGCTCATTATAACGCTTTATGTTCTCATGCTACAGTTTCTTTCCATAGAAATGTACAACAAATTACTCGGTTGCTAGCAACGTCATCTTGTGTGAGAGTGCTGGGGGATGGGAGAGTTTATGTGAAATAATTTCTCTTTGTTTATTTTTTCTGGCGAAGTAATTGCCTAGAATGTGCTTGACAGACATTCTAAGCTGTCCTAAAATTACGATCCAAGGACTCTTAATCAAATGGTTGCTCAAACCTAATTGCAAAATTTGCGAAGCTCCTAGTTTCCAAAAGACAAGGGGGGATCTTGCTGGAAGGCAAGAAAGCTATCTGATCATTAGAGAAGCCTGTAACTCCAGACACACTGGTGAGGTGTGACCTGAGGTCTCACTGCGCTGCTCAGCTCCCGTCTTAATGAATTTGATTTACTCGCCAGCTTCAGATTATCCAACACTAGGTACGTGGCAAGGGAAATTCAGAAAGTCTTAGACCATTCAGGACTGGGCAAAGAGAGTAGAATTCAAGGGATTTTACATTTAAACTCTTGAACAATGAACTAGTAAAACTTTGTTTGGAATACTATGTAAGATTTTGTTCCCTGTACAACAAAAAAGGATGCTGATCAGTCCAGAGAAGTAGAACCTGATATAGTCCCATGTCTGTCAGAATCTTCTACTCTGAGAGACTGAGAAAATCTAAATCAAGAACTCAAAATCCTCAAAGACAAGGGCAAAGACATCCCAGTGGACTCTTTCAGATTGGACAATGACACACAAATCAGAGAAAACTGAAACAAGTGGAAAGTAAGAGGAAAACAGGAAGCACTACTTTACACAAAGTGTTGTGGGAGTGTGGAACATGCTACCCGGCCGTGTTATTGAGGCTGTTGCCCTGGCGTCACTCAGTAAACAGCTTGATGAGACCCTCAGATTAATTAGCTAGTAACTGCCACCCAGGCTAGACTGGCTGAGAATGGCTGCTGTTCTGAAGTTACTATTTTCATATTGACATGATCTCTCATTTTAAGTCTAACTTGATCCCTGGCGCTCAGCGTTCAGATCAGCTGGTTGTCAGAACTTGTGTGCGACCCCTGAGCGTGTGCGTTGCCATGGCGACCTCCCCACAGCGACAGCACCTCAGGGCGACAGACACTCTATAATAGAGCGGTTAGCAGGCTCCGGCGCTGTGCTAACGAGCGTGGAAGGAAGAGCTCTGTCGCAGGCTGCTGTGCTTCAGTTGGGACCCCTCTGTCCAGCCCTGCGGACAGCTAGACTGCGGGCCGCTGCCCCATTGGCGACTCCCCCCGCCGCCTGTCAGTACTGGCACAGGCGGGAATCCAGATCGCACAGTGCATTCCTACACAGTCCTTAATTGCTCGACTCTTCCGTTTCAGATTCGTGGAAGTCGCACAGGAATTTGGCATGAGCTCAGGAGAAAACGCAGCACTGAATCGAGAGCAGAAATCATCCAGGAGCTGTTTTTGAGGGCAACGAGGATGTGCCCTTGGACTGCCCAGGAGTCTCTCGGCCAGGGGGCCTGCTGGTGCCGACAGGGGCATGTTTGCCCATATATACAGTACGGGACAGGCGCAGCTCTGCTGGGCCTCTCATGTGGACTGAGCCCACTTACACACAAATCAGCACTCTGGTGTCTGTGTGTGTATGAGCCCAGTACTACACCTGTGACTGGCTGTTCAGCAGGGGTGTTTATTTGGTTGTCTAGTCTGAGTAATGAAGTGTTGAGGGATGCAAACTTGTTGTGAAATTCTGCCATTAAACACAGGGATTCTGCAGCCCAGGTGCAGAAAAACAGGCCCTGCTATCTTACTTTTCCGTGTTTACAGACCCTGCTGTTCAACTGATCTAGGACTGTCCATGGCTACTGGGGAATCTGCACATGCTCCTGAAACCCAAACTACACACATACCCTAATCCTGAACTATGTCATGCATGTAATATAAGAGGTTGGAAAGGATAGACAATACTCACAGCTGGGCAAATTGCAAAATGCTGTGCAGATTTACTACGGAGATATTGCTAAGGTTCAGGTCTCACCTTCACATCTGACTAGATACTGTCGCCTGGATGGTGACCAAACAGGATTGGGGCTCAACTCAGGCGATGTCTAAACAGCCAACGCCTTAGACAATGACCTCAGAATGTCTGGGGGGGGGGGCTCATTTTAGAAACATACACCATTGCACTATTCTGTTCTTCAACCAAAAATTGAAACAAAAAGGAAAAATGTCATTTCTTTTGACTTCTAAATAGATTTTATTTTACAGACCCTGGGAGGGGAATTAAAGTCACCCCTGACAAAAACCGGGACGAACCCAGGCCAGCTGCTGTGTGGCTCCTGTGCGCTGTTGGCTCGGCCTGTGCTGTGAGGCTGTTTTTCAGAGGACAGACCCCTCATTAGACGAATCCTCCTCACCCACACCCTGTCCTTAGCAGCGGAGCTTCTTCCTTGAGCTCCAGTCAGGCATTTAATTTCCTCTTCCTGCCTGTTGTGTCATTAAGAGATTAGGGGAGAGGGCGCAGCCCTCTGGGGGCCTGGTCACAGCACACCTGACTCAGGTGCTCTTCTCTGTCCCGAGTGGAAAACCACAGAACCTCCATGCAGCACAAGAGGAACCACCCAAAGACTAAATATAAAACTGCGAATCTGAGAGTCCCAGCAGGCAATTCGGATGTTCCCCTTTCCTTGCAGAGGGATTTGTTGTGCTGATCTGTGATAATTATCCAAGCAAACTGATTGGGTGTTTTTACAGTTTTCCATTAGGTGTATCAGTGTTTCATACCAAAAAGTTTACTTTGCTTTGCCATAGTTTATCACATTATATACCCTGCTCCCTGTGTTTTTACCATGATTACTCTGTTTTTACTGTGTTGAGCAGAGACATTAACCTTTGAAGGGGATGTGTTTGTCATTAAGAGGATGAACAGTGCAGTGGAGTCGGCCCCTGTGTGGCTGGGTCACGTGCAGCCGGAGCCGACGCCCCCAGCCCTTGTCTGTTGCCTGAAGACGTGTTTGAAGTGATTTTGTTCATGTGAGCAGCAGCCTGGCATGTTTGTGCCGACAGGTTTTCATGGGAAAACGGGCTCTGCTCTCCACAGACGTCACGCCTGCTTCCATTAAGACAAGAAACAGCCGTGAAGGAAGGAGCCCCCCCCCCAGCGCAGGCAGAGACGAGCCCCTGCACTCAGACTCCAGCAGGGAACTTACCTGAGCCTCACAGCCCCCCCTTCTCCCGCCTACAAGATAAGTGGGCTGATACTGTGTTTTTGGCACCAGGCAGCCATATGAAAGCATACCTTAAGAGCAGGTGAAGTACAGCAACTAATCTTTGAACTGAGACAGTGTTTTCCGAAGACAGAGGCTGCTGCTAAGGTGGGGAAGTCTCAGATAGACCAGCTCTGATCCCTTCATTCAGCACCTGTCTGCATGAACCCAGGTTTATTCTGGCTTAACAGCACAAGCCCATGTGCAGCCCAGTATTACCTGCGGGACTTTTTAAGGAGCCAGTGACTCCAGGTGCCCAACCCTAGGCCCCTGCACAGCAGGCGTGCAGTTTCACGGCTCCTGTCTTTCAAGGTTCTGCTCCTCTTTGTACTCACTTCTGTCAGGTGTGCATCTCTGCTCCTGCCCTGCAGGGGTCACTCTTCTCTCTTCACGCCCAATTCACATTCAACATAGCAGGGGCTTTTTAAAGGTTGGTCACAGTTCTATAACCACAGAGAAAACTATTAAACTTACCTAAAGAAAAAAAATGTCTCCTTCCCCTAAGTCCTGCCTCTTTCTGAATGTGCACGTTTAAACTCTTTACAGTCACGTTCAGGAAACAGGATGGGAAACTTCGTACTGGAGCAAAACCATGTCGAAGCCCCTGCTGTGTATCTAACTGCCAGTGCCTGTTCTTCAGCAGCCCAGAAGACCAGAGAGACCTGCTGGTGATTGAGAAAAGGAATTAAAAGGACAGTTTGTTTTTTATCCTGTGAAAACAAACAGGTCACTTCTCATCACTGCACAGCCCAGGAAACAAAATCCAAGTAATCAACAAAAATGACAAAAACAGAGAGCTGGACCCACACTGATTTCAGAATCAAAGACTGACTTTAAATGTGAAAACTGAAAAAAAAAGCATGCTTTCAAAGTTGTCAACTTTATATTTAAACTGTTGATATTCCTGCAATTCTTTTTAATGATCTAAATGAATTAGTTCTTAAAGGACATTTGGAGATTTCAGGTGATTGCAGGGACTGTAAACAAGGGGAGGGGAGCTCAGGGCCCTTCGCTGCCGAGCTCATTCCTCAAGCACACTGTCACTGTCTTGCTGCAGGGCCCCACACTGACGCTGCTTCCTGCTGTTGTTTTCCTCCTGATGCCACTTCTGAGGGAAGGAGTGTGAGCAGGGTGCTTCTCTGCAGCATTTGCATGAGTGTTGATGCCGTTGCCTGAATTGGGGGGGTTGGGGAGCTGACAGGTTGCAGCCTGTCTGGAGGCAAACAGGATGTTTTGAGACCGTCAGGAGTTTCAGATGAAGATGAAAGAGCAGGGTGCGGGGTGGAGCGGGCAGTGAGGATGTCAGGGATTCCTCAGGGCAGACAGACAGTCTGGTCGCTGTCCTGGAGTACACAGATCCCCATGGTGTCAGAGAGGAGAGGCTGGCCAGCGGGCCACAGTCTCCGACCATAACTGTGCCATTAATTCAGCCCAGTCTATGAGTATGTTTTGATTTAAAAAATGTGCAAAATAACCCCAGTCTATTAAGCACAGAGAAAGCGCCTAAGATCTAAATTGAAAGGGTTAAATACTCCAAATGACTGTTTTTTTTTTAGTACAGAAACAGTTCTTGTCCAGAAAATAAATATGCAGAACCAGGTGAGAGAGGTCTGCAGAGTCTTTATTTCCTAATTGAACTACTTGCTGGTTTAATTGAAACAGCTGAAGCCTTTCTGCTTCTCCAGCAGTGGCAGGTGAGAAGGTGATGTCTGCAGGGCTGTGGTTCTCAAGCACCAGAGCGCCAGGCTGGCGTTTCCCTGCTGCCGGGGGTGCCGCAGGGCCACAGCCCTCCGGAGAGCCACAGCAGGGGCCACCTGGGGGTGTGCAAGAGGACGTCAGCAGAGATATCTTCTCCCATATGGTACAGAGAGGTCTCTGAGGAAGACCGGACATTTGGCAGAAGTATTCTTTTTCTACTGCAAATTCAAGCAGTAAATATACTGTTCATGAGTTGGACTAAACGTTCAGGCGCTGCGATTGCTGTGCTGGCCACAGCGCTGGCACTGCAGGACCCAGACTGCCAGCAGAGTCTGACCCCCCTCGCCAGCACGGAGGGCTGCTGCCAGAGACAGGCTGGCACAGGGGCAACGTGCTGCTGGAGCACTGACAGGGCTGGCTTACCCTGCTTCTCATCCTGGCACCTTTGCCAATCGGCATCGAGCACCGTAATCAGCCTGCGGTAATGACAGGCCTCCTGCTGCTGTGTAGGCACTGTGGGCGGCTGCCAGTCAGCATTACTCATTAGAATATCAGACTGATGAGCCTAATATGGGCTGTGTCTCTTAATTGTGTTGTGACTGTGGCTATTCTGGTATCTGTGAAATGATACTGCTCCTCCTCTCCTCTCCATCTCCAGACTGACTGTCCATGCAGGTCACAGCCAGCTGACAGCTACAAACCAAATCCCTTCCGCCAGCAACCTTCCCTCGGCGCAGCGCCCTCCCCCTGCCTTAGGTTTGACGGCAGCTTATCCAGACTTTCATTATTAAGCGCACTAGTGGCGCAACTCCCCCACCTGCTGGCCGCTTGTCCCTACTGCAAGAATAAAGTTGGAAGTAAAGTCGCGAAGCTGCTCGGTCTACTCCGTAATGTTTTCTTCAAATGTTTTATGTACCACTTCTTGAACTATATATATATTTATAATTTAATCTGCAATATTTCACATATATTTCCAGGTAATTTCCCAGTTAGCCGACAGACGTCAGTATTTATAGCTAAGGAAGAAACCGCGTCTGTCCTGCTAGGCGCCACCTGATGGTGAAAATTCAGTATTACATTTCTGACGTTTTCTGTATTTCACATCGCGAGGAGGTTATCAATAGAAAAATAATCATTAATCTCACAGAAAGGTTTGGGAGAACAGGGCTGTTTGAGCTACGCATTTGTAGAACAGGGCTATTTCTGTCTCTTTATGCACATCTTTACAGATAGTGAGTTAGGAATTTATTTGTTGATGCGTTGACAGATTTCTCATAGCGCTTTGTAAACTTAATTCTAATTTCCACGCCTGCATTTCGGGATCATAGGTTCTTATCGTTAAATCTTTTGAAACGTTTAAAATGAAACGTAAATTATTATTCTTTCGAAAACAGAATTGGAAATTACCATAAACTGGTCATATAAAACTGCTTTATATGTTACAAATATTTAGTGGATGTGGAAGAAAGAAAATGGAATTAAGTAAAAATATAGCTAAGCATTTAAAATCAATCTTTTATTTAATAATGATATTATAACCTCATTTGAGTTAATAAAACGTTATCCCTCTTCACGTGACTGTGGCGTGACGCAACTTGTTTGCTTCAACACGTGTGGGGGACAAACCGGAACTGTTCCCGTGTCACATGACCGGGGTCTGAGGCCAAACCCTGGCGATATATCCCAGCAGGGTTTGAAGCTCCTCCCTCTTTCCCTGAACCAAAATGTCTAAGAGAGGTAAGAGATCGCTGAGACTGAGAATGAGAAATCCGAAGTCATCCTTAATTCTTGGGGTACTTGGTGTTTCACAGTCATTAGGTTTAATAAAGAGTTTAATTAACTGTTCACAGCCGCTTGGTATTTTACGTGTATCTGTAATGAGACAAATAAAAAATTGATTGCCAGAGCCAGGCAGTCGTGACACTCGGGAGAAGCCATGTTGGGCCTCCGGCTGAAATGTTGGGGTTTTGTCCCGAGCTATCACTCGGGTCCCAGCTGTGGGAGTAGCCGTGAGCGGGGACGGGGGTCCGAGTGTGACCGCATGCGGTTCCGGAGTGTCCGCAGACGGGCAGCGGGGCGGAGGCCTGTCTCTGTCCGCGGGCCTGAGCCGCAGCCCCGGGGGCGCAGTAACTCCGGAGCCGAGGAGGAGCTCGCTGGCGCTCCGTGCGGCTGATGGCCGGGCTCCGGGCCCAGAGCCGGCCTGGCGGAGAGCTCCTGCCCCGCTCCTCTTTTTACAGCCGGTTTTGTGGGTTAAAATGACGAAGGGGAAATGTCTGCCCCTTGCTGTGCTGTAGAGCAGTCGGGACTGTAGCGGCAGACGCACTGAAGTCCAAACGTGTAGTGTCGATCCTGATGTGCTGGCTGTACAGATAGGAGCTGAAGTGTTGCACTGCTCAGCGGCTGAGAACGGAAGGCGGAAAGTTCTTGCAGGATCGCGTGTAGAACCTGCAGGCCGGGCCGGTCCTGGTGCCTCAGGTTAACGGGTTTCCTTCTGCTGCCTCTGTCCCGCAGGACGCGGTGGTTCATCCGGCGCGAAGTTCCGCATCTCGCTGGGCCTCCCAGTGGGCGCCGTCATCAACTGCGCCGACAACACAGGTGAGCCGTGCCGAACCGAGCCGTGTGGGTCTTGCTCGCTGGGGACTGACCGGGGACGAGCCCTCCCGAAAGCGCTCGTCTGGCCTGTGCACAGTGGCGCGGCGAGCTGTCGAGGGAGGGGAGATGAAGAGCGCCGCTGATGGGTGAGGCGGCAGCAGCGTGCTGTTCGTCCTCAATCCACGGCGCGACACTTGCCGGCTTGAAACTCAGCTTCTCTCCTGACACCCTTGTCCCCCTCCTCTCCGCGTAGCATGAGATGGACAATCCGGCTCAGATTTCCAGCGCGGAGCTGTCGGCTCACTGTCCGCCCCGCTGTCTGTTCCAGGTGCCAAGAACCTGTACATCATCTCGGTGAAGGGCATCAAGGGGCGCCTGAACCGGCTGCCCGCTGCCGGTGTGGGCGACATGGTCATGGCCACGGTGAAGAAGGGCAAGCCGGAGCTCAGGAAAAAGGGTGAGTGCGGCCGGGGCTCGGCACAGGCGAAGGCTCCCTCTCTCTCGGCCTGGGGGCAGCTTCCAGTTACAGCCAGGAGACGAGACTGGTTGCTTTTCTTGCTGGGTTTGTAATCTGTGCGTATTCGTGTAATTATTTCGGTTTCGATTTGGGTGGATTCTAAACATTATCAGTCCCTTTCTGTGCCAGGTAGGGGTGTGCTGGCAGCTGTGATGCTCTGGATCAGAGCCTCCCTGGCCTGGAGCGCTTGGCCTGGGGGTTCTGTTGTGGGACAGAGGGCTGGGCTCAGCAGAACGGCATGGGCTCCCCGAGTCTGGGGATATGTCAGCAGTTTTAGATTTTCCTCTCGGTGAGGGGTGCCAGGGCAGAAAGTGGGTTTGAATATGGTTCCCATATTTAAACCCAACAAGAACAACTACTGAGGTTAACCTCTGGTAATGGGCAAGTCTTAATGTAGAACTTTAGGCTGCTGAACTGTGTAAGCAAGAGCCCTGTGCAGCTCACAGATGCACATAAGGCTGGATAGTGTTTAGCTTCTTGGGAATACTGGGAGAGTTTCTCATTGTCTGTGATGTGCGCAGTGCTGCTTCAGAGCTGCTTGTTTACAGGATGGGTTCCAGAGCTGTTGCTGCTGGTTGGGAGACTGTGCTGAAAGGTGATGGCTCTGTAGTGTGCCTGTTCATGCCAATGCGATCCATGGGCCTGTGGAGCCTCTGAATAGTGTGTGCCACTCAGGAACAGTGTTTTCCTAGCTGTAGGGTGTTGGGTCTGACCACTTGAGTCCTTCTTATTTTAATATGTTGATGATCTTCTTGAGTTGGATTATTTGTGTTCATACATGTATTCATATTCTGTTCCCCCTGGAGAGCTGCTATCAGGTAGCTGATGCTGCACACATGCCTACTGTATCAGCTACATGATCATAAAGATTCCACTGGTGGCAGTTCTACTATGTTATTACATATTTGGGGCTGCAGTTTTTAGGCTGACTAAAAGCAATTAACACAGCTGTGTACATGTGGTCACAGGGGGGTTGTGTACAAAGGGATCTGCAGCTACAGTATCAGCATTGTGCAGAGAGAATTGTAGGTCATAAGAACTTAAGATGCACGTGTACAGCTTCCATTTTGCAATTGCTTTTCAACAACCTGGAAGCAATTCTTGCACTCTAGGTACTCATTACAGTTATCAAATCTCTGTGTAACATTCCTGGGAGTTTTAAGGAGCAGAATTGCATTAATTGAGACACTGTTGATGATCCTGAATATAACATTAGATTTTAAGACTGTACTGTTACAAATAAGTTTGAGTGTACACTCTTAATTTTATGTGACTAGTTTTGCGTTTTCCAAAGTAGAACTTTTATAGTCTCGATCAAAATAAGCAATAGCAGTAATTCAGCAGTTCTATAGAGAAAGCAGTAAAGGCTATCAGCAGATGTGGCAACCACAGTAAACTAAAGTCAGTTGTGTCCATATTTGCTCAGCGCATCTTCAGACACCGGTCTGCGGGGATGTTTGCGGACAGTGGATGTCCATCTGTCCCAGCTTGTTCCTGGAAGTGGCCCTAGTCTGCCACCTCCCTTCTGTACACGCATGCTGTTGCACTTTTTCACACTCCACTCTGCTTAGACTGCTGGATAGCAGAGCGTCCAGTTTGTGGTAGCCTGTGGTGTTGGTGCGTTGATCCGACACCTCCCCCTTCAGAGGGATCCTGCTAGGCTCCCGGCTGCTTCAGCCAGTGGAGGCTGAGTCCGGTGCCCCAGGCGCCACTGGTGATGGTGATGGTGCGCCAACGTGTTGGCTTTGCGGTGTGCACTGACCTCCCTCTGCGGCTCGTTGCAGTGCATCCTGCGGTGGTGATACGGCAGCGGAAGTCCTACCGGAGGAAAGACGGGGTGTTCCTGTACTTCGAGGACAACGCGGGGGTCATCGTCAACAACAAAGGAGAGATGAAAGGTGAGCCGCCGGTCCTGTGCGCCCGCCCGCCCTTCTGAAAGCACTTGCCCCGCCTGGCACGCAGTGGCGGGGTGAGCTGTCGTGGAAGGGCACAGGAAGTGCGTCGCTGGTGGGTGAGAGGGCAGCTGCGTGTGCTGCAGATTCTCAATCCGCGACGGGACACTCGCCAGCCGCTGGGACAGCCCCTCAGAGCGCAGGGTGATTGACACGAGTTGTAAAACCTCCTTCAGTCTTTCCAGCATCCTTTGCTTGATTGGGTATTGTCCACCGGACAGCCTCTTGTCTGCACCGTTTGTGTTTTCGTGTTCCTGTCCTGCTGCCCCTGTGACGGGCTGTCCCCTCCTCTAGATGCACTGTTACAGCCAGGGGTCTGGGGGGGGTTGTTGTGTCTGGAGTGGTTTACCTGTCTGTTCTCTCATGCCAAGGTGTCCGTGAGCCTGTTGACTCCCTGTTTTTTAATCTACTGATGAGTTGCTGATCCGCTGAGTTAACTGCAGGACAGCTGTTTGGGCACCGTGTTATGCACAGTCTTGGTAGAGCTCCTGTGTGTATATCTGCGTCTCGAGCAGGTGACCCTGCAGCCTGGCCTGTGTGCCGAGTTCTGAATCGACTCTCTCCTGTCTCTCAGGCTCTGCCATCACTGGCCCAGTGGCAAAGGAGTGTGCGGACCTGTGGCCCAGAATCGCCTCCAACGCCGGCAGCATCGCCTGACACCCCCGTCTGCCCCCGTTTGTACAAACTCAATAAAAAAAGTGGTTTTGCCCAAAGACTCCTGCTGTCTGGTCTGTTCTGGGGGACACCTCCTCCCTGTTCTCTCACTCACAGCTGACAGGGTCATGGGAATGTTGATTTTAGGTGTGGACTTTCATTAACAACTGACCTGGTTTTCAGTGCCGAGTCCGAAGTGCTGCTGCTCTCCAGGCTGTGTCCATAATAATGGTTTATTACTGTGAAGGTGCAGGCTGGAGCTCGGTGGACTGCTGCTTGAATCCACAGGGCTGGAAGGAGGGATTCCAGACAGCTGGTCCATGGCGATGCTGTCCCGTTCTGCTCCTCTTGGGCTCGTGAGGTGATCAGGCCAAGCTGGTGCTCTGCACACAAGAGGGTGTTCGGGCTGAGCCAAGGCACAGTAAAGCCAGGGTTCGAGGGCATTTGGACACAGGAGTGTCTGAGACTTCCACACCTTGTGCTGTTTCTTGAGCCCCATCAAGGATAAAAGTAAAAATTCCTTACACTTACATAGCCCTTTCCAGGTAATGGGGATCCCCTCCATCACCACTAGTGTGCAGCTCCACCTGGATGATGCGACAGTACTCTCCCCTCACACCAGAAGGAAGGCAGAGTGATGAAGCCAGTTCAGAGATGGGGATTAGGAGGCCAGGACGCTGGGGTAACACCCCTGCTCTTTTCGAGAAACACCCTGAGATTTTTATTGACTACAGACTCAGGACCTCGGTTTTACGTCTCGTACAAAGGATGGTGCCTTTTTACAAGAGTGTCCGTGTCGCTATACTGGGGCATTAGGACTCGCACAGACCACCGAGTGAGCACCCCATCCTGGCCCCACTAAAACCTCTTCCAGCAGGAACCTCAGCTTTCCCAGGAGTCTCTCCTCCAGGTACTGGCCAGGCTCACACTGCTGAGCTCCGGTGGGCTGCTGAGAAAGCTCCTTACCACGCGAGGAGGGTGTGAGTGGACAAGTGCTGGATCCCAAGTGTCCGCACGGGCGTGTGAGCAGCCCGGAGAAAGCTCCACAGCTGAAATGTTGTTTCCTTCTTCACGTTTCAGCATGGAGTGAACCTTTACTTGTTCCTTTGTCTTTTTCATATATAAAGTTTAAATTAGCAGCGGAAGGCAACCATTTGCCATTATTATGAGCTCGTGGACGTGTGTGTCTTACGGAACACCAGGGTCCTCTATAAGAGCAATAATCTGAGTGAGTAATGGCTGTTGATCAGCTCTTGTCTTTCCAGAGTGACTGATGCGCGTGGGGCTTCATCCCTCAGCCCAGCTGCCCAGCGACGTGAAACTGTCTATTACGTAAAATCTAGTTGAGACTTTTTTTCTAACTTCTTGTTTAAGGAAGAGGATGAGTACAGTGTTTTTTTTTAAGTTTAAAACTCGCTCGTCTTATCCAGGTTACGCCTCAGAAGCCTTTCGCGTGTCTGTGACCTGTTGCGTGCTGTGTCACAGGCTGCACTCTGCTTGAGAAGGCAGTGAGGGGCTGCAGCGCTTCTCGCGGAAATAACAGTGACGTCATCCAGCACCGTCACCAACACGCGGGCTTGTACAGGCCCCGCAGGCTGCCGATGTCCACCTCCGAAAGCCCTTACAGACATAAAAACTGCATCACAGCTATCGCCCTTCAATTGTGCTAATTGGAGGCTTTCTAGAACGTGAATGGCGCTGTTCATGGTTTTCGTAACAGTTTTTCAATTTTATAATCCTTTTTTCTAAATACGGTCTTACCTCACATTTTGAATGTAGTTTTTTTTGTTTATTTATGGAAATATCACAGAGGTACACTAGTCAACTTAGCAGTATTTGAAAGACTGTGTTTCTGTGAATTTAATTTTGTACATTGAGGCATTGCATGGTAATTACAGTGCAGTACAAGACCTTCTACAACTAGGGCAATTACAAAATAGACTTAGACACTCCTACCACCCCAGAGAAGCCCAGAGCCCTGACCAGTGTCCTGGTGTTGACCTGTTCAGGTCACTCTGGGGTGCAGCTGAGCAGCCTCAGTGGTCTGGTGGCACACAGGTGAAGCTCCAGCTTGGGTATGATGGGCATTTGGGTATCAGGGCAACACGCCCACCCTCCGGCAGGCAGAGACTGCCCAGCTTTGGCGAGGTGACATCATTCCCCCTGCACTGACTGCAGCCCCTGGCCATGGGGACGAGTCAGTGTAGCCCAGTGCTGCAGAGAGGAGAGAGAATTAAGAACAATTCACTGGAGTTCTGTGTTTTCATTTACATTCCTTAACTTATACATGAAGTGTGTGACTGCACATTGAATGCAAGGAATCACAGTAATTTTCATCAGTCCGTGTTGATGAAGTGTTGGTGTCTCACTGCTCTTGGCTCCTGGGCTCCTTCTGTGTGGAGTTTGCATGTTCTGCCCAAAGATTTTCTTTCACGTAATGGTGGCTGAGTAACCTGGAGGGAATTCTCCCTGTGTGTGTGCCTTCGGAATAGCCTTGGCCCTCGCCGTCTTTAGGAGTGAACAGCTTCCCAGCAGCGGATGTGTGGCTTTTATGAAGTGCCTGCAGTTTGGTGGCAGCTCTGCTCCTACAGACAGAAAGTGATGCAGTTGTAAAAACTATTACTGCAGTTTTTAATGAAGCAATAAGGAGGAGGAACTCGGTGTTTCTCCGAGAGCTATGATCCTGCCCTCTGATCCTGGACCAGTTCCCTTCAAACCCGTGAATCCAACCAAGTCTTCCATGCTGGTTGCCTCTCCTTGACAGTAACGTTGTGACTGAATGCATTGCAATCGCGATGCCCGTAAATGCATCCCTGCGTGAAAAAAGAAAGATCTTCACAATAAATTAATTGGTGTTGGAGAGTTTGGGGAGTCCTGTCGTGCTGGAGTGACGACACTTCTTACCGACCCACAGCAGCCGCCGCGCCGGCTCGAGGAGACTGCAGAGTTGCTATAGTAACGGCATAGGCGTCTGCCCAGGTTGCAGCCGGCAAACAGAGCACAGTGTTGATTTAAGGCACGTCGGCACAACATACGTTGTCTGGGGGTATAGCTCAGTGGTAGAGCATTTGACTGCAGATCAAGAGGTCCTCGGTTCAAATCCGAGTGCCCCCTTCCTTTTTTTCCGTCAGCAATGGGTCTTCAGGAGCGAGACTGCATTGCAGGACCCAATTCCAAATTATCCTCAGATTCACGTTAACGCGTGTGATTACGTCGAAACAGTGTTGAAAACTTAGATTATTTTTTCCTGTATCCGGGAAAACAGGGGCTGCGAGGTATGACGTGCTCTCTGTGTCTGTCACCTTTTTCAACAGGCGATACCAGGACACATTCACGAGGCAGAATAAGATCAGATTTACTGTCCTCCAAGGGAATTTTTTGTGGACACACAAGCACTTCTGTCCATTTAAATATAAGTATATATATACTCTATTGCACATGTATAACACATAACAACATATAACATTTATAACACATTTTAAAAATCCACTTGCACGGAAGTGGATTGTAAAGGTCAAAAATTGTGTTTAATAATTGTTTTATTGCCCTCCCCTCGTAAAGATAACTGCACAGATACCGTATCTCTCGAAGACCAGGTGGGAATCTGCTTTATTGCCAATAGCCGTGTCACCCTGCAATTCACAGCCGGCAGCCCACTGGAGCTCAGCAGGTGTGAGCCTGGTCAGTACCTGGATAGGAGACCTCCTGGCGAAAACTAAGGCTGCTGCTAGAAGAGGTATTAGTGGGACAGCAGGGGGCGCTCTCCCTGCGATCTGTCTGGGTCCTAATGCCCCAGTATAGTGACGGGGACACTATACTGTAAACAGGCGCCGTCTTTCGGATGAGACGTAAAACCGAGGTCCTGACTCTCTGTGGTCATTAGAAATCCCAGGGCGTTTCTCGAAAAGAGTAGGGGTGTAACCCTGGTGTCCTGGCCAAATTTCCCGTTGGCTCTTACCAGTCATGGCCTCCTAATAATCCCCATCTCTGAACGGGCGTCATCACTCTGCTCTCCTCCCCACTGAGAGCTGGTGTGTGGGGAGAGTACTGGCGCATCATCCAGGTGGGGCTGCACACTGGTGCTGGTGGAGGGGATCTCCATGACCTGTAAAGCGCTTTGAGTGGAGTGTCCAGAAAAGCGCTATATAAGTGTAAGTGATTATTATTATTATCATCATCACCTAATCCACTTCAACACGGAGAAAAAGAGCAAAAAAGGAGAAAACCCGACCGACCAGGTGAAACCCCAGTGTCTCCTGCATCTTTAACAGCTCTCACCGCCGAAACACGTCTTTTACGCAGAAACTGGTGATGAAGAAATGTTCCAGCATGACGTCACATATTTCTGCCGTATTCACAAATATGCAACAATAAAATCATAATGAGCAAGTCTCTGTCCCATTAATAATAATACTAATAATTGCTTACACTTATATAGCGCTTCATTCATGGTGATACTGTGCAATGTCCCTAATAATACAAGCAGGAACATCCTGTTCCATAATCCCAGGAACACAGTGAGACAGGAGGGGTTTCAATGTTTTCTCTTAAATTGCAAAAAGACACGTAAAACAATACACATGGGCGCGGAGGAGGAATATGGATGGATACTGCATCTGTCTGCTCGACAAACGATGTCCAGTTCTTGGGTCAATGTTCCTAATGAGATCAGGCTGTTTTTTTGTTTTTTAATAAGATGTAAACTTGACATTTTCGTGAATAATAAAAATAAGTTTTAAAAGTTTTTTTTTCATTCTATAACATTTGATTTACCGTTTCTCTTCCGTTTTCTTTCAACATTTCATTTGCTCTCAGATTTTTCACGACTTAAATTCCCGTCCTGTTGCCGCGCGCCTTTAAAAATGCGTCTGTGTGAGTGGGCTGATTATAATACGCATCGCACTATAAAATAACTTTTAGGAGTTTGCGAGCACAAGTCAAAATAAAACCGCTCTCAATTGTTTACGTTAATTGCGCACGGTGTAGTTTGTAGAATACCACATGCGCAGCGCTCCTCCTCTTCCCCTGCGCTGGATGACGTCATTCCAACGAATTTCCGGTTCGGCGGTCGACAACAGGAAAATAACAGAAGAGGCCTGAACTTTTCTTCTGGGCTAAGACAAGCATCCCTGTCGGCATGGGAGGGGGCGATCTGGTAGGGTTTCTGCGATTTATTTACTACGGGGAAGTTGCTGTCTGTTAAGCAGATAATTGTTTTTTCCGGCAGTGACGAGTGCGCGATGTTCGGGAGACCCGAGCCTGGGCCTAGTGATTCTGGTGCCGTTTCGAGCAGTTTCCCACTCGAACAGAAGAGAAGCCCTTCTTCGCGAGTATAGTATGTCCGCAGACTGGCGCTGGAAGACAGAGCCCAGTGTGCAGCTGTGCTCACCGAGCGGTGTTTGCCGTGAGGTCTGGAGCTGGACGGCGCATCCTGAGCTGCTGTCGACACCTGTCACAGGGTTCATCGGGGGTGTTTACCCAGTAGTCGTAGTAACTATTCAGATTTTATTGAACAATTAATAAAATTTGAATGGGCGGTGTGGTGGCTCTGTGGCTCAGGATCTGCGCCTGTGGCTGGAAGGTTGTCGGTTCGCATCCCGCGGCCGGCAGAGGAATCCTACTCCGCTGGGCCCCTGAGCAAGGCCCTTAACCCCAACTGCTCCAGGGGCGCTGTACAATGGCTGACCCTGTGCTCTGACCCCAGGCTCTCTCCCTGTCTGTGTGTCTCATGGAGTTGGAGTTTGCGAAAAAGACAAAATTCCCTAATGCAAGAAATTGTATATGGCTAAGAAAGTGGTCTTAATAACAGCCCATCTGAAAGTGGAGAGTCCCGGCGCCAGCAGGGGCAGATTGGAGAGACTTGTACCCAGAGCTGGGAGTTGCTCTTGGGGTGTTCTGTCTGAAAGACGTTCTCCATGTTAAATGGAAGGATGAACTGGGGAACAGTCAATAATTAAGACAAATGCTTTTTCCCAAATAGAGAGCCTCACTCCTCAGGTACATGTAGGTAAACAGTGATGAAATGATGTCATACTGGGGAAAGACCTAGCAGTGAGTCTGCTGGGGTCGGTTCCCATGGCGACACAGGTGATGACTGATTTGTCATCACAGGGAGCATCTGGGGACACCAGGATCTCTGTTGCTTCCTCTGCTCCACTCTGTCTTCATTGATGTGACACGAGTGCAAGTGTGTAGTTAGTGAAACCTTTGACACCTTTGAGAACTGTCATGCCGGCTGCAGCTGAAGAAATCCGGAATAAACCCTCCCTCCCTGTGACAGAACCTGAAGAAGAGCTGGCACCCCCAGACTCTGAAGAACATCGAGCGCGTGTGGAAGGCGGAGCAGCGCCATGAGGCCGAGCGCAAGAAGATCGAGGAGCTGCAGAAGGAGCTGCGGGAGGAGAGGGCGAGGGAGGAGATCCAGCGCTACGCGGAGGAGACGGGTGCTGTCAAGTGAGGACCCTGCAGCCCTGGTTTACTGACACTCTGTCCCTCTGGTCTTATAGATAGATACTTTATTGATCCTGTGAGGGAAATTGCAGTGCAACAGCAGCTTAACACAGTCAACACAGCACAGTGTAATGAATGATGCAATAATAATAATACAGTACATACAATACAATCAGTACAGTGAGAAGTGCACTAAGAAGAGTTACTCACGCTCCAGAACATACAAGGAACAAACCAGAACAGTACACAAAAAGTTGTATTGCACAATATAAGTATAAATATAAATGTATTGCACAAGTCCCTGGCATATATTGCACAAAAACAGTTGTAAACGGGAAAGCCAGATGTAGCAGACAGTTTACTGTTCAGTTCAAAAACAGGTCAATGTTATACGCCCCCCTCTCCTGGCCGTTTGCTTCCCCCCCAGTGCCTCACCTGTCCCCCTCCGTCTCCCTCTGTTTCTCTTCCTCCCTCGCCTGCTCCCCTGCCGCTTGGCTTCATGCACCTGCGCGATGCCTGCTGTCCTAAACGGGCGCGTCTGTCCCTCAGGAAGAAGGATGACCGGCTGGACTGGATGTACCAGGGGCCTGGGGGCCAGGTGTCCCGCGATGAGTACCTGCTGGGCCGCCCCATCGACAAGCAGATCACCCAGCAGTACGAGGAGCCGGACAGCGGCCCCTCTGCCCAGACGGGTCTGCTGCCCGGCTCCATCTTCAACCCCCCCTCTGCCGCCAACGCCCACGACATTGCTGCGAAGATCCGTGAGGACCCCCTCTTCCTCATCCGGTGAGCCTGAGAGCTGAGGCTGCGGACCGAGGACGGCAGGGAAGCATAAACTGAAAGAAACACAGCAGGGACAGAAACAACATTGAAGAGAAATGTACAGATAAAGAGATCAATGTGGGAAAGGGGAAAACAGGAAATACTATTTCAAAGCCTGGCTGAACAGATGAGTCTTTAGTCTAGATTTAAAGGCTATAAAAGAGTTTCCGTTTCTCAGATGGGAGGGGAGTGAGTTCCAGAGCTGTGGAGTAACGAGACTGGACGTGTGTGGCCAGAGATGCTTGTACCCATAAGAAGGGGCTACTAAAAGCTCCTTGAGCAGAGTGTAAGACCCAGCTTGATAGATAGGCAGAGTAATGAGAGGCTGAACTAACAGGCAAGAGAGCCTGAATGTCCTTGTCCTTGTAAATGACTGAGTTTCACACACAACTGGACACGGCCCATTCCAGCCAAGCGTCGCCTCTTCAGACTGACGTCTTGCAGGGGCTGCAGGTGGCAAGATGGAGACGGCTTCAGCTCCAGCTTCTCCGGTTTTTAAATTTGACCTCTTCCAGTTCTCTTGTTTCAGTTGTGAACTTTTTTTTCAGTAAACGGGAAGAGGACAGAAAGAGAGAGGTGCTGACCAACCCTGTCAAGATGAAGAAGATCAAGGAGATGGTAAGAGTCTCTGCACACACCCCCGTCTCTCGCTCTGGCCTTCTGCAGCTCTCAGTTCAGATTGCCTGGTTTCAGCTGTTCTTCACCACTGCTGTCTCTCCCCAACAGCTGCAGAAAAACCTGGAGAAGAAGAAAAAGAAGAAGGATAAGAAAAAGAAGAAGCACAAGAAGCATCGCCGGCATAGCTCGAGCGAGGAGGACTCCAGTAGTGACGAGGAGCAGCCGTCCAGGTGCGGCTACGACCCAGCCTGCCTGCCTGTGCCTCTCTGTGTGCCTGTCCCTCTGTCTCTCCTGTGGCCTGTCCTTGCAGAGGAGTGATGAACCTGTATCCGTCTTCCAGGTCTCGACGGAGAAGTACCAGCCCCTCCCCGCCCTCCTCGCTGTCTCGCCTGCCTGGTTACGGCCTTCAGGTGAGTGCTGCCATCACGCTTCCACAGCAAAGCCCCTGCAGCTTCAGTTCACTAACCAAGTCTTGGGATCCCCTTATTCTAATATTCAGCTCAGTCTCAGGGTTTACATATAAGACGGAATTTGATATCACATAAATATTTGAAGGCAGGGGTCTCCTTCCCTGGTGCTGGAGACCCCCAGTCCCCTGAATCAATCCCCTGACATTGTAGGTCACCCTGAACTGGCAACATGTATAGGTTAGCAATCAATTAAGCCAGTGGTTCTCAAACTGTGGTACGCGTACCGGCAGTGGTACGTGGAGTGCCGCCAAGTGGTACGCCAAATGACCCTGGAACTGTGTCGTGTGCGCTGAAAAATCGGGACGGGTTTTCATATTTTGTATTTTAATACGTGTCGAATACGCAGCCTACGTACTACGATACAGTGCGCGCTAATACTTCAGTGGACACAAGAGATACTCTGTAATTCTATACCACTCTATAGGAATGTGTGCTACAGATGCAAGTGACCAATTGTATTTAAAAAAAGCTACTGTATCTCCAGCAAATAGGGAGAAAGGAGAATGTGCGTGATTTTGGAACAATGCCAACGTTGTAAACACAGGAATGCATAGAAATACGTGCTACGAACGCAGGTAATCTTGTGAGCACACGAAAGCGTGATAACAGAAAAATATTTAAGAACTGTTCTAATTTGAGAAAAATACACCGAGCGTCTCTGTGTTTCGCTCCCATGCGCATGAAATAAAAACTTTAAATAAATACGGAAATAAAAACGGAAACGCGGAAAAATGCAAGCTTGCGTATTGCTAAAGCAGGTAAGCTACACTATTTTTGAAGAACCTTATTTACCGTTGGCAAAAGAGCTGACACGTATTATGTGTAGAGAAAAAGCTGCTAAACAGCTCGACCTGCTGCCCCCCCCTGAAAGACACAGTCATTCATAGAATTATTGAAATGAAGGATTATATCAAAAGTACACTGATAGAGCGCGTTAAGATGAGCAGATGTTTTTCACTGCAATTAGATGAGTCTGTAGTCGATTTGGCCAATTTGCTCATTAACGTTAGATACGAGTTTGAGGGCATGTCCCATGAAGACTTTCTGTTCTGTAAACCGCTACCAACAGGAACTACAGGAGAGCACATATTTCAGCTTCTGAATGAATTTATCGTAGAGAATGGCCTCGACTGGATAAAATGCGTCTGAGTTTGTACAGACGGTGCTAGAGCAATGACAAGCCGACATAACGGTGTAGTTGCACGAATTAGATAGGTTGCTCCAGAAATTAATGTACGCATTACAACATCCACCGCGTGACCTTTGCCGTCAAGAAAATGCCTGACGATTTAAAATCTGTTAGACTCTGTTGTGAATTGTATCAGGGCTCGAAAAATTAATTCACATCTGCTTTGCTCAACTAAACAGGCTCACCACTCTCACTGAAATGGTGCTTTTTTATTAGTTGTTGTTAATGTTTTTTTTTCTGTAAAACACTTTGAGAAGCCACCTTTAAAGGCGCTATATCAAATAAAGTTTATTATTATAATATTTATTATATGTATGTGTGAGTGTGTGTGCACGCGCGCTCATGTTGGTCATTGAGAATTTCTGGGGTTCCTATGAGATCATGACTTGTAGGTGGTACTTGGATGCTTTGGTTGGATTAGGGGTGGTACTTGGTCCAAAAAGTTTGAGAACCACTGAGTTAAGCAACTGAGTTCCTTGAATGAGTAAGCCCTGGAGAGATTAAATTTATTGTTCCATACAGTCTCTGAATTTCTTCATGTACCGTACACCTACAACCGCAAGCTGGATTCTCAGGCTTTGATTAATTGTCCACTTGATTTACTTTTTTTCTACTGTTGAATCTTGTGCTCCTACAGTTGCCGGCCAGCAGGAGTCGCCAGCGTGAAGTGTCTCCGAACCAGGAAGCATCTGCAGGGCGGTCAGGGCTCCAGGGTCCGAGCCGCTCGCCACACAGGAGCTCCAGCCACGGCACGCAGTGAGCTGTCGCCCTCTCCTGCCCCCACCTGCACAACTTTAGAAAGCACTTCCAAACTTTTTTTTGTCAGCGATTTGTATAGTAGTTATAATAATAATAATTAATAATTGCTTACAGAAATTTGGCCAGGATGCTGGGGTTACACCCCTACTCTTTTCGAGAAACGCACTGGGATTTTTTTAATGACCACAGAGAGTCAGGACCTCGGTTTCACGTCTCATCTGAAGGACAGTGCCTGTTTACAGTATTGTGTCCCCGTCACTATACTGGGGCATTAGGACCCACATGGACCGCAGGGTGAGCACCCCCTGCTGGCCCCACTAACACCTCTTCCAGCTGCAGCATCCTTAGTTTTTCCCAGGAGTCTCCCATCCAGGTACTGGCCAGGCTCACACCTGCTGAGCTCCAGTGGGCTGCCAGCTGTGAGTTGCAGGGTGATATGGCTGCTGGCTATGACTATGACTGTCTTTTTGGTAAACTTGGTGAAATGAAACAGTAGTTGAGAATTTTAACAGAAAATCTGCTTGCTGGACCACTGCCTGTTGGACGGTGGATGTGTGCGCTGCTATCAGGTGCTGAACCCGAGCGTTTTCCCCCCTGCCTGCAGCGCCCGCGGCGACAGGGAGCAGAAGCGCCGGGGCCAGAGCCCCCCGCCCCCCCGGCACCGCGCTCACCGGCAGCACGGCTCCAGCCACACCAAGTAAGTGAGCGTCTCCCGCGGCACGGGGCCGGCTGCGCTCGGCCTCGGCTGCCTCTGAGCCCCCTGTTCCTGTCCGCCCCAGGCGACTGTCGGCCGAGGAGCTGGAGAGGAGGCGGCGCGAGATGATGGACTTCGCCCGCTGGCGGGACGAGGAGCGGGCCGGCAACGTGGAGCGGTACCGCAAGGAGGAGGAGCAGGAGAAGACCCAGGAGGCGCAGCGCGGCCGCGACGACAAGTTCATCCGGTGAGTCACGCCGCCGCTGCCGCCGTGCTGGCTGGGACAGGGGGCTCCCCGACTCCCTGCAGGGCTCTCACTCCTGCTCTTTCCTCCCGCCTCGCTCCATCGCAGTGACATGAAGCTGCAGAGCGCCTCCACCTCCTCTCTGGAGGACCGGGTGAAGAGAAACATCTACTCCCTGCAGAGGACTCCTGCGGCACTGGAGAGGAACTTCATGAAGAGGTAGCGGAGGGAAGCGAGGGACAGCGTGAGCGCGACGGGGAGAGACGCGTCTCAGGTTTCGGAGTAGATATGGTATCCCAGGTCCCTGTGTTCCACACTGCCGTGTCCTGATAGCGTGTTGGGAGCAGCCAGCAGGCAGCACTGTCCAGTCCGTCAGCCTGCATTCTGTCCTGCCTGTTCATGGTGTCTAGCAGCATGGAGGCAGACCTGCAGCAGGCTTTCTGACACCTGAACGCGGCACAGATCAGAAGGGTTTTGCTGAATACTGCTGATTACAATCCACGGTTTTTGGTACCTCCGGCTGTAATGTTACAGAACAAGATAAGATACAGTAATAGATACTTTTACTGTATGTGATAGCAAAGCCCAACCCAGTGAGTGTGTGGTTTAACAGCCTGTGTGCTGGTGTTGTACCTGGCACTCAAGGGACCGGAGTCACGGAGAACAGTGTTCAAAAGGAAATGCCTGCAGATTCAGATCAGTGTCTCTTGGTTATAACTAACAGTCTAGTTTGGTAATTTTTTTTTAAAATTGAGGAATCCATTATTTTTTCCAGAAAGTCAAATTGAACCTTGTGGACAGATAGGGCTCTTTTCTGCTCAGTGCTAAATTCTGCAAGTGTTGCAGAAAAACAACAGGTCTGTCTCCACAGCTCACTCCTCGTCCCCATCTTTCAGGCTGCTGTGTCCTCTGGGACAATGTCAGGCTTCCAGAGCATTTTGCTTGTTAAAATGGCAGCTTGTCTCTGCAAGTATCTCTGTTGTCCCTTGATCTTTGAAGGATCCCAGCAAGTCAGTTTGAGCAGAAGAGCAGGAGGGGGGCTTTGTGATTCTGGACAGAGTGTTCCTTCATTCAGGGAAGAAAAGGCTCGTATTTCCTCCTGAGATTCATTTTGATATATTTTATACAGGACAGTTTTTTTTTACAAATCTGAAATACTACTACAAATACTGTCAAAGCCGGCTTTGTTTACAGTATTTATTCTGGACCTTGGTTTGTTTTTTTCAGAGATGCATGGGATTTTATTCAAATGTGTACATCTGCGTGTTAAGAATTTAATTTCTCACCTCCAGACTGTGGACCTCTCACTGTTTCAGTTGTCTCAAGTGTTGTTGTATTATGATCAAGAGCTGTCTTTCTTTTTCCTGGAACATTACTGTAAGACAATGCAAACAGCACCATGTAAGAATATTGCTTTTAAAGATTAAATTTTAGTTATGTCCTGTGTCAGTTGTCTGAATGTCTTCTTGCAGTACGCAGTCTTCTTGCCGAAGTCGAGAATGGTCCATGTTGCAAAGTTCACATAAACTTCACATATGTTCAGTATGTACATGCTTACCTGCTCCCAGCCCTGAGTGCTCCTAAAGGTTTAGTGCTCACCTGTTTCTAGAGTACTGAGCAGACTGACAGCACAAGACGGGTCTATACTCCTCCTCAGGTCAGCACCCCAGCAGTGCAGCTGCCTGTTCAGACAGCTGGGTGGACAGAGCGATCAGGGCAGTGAAAGCGAGTCAGTGATTCCACACTGTGGCCAGAGTCGAAAAGTGTCTTCAAGTCTTAAAGCAGCATTCTAAGAGGGGGGGCTGTCCACCCCTGGTGCTGGAGTGCCCCAGTCACATGTCCACATACGCCCGCATACAAAGGTCACCCTGAAGAGCTAGTTTTCAGATAGTGGTCCTCACACTTCACCCCTGAGCAGCCTTGGTTTAAATTGTCCTGTTCAGTGCTGTATAGAGGAGCTATACAAAGACCATGAACTGTGATTGCTCCTGAGAGGTGGTGGTGTTTAATGTCTTAATTCAATTAAAAATACTTTATACTTGGAGGGGGGAATCAATTTTATTGATGTGTCCTGCTACTGTCTGCAAAGTGTATTGGGGCAAAAGCAGGTTTGTCTGTTTTGTGGAATGGCAATTATATGGGCAACAAACCTGCCTCATTTTAGAATATAGATAGGTTGCAAAGGAGAAGGTGCCAGTCAGCCTGTCTGTCTGAGTGACGGAAAGGTATTGATCCAGATGTCCTCTACAGCTGTCCTGCTGTTACAGAAAACTTCCCCAAAACATCAGCTTCAATAACAAGGGTTCAGGACGTAGATCCGGACTTCAGAAATTTTCTGTGTAAAGAAGTGTCTCCTGTTTTCTGGCTTTAACAGCCAGAAAAAACACACACATGCCTGGCTAATCTGATCATGGAACTTCTTTTAAGTCATTTTGATCAGTTCTATCAGTTGAATGGAAATTCTAATTTTCTGCGACAGCTTGGGAGCCTTGCGGCCATATCCTGTGATGAATTCGAACCTTAGCCTTGCAGTTTAGAGGTTAGAGCCCAGCTCTGCTGCTGCTTGGAACTCTCCTTATTTCTGAAGTTCAGATGAGGGGGTTAATCTCTTCCTGTTTGATGGTAAGGAAGAAGCTCTCTTGTGTATCAGTGCTTTTGTCCTTCGGTCTGAGGTGCAGCTTCAGCAGCTTTGAGCTCTTTATTTCTCGCTCCTGTGTTTTCTTCTTTATAAGAGTCACGTTTTTCTCACGCTTGATGTAAAACCTGCTCGCTTGCACCCCACCTCGCCCGCTGCCCGCGTCCCAGGCTCACTGTCGCGCTGAGCCGTAGTCGCTCGCTGTCTCGGGCGAGCAGAGCCGTGACCAGGCGAGGCGGCCTAGTTACAGCGGGACTCTCGGGCCGTCCGAGCAGAGCGGGTTCAGAGCACAGTCCAGCTAAACCCAGGCTCGCCCATCGCTGTCGCACTGACTCTGGCGCTGGGCAGCGAGGAAGGGCCCGTCTGGGGGAATCCCTGCGCTCACAGACCCGCGCTCGGCCACTAGAGGGCGCTGCACTCCCCCTCCACCTCCGCCGCTTGAGGGGGCGCTCGAGCTCCGTCTCCGCCCGCCGCCATCTTGGAGACCCCGAGTCTGCTAACAACAGCCGGCGAGAAGGGACGCGTCAATATGGAATTTAAATATCAGGAATAAACGTCTTTTCTTCCACGCTCGCTCGTTTCCCTGTCCGTGAGCCGATATCGAAGCAGCGGGGAGCCGTGGGTGCTGCGGGACGAGTCGCCCCGTTAGAGACGGAGGCCGGAGGGAGCGAGAGACCGAGCACCGAGCCCCGGGACCGGAGGAGCGGCTCACGGCGCAACATGCGAGCCCGCTGAATTACTCAAATCTCGTCGCCTTTTCTCTTTCGCACTGAAGATCTACGGCGGCGGCGGCGGAGGAGCCTGGTGTTCGCTGTACAAAAAAAGGAGTTTCCTTTTCGGATTCCTGGTCTCCCCCTTCTGCAAATCGCATCAGTAATAACCAAGAGAAGCGATAATAACGCGTTTGAAACATGTCTTCGAATTGCACCAGCGCTGCGCCGGTGAGCGCCAGCAAAACCAAAACAAAAAAGAAACATTTCATAGGCCAGAAAGTGAAATTATTCCGTGCCAGCGAGCCCATCCTCAGCGTTTTAATGTGGGGGGTCAATCACACGGTAAATCATCTCTCATTCTGCAGCCCGGGGCAGGAGGGGGCTCGTTGTGCGCCCCGCCGGGAGTGGGGCGGGGCGGCTGGGGTGTCTGTCCGTGTCCCCTCGGCCGAGGCAGTGTGGTGCCGGGCTGTGGTAAGGAACACGCCTCTCCCCCCGGGGAGGAGGCGGTGTGAACCCGCAGCCGGGCCAGCCGGGGTGGGGGGGTCACTCGGGTCGGACTGTTCCCCCTCGGCGGTGCATGTGTCTGCACCTCGGAGGAAAGCGCTTTTCTGCGTCGGTTTGGGTTGTGTCTGCAGTAGGAAACACCAGCTCGTTCAGGACAGGGGGCTGACAGCAGTGTGCAGGGGCTCTGGCTGGACTGGGGATTGGGTCTGTCCAGCCGTACCTGGTTGCTTTGTTTTCGGTTTGTCCTTTTAAGGATGGTGAAACATTTGTGTTGTGTGGCTGCAGACTGTTGTTCTAAAACTTCACCAGTGAAAGGGGGGTGATTGATGAACCCCAAGGGCATCAGGGGTTCGGGGGCGGTACAGAGCCCCCTGTCAACGGGGGTGAAGGTGGGCATCAGAGGGACAGGCAGTCAGCTCTGTCTGTTCCTCTGTCTGCGGGGGTGCTGTCCGTGCTGGCCTGCCTTGCTTGAACCCGCGCTGGTGGGAGGGAGTATTCTCCTGCTTTCGGCCTCAATTGCTAGAGGATTCCATGGGAGGTGAAGGACCACAGTCTGCAGTCCAGCGGAGCTGTATTTCCGAGCGGCACCTGGCTGTGTAACTGTCAGGGATTTGCATGGAAGCGAACGGAGAAGCAGGTTTTGCATCCCTGCCTTCAGCTGCCTTCCTGTATGTGACGGCAGCGCTGGCCAGTCATTATTCCAGGCAACCTAGGCCCCTTTATACTGGTAGCTTCATTGGCTGTTGGGAAGACTGGTGTGAGTGTGCCCTGTGGTGGTCGGGCGTCCGGTCCACCCTGTCTTTCGCCTGTTGCCTGCTGGGATAGGCTCCCGCTCCCCAGTGACCCTGAATTGGGTGGAAGAGGTTGGAAACTGTGCAGGTGTGTTTGCTGAAGAGTTCGGACCCTGGCATTAAGCTGCGTGATTCCGTTGCTGTACTGAGGAGGCTCTCACTGCTGCTCCCCTGCCATCCGTCATGCCAGCTCTGAGCTGCAGCAGTGAGACGGGAGGAGCAGGGTTTTTTACAGGGCTGTTGCAGGGGTGCAGGTTCAAGGTCCAGTGCTGTCCATGGTGAATTCTGTCAGCTGCACCTCCTGCTGACCTCCAAAGCCACTTCTTCTGGGTGTTAGGCATCAGTGATTTCTGCTGCAGACTAGCTTGCAGTGACAGAGCTGTGGGGTCAGAGGTCAGCACCCCCTGCTGCTTCGCTGCTGTCTAGAGCTCGTGTGCAGACAGAACTCTGTGCGGAGTCGTTCACTGAGAGCTGCCTTGGCTGCTCCTTGCCACTGGTCTGGACACAGCAGAACCCAAAGATCTATCAGCTTCTGCTCTCGTGCCCCTCCCTCCATCTCCCCTGCTGTTTCTCTGTCCATGTCTTGTGCTGTTGGCGTATTTTTAGTATCCCAGCATGGGTGGGTCCCCAAAAAAAGGAAGGGGAAGGAAGCTGCGTAGCCCGCTGCCCGCAAAGAGAGGGCCAAGTGACCGCACAGAGGCGGCCTGGTGTCACCCCTCTGCTGCGTCCCCGGAGATCCGCCGGACGACAGATAGCGAATCTGCAAGGAAGGCAACATGAGGAGCTCTGTGTGACTTTGAGTCCCGATCACTGGTATGAGGTATCACTGGGTATGAGGGCGGAGTGGTGGCTCTGTGGCTCAGGATCTGCGCCTGTGACTGGAAGGTTGCCGGTTCAAATCCCGCAGCCGGCAGAGGAATCCTACTCTGTTGGGCCCCTGAGCAAGGCCCTTAACCCCAAGAAATCGTATAGGGCTAATAAAGCAACATTATTATTATTATTATTATTATTGTTATTATTACATTATCGGCAGAGTTTAGGTTTGCAGTTGTCATCGGTCTTCACCTGTTCAGTTTCAGATCCTCGGCCTCAGGGGATTAGAGCTGCACACCCTGGGGTCCTGCACTGGGCCTGCCCCAGGGGCAGAGAACAGAGCAGGGTGGAGGGAAGAAAAATATTAAATTTTTTTATCTTTATGCTTTATGTTTATGTGCTTTATGAGGGCCCAACAGAGTCTACCTCAGTGATGTGGCTGGGCGGCTTGTTCAGACATCCAGCACTTTTTGTGTAAAGACCTCATTCCTGCTCTCGTTTCTAAATGCGCTGTTTGTATGTGTGTGTCGGTCCTGGCTGTGAGGGAGTTCTTTAGAACTGACAAGGGTTAACTTGCTGGATTTGTGATGCTTGTCTTCTGCCATTGACCTGCACTCACTTAAACAAGAATGTAGGAGTGATTTCCAGAGCTTTATCAGACAGCAGGGGCTCCTGGTCTCAGGTGTCCTGGGTCAAATCAGTTTTGCTTCTCCCTTTCTGCCACCAGCAGGAAGCTCTGTTGCGGGGGTTAAGTTCACCAGGAAAGGAAGTTAGCAACTCGGATTCTGGTGTTGTTACTGCAGGATGCAGCAGAGCAAAGTCAAGGATATGCACAAATGTGCAGTTTGTATGTCTCTCTGCTGTGTGCATGTTTAAATTGTTTAACTGTGGAGAAATCCAGTGGGGCAGAAAAAATCATAATCATGTAAAAAAGCTGTGAGTTCTGTATAAAGAGTTTCATCTGTGCTGATTTGTAGTCCTTTCCTTCCAGATCAATGAGTTGAGCAACGTGCCTGTCCCAGTCATGCTGATGCCTGATGATTTTAAAGCCTACAGCAAGATCAAAGTGGACAACCACCTATTCAACAAGTGAGTGCTGTTTAATTAGTGACCTCAGACTCCTTTTTGCAGAAATGCATTAGCGTGTGGCTCGAGTTCATTTCAGAAACTAGGTACCATGACCTGCAGTGAATTAAGCACCTGATGTGCAGGATAGTTCTTCTTGATGTAGTTTTTCTTTGTGCAATAAAATGTATTGAAGCTCATCATTTAGCCTTCAGAGCAGGCAGGCAGTGCACAGCCTCTCTGGGCTGGAGGAGAGTGAGTGTCTGTCTGCAGTGCCCCCGCAGCACGGTGCTGTTTCAGCCATGGGTCCTTCCCTGTCCTGTGGCAAGTGCAGGTGCAGCACAGAGCTGTGAAATTGTACAGTTTGCCTGGGATTCCCCTTCCTTCATTGTGGGAGGGTGTGGCAGTGGTGCAGGGGTGGGCGTGGCGGAGCATGGTGGTTGTGGCAGGTGAGCATGGGTGGGCGTGGCAGAAAAACATGGTTTCCCCTGTGGCCTCTCTGTAGAGTACAGTGGACTGTGTTGGAACACTGTCCTCCTCAGAAAGATCCCGTAGAGCGTAAACGTGAGCTGAAGCCAACTGTGTTTTCTGCCCCTCAGAGAGAACCTGCCCAGCCGGTTCAAGTTTAAGGAGTACTGTCCCATGGTGTTTCGCAACCTGAGAGAGAGGTTCGGGATCGATGACCAGGACTACCAGGTACGACTACGGCACCACCTGTGTGTGTCTGTCCGGCGTTGTGGCTGAAGCCAGGGCTCTGGATACTTGTAGACTTTGACCAAGTCGTTGCTGTCAGCTTCTCTGCAGAAGTGTGTCACATGTGCCTTTCATACCCACGTCATCTCTGTTTCCTGGTACATTTGCACCTATTAACATGAGGCTAAACAGTCTAGTGGTTCTCTATTACTCACAGAGACGAGCTCTAAAAAAAGCTCACTCGGTGCTCTTGCTAGGAGGATCCTGGTTCAAGTCCCCAGGCTGTGCCACTGACTCACCTTGCGTCCTTGTGACTGGACCTCTTGTGCTTCGTCTTGCAAGGAGATTTACAAACTCAGATCCTGTTGGTCCCCCCCCCCCCAGGTCAATGAGTTGCTTTTAGCAGATTACTAGGCTTACTTTCTGGAGGAACAGTCAGCATTGTTACTATGCTGGGGGTGGAGGTGATCTTGGTTCCTGTGAAACTGCTGAAACCACTTCAGCAGCCCCCACCCGTGCAGGAAGAGTTTGAATCATTTCTGCTTTTCCATGTGGTGCAGAATAGGAAATACTCTCTTTTGTGTGATTGGCTGAGCTCACAGCAAGCTGGGAAGTTTTCAGGCTTTTTAGGGCAACTGTGACAGGCAGCTGCTGCCCTTTTCTATAGGGTTTATTTCTATAAGGAGGTGCTACTGCACCTATTTTCTGCTGACAGTTGTGTTTGTGAAAAGGAGCCCTGGGATCGAAGGGGGGCTCTGGTTTTCCTGCTGGGGTTGCGACAACAGGATGTAGGTCTCAGAGTTCTGTGCTGATCTCCCAGGTGAACAGGAAGCATTAACATGGGCCTGTCAGCGGCCTTTGTGTACTGTTACTGAGTTTGTGGCTCTAATGTCATTCCTGTTTGCCTCGAAGCTCATAGATGCCTTTTAGAGGCAGGAGCTGCAGTTCTGCTACTCTCAGACATTCTCTTTTCACACCCGTCGAACTTGAAAAGCTTCCCACTCACCTCATGCAGTCCCCCTGTGAGCTGTCTGCTGTCTCTAGTTCAAACACTGAATGTGTAACACGACATCCTACTGTATATATAAAACAATAATGTATTAATTTTCTTGTTATCCTACGTGACTTTTTCAAAAGTACGTAGCACAGCAGTTAAAGTCCAAAGGCCCAGTAGCCGAAAAGCTCTTATTTCAGAAGACATGCGCACCTGTGCCACGGGTGGAACCGTGAGATGGTTATATTCTGTTGATGAAACTTTAATTTTCTGACTGAGCGGGCACGCTGCTGTTCTGCAGAATTCACCGCAGTAGTCGTTTGTATCTGTGGCAAGTGTGGATCTTGAAGTGATCCCTATTAAGGTCCTTTGTTGTTAGAAAATTAAGCAGATAGTGGCAGCAGTCTAGTCTACCTGTGGGATCATGGAGAAGCACAGGAAGTGTTCTTACACAGTAGTGCGGTGCAGTGCTGTGGTGCTGTGCAGTGTGGTACTGCTGTTCTGTGCTGTGCAGTGTGGTACTGCTGTTCTGTGCAGTGTGGTGCGGTACTGCTGTTCTGTGCAGTGCGGTGCGGTACTGCTGTGCTGTGCAGTGCGGTGCGGTGCGGTGCTGTGGTGCTGTGCTGTGCAGTGCAGTGCGGTACTGTTGGTACTTGGTGGGATACACAAATTGAAGTTTTAACAAACCACAAGACTTGGAGCATATGATAGATTTAAAATTATAAAGCAAAAATTCAAAACGACATGTTGACACCACACAAGTTCTGTGTGGTGCGGTACTGCTGTGCTGTGCTGTTCTGTGTGGTGCGGTACTGCTGTGCTGTGCCGTTCTGTGTGGTGCGGTACTGTTGTGCTGTGCTGTGCTGTGCAGTGCAGTGCGGTGCGGTACTGCTGTGCTGTTCTGTGCAGTGCGGTGCAGTACTATTGTGCTGTGCTGTTCTGTGTGGTGCGGTACTGTTGTGCTGTGCTGTATTGCTCTGTGCAGTGTGGTGCTGTTGTGCTGTGCGTGAGGGGTGAGGGGCGTAGCCTCTTGGTGAGCCTGGGCTCTGCCTTCACTCCGGACGCACTGGTAGCTCTGTGCTGGTGGTCAGGCAGGCAGCAAGGCTGTGCAAAGCGCCCATGAGGGATTTCCTTTCCTTATGGTGCCTCCTGTCCGGCCACACAATTACAAATACAGCTTCAGAATCAGACACAAGGTGCCACTCGGACAGGCAGAGTGGGTTTGTAAACAACAGGGCTGCCGTTTCTTCGGATTTATACCAGAGAATCAGTGCTGCTGGCCGAGAGCTCTGCAGGTGTCTGATCTCTGCCAGCTGAGCTCTGCTCAGCAAAGGGCACCAGTGTCATTCTCATCTTCTGCGTCTGTGGAGACTGGAGTCTCTGAAAGTGCTTGTCTCTCAGTTAAAGAAGCTGTGTGGTTCTGTGCTGTACTGTACTGTGCTATACTTTGCGGCACGGTCCGGTGCGGTTTTATTCTGTGCAGATCTGTGTGGTAGGGTACTGTACTGTATGGTGTGTGGTACGGTGCTGTGCTGTACTGTGTTGTGCGGTGCTGAACGCCAGTCTGTCTGCCACGCGGGTCTCTATGGCTGCAGGCTGTGAGGCCAACCAGACTCTTCCTCTTTCGAGCGGCTTCTGTCTCTTGTTTTATTCGTCTTTTTGTTTTGTCCCATTTTCCAACCTCTGCTTATTGAAGGCGTTTCCGCTTGTTTTGCGGTTTCACAGCAGGCCCTGTCCAAGCTGTGGCCCCTGCAGCTCAGCCCGTGCGGCCAGGTCAGTCCAGGTTTGGCAAACACGGCGAAGGGCCACGCCCCGTCCGGGAGTGTATGTGTGGCACTGCTGATGTCTCCTCCGCACCTGTGCTTTGTGCCCAATGGCACTCTCAAGGCTGTTGTGCCATCTTTGCTGTACGAAGAAGCCTGTCTCCTGCTCGTCTGCATTGCAAAGTATTTATGAGAGGGGTGCTCATGGTGAATCTGCTGTTGTGTCTTGATTAACACAGCATCTTAACTGAAAAAAAACAGTTTGTGCTTTGATGTTTAACAGCCCGCGTGTGGTTGCAGGCTGATTCAGGGCCTTGGCTGAGGACCTGCTGGGAGGTCTGGCTTGTGTTTCTGTATAACTCAGGACTGTTGGATTCTGTTGCATGCAGAAGCCTGGTGCTCAGTGAGGACCAGCAGTCACGCAGTGAGTCCACCTGGCTCTGCGTGTCCACTCAGTGAGAGAGCACCCCCCACCCCCAGCTGCTCAGGTCCTCCCTGCAGCGATTTGCCAGTGAAATCAGAGTTTTCATGCTCATGCTTTTTAACTAGAAAGCAAACAAGAACTTTGCCCTTCTTCGTCTTCCTTGACTGCGTCAACAATTAAATCACTTGAAGCAGCTTTCAACGTAAATCGAAGTCTGCATCCCAGCCAGGATGGCTTGCCTGGCAGTGGTCTTTTTCCTGTTGCACGTGAGCGTGGCGCACTGCGTTGTGTTTTTGCTGTACCAGTCCTTGCTGAGCTGTGAGAATCCAGCTGTTGAGGGCGAACAGCATCAGTGCGGTTGTTTCCCTGGCAACGGCGCTGCGGTGACAGGTGCAGCAGGGAGCGCCACTGGTGTTCTGGATGTGAAGGCGTTTGTGCGTCAGCAGTGTCCTGCTGCACACTCTCCCCTGGAATAGCAGCCAGCACTGTACAGGCTGTGTGTTCTCGTCAGAAGTGTTCCTTGTAGAAATCTATATTTCACTTTTTTCTTTGAAAATCTGTTTTCCTTATCTTTGCTTTCCAACCTGTGGCCCGAGCAGGAAAGTTGATTTCTTTCCCTTGAAAGACAGGACAGGGAATCTCTTGGGGGTCCCTCTTGCAGTTTTGGGAATGTCCTGCAGGTTTGGGAATGGCGAAGATGCGCTGCTGTCCGTCTGCTCACCCCCCTGTGTTTGCCTCTCTTGGACAGAACTCCCTCACAAGGAGCGCCCCGATAAACAGCGATTCCCAGGGGCGCTTCGGCACCCGCTTCCTCACCACCTACGACCGCCGCTTCATCATCAAGACTGTGTCCAGCGAAGACATCGCCGAGATGCACAACATCCTTAAGAAGTACCATCAGGTACAGCATGCCAGGAGGGTCACAGCACTGCTTCCTGAGGGGAAGAGAGATGGCCCAGTTTGTGAAGAAATACCTCTGTGGTTTAGGTTCAGAGCTCTTTATGTGTGCTGCATTAGTGTCCCCCAGGTCCTGCTCAGAACTGCTTTCCAGGGGTCAGGGCGTGAGAACGTGCAGGCAGTCAGCTCCCAGTGATGGCGCCACAGAGAGAAAGCACAGGGTCACTTGAGAACCTCAGAGGATGCTAAGTTTAGTGTTGGTTCCAAATGAAGATGGCAGCAGTGCTGTTCTTGTCTGCCGTAGTGGCGCTGTAGTGGGGCGGAGCCGCTTTCAGGGGTAGTCTGCTGCAGCATCTCGCTCTTTATGTCTCTCATTATTGTGGCCTCACTGACTGTAAAGAAATAACGGCAGTGTTCCGTTTCTCTGTGTGTCTGTCTCTGGTACTTCTCCCTCTCCACCTTGTGACCCCTGACCCCTCACCTCAGTTCATCGTCGAGTGCCACGGAAACACGCTGCTGCCTCAGTTCCTGGGGATGTACCGGCTGACTGTGGATGGGGTGGAGACCTACATGGTGGTGACGAGGAACGTGTTCAGCCACAGGCTCAGTGTTCACCGCAAGTATGACCTGAAGGTAACGATCAGGCAGGACACTGCAGGACTGTGACTGGCAAGGAGTCAGGAGGAGAGCCATTACCTCATTAACTATTCAGTAATTAAGAGAGTCATTCTTTAAAATTATTTCTTAATCTAAAACTGCAAGGTCATATAATACCGAAGCTCAAGTCTTTGCTGAACCAACCTTGTCACTAGTGTGTGTCACAGGTGGCTTGTTTTTATTTTAGAATAGCCGGTTTTAGCCACTCTCCCGGCTTGGAATTTGTGGTTGTGTTTAGAGCCCTGTGCCCCCATGGGGAGACTGAGGAAGTGCCTCTTTGCTCAAGTGTGGTAAAGCTTAGAGAGTTGTGGTACAGAAATACTGAGAAATGTGGTGAATGTATTGTATCAACATGGTAACAAGTGCAGAATGGGGCAGATAAACTACAAATTCCTAAGGGCTATTTATGGATAGTCCAGTTCAAAGAATGTTGAATTCCAGTGCAATGAAAATGTTTTTTGCTTTTAATCCTGCAGGGCTCAACGGTGTCGAGGGAAGCCAGCGATAAGGAGAAGGTGAGTTGTGCGCCATCTCCAGTGTGTCTGAATTTCTTTCTCGGTGCACATCTGTCTCATCCGCCCGTCCCTCTCCTCACAAACAGGCCAAGGACCTGCCCACCTTCAAAGACAACGATTTCCTGAACGAGGGACAGAAGCTGCACATTGGGGACGACAACAAGAAGATCTTCCTGGAGAAGCTGAAACGAGATGTGGAGGTGGGTCAAACGGAGGGCGGGGCTAGATGGTACCTGGGGCCGGGGCTAGGTCATGTTGAGGGGCTGGCTAGGGTTAACAAAGGGGGTGGGGGGCTTGGTGTGCTTGTGGGTGGGGCTAGGTCAAGGCAGGGTTGGGGGGGGGCTTGGTGTGCTTGTAGGTGGGGCTCGGTCAGGGTAGGGCTGGGGGTTACTGTGCTTGATTAGAGATTAACGAAGAGCAGTCGGTGGTTTTGTGTAGCTCTGTGTCTCGGAATAAGACTTGGTTTTAAAATGCGTTGATTCACAGTTTGTAGCCCTTATGTCTTGAGTTATTTCAGGTAATCTGAAGGTTGTTTTCTATAAAAGAAGTTGTTTACTATAAAACTGGATTCTTCCTCTCTTCTCTACCCCAGTTCCTGGCCACCCTGAAGATCATGGACTACAGTCTCCTGGTGGGAATCCACGACGTAGAGCGTGCGGAGCAGGAGGAGATGGAGGTGGAGGAGCGAGGGGAGGAGGAGGAGTACGAGAACGATGGGATGGGGGGTGCACTGGGCACCGGCTCCTTCGGGACTCCGCCCGACAGTCCTGGAAACCCGCTCAACTTCCCAGGATTCTTCGGGCCAGGAGAGTTTGACCCATCTGTGGATGTTTACGCCATTAAGAGCCATGAGAGTAAGATCATCCTCCGCAAATCCCTGGTTTGGTATTTGATTGATTGAGACGTGTTCATATAGTTCTTAAATTCATTGTGATGTTTACGTGCGCATAAGACTACATAATTAGCAGGAGCAAAGATGTGAATCAGACTCCCATCATTCAGTCCACCCTCCAGTACTAACAGTCACAACAAAGCAGAAGAGGCAGATTTGCACACTTGCTCTCCAGCAGTTCTGTGAAAGCCCTTGTTTTCAGCCCCAGTTGAGCCCTATGGTCCAGATGTTACAGGTTCAAACCTGGGTCATGACAGAACCAGGACTTCCTGAGCACCAACACAGCTGAGCTGGCAGAGCACAGCTGGGTTCCTGATTAACAACTGGCATTTTCCCTCACTGATAAACAGGGACTGTTTCCAGTCCACAGTTTTTCACCTCAGAAGTAAGATGAGCTTTATACGTCCAGCGTCTTCTGAGCTGCCGGCCTCCTGGGCACATTGCAGCCTGCAGCTGGGAGGAGCTATGGCCGTTGAGGAGGCCCTGTCTGTGCTCACTGGTGCACAGAGTGCCCGGGACCCCAGCCTGCCCTTCTCCTGTCTCTCAGTCCTGTGATGTTGTACTTGTGTCAAGACCATTAGTGGGGCTGGTGACTCAGATTGTCAGTCCTCCATCCTGTAGAGTTAGATTAGATTATGTAAAGCTCTGGTGGGCAGCTCCTTACAGTCTCCCCAGCTCATCCTGGTGCTACCAGGGATGAAGGAGAATGTAGCGCCTTTTGTCCCAGGGGTTCCCAGGTCTCACTGTCGCTGTCCCGCCCTCCCTCCACAGACTCCCAGAAGAAAGAGGTGTACTTCATGGCCATCATCGACATCCTCACGCACTATGACGCCAGGAAGAAAGCCGCCCACGCTGCCAAAACTGTCAAACACGGGGTACGTGTGCCGGGCTGTGCAGCAGTTTGTTAGCATGCGATTATCTGGGAGCGTTAACCCCTCAGCTAGCTGTTCACTCCTGGTTTTCTGTTAACTGGGAAGGGGGCTGGTTGTGGAGTTGCTCCTGACAGAACCTCCATCCTGGATTTTGTCAGCTCTGCTCTTCTCTGGCTGCAGAAGGAGCAGAGTCACAAATCTCCCCTTGGTGCTCGCTTGTGCCCCCACTGTGGGACAGAGGGACTGCGGGACAGAGGGTCAGGGGTACTGGGGGGGTCAGGAGGATAGAGGGACTGCAGGACAGAGGGTCAGGGGCACTGGGGGGTCAGGGGGACAGAGGGACTGCAGGACAGAGGGTCAGGGGTACTGGGGCACTGGGGGGTCAGGAGGACAGGGGGACTGCAGGACAGAGGGTTGGGGTACTGGGGCACTGGGGGGTCAGGAGGACAGGGGGACTGCAGGACAGAGGGACTGCGAGACAGAAGGTCAGGGGCACTGGGGAGTCAGGAGGACTGGGGGGTCAGGGGGACAGAGGGTCAGGGGCACTGGAGGGTCAGGAGGACCCTATAACTTAATAAACCTATTACTTGTTCCTTTGCAGCCTACGCATGCTGACGCAGCTACCCACCTGAACTCATATATCTGTGTTGTTTTTGTGTTCGATCCCGACAGGCCGGAGCTGAGATTTCCACAGTGAACCCTGAGCAGTACTCCAAACGATTCTTCGAGTTCATGTCCAACATTCTGTCGTAGTACCACCGACCCCCCCACCCGCCCGCTCCACAGACACGCCCCCCACTCGCCTCCCCTGTCCCCCTTGCTGGTGTCCCGCCTCCCGAAGACGCACGACATTCGGAGACCGGAGCGGCAGGAGACCGCCACGAGGAATAAAGGAAAGAGAGGATTTCGTCGCAGCGCCTGGGACCCTGAGGCAGCACGCGCATGCGTAAGCAGTGTGGCGCCATGGCGCCTCCTACAGGGCCAGGTGAGGAGGGCAGGAGAGGCATCAGCCCTGAACTCTTGTCACCGATGCCTTGGGGTGTCTGATCACGGTCGCTTCAGCAGTAAGAGTCCGGTCTTGTTATTTTGGGGTTTTGTTGTATTTTTTTCACATTGCTTTCTTTCATGTTCTTTTTAATGTGTTTTAACACTCGCGCCAAGAGCATGGTGTCCTTACAGCCCCTTTGACAAAGAGGAAAAAGCCCTTGTTCATCCACAGTAACAATTAAAGCCACTGGAACCCTATGAGAACTGCAGCTAGTTTAAAAAGAAAAGTAAAAAATATATAAATATATAAATAAATGTATAAAATATTAACTGAGTGAAGCATGTCTGATGTGTAAACAGTGTAACTGTCATTCTAATTCCACCTCCCAGCTGAAGGTCTAAGCACTGATCTTAGGTTCCTAAATATCCTTAAACTTGTTTCATTGTCGTTGCTCAAAACATTGAGTTGCCATATGTTTTTAAACGTTCAGAACAGCTGCATCTTTTATCAGTAAAAATAAAAGTTAACCAGAGGGGAAAAACAGCAATTTAAACAAAAGAATGAGTTTTATTACAGAGTATGAATCAATGTTTTATATATTGTTTACATTAAAATATGTAGCATTTTTTGTGTTTGTATACAGTATTGTTTTACCAGCGAATGTTAGAATGGTTACTTGAAATTTATGCATTGCATAGTAAAGGGAGTTTCTGTTTCTTTTCTGTTTTTGAGCGCAGGGCTCTTGGCTGTCCCAGCGGGAGGTCCTCGCTGTGTTACTTTGCAAAATAAAGTTTGTGGAAGAATTTTACCTCAGCGGATAGCTGATGCCCCGAGCTCTATTATTCCTTCTGCTCTGGTTTACAGGAGCACCAGAATAGAAAGGTTGTGAAGTGAAATCTGTGAGCCCAGGCGTGTCCTGGAGCGCTGTGCATCCTTGCAGAATGCGCTGGGAGACAGAAATGAAGTGGGAATTCCACAGGGAGGCAGACTACACACTTGGAAAAAAGATAACCACAGAGCATCTGTCCAACAGAGAGTCCATAGACTTCCAGAGTCTAGGGATAAAGGGACACAGGCTGTCCCTCTACCCTGAGGACAGCGCTTGTCCACAGTCTCCTCTACCCTGAGGACACAGGACACGCTGGTCCTATCCTTTCCAGCCTGTGCAGTGATCCAGCTCTCTGCTCGTCCCTCTTCATATTCATGGGTACAATAGGATTTAACCACCTGTGAGGGTTGTGAGTTCCAAGCACACTGCTCTATTTAAGGTGCTCCTAAAGTGAGTCAGAAGGATGAGTTTTTAGCCTCCCTGCTTTCCCATGAGCATCTTAGCCTGGAGAGTTTCAGAACCATTGTCTGCTGGGCCTCAGGGAGTCGTTTGGCGAACTACACATTTCCTCTTGTTGAGTCAATGCAGATCGTGCAGTTTTGCCGCCCTAGTGTTGCTAAGCGTAGTGCAGTCTTGGGACAGAAATTTTGCTCAGCATTGAGAAGGCAAATTCTTAGTAAAAATGTTACAACGACGGCATGGCTTTTGCATGGACGGCCAGTGTCATGTGGCACATTGCTGGAGGTCGGAGCTGAAGAAATTGTGGGTGGGGCTTGATGTTATAAAGACCGATTCAGTCTCAATTAGGATCGAAGCTTTAAAGCACAATCGGCATTTTCCAAGAGTCTGTTACCAAAAACACTGTGTAAAAGTGATGTAACTTCAGGTTCATGTGCTAATTCTCTATGAGATGTTGCTCTTCTGTCACAGTGCCTCTGACCTGGAACTGCTTGCTTGACAAGTTACCCTTCTGCTCCACAGCAAGCTGTTCTTTCACACCATGCTGGCTGGTTTGTAATCCACTCTTGTTAGACGATCTTACAGGTTTACAGTCGGACAGACTTCAGGAAGCTCTTGTCACCCCCTCACACAGTTCCTGGAAGCTGGTTTTAAAGTGTTTCTATTGTCTGTAAATGAGTGTTTTTGTTTTTATTCCCTCCCCTGTCCCCAGCCCTTTCTTTACTACGGGATGTTGAAAATAAAATTAACAGTCAGAACATCTATGAACCAGGCAAGCCTTCTGTGGTTTTGTATTTCTTAGCATTTTGGGGTTTAGAGGACAATGGGGGGGCTTGAGTTTGGAAACAGGGCTGTTAGCATCATTAATCACCCTTAAAATGAAAGCTGCAGGAGAGGAGTTGATGCCCCTGGTTTCACGCTGCAGCTGCACTGTTGAAACTCTGGATCTGCTGCGTGTCTGTGCAGCCCTCAAACCCAGAGCAGAGCAACTCTCGCTGGAGCTTGCAAAGCCAAAGATAACAGCTCTTCCAAGGGGCTTGTGGAGAGCTGTACCAGAAATAAGCTCTCATTCTCTCATTTCTGCAGGGCAGCACGGTGTTTAACATTGCTACCTTGTAGCGCTGGGGCCCTGGGTTCAATTCTGGACAAGTGGTACAGTCTGTATGTTCCTCCTATGTTCAGGTGGGTTTCTTCCCACAGCCAAATGATGTACAGGTAGGCGAAGTGACGTCTGGGAAAACTGGTCCTGGTGTCAGTGTGTGTGTGGACCGTACAGCATGCATATTGCTTGCTGGAATAGGCTCTGGCTGCCTAGTAACCATGAATTGAAGCAGTAAGAAAACATGCGTTTCTACAGGAGTTAGAACCCCTCTTGCACTTAGCTGAGATGCCGGAGAATGGTCTGCTGTCCCTGCCTTACAGGACCCTCGCTGTGCAGTGCGCTGGAGACTGTGGCCGATGTCCTGCAGCACAACCACTCAAAACCCACTGGGCCTGTGCACAAGCCTGTAAGCTCCTGTCTGGCTCAGTAGTAAATGCTTGTTCTGGGTTTTTCAAAAGCTGCACTGAAAGGGTAAAAACGTAGCATGAGACGAAGTAGATGTGAAAAAGAAAAAAAAAAAGTGTTGCTCTGAAACAATAAGATGTGATGGCCTTCTAATGGCACAAATTCCTAAATTTTAAATGCTACAGTAGACTCTAGTAACAGTACACTCACAGTGGGTTGCTGTTGACAACGTGTCTTAGTGTCAGCAGAGCACTGGAAAATGATGTTTTACAAATCACCAAGTGCCGAATTTTTACAATACAGCCCAACAGAGGTGGATGCGATGACTTAGCCCTCTGCGACTGAAAACCACTGCCGAACCTCACCAGTGAAAATAAATGTAAAACGACATGGGGAATCATCTCACAAAAAAAACTCTGAATTGTTTAGTGAGTATTTAATCACTGACAATACAAACAAAAGGGTTTAGAAAATGCAGCAGGTATTTCATATGGACTTGGGGTCATCCAGAGGAGAAAGTGGGTTTAATCCATCCGGGCTTTGAGTGTCCTGGTTGTGATCTTGTCCTTCTCACTGGAAACAGAAGTAAACAATGTGCATTATGGGCGGCATTAATTTACTATGGTGCACAGACACAGCTTCCCAGTTTCATCTGAAGTTCCCTAAAGAATTTCTACATGCTCTAATTACCAGAATTAGATCAGCAGGAGAACCGTCCTCCAGGAATCAAAACCGTCAGCATTTGAATTTCATTAATCTCCTTTGTGCCCCGTCAGGATCTCCCTGGTCTGTTTTTCCTAATTGAACAGTTTTCTCCCGAGTTAACAGACACACACCTCTACAGACAGCACAGCCTGTGTGCCATCAGGAGTGTCGCACAATGCTTGTTCAATCTGTTTGCAAAACCACTTTCCAAAACTGATTTATATATCACCCATTACCAGGCTACTGGAGGACAACTAAAGGAGAATATCCTAGTTAAGGATATAAACATGAGTGGTGATAAAAAAACAGTTTTGTACTTACATGACATGAACTACAACTCCCATCCCAGACACGGCATCTCTGTCGACTGCGTTCAGCATGGCTTGTGAAATGGTCTCAAACAGGTCCTCTGGCTCCTGGTGGTCAGAGACCTCAGATTAAAAGGGAGCATCTTTCTGCTCATATTATCTCCAACTCCACAAACTACAGGAAATTCACATTCAACCAAAAAAACTGCCTGGACTCCAAGGAATGTGACAGACAAGTAAGCTTGTGGATCAGTTGAGAAGTTGGTATATAATTCATAAGCAGCCAACCTCACAGCCTTTTGACAATGTATTTAAACGCAGTGGATTTTGGGAAACAGCTATAAAACAAGGACATGTAGCCACTTGTGGCAGGTGTATTTTGGACTGACTGGAGGAAGTGTTTTACAAAAAGACACATGGAGGCATTAGAACAGGCTACACAGCTATCCTGCAGGAGCTGACAAGACAGCTGGATGAGACCTTGAGGCCTCACAGCTGACGGAGCAGCAAACACACTCCTCCACTCTGCAGCTCTGCGAGCGCGTCTTGTTGGTTCAGAGCGTTCGGACATTGGGCTCCGGGAGGCTTTGGGAACTGACCATGTCCGGCTCCCAGAGGGACTCGCACATGCCGTACATCTGCTCTGAGCAGGTGCCGCTGACCACAAAGTCCTCCGTCACCATGGGGCAGCCAATCAGGTCCAGGGAGCAGATGAAAGGCTGGAAGGTTTTGGGATCCAAGCCAGCGATCACAGGCTCAATGTAATACGGCCCGAACCTGGAGAGAGGGGAAGAGGAGGACATACCAGGTCAGGAGAATTGGGAGACAGGAGAAAAACAGGAAAAGTTACACATAAAAGGACACTCAGATGCTCTCGCCAGAGAGACAATAATGATTTTAGTAAAACACACTGCAGTGACTGTAAGGCTTTAGGGATTCCTCCAGATTTAACTGTGCTCATCAACAAGGGCCCCAGCCCTAACCCCACCTAAACAGCAAGTGAATGCTGGGTGTCGGATTCAAATATTAATTAGTCTCAAACTAACATCACCCCACATCTGAAAATGGGTAAATCACTTGAACATTACCACAGACGCTGGGATGAGCAAGTTTTCAACAGATTTACAAGAGTTGCTGACAAATTAGTATAGTTTAACAATTTCAGTGACATTTGATAATTGAGCCAGTAAACTTGATACAGACAGAACATTAACACTCACGTCTACATCTGTATGCATTTTACCACAAAGGCCACATAAAGACAAAGCACCGCGTCCTACAGACTTGGAGCAAGGCAAGCAGCCAAAGAGGCTGCAATGCAGGAGACTGAGGACAAACGCCTGCATCATTCTGCAGGGTGGGAGCTGGACATCATGCTTGCCCCTGCCCTCTCTGAGGGTCACTGGGCCCTCTTGGCTGCAATCTGTCAGGTGAAGCAGACACTGCAGAGCTCCAAGCCAGAAAGCCAGAACTACGGCCGATCTGGACCGGACGTGAACCTGTAGAGACGATATGGTGGCACAGTCCAGTGGACACGCCTCTAGACAGGTGGCCCCGCACAGGGTGAAGAGGGAGAGCTGCCTCTCCCTCCAACACAGACCCTCCGCCCTAAACCCACCATGCAGAAGCACACTGAAACTGGATGCAGATCTGCAGCACCCAGCTAGCACTATGGTCTTCTTGCAATTCACATCACACCGCCCACAGCTATGATCTTAAAGCCTGGTGCAAATAAAGAAAACAATCTGGCCTGTTCTGAAAAAGCCTAGCTTTGAAAGTGCTTAAGGAAAATCTTGGTGGAAGCAAAAATAAAACATTACAGCAGACTGCAGTTCAGAATGCATTACATGAGTGTATAATGATTGTACGCTTCAAGACAGCTCTGTAAGACCTCACTCTCAAGCTCAATGTTTTTATCTTCATCTTTATTTTGAGCACATGTCAACACTGAGACTCGAGTTCACAGAAGCCAAGCTGTGAGAAACCTGGAACACCCATCAGTGCCCGACTCACCGTCGTTCATACAGCAGGTTGGACACCATACTCATGAAGGTCTTGGGTTTGATCTGTCTTCCCTCCTTCAGCTCGTACAGGTTGAGCCTGAATTTCAAACGCTGGGCCCTGCAGGGAGAATCACAAGAGGTCACAGAGAGATCCTGGACAGCTTGACCCCAAGTCCACCCGTACAAATACCCTCCCAGCACAGATAGTCAGGGCTGCTGTCTCAAGCGTCTCATAGGGTAACAAACCCCCAGCATGAGATACAGAATATTAAATAATTTGAAAATTTAAAAACGACCACTGGGCATTCAGTAAGAGGTTCATAGTGTGCAAGTATGGTCTGGATAGCTGCTCTACAAAAGGACTAAAAGAAGTGTGAATTATTTAACAATTAGCAATAAGAAACAGTTTGTTTACTTTAAAAGCCTCCTCATTTCTATTACGATGTAGATGCAGAAGACTGGCAGAGTAGCATGGTAGAGACCACTACTGCCTCACAGCTCAAGATCCTGGGTTTGATTCTGGGCTGGAGTGCCTTCTGTGGAATTTATATGTTCCACATGTTTTGAGCAACACTGTGCGTCAACACAAAACACAGATATCAGCTGGAAATCTCGCCCTTCATACACATAATAAGGCATCGAGGAGGCACTCTGCCTTGATAGCATACAGCAACACACAGGGCTCAGGAACAAAGATGTGTCCAGTCCCAGCTAACATGCCCTCTGCTCACTCTTTACTCACACTGCCTGAACGTCTGTGTCCAGCCCTGCTCGCCCTTTACTCACACTGTCTGTACGCCTGTGGCCAGCCCTGCTCGCCCTTTACTCACACTGTCTGTACGCCTGTGGCCAGCCCTGCTCGCCCTTTACTCACACTGTCCGTACGTCTGTGTCCAGCCCTGCTCGCTCTTTACTCACACTGTCCGTACGTCTGTGGCCAGCCCTGCTCGCCCTTTACTCACACTGTCCGTACGCCTGTGTCCGGCCCTGCTCGCCCTTTACTCACACTGTCCGTACGCCTGTGGCCAGCCCTGCTCGCCCTTTACTCACACTGTCTGTACGTCTGTGGCCAGCCCTGCTCGCCCTTTACTCACACTGTCTGTACGTCTGTGTCCAGCCCTGCTAGCTCTTTACTCACACTGTCTGTACGTCTGTGTCCAGCCCTGCTAGATCTTTACTCACACTGTCTGTACGTCTGTGTCCAGCCCTGCTCGCCCTTTACTCACACTGTCTGTACGTCTGTGGCCAGCCCTGCTCGCTCTTTACTCACACTGTCTGTACGTCTGTGTCCAGCCCTGCTCGCTCTTTACTCACACTGTCTGTACGTCTGTGTCCAGCCCTGCTCGCCCTTTACTCACACTGTCTGTACGTCTGTGGCCAGCCCTGCTCGCTCTTTACTCACACTGTCTGTACGTCTGTGGCCAGCCCTGCTCGCTCTGTACTCACACTGTCCGTACGTCTGTGTCCAGCCCTGCTCGCTCTTTACTCACACTGTCCGTACGTCTGTGTCCAGCCCTGCTCGCTCTTTACTCACACTGTCCGTACGTCTGTGGCCAGCCCTACTCGCCCTTTACTCACACTGTCCGTACGCCTGTGTCCGGCCCTGCTCGCCCTTTACTCACACTGTCCGTACGCCTGTGGCCAGCCCTGCTCGCCCTTTACTCACACTGTCCGTACGTCTGTGTCCAGCCCTGCTCGCTCTTTACTCACACTGTCCGTACGTCTGTGGCCAGCCCTGCTCGCCCTTTACTCACACTGTCCGTACGCCTGTGTCCGGCCCTGCTCGCCCTTTACTCACACTGTCCGTACGCCTGTGGCCAGCCCTGCTCGCCCTTTACTCACACTGTCTGTACGTCTGTGGCCAGCCCTGCTCGCCCTTTACTCACACTGTCTGTACGTCTGTGTCCAGCCCTGCTAGCTCTTTACTCACACTGTCTGTACGTCTGTGTCCAGCCCTGCTAGATCTTTACTCACACTGTCTGTACGTCTGTGTCCAGCCCTGCTCGCCCTTTACTCACACTGTCTGTACGTCTGTGGCCAGCCCTGCTCGCTCTTTACTCACACTGTCTGTACGTCTGTGGCCAGCCCTGCTCGCTCTGTACTCACACTGTCCGTACGTCTGTGTCCAGCCCTGCTCGCCCTTTACTCACACTGTCCGTACGTCTGTGGCCAGCACTGCTCACCCTTTACTCACACTGTCTGTACGTCTGTGGCCAGCCCTGCTGGCTCTGTACTCACACTATCCGTACGTCTGTGGCCAGCCCTGCTCGCCCTTTACTCACACTGTCTGTACGTCTGTGGCCAGCCCTGCTCGCTCTTTACTCACACTGTCTGTACGTCTGTGGCCAGCCCTGCTTGCTCTGTACTCACACTGTCTGTACGTCTGTGGCCAGCCCTGCTTGCTCTGTACTCACACTGTCCGTACGCCTGTGGCCAGCCCTGCTCGCTCTGTACTCACACTGTCTGTACGTCTGTGGCCAGCCCTGCCAGGCCGATGAAGAGCCGGTCTCCCATGGGGAAGATCTTCTGGAAGTCTGTGGTGACCATCTGGGCCTGGACCCCGAAGCGCCGGTCAGCAGCGATCGCAACGCAGTCCTTCCCCCGCATGGCCATGACCGCCCCGCCGTTATAGGACATGATCGACTGCGCCGGAGACACAAGCCACAGGAGAGAGCGACTGAGAGCAGCCTTGGCCACCTTTACCCACATGCACTCACCTGGGCCACTCACTCACCGCCCTCAGCCCGGAGACGCACAGTCTGCACATTTCAGCTCCACCACCAGCTCTTTATCGCTTAACTTACACAATGAATCAATCTGCCTAAGTTACCTTTGTTTTCAAGCATACACTGTGAAACCAAAGGTAAGAGTCCATCTTTTATGGATCTAAGGCAGGGAGGAAACTCACTCCGATGATCATAAGAGGTTCTGGATTTTTATATCATTTCGGATATTAGTTAATCGTTACTATTTCGTGGAAGTCGCTTCAAATTTTAAAAAAGTCACAAATTATCAAATGAACTGTAGCCCTCCGGGTACTGATATGCTAAATTTCATCAACAGCCCTGTTATCACTTAGGAGGGGAGACAGAAGAGCATCTCTACACGAAACTGAAAGTCAAGAGTCGCTGCTACAGAACCTGATGCGTCACCATGATGCGCCTTATCTAGAAACCTTCGTATGCAGAGGTATCACATTTTTAATCTGCTATTACATTTTCAACAGTCTGAAATCTACACTGAGAGCTTAGACACTTTTGCAAAAAAGACGGGGTACCGGGGTACCGCAAGCTGAATGTGCAGTGTCACCGCGGCGACAGAGCAGACCGGCCTCACGCAATTCACCACCGCTGCACTTCATTCCCCTGGGTACTCACCATTTTGATTAATGTTTGGGATTGCCTTCGGTTTCACAAAATCTAGAAATATCGATATAGTTTTCCACAGGAGATATCCTGTTAATAAACGAATAAGAAAGAAACCCGAAGTCACAGTTGCAGCCCCCTTAACTTAACACACGGCTTCCTGAAGGGACTTTTTTTGGCTGATTAACGTGAATGGTGATTGGTCAGAACCGAGCCTTTTCGGGCGAATTGAGCCTTGCTATTGGTGACAACAGGAACACTCCGCCCCGTAGGCGGGACTCTGTGTAGTTCGGTTGAAGAGCAGAGCCTTTGTGTGGAATTATGGGATATTGGAGGATTTGGGTATGTGAGGTAAAAATTGAAACTATTTCGTTTTCATGTCAGTTTAAACCTAACACCAACAGTCCTGTTTTGGCAACTGTAAAAAAAAACATATGTTGCAGGGAGTGTTAGAAATTATATTTTTTATACGTGTTTTTTTTAATAAAATAAAACGTAGCAGCTGCTTATAACAACCTCACAATTCTCTCCATGAATTACTTCTCTGGACAGCTGCTTGAAGTAAATATAGATTATTTAAATCATTAACACTTAAAAGGAGAAACGAAAACTGCGTCTTGGGTTGGAGCACTGTTGTCCAGACGGTCTCTTCTGATTTATTTATTTCATTGCATGTTTTTTATTTCTTTCAAATACACATTGCATTAACAAAAAGCTTCCTCTTCGGTATTGTATTGGTGATGTGAGTAACACTCATGCGTCACAACAATTTAATTCAACATTGTGATTTTTCAAGTTCTGTGTAACAGAAAACAGACTTGTTATAAAGCGTAGCTCCATCTGTGTGTGTTGGTTCGACACAGACGCCCTCTGTGAGGCCGATCCAGTCCGGGTCGAGTCCGGAAGGTTCGGTTCTCTCTGCTCCTCGCGGGTCCCGGACCGCTGGCTTGGTGGGGCTGGTTTCCAGAGCGGCGTGTTTTATTATGTGAAGGTAAGTTCGCCCTCTGTCTCCACCTGTGAGTCTCTGTGTTGGAAGACGATCAAACTTCAAAACTTCGTCGTTTTCCAATACCGGTGCGCAGAAGGATCCCGCATGAGCTCAGCTGAGTACCGGACACCGGGCCGTTTCCCGAGTTTCGGTGCAGCCTATGGCTTCACTGTGAAGGCTGTAAACCCGCAGATCCTCCGACAAATAAAGAAACAACGACATAGTCGTAAACATATTCTATATCTAACCGAATATCGAGTCACTTTACACTTTACTGCGTTTCTTTTTTTACATTCTAATGATTTTAGAAAACGTCTGGGAAACGAATTTATGTTCAACACTGAGTAGAGCCCAGAGTCTCTCCGTTTTTAGACTCCTTTTAGCCCGTAATTAACAAAATAAACTTAATCGTGGAAAATGTGTTGGAATATATGGACGAAGTCTGTGAAGACCGTTTGAATTAATATTGCAGCTCGTTTTGATGGGATTACTAGCCTCTGGCACAGAGAGTGCGGGTCGGTACGGTGGGGTTCAGATGGGAAAACCAGTTCTGAACTGTGGTTAAAACAAAATGCTACTGAGCCAAGTTATTTAAAATATAGCAACAAATAACCTTGTGTGCAATGCGAATTATTGAAAAAGAACGGTATTCAAAGCATTTGTGGAAATTAAAAAAAATGTTACTCAGATCAAAGCCTTTTCAGGATGATTAAAGAGCCCAGGAAAAACGTTTCTGCGTCCATTTCAGTATCTATGGTTTTAAATAGTAACTTCTAGAGTCTGAGCATCATCGTTTCTCTGGAGAATAATTTACGAAAATACTTGTGTTTCTATTAGGGAGCTACAATTAACGGCGTGTGTTCTGTGCATGAGCGTGGCTCGTGTGTCAGTCGTCCGTACGCGAAGGGTCGCTCAGTAAATTCGCTGCGGAATCGTTTCTGTCCGTGTCGTGGTTGCTTGGTCATTGATCAAACTGGACTCGCTCTGAAGTCGGACGCTCGGTCTGGGGTGAGTCAGCTAAGGTGTTTCTTTTTACGTTTATGTTGTAGAGAGAGTGATGAAAACACAAACACCCCGTGATGCTTTGTTCTTGAGTAAACTTAAAATACAGGGGAAAAACAGAACTTGTTTACTAAAAAAAAAGTCAGGAATATCTTCCCGTTTGAGTTACTGTTTTTTTTGTGACAGCGAGCGTTCTGGCGGAGTTGCTCGGGGAGAGCAGTAATTCACAGTGACATCACAGCCTTCATACACACACGTCCCTGCTGCAAGTCTGTCTCGTTGTGACTCTTAATGACAACATGATGACCAATAAGACCCTGCACTGGCCCGTCGACTTGCTGTATGGAGTGAGTCTGCTGAGTTTTTGCGAGTGACGCGGGACGTTCGGACCCGGCTATAACGTCTGAGCAGGGCGTCGCAGTCTGAACTGTGTGCGTGTGTTGATCGCCCGCACGGCCGGAGATACCCGAGTGTGTGAATTTCAGTTTAATTTAAGGGATTTGTTTGGCATCTTTTAGAAATGTGATTACAATTTCTAAACATAACGTCGTGTTTAATGCAGACAGCCTTCCAGTTCAAATATGTACTGAATTGTAACATCACTAATTAACGGTCGTCAACACTTAAAAATAAATCAGCTTAACGTAAAATATGTTGCCTTTTAAAACCACTTTTCATGGGACCGGAACGGGCGGCGCTGAAGTTGATGTTCCGGCTCTCGCGCGGCCGTGTTCCAGAACTCCTCCGGTCTGCCTCGCGCCCGTCCTGTTCGCGTGCCCGCGAGGCCGCCGCACCCTCCCTCCCGGTGTCGCTGCGGGCTCCTGCTTTAACTTTCTTCTTCAGTGAGAAGCGGTTAAAAGCGTCGCATTAGTTACAAAATTACAAAATAATTACAAAACGTCTAGTTAAACGAAATTCAGTAATCATGTTTTTCTCAAACTCACGTATATGTAATAATAATAATAATAATAATAATAATAATAATTGCTTACACTTATATAGCGCTTTTCTGGACACTCCACTCAAAGCGCTTTACAGGTAATGGGGATCCCCTCCACCACCACCAAATGTGCAGCATCCACCAATGTAAAATATACATTGCTGTATAGAACTACAGGCTGCGCTGGAAGTCGCGAGTTTTAAAGTTGAAGATCTTGATGTCTGATTACGGTTACGTATTTAGAGGCAGGTTATCAATATAGGCCAGATTCACATACGTCATATAACTTTTTAAGTACTGAAGCTCCACAATATTTTTTTCTCCCCTTTTGACGGGTTTGCCGAGCGGCGCCGGCTCTGCGTGGTCGCTACTGTCCGCCAGAGGGCGCAGCGGCCAGCTGTGCGGAAGAGGGGGGCCCGGATGGGAGCTGTCTGTTGCCATGGCGCCGAGCTCCGCACCAAGGCCTGTTCCAGCGGGATCGCTCCGTCTAAATGACATACAGTGTGTTCACCCCGTCTGCCGCTTTTCCCAAAGAAAAGATTTATTGATTGAGAGCGTTCCCCCCACTTTCCCTACGTGTGTGTACAGATTGATTGAGTACTGCGCCTCAGATTATACGCCGAGCGTTAAAACGTTTAAAACAACGAATGAAAACGTGTTTTTCGTTTTTAAGCGGTTAAACAAAAGAAAGACCTTTTCACGGTTTTACGAGGCTGCAAAATGGAGATTGGTAGCAAAGAAGGTTGACAGTTAAGACAGAAATCGTTTGTGTTTACAGATAATGACGTCCCATCAGATTCGTCTTAATTTTATTGGATTGTAATTAGCCGCCCCAGCCTACATTATTATTGCGTGAACACGTTTTAAGTGAGTGATAAAACTGGCGTTCAAAAACACAAAGAGAAGGTTAGATGAATAGGTTTTTCCATGTGGGTACATTTTTACTTACAATGATAGCCTAAACTGTTATTTATTGTTATTTTACCAACGCTTTCGAAATGAAGTACGGGCCCAGTTAGGCCGTGTGCGAGCCTTCAAATTAAAACTCAGGAAATTAACTCGGCTGTGTGCAGAGACTCCAAATGGCTTCACCACCAAAAATAAAAGCGGGATCTCTAACCTCTTATCCGTGCAGATTTAAATGCTGATATCGTCGCCACCGCCTTACCACAACAAACAAAATCCAGAAAATCTCCGTCTGTAAAAACAAACAGCGTTTTATAAACACGTCATTGCCCAAACTAACAGCAACACATCTCTTTCAGTAACAACGCTTACCAATTCAGGGTCACGGTGGCTCGGAGCTTCTCCCGGGCGCAACATTTAATACAATTAATTAAGGAGGGTGGGCAGACTACATGCTAACGTTTAGCTTCTAAAATGAGCGTATTCTCATTTACTTTTAATAATTCAACATCTAATAGAGATTTTTATCGCCCATCTATATTTCTACGGAAGTATAATAGTTCGATGTCTGTCCCTTTGTTTCAGTTACATTGTTGCCTAAAATTGATTTTAAAATGTAATGGATAGACAGGCTTCCTCTGCGACGTGATATAATGGAATTGTTATATAATTCTGATGATTATTTCCATAACCAATGGCCCTGTCTTGCGATGTTTATAATTAACACATAAGATGTGTATTTGAGAATGAGCTGCGCGACTGAGGAAAAGAACCATCGAGCAGTTGTGATCAATAACGTGTGTGTGTTTGTAAATTATTTATTTTAAAATATTCAATTCTGGACCACAGCGATTACTTTCTAAATCACTGTTATTATTTGTCATCGACATAAGCTACGGTAGGCCAGCGGCTTTACAGTTCTCTCATTGACTCGGAAATATCTGCCACCAGAGCCGGGAGGAAATAAAGAATCAGAATTATCGTCGAATTTCACTAAATAAATCAGTGATCATCTTCATTCCAATAAATGGTGCTTATCTCATCAGTTATTGCATTGCTTATTAACATTCGTATTCTTTAAATCCATTCAAATTCATAAACAAGACCGGATTATCTACGGAATCTGCACTGAAAAACAAGGCTGTCCGTGTTAAAAACTGAGCAAATGTCCAGTGAAACGAAAACAGTTTTTTAAGGAGAAAAATGAGTTATTTCTCGCAGTCACTTGCTTTTAAAAAGAGCTTTGTAAGTGTAGATGTCCTAAATATTTCCTTTAGTACAGCCACATCTAAAAAGAAAGAAATGTAGCTGAACGGTTCAGTTAGAACAGAGCCTGATGTCGGATTCATGAATAAAATGTGTTGCCGCTGTTCTGGGTTCTACAATCGCGCGTTACACTTCTATTCCTCCTCTTGAGTTGGAGGATTTACCTGAGATCAGGAAAGCCTGGCTGCTCTTTGGAAAAGACAGATGATCCTTTTCAAGTTTCCCGAGAGCTCTGGAGCGCTCGAAACTCGGGGAATCATCAGGTATGACCGCATCTTTCCCGCCCTGTTCACACTGTCTCGCCCCGTTGTGTTGTTTTAGATGTTGTCATCTTCTCTTCCACTTTCTGCTCTGTCCTCTGCGGAGCTGTAGCCCGTGCCAGCTGGCTGGATCACCACGGATAGGAATTTGTTATCTGCTAACTTATAGTGTTATATACAACTCCCCTGCTTTTCGCCGAATGAAGAACATATTTTTTTAAACTTTCCAGCGGATGTGCTGGGAACAACAGCTGTGCTTAAACCCTACTGTTGCGATTCCTAGCTTTCTCTTGTCGTCCAGGTATGCGAGAGGTTTCGGGTGCTAATTATTCAAATTCATATATGACCGCGTACAATGTGATGCGTATGAAACGGCTGATAGCAGGGGAAATTTTTTTTATTAACCGTTTCATGTTCAGACTTCGACGAAAACGTGACACATTTACAACAGCAACAAAGACTGCAGATACGAAATATAAACGTGAAACAAGAGTTCATGGTTTGTAAAAAAAAAAGAAAATAACGAGTGAGTAGTGAAAACGAGAGGGATCTGGTCAAAATAAAGAGTCTCCCTCTGAGCGGCTGGGCTTCACGTTGTCTTCAGCTTCAGAAAGCCCGGACCGGTCGCGATGTTCCGCACACACCGAGCACACGGTCTGTCCAGCGAGATGAAGGCCAGCGCCGGATGTTTTGACAGCGTGTTTCGGAATATTTGTACGCTGTTGGGTCGATCTGAGAGGGGGCGCAGCGCAGGCTGGGAGCCGGTCGGGCTGGTCTCTCTCGGAGACGGAAGAGCAAAGGACCGGGAACCACCGGGCCGGACCGGGCCGGACCGGGCGTCTCGACCTGCCAGCGCCGCAGACCCGGCTCTCAGCGGGCTGAGCTCCCGCTCCACGCGAGTCCGTGACAGGGGCCGCGGGTGGGCATTCGTGTTTTCTTAACAGCCCCCGAATCCCTGCACCAGCCTCGCACGCGATCTTCACTTTGGCAGAACCGCTGGGCGATACTGGGTCCAGTTCCCCCAGCCGGCCTCTGTTCGCGCTTACCAGTAACTGCTGGACCCACCCAGTTAGTCTTTCTGAGTGTCTAATTGATTCATTTATTGAATTTATTAATTGTTTGTCCTTTTGTTTTTCGCATGCGTTCAAAAATATTAAGAAGTCGAAAACACGTAAAGGTCGTGTTCTTAATGGTTATTTTCCCAAGAAGCAGTTACCTTTCAGGGTTCGCACAGTCATGGAAATCCTGGAACGGTTTTGAAAAATTATAAAATATCTGTGAAGTTTTGGAAAAGTCATGGAATTTTTTTTTTTAATTGACCCAATATTATCATGGCTGTATCGCGTAATTTCGTTCATAAGTTAACAAACTTTTAAGAAGAGGCTGCGGCGTTGCCGTCGCCGACATGAAACCATCGTGGTGTCGCTCTCGCGGGAAGGGTCTCGGGAGCCGGGAGCCAGCCTCGCGCCATGCCGGTTAACAGATGAAAATACAAGGTATGGCTCCAAGAAGATGAAGACCCAGGACGTGCGAGATGTAAATTATGCAGGAAAAGAAGTTATGGAAAAGTTTTGGAATTTTGTTGGTAAAAATGAGTGGGGACCCTGACCTTTTTATTTGTGTTTTCTGAGCCCGCGGGGAGTAACTCCACAGTAACTAATTCACGCCGTGTTTCAGACAGAAGCCGGATCCAAAGTGTCGAAGTCCGATATAAAAGAACAGTTTCTGCTCCCTACGAAATTTGATACATTTAGTCTTCTGACACTGTTGGCGCTTTCGCTTTTGAATTGGACGTATTTGACGATGACTGTGTTTTGTTACGGTTTAGGGCAAGTAACCTGGGGACAGTCACATTGGGAAGGACTATTTTGGTGTAGTCAGCAGCCGTTGTCAGAGAAATGACGTTTAATTCCCTCAAGAAATTTGTTTTCTATCACAAAAAAAGGAGGTTTAGGAGGCCTGACGGTTTACTTTAAATGTCTTTTTGAGTGTTGACCTACTGAAACAAAAAAAATCCCACCGTCCCTGGGTGGGCTCGAACCACCAACCTTTCGGTTAACAGCCGAACGCGCTAACCGATTGCGCCACAGAGACTGCGGTGGAGGGCTGCGAGAAACACAGCACTTGACACACATCTTCCCTGTAGCACAGCGGCAGGCGATGCTTCATGGGAAAATAAATTTCGGCTCTCGCAAAAAGAGAAATACGACGAAACCTGTAATGACACAGGCTCAGAAGAGAATGTGCCGTCCGTATTCCCCTGTATGTCCGATGTTTCTTTGTCAGTAACGGTTGCATGTATGTAGGAGAGACCGGAGTTTGCCTGAGACTGTAGTCCCGTCTGGTCGCTGCGGAACCTGATGTTGCTGGTAAATTATGGGGAACTAAACTGAGTATTTGATTTTGTATTTGAAGATCCGATAGTCCCTCGGACGTTTCACGCGTAACAAAACAATATTAAACGGACAGCAATTGCAACTAAATGTCACTCTCAGCGGGGACAGTTTTGTCTACGGAGTAGTTTCTCTGGAATGTGATTTTTCTGTCGGTCGATTTGTGTCAATAGTTCTCATGAAAGCTGTGACAAAAGTTACCCGCTACTGAGAGTTTTCGTCCTAGTGATTCTCAGATCATTCCTAACTTAACAGCTCTCAGAATCGGACGATTCAGTGTTTTGATATATTAGGGGTTTTGTAGTGATTAAGATGGACGTGATGTGTTGTTATTATTATTATTATTGCACTGCAGGCTTCCGTCCCGGAGTATTTTCTGTGGCTGTGCTCTGTTCTAGTGATTTGTCTCCTGCTTTCCTCCGTATTCCCGGATGAGTTACTGAGTCACACCGAGAAGCGAGCGGGTCTCGCACACAGCTGCAGCCGCAGCCCCAGTCGACCGATAACCACATGTAAGAGGCTGAATAACAGCTAAATAACTTTCCACTCGTACCACAGCAGTCTGAGAGAATGAGATCGTTTGTAAAAATCGGTTACAGTTGCATCATAATATTTGGTGGTGTGCTGCAGGGGCTGAGCGGAAGACTCGTCAGGTCCAATGCGAAATCGCTGCTATTTATCACTCCGAGAAGCAAATTGCACTGCTGGTTACTTTATTCTCATTATTTCTACTGTTTGAAATCTTCTAAAACGTCTCTAATAAAAAGATCAGAAAACTGCCAAGTGTAGCTTCTCTCAGACCTCAGGAGCGACAAGAGGAACAAAAAGATTTTTCACTGGTTGAACACTCGCCCGCAAACATGCGTCGCTGCATTGTCAATGGCAATTTGATCGTATTTATTATTTCTGTAAATTTGGGTCATTATGTATTTTCTTATAATGGGGAGAAGCAATACAGTAGAAATCCTTTTCCTAGTATACAGAAGTCATCAGGAGAATACGAAGGACGAACGTCAGATAAACCTTTTGCGAGACACGACATATTTCTGAATTTTGGAGGCTGCTCGCGAGCTGTAGTTCGGTCGGGTCAGTCGGGTCAGTTTGGGCTTTCATTTGGGTCACCGAACTTGTTCCAACGTCGATCAGTCGATTTGCTGCAAACAAATGTTTGACTCTTTCAATCCACAAACAGTACAGGACCTAAATCACACCCCTTAGTTAAACTTTTTCCAGGTTGCAACAGTGCTGTAATTGTGGTTTTATCCTACAGTGAATCGCTTTGGTGCTTTCAAGTAGAAAGTGTATTTAGCCGTACCCAGAAGAGAAGGAATTAGTTCATCGTACGGGAATGAATATTTTGCTAAATATTTTAAAAAAATAAATATTAAGCGATGCCAACCTTTAGAACTAGCGTATTATCGACACGTTTAAAAGGGTGGCATTTTTAGAATTGTTAATCGGCGAGCTAAACAACAGATTAGTCATTGAGGAGACTTGTATGTCAGCAGTGACGGGAGAAACGCCTGTTCTGCAGAGATTCTGCTCTGACTCGTCTTTCTGCTGTCCACGCCTCGCGGAACCGCTCAGCTCCATTGCTCAGTGTCACGAGCTGACAGATGAACCCACGCGTTCCACACGGGAACATTGTCCGCGAGAACGGTTTTATCATATCGGGCATTCATCAACATTAAACGCCGATTCATTACGAACGCCGTTACGTTATACATGAAAAACGTTGTCTATATGTTGGAGTTTCACGACACGAGATCTGATCCCTATTTTTGTGAAATTTAACAAAAATGTGATATTGTTTCCTCTGGTATTTATTTTGTTTCGGGAATGTATTTATTATTCATCGTTCGGCAATATGTGAATTGAAAGCAGATTTATCGCCTGACCAGACACCATCAGTACTGCGCAGGAATTCACTATCCAGGACAAAGTTATATAAAGGTGTGTGGAGAGAGACTGCAGGGCCCGGTGAAGAGGTGGTTTCGCGTTTTTCTGCTGGTAACGATACTTGCCGTATAATCCGGAAGAAAACCGCCCGGCCGCCGCTCGACACTAATTAAATATATAGTTTCACGGAAACAGGACCTCGGTGTTAACTGGCGTGACAAAATAAAATGATTACGTGCGCCTTTAATAACGATTTTTATTCCCTGCGCCCATATTTTCATTTTAAAAATCACGTCATGGTGTTTCCGAGAAGCACGACGCCGTGGCTGAAGCCGGCGACCCGACACTTAGGACTGTGTATCTCCCCTTTCACGTTCTTTACAAATTGAACCATTCTTTTACTTCTACTTCGGTTGTGAGAAAAATCTATAATTTATCACTTATTTTCACAGTCGTGAAATTGTGTATTTCACGAATTTTGACATTTTGAAGACACGATTAACACTTCAATCCCCAATGAGCTCTCTTGCCATAAAGCCTGGACCCGTCATCCCGAACACGACTCTGTTGCTCTCCGGGTGCCTGTCGGTGTGGAGCCCGGCCGCTGGTCCCGGAGGAGCAGAACCGAGCTGCTCCCTCAGCGGACCGGGGAGCTGCAGGCGCCTGAGCGGACCGGACCGGCCGTCCCCTCGCAAGCCCGTCGAGTCCAGTCCTAACCGTGCGCACGAGAGCATCGCTTTCCGTGAGACCGAGCCGCAGACCCGGGTTCATGGGTCCTGTTCCCACATTGTGATGAAACTCTCCGCCCGTGTGACTTGCATTTCATGTTTATTTACTTCCTATGGTTATTTGCATCAATCCCGATTTCCTGCATATAAAAAAACCGTATTCGCGGGGCTCCGCCTTCACCTCTCCTGATCCCCGGAGGAAGCCCCGTCTTTTATGCGCGCGATTCGTATTTCTGTAGCACTCGACGGTCTGTCCTCGCGACGTCTTGCAGAACGCAGGTGCGCGAGCTCACTTCGCACCAGCCGCGTGTCCGGATCAGAGCATCTCCACAGTCGAGCCTGGAATAACCCAGGAGCCAGTGGAGGGAATGCGGGATTTGAAATTGGCGCTGCGGCAGGGAAAGAATGAGTCCGCCAGCCATTCCGCTGCTCGCTAAAAAGGCAGAGGCGACACATGCAATACATTGTCCTTCGGTGCACTAGTCTGTCCTAGATTGCAGATCACCACAATGCTACCTTTTCAATAGGGACGATTGCCGTTAGTCTGTAACAGGCAGCGCGGAGGGGTGCGTGAATGAAACAACGTGTAGCACAGGCAGAGTGGTCATCGCGAATTCCAGCGCCTTTGTTAGGATGAATTGAAGTTATGAAAGGGAGACTGGGGTTGTAGTTGGACGGTCTACTCCGAAATTAAAATGTATTACGATTAAAAAATCACCCAACGCATTCGCAAAAATAAAATCAAATCGTATTGCACTTTAGAAAACTAATATTGATTTACCTACTGTCGCGGTTGAGCCCTGTTTCTACTGTATGTTTAGCAGAAATATCGTTTTGACTGTTGCAAAATCATCAGAAATGGAAGAATGTGGTTCATAATTTTAAAATGAAAATTCGTCAAGCCTGAGACAGATGACTGATATTACTGCTGTAATATCGCTTCCCGGAGTCCACGTCTCTCTATCTCTGTGAGCGGGGTGCAGCGGGTTAGTGAACTACAAGCAATTAAGTCACTAACCGCAACACAGACACACAGAACAGGCCACTGTAGGCGCCTCATTCGCTTCGAACTTCCGCCGAGACTAAAAAAAAACATTTGTAGACGCTCCTGTCGTTTTATTTTTTTTTTCAAAGGTGTACAGTCAGAACAAAAAAAAACCAAACAGAAACGAGGACACCGAACCGAACGACCCCACCCCACCCTACTGTATTACGGCGTCCGGTCCAATTCTGACACCTTTGCTGTCCTAGTCAGGTCGTTCCGAGACGGAGAAAACGTCCGAAATCCTGCTGTGGAAATTGTTTCGTGCCGATTGGCGTAGCGGCCTCCGAAGTGCAGCACTGGAGAAGCCCGGAGAAACTGTTCGTCTTGCGCGGCTTCGCTCACAACACGTCCTCGCCGAACTATACAGGAATGGGGATTTCCGACAGAAGCCGACGCGTTAGCCCGGGCTACAGTAGAGCCTTTCTCTGCGAATTACACGACTGCAGGAGAGGTACAGCAAGTGTACTTCATATCACCTCTCTGCATACCGCTTTAGTTCTCGTTTTTTTAAATAAACGTTTTGTCCATCACAACCTTACAATTACAGCTACAAATGCGATGTTGGTTTCCGTGTAAATTGTGTAAGATATGCGATTTATATACCAGGTGAAAATTTTATGCATGCCCAGTTTTGGTTTTATGATTATTTGAAGATAGTTTCTCAGTTTTGTCAGTTCTCCTATATGGAGAGTACTCTAGTCGCAGGTATTAAAATCTAATAAGCTTTTAATAAAATAATAACCTGCGTTTCTTTTGTTAACATGCGTTCTACCCGTTTCACGAATGAAAATGCAGACTCGTCTTTCAGAGAAAAAAAGCTCTGGGGTTTTGAACACACGAGAAAGACAAAGCATGTCGTCAAAAATGTTATTTATTTGTTTAAAAATAAAAAGTGTTTAAATTCTGGGGAATGTATAATACGTATTTGTACGCTTCTCGATCGGTTACGTGAAATTACTCGGTCTCGGCCTGTCAAGAACTTTTCAAAGAGGAACATTAAGTGGACTGCATAATAAACAAACGCTTTTACTGGTGAGGAAAAAAAACGGTCCACATTAAAGAGCGCAGCTGTAGAACTTTTAATAAACAACAGAAACAAACTGGATTTCCTCAGAGAGGCTTTTTATCGAGGGGCTTAATTCGTTTTTTCTTGGCTCTGTGCGCGGTTTTTAGTATAGCCGACGCAGCCGAGGTGAAAGAAACTGCTCATTTTCAAAGAAATGATACAGCAATTTCTTCTTGTCTAACAGACGCTGGTGTTGTGACGGTTCCGACCCGCCATGTGCAGCCACAGAGAGTTAATCAGAGCCCGGGTTCGGAGCGGAGTCGCTGGGGCTCGGGCTGCACCGTGCAGCAGGCTCTGAGCAGGGAATGAGCCACGTGACTGCACGGGGGCAGTCCATCTTCTGGCTGTGAAAAAAAGCCATTTTGTGGCGCCTCTACTATATACAACCTAGTAAAGGCACTCTTTCTATTCCGGATATTCGTGCTGAAGAACGGGTGATTTTCTTGCAAAATCAGGTGAGCGCAATGCGACAAATAATTCACCTTTCCGACCCCCGGGAGCTGTGCGGCGAACTGCGTGCACCATTTGGGTATTTAAACGAAAATACAGAGCAGGGTCTCCTCTCTTTTCTGATATCCAATCTGATCATTCGCTTTCAAGATGGCCGCTTCGGATTCAATTTATTTTCTGCGCCGATCTTCCCTCTTTCTTTGTTTCTGTGCCCGTGCTGGCTTCTTCCGTGCACGACTCCCCGGGAGCGGGCAAAATAAGTTTTGCAGTGGGTGTCCTTGAGGGTTTATCTTGGCTCGTGCTTGTGCGGAGGCAGCTAGTTGTGTGGAATTAAGCGGCTGGTCGGACTGCTACTTGGTATCCTAAGTCACAGATCGGTAACTGTCGGGCGCTCAGCCGTGCTGCAATTTTGGTTCTGCATTTTGACAGCTGTTGACCTAAATGCTCGAAATTATCGGCATTAAATTGTATAAAATCTGTAGTTTCCGTCGATATCGGCGTATGCAGTGTGTCCTCCGAAGAATTCTTTCCAGAATCTTGTGAAGTCGCTGTGTGGCGGGGAGAGAGAGAACTGCGCATTGACATTACAGAGACCTGACAAAAACACATTTAAATAGCGAGGTAATGCGTGGGTACTGTGGGGGTAAATTATAGATTTAGGTACTACACGTCCAGTAGATTGTGAGTTTAAGCTTGTTTATGACGTTCAGCCTTTGTTTTGCATTTCTGGAACTTATTTTCGGGTGTACCTGTGGAGCATCGCCGTGGAGCAGTCACCCGCTCGCTCTTCCAGAGGGTCACGAAAACAAAAAATTAAAAAAAAAAACCGAGAACGCCACCTTCGTTTGCAGAGTAGATTTTACCCTGGAAATGTGTAAAATTCTTAAAGATGGAGACACGTGCGGCAGGTTTTGAGTTCAGTTAGTTGCAAAAGGAATTGTTGTGACGGAAATGCCGCGACCGCAGCCCGGACGACAGGGACACCAGAGACAAGACAATAAATGTAAATAGAGAAATACAGTGTCTCTACGACAAATTGCTGTTTTTAGGTTTATTTTAGAAATTATTTTCTTAGTCAGGATGTTTAGTTCGAAAATAGGTGAAGCAATACGACTGCCCCGCTTGCTTTAAAGGGCTCCTGAGGGATATACAGTATATGTACTGTGCATATTTACGCTCTTCTGAATCCGTGTTGGCGGACTCGGCGCCACCAGTAAACTTATGGGCGAATGAGGAAGAAATATATTTTTTCACTCGCGTTTTCCTGCTCTACGATGTTCACTGTTTGGAAATATGACCACGCGTGACCGTGTGAGGGAATACTGCAGCCAGGGCGGTCTTCAGAGTCAGCCGCGGACCTCTGGAGTTTGCTCAGAGGCCGCGCAGGATTCATTTGGGGGTTCTCGGCGTGGAATGATGATAAATTAATGAAGCATCGGCTCTATCGCAGAGCTGCTGCGCCCGCATAACCGTAGAGCTTTCAATTGCGAAGATGTTTGTCCCTTGTGGTTTATTAATTATATCCTTCTGTCTGCGCCTCCAGCTCGGCGCGTTCTTGTTTTAAGAGCCCGACTCACCCAGTTCGAGCATTTTTTTTCTTCATTTCAGTCACTGGAGATGAAGAGGGGAAGAAATATTAAATTAGTTTAAGGTGATGGGCAAAAAGTTTTTTTTTTTAGTCACCTAAAAAAACAAAGTATATACAGCCAATGTATATATTTACCAAAATGAGAACCCATTATCTAATCACCTTCAAATCTCAATTTAGAAAAGACGATATACGTAGTGTGATATGAAAGTTGTATTTTTCTGTTCGAAGTCTCTGAAGAGACTGCCGGCGCCCGACTCTTCCAGGTCGATTGGAGGAGCTGGGGCTGACGGAGAACGGAATTATTCGACGCGTTGAGAAGTGCGAGTCGGGGGTGTCTGAGAGGCAGCGGGCGGCCGCGGCCGCTGGAGGGGAAGGGCCTGGCAGCGAGGCCAGGTGCCAGAGTCGGAGAATTGCGTAACCGAGGGGCGCCTGCGGGAGCCGAAAATACGGGCTTTTTGTTTCCCCGAGATGTTTCTCAAATTTCCTGACGTTCCCGATCATCAACTGTGGCCGAGCTGTTATCTTACCAATCTGTTGATTATATAAATATGTCTAAAGCTTTTAAGTCCTCTTATAAAAATGACTGCTCATAATAGGCATCTTATGGGACATTGTTGCATTAACGGCGACAGACTGTCCATCTATCTGGACGTGTGGAAGCGGGCTTTGCTCCCAGACAGCCGGCGTGCTGCTCGCTCCGCACAGATGTTGGGAGGCGGCTGTGGAGGCGAAACAAAGGCGCGTGAATTATTTCAGTTCCGCGAGGGCTGCGCTGAGGCATGTGCGCATGACACGGGGAACACACTCAAACAATTACACTCGTATAACACGCTTAACAGGAGTAACTTTTTTGAACAAATATAATTTTCCTTTTAGGCGCTAATCGTTGCCATATGCGTGCACGGGCGAGTGTGGAAACAGTATGAACAGACGCGTGTTCTCAAAGACGTTCGTTCTATGCCTCGTTGTTTTGCTTGCGCGACTGCCTTTCGTTCTGCCTCTCGCCGAGTTTTGAAACCCCTTCCCTGCGGGATGGAGTTGCGTTAGCGTGCTTCGCCCTGTAGAGGTCGCTCTCAGCGACCCCAGCGGTACAGGAGGACTGGGGGTGATTTACGGTGAACCCCTCTAGCGCTGAATGGGCCCTAGGAAGGCGGCTACGGATTTACTGCTTATCGTGTTGTGATGGTTATTAGTCGCTGCATAGTTCAGGGTTGCCGCTTCAAAACAGCAGCAGTTACGGACGACTGGCCCGTGTCCAGCAGTAGCAACTTCGCACAGTCCCAGTTACCCCCAACAAAGAGAGGAAGCGCTGAGCAGCGCTGACACTGACTTCATACATCGACATACAATTCGCCACTTATAATGGTTGACAGGGGCTCGAGCTATTTGTGTACGGGCAAGAGTGGGCTACAAGTCTGTGTCGGAATTCTGTCTGTGAAGGCTTTGCGCCTTTCTTCCGTAAAGGAGGGCGAGCGATACCAGCAACACGACCCAGCGCTCGCAAGCTGGTGCTCTGCTGTCCACCGGTAACGTCTGGACACGTCCTCACTCTAATTCCCAGCGGTTTCATTCTCCCTGATGATTCACATGTATCCTCTAAATGACAAGTAACAGGTTTATTCCATGCTAAAAAAAGAGAAGAAAGAAAACACAACGTTTCGGCCGTTGAGCCTTCTTCAGGTGTGAAGATGATGTGGAGCTGTCGGCCGTAGAAATACCTTAGCCTAGTTTCTGAGGGAGAAACTGGTAGAAAGCATTAGTTTCCTAGAAAATTGTAGAAGAAACTTGTAGTCGAAGCCTTCTCCACACCCGAAGAAGGCTCCACGGCCGAAACGTTGTGTTTTCTTTCTTCTCTTTTCAGCGTGGAATAAACCTATTACTTGTTCCTTGGCAGCCTACGCATGCTGACGCAGCTGCCCACCTGAACTACTTTAAATAAAATGCTTGCACACACACACTCTGTGACCCAATCGAAAATTCGCGCATGGTTTCAAAATTCGACGTCATGACATTTCGGGGTGACTGAATTCTGAAACCCAGCCGCGTGGCCCTGCAGGGTTCTGCGAGCGCTAGCCCGGCCTCACTGTCCCCTCTGTGTATAATTGAGGTCCTCTGTTTCTCCAGTGGTTTAATTATTATCATGAATAATCACTAGCACAATAAAAGCTATTAACTGGGAGTTTTTAGCATTGGATGCTGGAGTAGTTGCTACGGTTAATATGTGGGCCACGATGAGCACACTAAAATACAACAGATAAAAAAAACGAGGAATAAAAATATATATCTTTATGAGCTGTTAAAGATAAGACTATTTGTGGTCAGACAGGATATGCGTCTTTTGGATGAAATTTAAAGGCATACGGCGTCTATGTCTGTTAAGAGAAAAACAAGAATCTTCTTTACCAACTTAAGACGCTGCTTTTTCTTCCTGTTAGTTTGGAACAAGGCGTACAATACAATTTGACATTACGTACAAGTAGTCAGTTAACACTCAAGTGCTGGAGTCTTGATCTGTTGCGTTTTGCGAGCGGGCTCTGGCTACTGAGGCAACAGCAGTGCAGCACACACGAGCGACAGCGCTGAGGACTGTACCGCGCGTGCGTGAGAGGGCCAGGCGCTATTTCTGTTTGTGCGCCGAGACCGAGTAATGAAGTTGGAAGGACGTGGGTGCGATAAATACGACGCCAAATCTTAAACTCTTTTAAAATCATGTAAAAAAATCAGGGTGATTAAAATGACACGTCAAGAATTCTTGTGTTTCGCGAAGGCAGATGGCAGATTCTGAACTACGAAGATGTAAAGGCGAAATCGCTGGACGCGGAACAGGGACGGACTAGCGGCCGCGTCAGACTCTCTCACCCGGCCTCAGAGCGTCAGGCTATCGGATATTCATTTTCTTGGTTAGGCAGCCGGTAGCGTCCAATTCCACGGCGGGGTCGGGGTGACCCCGCGCGCTCGCCTCGTGCGGCTCCGAGGCGGGCAGTCCCGGGACGTTTTGGAAGAGGAAGTTGTTCGCTCCCTCGTTTTTATTTGTTCTTATGGGTGAAGAAAGGCGTCCCTGTGCTACAGGAGCAACATTTGCTTACTATTCGAATGTCTTAGTAAAAGGAAAACTATCGTTTTAAAAACTTTTAAAGGATCCCGAGCTTATGTGAGTTTGTTAACATGATATTCCCGGAATATTTGGTGATAGAAATTGCCAGAATTTGAATCACACGACAAAAGCATATTTTTCATGTAGACCGGTATTCTGTCAGTTTTTATCTTTGTACCTGAGACTGTGTTAAACGCCACTAGAGATCTGGTGCTGCTGCATCTTTAATTTCCCTGTTTTTACTTCGGTTTGGTTTTGTGTTGCTTTCGGTGGACTGTGAACGCACTCTTCCCTCCACACGTATTAAGACGTATACGGAAGGCAGTGGCCAACTGGAAACGCCACAGGTGCACAGTAGAAGTTTAGCAGGCGAAGCTCAGTGAAGTATTTATCGCGCACCTAATTGTGGATCATTCCTTTCCTGCCCGTTGCCTGTGGTTTGAAGTAAGCGTGTCGCCTGTCCAGCGAGCAGAGCTGGTGCTGCGCGCAGCTGCTCCTGACCGGCGGTGTCTCAACCGGTAAATGTCGCGTTAATGTTGTGTAAATGTCGTTGTCGTTTGGTTGTTTGTTATTTTTAAATGCGAGGCCGAATTCCATTCAGACAGCATAGCGTTTCACATGCTGGTGTGTAATCGGCAAGAAGAAAATGAAAATCGGGGGTTTGACCGCTCAGACACTCACCTGAAGAAGGCTCCACGGCCGAAACGTTGTGTTCTCTTTCTTCTTTTTTTCAGCATGGAATAAACCTATTACTTGTTCCTTTGTACTCTATAACTATTTTAGCTTTGAAATCCTCGTCCTCTTTGACATTTGACATCCTAATGCCCCAGTCTAGTGACGGGGACACTGTACTGTAAACAGGCGCCGTCCTTCTGAGGAGACGTAAAACCGAGGTCCTGACTCTCTGTGGTCATTAAAAATCCCAGGGTGTTTCTCGAAAAGAGGAGGGGTGTAACCGCGGCGTATTTCCCATTGGCCCTTACCAATCATCCCTCCTAATAATCCCCATCTCTGAACTGGCTTCATCTCTCTGCTCTCCTCCCCACTGAGAGCTGGTGTGTGGGGAGCGGACTGGAGCATCATCCAGGTGGGGCTGCACACTGGGGGTGGTGGAGGGGATCCCCATTACCTGTACAGCGCCTTGAATAGGATGTCCAGGAAAGTGCTCTATAAGTGTATGCAATTATTATTATTAATTATTTGATCACCACGCTGTAGACTGTAGCACTGTCCTCAATGGAGCCACAACGAAATTAATAAACACCCCAACCCTAGCAATAGCGTTGCATTTTTGAAGAAAATACTACAAAGGAGAAACGCGCGGCCATTGTCGGTGAATTCGGCATTCCCACGCAGGTCTGGAGAAAATTCCCATTCCTGCTTTAACCCCTTCGGCGCCGGGAATTAATGGAACTTTCAGTCCACTGGCACCCGGCCAAGTCTCCCCGTGTCTCCATGGAAACGAGCCTGTGCTGGTGTGTTTACCATGGAGACTGTGCCCGGCAGCGCCTTGATCACTGTTACTACAGTATTAATAGGAGCCGCGCAAGAGCCACCAGTGGGGAATCCGGAAGTTGGGATCTAATTACCTGCGGTTCCGTGCGGTAAGGTTATTGTTGTCTTTTATTTACTTAAACGTGGGTATAGACACGTGTGGTCGGTGCCAAATCTAGCCAGTTCGCGCTACCAGTTCGAGTTCTGTGCTCTGGGTCTGTCTGTGAGTGATTCACTCGGCACAGCATTAACGATGGCTAATTCAGAACCTTTTAATGCACGAAATTAGCTGGTCGTGCACAACTGATGAGCGATGTGGCGGGTTTGGGCAGAGGAGCTCCTAACCCCCACGAACCGCGGCTCCGGCGATCTGCTGTTGCCTCAACGCGAGCGGTGACCGATCCTTAGTCAGAATTAGTTTCAAATCTGGGTTAATAATCAAATTTATATTTTTATTGTAATGTTTTACGATGCGTTCAGGGTTTTTGTCCTGTATTAGCTGGTAAAGAGGATATTATACTGCGGAGCTGTGGCGCGGAAAGAGGTTTTCTCTGTGGTCCTGCTCATTCCTGCTGCCGGTCGTTGACAAGAAACCGGAGATGGATGCGTGAAGACTCACAACTCTAGAGACTTGTCTATAAATATTATAATCCCTCGCCTTGTCTGAAGATTACTTAATTGAATTACTGAACAAATCACCGCTCGGAATTTCAGGTTGATAGACCACACAGACTATGGAAGCGCAACCTCCGTTATTCTATCGCTTTGTTAAACCCTGCGTGCGGTATCCACAGCGGTGGGACGTGTTGTTCATTGGCAGGACACACACAGAGGCTCTCCCCGCCGCCGAGATACTCTCACACGGGCTGGAGTTTCCTCTCAGCAGAATGCGTTTTGAGCTCCATGTGTGCAACTTTATCTGATTTGTCACGGCTCATCGCGCCTCTTGGCGCGCACGAGCAGTACTGCGAGAGGCTTAGCCTGCGGAGGTAATAAGGCGTTAAGCTCGGGGATAAATTCATTTGCGATCGGAGCAATTACACTGTACTCGACGGAATCCGCGCCACAAAACAAAATACAAATTACTGTTCAGTTTGCTGCTGCTACTCTATACCTGATCCTCAACAGTTGGGCAATAGAGGAACAATCGCACCGCCTCCTGTGCAGAGAATGGTCTTCTTTATTAATTATTAATATCTATTAAAAGTCTTTTAAATAATTCAAGCTTAACAAAACCTGAACAACAAATCTTTGCTGTTTCGTGTTTTAATTTTCGGTTTGCTTTGTTTGATCTTGGCGGTCAGGATGCAGCTGCTACAAGTGGAGCTCTCATGCTACAGAGCCGCACTGCAGCAGAGCATTGTGGGAGCTCCAACCCAGGCCAGTGAAAGGGGTTGGAGGGCATCCTGGACTCCAGTCCCTGCAATGCTCTGCAGGGAGGTTATGTTGTTTCATGCTGAAGAAGGCTGCAGGTCCTGCTGAAGAGCCTGAGTCAGCAGGTGTAGGCCACAGGGCTCCGTGTGCCCGCTGTGCACCTGCACTCTCCGTGTGCCCGCTGTGCACCTGCACTCTCCGTGTGCCAGCTATGCCAGAGCCCCTGAAAGAGAAGATTCTTACCACCTGATTTATTAAGGAATGCAGTTTTCAGACGCAACCTGTTTCTCCTGAAACTAAAAAATAAGTGGATTAAAATAATGTCCCCATTCCTGGTCCCAGGCTGGAGTTGAGTGGGTTTTCTGGAACTTGCTCAATTTTCAGTAGATAAAGACTACTTAACTCGGGTCAGTTTTATGCTTTTCCTCCTTTTTGACTTGGAAAACCTGCTTAGTTCCTTTTGCATTCAGTTAGCATTGCGCTGCCCGAGCCCCTGAGCGCTGGGATTCTGCTCGGAGTGTCACAGAAGCCCTTCCCAGAGAGCAGCACAGGGCCTGGAGCACAAGAGTGTTTATCAGCGAGTGTTAGCCCATCATGGGCTTCAGGGGGGACCCGCCGTGACAAACCCTCTGGGTGCTGTGGGGTCGTTGCAGTTTTTACCCCACTGTGGGAATAAAGAACCCCCCCACCCCCCGCCAGCTCACAGTAGTCACAGATTTCCCAGGAGATCTGAACAGTGGCGAGCCGTCAGGCTGTGAAAGCTTGCTTCCATTCTGCACAGGCTGTGTTTTCAGTGCTGCACATGCTGTGCTGTCAGTAAACACCAGCAGTTGCCTTTCATCAAGCATATGACACTTTTTATTTTTCTGTAGTGCTGGCATTGTCGTGCTGTAATTGCGCTGTCCTGCTGGCAGGCTGCAAACAGAGCTGCAAGACCCCTTTTGAAACAGGCGGGGGGGGGGGGGGGGGGAGGAATGGGTTGCAGTTGTCTGCAGGCCTGAGTTTAGATACCTGTGGTGTCTGGCTGACTCTGACCAACCCAAAGCCGACACCAGACCAGGTCTCTGCGGCTGACAGCACGGTCGGGAAGTTAGTGGACTGAGAGCCGTCCCAGCCTTGACTCAGAAATGAGATGCTACCTACACATCCCCTTCTGGGTGTGTAATGCAAAATGCAAGGCAAGGCGCTGGCTGGGCTCTTCTCTCTGGCTTTGGTTTGACCTGTTACTTGAATTATAATCCCTCTGAGATGTTTGGTTTTATTGCTTTTAAGAGGGAGTATAATCCTTTGCCATATGTCATATGTGAAGAGGTGAGTTGAAACAGATTGTAGACCTGTTGTTTAGGAGAGCCCCAGTCCTTTGGATTTTCAAACTGGGCTCAGAGATCTTGTTAATCTCAGATAATTAGGCCACTTGTTGTTTGTAAGTACAAGCAAGTTTTGTGATGAAACATTTGTAGCTTTTTACAATGTAGACATTTTAACATGTAGACAACACATCATATGGAACTACCATAAAGGGAGACTCCACCTGTAAATGCAGACTTGGAATTTTATGTTCCTCCTGGATTTCTCGAGCTGAGGGCCCAGTTTTATTTTGTCTTCCAGATCCTCCAAGCTGGATAAGATGCACAGAACCACCCGGATCAAAATCACAGAGCTGAACCCTCACCTCATGTGTGCCCTATGCGGCGGCTACTTCATTGATGCCACGACCATCGTGGAGTGTCTGCATTCCTGTATGTGTCCTGAGCCCTTCTGCTGCACACTCCCACAGGCATGATCCTGTCTCACACACACACACACACACACACACACACACACACACACACACCACCACCACCACCATCACAGGCATGATCCTGTCACACACACACACACACACACACACCACCATCAAAGGCGTGATCCTGACACATACATACACACACACACACCACCATTACAGGCGTGATCCTGTCACACACGCACACGCACACGCACACGCACACGCACACGCACACGCACACGCACACACACTGTCGAACCACTATTCACGTTGTCTCCAGTCATGCTGGAGATTCTCCTAAAACATTATTGAACATCTAATGATCAAGGCCACAGGTTATTTCCAATTCTTTAGAAAGTGCATGTTCCTCCTGAATGTATTTAATTATAAATGGGATACTGGCTAAGCTTGAATTTCTAGTAGCTTTTCCAGAGTCCCCCATCTGTGAAATTCTTATCATATAGTATTGACAAACCTTTCATGTATTTCATTTAATCATCGCTCCACTGGCCTGTATGACAACACCTTGAAGCCGTAACTCTCCTGGGAGGAAGCGATGGTAGAGAGGATTTGTTGCAGTAATTAATTTTGTGCAGGTGTTCAGAATGAACTGTATAGGTGTGGTCTTTCCTGTGTTGGCAGGGGGGATCTGTTACCTGTCAAGAGAATCACATTAGGAAAAAAAATCATTTTTTTAGCGCTTTCTTGGTTCAGAAATTGACCCTCTCTCTGTCTGTCCACAGTCTGCAAAACGTGCATTGTGGGATACCTGGAGACCAACAAATACTGCCCCATGTGTGATGTTCAGGTGCACAAAACCAGGCCCCTCCTGAGCATCAGGTAAGCACACCTGCTGTGCAGGCGAGCAGGTGCAGGTCTGTCTGTCTGCAGGCACCCAGGAGAAGGGCTGTCTGCGCTGTAGGATCTTGAAATCTTCCCAGGATTTTGACTCAGCATGCATCTTATCCATCCCATGGCACAGTTCTCTTCCTGCTAGCTCCCTAATTACTTAATTGATAATTAGCAGGAGCAGCGTGACAGTGGAGGTGGTGACTGTTAAAGAGTGCAGTGTAGTGGATAAGGAGGGCCACACATTTGTATGAAGGTTTTGTACTGATCTAGTGAGAGAGAGGTTCTCAGCAGTGATAATCCATGAGCACTGTCTATTAAATAGAGCTGTGTTGTGCATCATCTCGATGGCAATTTCTCAGCAGTTCTTAGAAAGACCCTGACAGGGGCAATCAGCACTTCAGAACGAGAGAGGAGCAGCTCAGTTCTTCAGTGCTCTGGGAATGACTTGAGAGGAGTCCATTCCCCTGCTGTCTTGACAGACCCTGCTCCTGTCTTCTCAGATTTACATATCTCCATTATCCAAGTCATCTTGTACTGTTAAAACTTTTCACTAACCTGTGTATTCACATCCTGGGTGTGCTCTGCGTGTTAAAGATATTTTAATTTGTTTTCCCATTTCTCTCTGAAGGTCCGATAAAACCCTGCAGGATATTGTGTACAAGCTGGTTCCTGGACTCTTCAAAGGTGAGGTGGTCACTGCCCAACTCTGTCCCTCAGATGGCTGTTGTGATTAAGAGAATTAAAAACTCGCTGATCTCCTGGCTCCGTCACTCATGTCTTGTATGTATGACATCACACTCTCTTTGACATTAAATTCCCTGAAGCCAAAAAGTGACACAACAGAAATGTTACTGGTGGGCAGCAAATGTCAGTGATGGTGGGTGGCTTCCTCATTCATGCGTCAGCAATAGTGAGGAATCTGAGAGTCACAATTTAATCCTCTCCTATCTTTTGAGTCCCATGTGAAAAAAATGGTTAAGACATCTTTAATTCACCTTAGAAATATTGCCCATATTAGGCAATTTCTATCCATTTCTGGGTGCTTGATTCATGCATTTATAACATCATGTCTTGATTTTTGCAACTCTTTACTCTGTGGGCTCCATCATTCTCTTCTCAGTAAGCTGCAGTGTGTCCAAAACTCGGTCAAATATGAAGTCACATTTTCAATATAACTAGCTTCAAACAATCTGGCTCCATCAAACATCCTCCATGTTTACACTTGCTTGTGCTGCTACTTTCCTGCCCTCTGACCCTCCTTACCATAAGAATACAAACAGGCAAAAGCACCCTGAGCTCTGCAGAATCTGAGACTTTGCAGCAACATATTATTGCGTAATGGTGAGGTGCCAGTGGCAGGTCTGGATCACCTGCAGCGTGTAAAGAAAGTCTGCACCAGACTGAAGCCAGCAAAACAGGTCCTGTTAAACCTGTGACCACAGGCGGACTTCTCAGATTTGTGCTTTGTGTTCAAGTGCAGCGGCTGGGTGACTGTGCTCCCCTGTGTCTGCGGTATGAGAGCAGGCGTGTTGCGCTGTCGCGTGTGCGGGGCAGCCATGTTCCCTGTGTGACTCCGTGTCTGTCTTGCTCTGCTCACAGATGAGATGAAGAGGAGGCGGGACTTCTATGCAGCAAACCCAACAGCAGACAGTAGGTGTCGCTCTTCCTCCTTCTATTTGTTAGTATAGGACAGAACATGCATAGAGAACATAAGAATATAAGGACTGATATAAATAAAAGAATGCCTCTCAGGTCCTTTTACTGATTTGGTTGTTAGTAGTTTTTTGATCCCAGAAACTCATCCAGCTATTTTCGCTGAAGATCACGGGGAGTGAGTGTAAGCTCCACAGCTGGATAGTCACAGACAGCCTCGTGGCTCTCCATCTGAAGAAGAACCTCCAGTTCTCGGTTTTAAATGTATTTACTCTGAGCTTCCACTTGGGCACCTGGGTCCGTGTGTCAGGGGAGAGACTGACATAGCCCAGCGGGTCGATCTTGAGCGTCGCCAAGAGCAGGTTGTGATTGAACATCTGGATCTCAGTGGGACGGGACCCTGCTGGTGAGATACAATGAGATCTGAGATCTGTTTCCAGCGTCACTGGGAGCGCCCCAGCTGTTTCTAGAATACTGTACCCAAGAGCACGTTGGGCAGAGATTGTACTTCTCTCCTCCCCTGTGATGTTTTCTGACCTGTGGTCTCCCTGTGTCCCGTCAGCGGCCAACGGCTCAAATGAAGACCGGGGGGAGGTGCAGGAGGAGGAGAAGAGGATTATTGCGGATGACGAGATCATCAGCCTGTCGATCGAGTTCCACGAGGGCACCAGGTGAGAGGCAGGGGTCCCGCCGTGCTGGCCCCTGGGCACCAGCTCTTTCCGCACCCCCACAGGAGAGTGACCGACTTGGGTAGCCTCATCCCAGCCTTTTGTAGAGGTGATAGAGTTGGTAATATACCGAGTGCAGCTCTCAGCTGTCACAGGTAATTGTGTCATCTCTGCACTTCTCTTGTTTGCAGAAACGAAAAGAAAGTCCATGAGTCCAGAGAGTCGGACAAAGAAAAGGTGAGTGAATGTATCCTGATTGACCAAGAGTATTTTTCTTCATTGTTGTATGTGAAAACATGTAACTATTAATATGTAATGCATTGCTATTCTATCCAAATTTAAAGATCTTACTGATTATGTGAATTATTGTGCTTTTGAGTGAGGTACTACACCTGAACTAATCCAGTAAAATACCGAAATGAATTAATGGGTGCAAATGTAATCTTGTGGTTGAAAAAAACCATCAGCCAAACGTATAAATATGTATCATAGGTGAACTGCTACCAGGTATCAGGAAAAAGTATTTTAATATCACATTGCTACATTCATATTTTTGGAACATCTCTGCTTGCATCTGCATCTGTATCTGCAGACAGCTCTGACCTCTGTGCTGTTTCCTCTGTAAAGTTCACCTTGTGTGTTTCTTTCCCATCAGGGTAACAACAAGCGCTTCTTGCGCTGTCCAGCAGCCATGACAGTCATGCACTTGGCCAAGTTCCTGCGCAGCAAGATGGACATTCCCAGCAACTACCGGGTATGTCTCTGTAGCAGGCTGGGGCTGGCCCAGCGCATTTTCACATAGCGCACTGCAGTGGGCCAATAACAATGTCCAGCTGCCAGCTAGACCACTGTGACATGCAGGTACAATGAGCTGATGCATGTGATAGTGTGATGGTCCATTCCCATCCCAGTCCAATAATGTTAGTAATTACATTGCAGTTAATGGGTAAAGACTTGTGGTTTCACACTTGTTTCTGTACTGAATTCAGCACTGTGTCAGCTGTACCATTGTTATAACACATAAACATGCAAAACAAATCCTAGTTTGGCTCTGACCCAGTCAGTCCCCTGTGCAGCAGCATGTCAGTAACAGTTCAAGTAGGTAGCTGTGTCAGCATGCATAGGCTGCAAAGAAAAAAGGTTTATTCGAAGCTGAAAAGAAAGGAGACGCAATGTTTCAGCTGTGAAAGAAGGCTCCACAGCCAAAACATTGTGTCTCTTTTCTTTTCAGCATCGAATAAACCTTTACTTGTTCCATGTCAGTAACAGTGCTAACCGTGATAACCACTGGTAACTAGCCAACTGTCTGCGCTGCTGTGTGATTGAAGTCTCCTGTTCATAGAACTTGTCTTGTTTCTGTTGCAGATTGAGGTTCTGTATGAAGATGAGCCCTTAAAAGACTATTACACACTCATGGACATTGCCTACATTTACACATGGAGACGGGTGAGTTCTGTTGTCTTCTAAGCCCAATTTCCTTGTAGAACAATAATGAACAAGCCACAAGCCGAAAGCACAGCTGGGTCTCCTAGTAGGGTAGTATGTATCATTACATTTACTAGTAGCCTATTTCAAATGTGCATTTTTAACTGTATTGTTTATTATTGTGTGTGCTCTGGTTTGCAACCTAAGTCATCCTGCATGAGAACCTGCTAAATGAATAAAAATGCCCTTGCACAACACGCAGCCCTGACGCTGGGTCCATTTGCACTGGAGAGTACATGCTGTAGCACAAGCAGTGTTGTGTCTGTAATATTAATACAGCTTTCCTCTGGGAATGATCACCTCCATTCCTCCTGAAGGGCTGGTTTTAGAGGACATGTAGCTTTTAAGTTCAAACCACACGTGCAGCAGACCTGGAGAATCAATCAAAGGGCTCAGGTCCAAGGTGCTCCTCCTGTTCCCCGAGTGAAGGAGATTCTGGCTCCTGCTGCCAAGGGAGCCCTTCAAGTATGTCGTTCCAGACAAGCTTCTTTTTCAGCTGTTCAGTTTCCTACTAAAAGGAAGTACGAAAACATCAGTGTGCTGTAATATTGTTAGAATATCATCAGACCAGTGGAGGCCCTGTTATTGTCCCCAGTACAGCAGAGAGCATGATTGCATCAATCAAAGCAAAAGGTCTGCAAAGCCAATTAGACATTACAATTATTAGACACTGCAGAAGCATGTGGTCCCAGTATGGGAAACAGATAACCCTGAAGGTCTGGGCAGTGTCTGTCTGCTGCAGTGCTGTGGACTGAGGTGGCTGTGGTCAGCGTGTGGTGGAATCTGACCGGTGCCTCTGTTGATCAGAGCACACTGCAGGTGCGTCCAGCCACGGTGCTCCTCTTGGACTCAGGAGGGGTCGGGAACAAACCAGTCAGCCAGAAGGTAATGGATTCCCTGGGGTCGTCTGAGGAAGGACTGGCCCAGGGCTGGTGTGGGGGTCTCCGCTCGTGCGCAGGCTGGCTGGAGTTCTGACGTGCTTGTGCCTCTTGTCCCTTGCAGAATGGCCCCCTGCCCCTGCAGTACCGGGTGCAGCCCACCTGCAAGCGCCTCAAGCTCACCCAGCCCCCTGCGGCCAACTCGGACGGCATGAACACCAGCGCCAACTCGGAGAGCGAGTCTGCCAGCGACAAGGCCAGCAGCCCAGCCACGCTGCCCTCCTCCTCCTCACCGCTGCCCAGCCCCACGCCCCCCAGCCCCAGCCCGCGCCCCGCCCAGCCCACGCCCCCGCCACTGCTCAACGGGGCCCTGAACTGCCGCCAGCTGTCTCCCCCCGCCGGCCGCGGACGCAAACTGACTGTCAACGGGGGCTCGGGTGCCGGCGGGGGGGGCAGCGGCGTCGGCCCAGCAGTAGCCACAGCCACAGCCTCCCCCCTCGGCTGAACGGACCGATACCCCCCGCCCGCTGCCCCCTAGAGGCTGGGAGCTGAAGGACTCTGCTGGGCTCGACCCAGGCAGCCTCGACCTGGCCGTCCTCCTTGTTCTGCTCCCACGGACTGCTGCAGATGGGGTCCTGCGCTGCGTCTCTTGGACTTTTGACCTTTATCTGGGGGGAAGGATGGGTGTGACTCCAGAGGGGGGTGGAAGGTGGGGGGAGGCCGTACTTCAAGAAGAGTGAGTGAGAGGTTCTTGTAATTGCAAATAATTCTCCAGTCCTACCTGTGTCCATGTCGATCTGCATATATACAGTGCATTCTATGTATATGTCTGTATATATAGGAGTGCATGAGTGTATATATTCACTCTTTAACCAGAGCATGTGTGTATATATATATAATTATACATATGTATATACAGTATATGCATACATATTGCCTTCTCATTAGTGAGTAGAGAAAGATTTTGAGTTAACCTGAATTTCCTGTTTGTTTTCCATCAGAACAGCTGTTGTTATTCTGTTCTTGTCCTTGAGTGTTGCTCAGGCTCGTGGCTCGCTGGTGGGAGGGGGTTGAGGGTGAGAGACAGACAAGTCCCAGAGCAGCCCGGGCGCTGGGGTTTGAGTGTGCTGGACAGGTCTGTTGCGGCTCATCGTAGCGCAGCCCCGAGGATGTGTGGAGGAAGTAACCGCGCGGCCGGTAGAAGCAGAGCCGAACCCACCTGGACTCCAGTCGCTGCCTCTGGCCGAAGCCAAACTCTCCCCTCGCCTCAGGATCTCTCCGCTGGGAAAGCAGAGCCGTGGAGCGCTGCCCCCTGCTGCTTCCGAGAGCAAATGAATGGGGGCGGACAGTGATCGACAGTGAGCTCCAGCTTGTGGGTGGTGCAGCCTCTCCTCTGGATCTCCAGTGTGCTGTGAGGTTATGGACATGTGGCCAGCTGCCAGTCCTGATCGAGACCAAAGACGGTGTCATGTCCGGGCAGTACAGAACAACTCCTCGACAGTTCCTCAGATTCCTTTTTTGTATTGTGTGTATATATATTTGAAGGATTTTTTAAAATACATTTCAAAACCTTTCTAAATCTTGATTGCGAACACCAGAGGGAGAATATCAGCTGTTCACTCTCCTCTCCACATTATTCCAGCACAGGCCAACAGGGGGCGCTAGAAATCACAGGTGGATCAGTTGTCAACCCTCAAGTCCCGAGAGCTATTAACCCTCAAGTCCCGAGAGTTATTCAGCTGTAAATACAAAAAGATCAGCTCTATCGCCCCTTTCTTCAGCTCCTCCAGGCTGAGTAAGAGGTTCTGTTCCTGCTCGCCACTTGAGCCTGGTTTCCTCTTCCTGCTGCATGGAGACATGACTGACCAGTTCCCTCCATGTGTGAAGGGTTTATGAAATAAACCTCCAACTTCCGTTTGTTCTGAAAACAGTTTTTGAAGTTACCTAGGATGCTCGAAGGGGTAAAAAAAAAAGAACTGGATTTTATTTTTTAAATCCCAAATTTATTTTGAGCGATCTGTCACCAAGTGATGCTTATAAACAACCCCTACAGACTGAATAGATTCACCACCAGCCTGTGTTCCCATCGGCGCTGTGCTTCCACACCCTGACAGATCTCTCCTGCTTCCGCGTTGCAGAGACCAGCAGCGTTTGTGTTTGTTAACTGAAGCTCTGGGCGTAGTAGCAGCTGTAGCCGGTCTGACAGTGGGCTCTCGGAGCAGACTGGTCCCCTTTCCCACAGCCATGTGTGGGGTGCAGATCAGAGGTACACATCCTGCAGCAGGGAGCTCTGTGCTCGGAGCCCTGTGTGCTCTGTGCCAGGAGCTCTGTGCTCAGACCGCTGTGTGCTCTGTGCAGAAAGCTCTATGCTGGGAACCTTGGTATAGTGAGCTCTGTGCTTGGATCCCTGTCTACACTGTGCTGGGAGCTCTGTGCCAGGAGCCCTGTGCGAGTCTCTGTTACACAGCTCTGCGCTTCACCGTGTCTCTGGGCTTTTCATTTCAACTGTGTCCTGAAATATGTAATTGAAATAATTATTGGCTTAGCTGAACAGTTTAATCCTCCATAGATCTGAAACCGCTGAAAGGCCCAAACAGGCAAGGCCAGAGGTGTGATCTCCTGAGGGGAGTCTCAGCTCATTTGAGCTAGTTTTTTGCTTTCCTTCTGTCCATAACTCACGTTCAGGGCACCTGGACTCCTACAGGAGTGTAGGGGCATCATGGCGAATTACAGAAGTGAAAACGTAGGTCTGATTTAGCCATGCAGAGTCACCTGGGACGAATGTGCTGAAAACCCTGTGGCTCTGTGTCTCTCTGGCTGCAGGTTAATGCTCATTCAGAACACAACCCAGAATCTGAGCTGGGAGGGCTGAGGATCAGTGTGTCCTCTGAGCGTCGCACTTATTTTGCAAAGTACAGGACTGAGGGGAAGAAGGAAATGGACTTTTAAAAATATATAATAACAAAACTGTACAAACTAAATGGTACAACCAAAATGTGTTGCATCCTGTACAATGTTACATTTCATGTAATATATTACAGTTAGCCTAAATGGTTATTGTAAAAAAGGAAAAATAAAAAGACAAAGAAGTCAGACTATCCTGGTTTGTAAATGTAATAAAAGATTTTTTGTGAGGGAGTATGAAATAATTTTTTGTACCTAAATAAAAGAATACATCTTTGTGGCATAAGGTTGTGTTAGTGCTTCCTTAACTGACACTGAGCCTCCACAGTGTCTGTCACCCCAGGCATGCAAGAGCCCTCCTGAGCCCCCACTCTGCTAGACAGCCTCACCAACAGCGGCTGGGGACATTAGTCTACTGCCAGGACAAGATTGTAAATAAAATACCACCTCTGCAGTCTGTACCCCCTGACCCTGCTGGCGGGCCAGTCAGGCTGTCTGTGGTCTGTATGCCTGACCCCGGTTCTGACTGGTGACAGGCCAGTCGGGGTGTCTGAGGTCTGTACCCCTGACCTAAGTTCTGACACACCTGCTAAGCCGTACTGAGAGACTGAGAGCTGTACTGACAGCAGTTTGTGCTCTTCGGGAGAACTCAAGCAGTAGATTCAGCTGTACTCTTACAGAATGGAGGGCAGAGCCCAGTCTGGGAGGAGGGAGGCTGTGACAGCAGCAGGGACAGTCTGACTGGGAGAACCCGGAGTCTCTGTAGGCCCTCAGGATCTTCTGGCTTTGTGTTCGTTACAGTAAATGCACCAGAGTCTCAAGACATGGCAGGTGGGAAATTTTAGTGTTGTGAAAAGTAATGCAATGACTGCCCCCATATCACGTGTATTGAACACTTTCATTGCAGAGAATACCTTTACAGCAGACCTGAAACATCTTTACAGTCAGCCAAGAACAGTCTGGTTTTTTACAGTGGCAATCTTAACATTCTTTAAAAACTGAATTCAGCATTGAGACACGCGTCTGCCACCCCTGTTAGTGCAGCACATGCAGCAGACGGCTGATGTCAGCTGTTTAGGAGAGATTCCAGCACAGGGCAGCCTGCACATCTGTACGCGGAGCCTGAGGCTTGTTGACCCCTCAGGTGCAGGACGCCCGATTCCCGGGGCTGGACGTCCTCTGCGCCTCACAGCGGCTCGGGGGGGGGGATCTCGGCCTGCTGCACGAAGTCCAGCTGGTGAGTCCCGTCGCAGAAGGGGGGGCGGCCTGTCCGCTTGCAGCCGCACAGCCAGGCGGTGGCGTCCTGCTCCACAGTGAAGCGCAGGGGCGCCAGGCCGGGCGCCAGCTGCTTGTGAGTCCCGTCGCAGAAGGGCTGCAGCACAGACCAGGCAGGAGGGGGTGTTAACGGGGCCAGGTGGTTCACAGGAAGCGAGACGTTAAACACCCTGACTACAGGAGCGCATGACAGGCTGAAGGCCAGAAACTGAGGACATGCAGAGGAGAACGTTCAAGGTTGTACATCATTTAACTTCTCCAAGGCTGCTCTGCTCGAACGGCCTGTGATTCTCAGCCAGAGTGCAGCAGATGAGCTAGGCTGTGCTGTGAACAGCTGAGCTGGAGCTGCACCACAGTCAGTGCCTCCACACTCAGCGATGAAGGTGCTGTGTTTAACCTCAGTGGAGCTCTGGAAACCTTCAGTGTCACTGATCCAGCGGACTTGAGCCCAAAGCTGGTGAAGTGGGCTGTGGGCTGTGTGGAGCCTCACCTGGTTCTTGCTGTGGCCACAGGAGCACCAGGAGTATCGTTTCCCTGCCTTCAGCTCCACCTTGTAGGGCTGTTTGGCAGCAATGACCGGCGCAGGGCTGCTGGACAGCGGCTGCACCTGCACCTGCACAGAGAGACATTTTCCCCGAGTTGCACTTTTCCATCTAATCACATTTGCCTTGGAATGGAGGCTGTTTCTTGCTCTTAAAACAGAGACCATCGGAGAAGTTTCCCGCAAAGCGACCGAACTCTGTGAGCCACCTGCTACAGGCGACTCTCGGCTGACCGCGGCGGAAGCTCGGCTAGAGGGCGCTCGTGTCCCAGCCGCCGAGGGAGGCGAGTCTGAGCCGCGGCTGCACTCGTGAACAGGACCCTCTCCTGCAGAGATCAGACCCGTGCGTGAATTACTCGAAAACCGTTTTCAATCTTGAAAGCTTGTTTGATTATCAATATTTCACAAGTATTCTGATGGAAAGAAAACACGCATTAACCTACATTTCACCACCAAAGACATATATCTTCGCTAATCACATTCTGTTTCTCACCTCAAAGCATCCCCCCTTTAAAACCGGTGATTAACGGTCACCCGCGGGGAATGTCTCTCGAAAGGGCCTCTCTGTGATCTCAGTAATTTATAGTAATTAGAGGCGCGCTAATGAAATATGCCCTGCGGGCAGAGAATCTGCAAGCTACAGCCGGCGAGCGTGTAAGAGTGTGTCGGGATGCTACAGAAACTATGCGCGAGAGCGCGAGATGAGAAGCACGCGGGTGTGTTTGATTCAGGACGTTTGTCTTGTGAGCGGTTTTTTCCCCCTCGAGATCAGTCAATAAGCGCTCATCAGCTCAGCTGTTTAGCCTCCCACTGCCCTTTCTACCGGTCACGGGAGGTCTACATGAACAAACTGACCGTCTCCGGACTCCTGCAAAAGACAGGATGTCGGAATAATAATAAATTAATAATAAGCCTGGGCTGAGGAACCAGCGACACGTTTCCATGATCAAGTGCGACGTCAACAGCCCATGACAGGATAATCTCTGTGCACGCAAGACTTCATGTGTCGCCTGTCCAAACCCCAGACTTTGTCGCGTATGAACTCGACAGGAGGCGTCCCATCTTTTGCATTTAGCTTGGGTAAAAACAGCAACACCCGCAGCCGCGTCGGTTCTGGTGCAGACGGGCGAAGTCCAACAGCTCGAGGGCAGAGGCGGATCGTCACACACGGCTGCCAGACACGAGTCCCCTTAAAACTTGTCTGCTGCTCGTCTGAAAACGAACGAGACGTCTTCGGATTTATTCAAATTGTCTTTTTCATCGTGATGCGGGATAAAAAGTACGGTGCTTGTATATACGACACAGATGATTCCCCGTTTTTATCATTTTCAACAAGATGGCATTTTCTGCAGTACCTCAGCAGGAGGCGCGGGGGAGCTCTTAGCCCAGCCACTTGCTCTATGTAACGAACACATTTTGTACGTGTTCCTCTGTGCTCCTGCAAACATGTCATATTCGTCGGCATATAACGACCCTCTCTGTTTAAACACCGCTGTAATTGCACCCTGAAAACAGACGACCTTAAAATCTAAGAAGCTGATCAAGTGGCAGCTCGGTGTTCGCCGGTACTGCCCGTGTGCTGCGGAGCTCGACAGGTACGAGACACTGCGGCGGCAAATTCCTCGCAGCTCCGACAGCCTTCACTCACCCGGAATCTGCAGCCGTGCCCCCTGAAGGCCGCCGGACTCGCATTGCTCAGCGCCAGCCTGTAGACACTCATCTCCGCCGCACAGCGCTGCCGCAGCTCCAGGTCACCGGAGAGCTGCAAGACTGGGCGGCACTGGCGGGGCCGTGCGGGGCACACAGACTACTGACAGAAGGTTCCGCTTGTCTTAAGATGCGTTCCCTGATGGGCTTCGCTCTAACTGACCAAAAACAGATTTTTCTTTTGTGAAAAGATCTCGAGTAGCCATGCTTAAATCAGACGTACACCGAATTTCTAAACGAATGCGAACTACATTATCGGCGTGCTGGAAGTCCGTGACGGAGGGTGCAATGTTCTGTCTCCTAAGGTTAACCTCTGCTTTCTTCCAGCTCCAGATCCGAGCTTGCTGCTGGTAACATCGTGGTAGAAAATATCCAGGTCAGAGCGGGGTGTGACGCCCTTCTGATCTCCTGTCTTGATTTCAGAGGGGTTCTGGGTGGGCCTGTCACCGCGAATCACTGCTCGCTGTCTATGCAGAAAGGGACCAGTGTCAAGGAGCAGGGCCTCCTCAGAGCTCCCCAGCAGACAGAGACGAAGGCTTTAGTAAGGTCAAAGAAGGTCGTGCGGACTGTTGAGCTCCGAGCCTGTTTCCTGCTGCAGTGAAGGTGATTTCAGCTGTGTCTTCCGCGGGCCTGGACCCCCGAGAGCTCATCAGCAAGGGGGTGCTCTCCGCTGGACCCTCTGACTGGAGTACAGAGCTGATCCGGGATCTCTGCACCCCAAAAAACTAACGAGTCAGGTGGCCAAAAGTCTGCTACAAGGAGAAAAAAAACGGCTGTATATCGCCCTCCTGTGGCGCACGTAGGCATTGCATACACAACCTCAGAAAAGGGGGTAAATGATACAGTAAACTATTTAGGCTACATATTTCCAATAGCACAAACGAGTACGTATCTAATCATTAAGAACGATAAAATACAATGATTTGTTGTCACCATCGTTGGGTTTAGTTTTTTTTACTTTTTTGTACAGAATAAAAATGTATTACTTTTTTAATGTAATATTAACTAGAAATGTATAAACGGGGAAACTCGGGGATATTATAAACCTACCTGTTCTTGGTAAATGGTGAGCTCGCCAGTATATCCGACTGAATGGAATCCCACTTAACCCCGTTGCTAGGCACCGCGGAACAAGCTTCGCTGCGTCGCTATGGATACTGCAGGATTCCACGTGAAGTTGAGAGCCTCGTGCTTGTCTGCGTTAATTGCCAAACAAAGTGCAGGAATGTGTTCAGCTGACGGTATAAATACAGCACCTGTGGGCTAGAAATACGCATTTCTTTATGAAAAGTTAGGGAATAAATTATTAAAACTTAAACCGTTATACAAATCAAATCAAAACACTCCACACAAGTTCAAAAGAAATGGCTATAAAACTCCTGAGTCGGGCGTCTGGGCTGGATCCTCCTGGTCTTAAAGAGGCGGCTAGTGTGACTATTGTGAGTTAGCCCACACATCTCTCCCCGCTGGCTCTTCTCAAAGAATCGTTTTAGGTGTTTTAAACTCAAGTCTTCCCCCCTTGTCACGTCCGTGAAGTTCCGTGCTCTGTCAACTGTTTTTCGCCCTATTTAAACATTTCAATCTGAGCTCTCGTTTCAAACGTTGTGGTGGACTATTTCGGGTTACAATGCAATAGTTAAGCACTTGAATAGACAAATTGGGTTTTGTCGTTCTCTCGACAGCTCGACAGGGGGCGGCAGCGGGTCACATCGCGGGCTCTGCGTGTTGGTTTCTCTCGTCACGCAGATCAGACGGACGTGCCTCTGAACGAGCAGCCGTTTCAGCACCTGGACGTTTACTTATTCTAAACACAGCGACGACTCTGAAAATCAAATCCTAACTTATCCGTGGATCTCGTCCAGCCGTTTTTCGAAAACACCCGTGTACCAGCTTTGACAGCACAGCGGGCCAGATAGTTCCCGGCTCCTACACCCCTTTGTGTAAAGTGCTGCCTGTTCTTCCCCCCCCCCGAGTCTGTGATCCCTGGCTCGTCTTTCCCTCTTCTTTCTGAAGATATATACTTGGTTAACTCTGTTAAGGGTTAAGGATAATTGAATCGGGCCGACTAAAACCGGTTTTATTCTGTCATCCTTGAGCTTGATTCGTGATGACAGCAGACACTAGAGAGGAGGTACAGCGGTCCTTGCTCATATCTCTGTGGCACACCAGGTAGTTAATCGCTCCAATCTGAGAATTCATCCCTAATGTTTTTTATTCATGAATTAATTATCAATTCAAATGTGGCTTTGAAAGGCCAGTACCGGAAATTCGATTCTCTTTCATGACAACCTTTATTAAACCCTTTAAAAAAAAATCGTAGTATACCATATGTTCCGTTTGTAGCCATCCCTGCTTGTAATTACGATACTAATGGTAGCAAAAACGAGTCATGAAAAATTCGGAAACATCTGTTTTAGCTGTTTTTTTTTAATGAAAGGGTTTTTAATTCTGATCATAACTTTTGGGTTAAAATTTGGAATCTGTATTTTACCTCTACTGCACGTGCGATGGACATTCGGAACAATGTTCGAAAAAGTGGTTGAATGACGCGATTTCATCCCAGATAAAAGAAATAATAGTCTGAGAAACCCATTGTAAAGAAATCCAGAAATTGTTACTACTGTTCGTATGACATAATTCTGCGAGTCAGACCTGTGGGGAAAATTCAACCGCTTTTTTTAAACCAGGATTGACATACAACGTAATTTCAACAAAGCAAAAATGCAATTGCGCTTTGTGACTTCAGCAGAGTTTGAGCGATTTGTATATTTTTAACGTGTTGGTAACCGTATTTAAGATGCAGTAATGCCCGTCGCTTGCTGACGCTTTATCGCCTTCAGAAGCGGTTAGAAAAAGTAACAGACATGATGTTACAACATTCTGCAACAGCATCGTTGCGCTCCTATTCCAAAGAAGCTGCGAGAAATGTTTTTCTCGACGAATTCTGGATTTACCTCCGAATCCGGAGTAGTGTGAAATGCGTCTCTGCAGAATCACGGTTCCGGGTGATCCAGACCTCTCTTTGGACGGAACCTTAACCGAGCCGCTCAATGGTCACTTTTAGCTCAAATCCCGCTCAGGGCGTGACTCTTACGCGCGTGTTGCTCGCTTCGATTCTAGCGGGCCTGCAGGAGGAATCGGGCCACGAGCCTGCGGGAGGGTTCTATACGAATCAAAGGGACATTCACTGGAGAAACACGGGCTTTAATAGATACCTACCTTAGGCAGACTTTTAACGCGGCTATTCAAGACCGACGTCTTAAAGACACGAACGACGAGCTAATTATCTGGACTTTTATTTGTTCTATAAACAGAAAATCTGATCTGAAAATCGAATCCAAACGATTTGTGCAAGGAAAATAAACTGTCGAGACTTTTTTTTGGTGGAGGGGGGAAGTCGATTAATAGCAGACCCATAAGTGGCTTTCAAAACAATTTCGTAATCAGCAACATATGTCTATCTCGGTAATCTGCGATTTCTTGCTCTTATCGAGTTACCCCGGAACGTGCTTTCTCTGCGTCCACTGATCCTGGGCCGTTACTCGCGGGCCCTCCTGTCCAGAAGTGAGCGGATTTCAGACTCCGCGCCAGCCGCGGGCTGCGATGAGCTGGTATATCCTCACGTGCTCCGTGCAGCCCGGGAAGATGCCCGCGAGCGCGTCGGAGCTCTTGAATATGTCGTTAGTTTTTAAGCGACCTGATTTCCTGTCGCTGGCTGCTCTCCTATTAACTTTCCTCAATTACCGGTATTAAAAGGACGGAAGTTTGACGCAGCGCGTTCTGGTGGACAGGAAGGACTGTACTTTTCTACTTGAGTTGTTTTTCTGTTTCATTACTGAAGTGGAGGCTTTAAGAGTATACAGATGACTTTAAATGCATCTTTGAGATGCTACCTCCGTAGTATGTACGTGTTTGAATGTTTCCATCTAAAATTACATTTCGTTTTTAATTGGTAACGGATTATTTTGCTAGGTACGTCTATTACACAGGAGCCCATAATTTACAGGCACTTAAACTTTGCACAAACAGGATTACAATGAATTTCACGATGCATACCGAATTTAAATGATTTCTCTTCTTAGAGTAACTTCATGTTTCAATGTGAGACTAAGATAACGGCTTCTTGGTGAGTTGAAAGAGCGTGTGAAGGATTTTCGGGTTTTTTTTTTTCGGTTTCCAATGGATTTGTAAACGTCCGTTATACAACAAATAAACATGATTCCGCGAGACACATGATCCACGTGGTTAATGTATAGACTAATTATACTGTACAATACAGAGTGCGAAGAAAGGCTTTTATGCAAGTATTTAAAACCAGGATTTATTTACATTGTCACAAAGCGGTGGATTAATTAATTCTCCTCCTCCCAGCGGTGCTGAAGCATTTAGTCAAGATTCTTCTGCCTGACGGACAGGACAGCCCCGGTTCAGAGGAAAATGTTTTTTTTTTTCCCGAGATGCTACCTTTCCAGGCGACATTACCGACAAACTGACAGACGCGAGAAAAAACTTATCCCGTCAGCTGCCGTTTTATTGAATCGCTTTAGATGACGTGTTCACGCGTTGAACCGCGCTCTCCGGTCGGAGGCAGGTAACTCGATAGCCCCACATCCTGCGACTCTTAACCCGGGTCTGCTGCAGAAGAGCCGCGCTCGTAGCGGAGGCGCCCAGCAGCTCTGTGGAGCCGCTGGTCTGGGAAGGCTCGCCGAGAGCGACGTTAAGAAACCCGATTACAGCACGAGACCCAGCCGACAGCCCGAGCTGGTCTCCTGCAGCACGCGGGTCCCGGGGCTTGGCGGGCACTACACCAGATATTTCACATGCAGTTGGCCAGTTTCGTAGCCTATACTCTGCATGTCATGTTTCCTGTCGAAAACGACCAGCGCAGTCGGTCCTCGTGGGGGTCCTGGTCGAGTGTTTGACTCCACCTGAGGATGTTACCGAGAGAAGCCGCCTGCGGCCGGTCGGGCTGTGGGGCAGACTGCAGTAACTGCGGTGCTCAGGCCGCCTGCCTGTGGCTGCTAGCGAGGGGACTAACTAGAACACTTGCACATGGTTTCCTCGTCCGCTTTGCGTGTAAATATTACAGCGGATTTCTCATCTATGTTTTTAGGGGATCGTGAACCGCACTGTACAGAAAAAATAACTCAAAAGCGAAGCTTTTAAATAGCACAGACTTTATTGGATGCAAAAAAGTTTCCAGTTTCACACTGATGTAATAAAATATTTGAACCTTGTGTTCAACATAACTTCCCCTACACCTTTCCATTCTTTAATAACCCGAATAATCGAATGAGCTTAAATTGGCAATTGAAGTCTTTTGTTTAGCGACGTCATCCCCTGCAGATGTCCCGAACATACAATTGAACAATACAAAAAATATTCTGCTTTGTGAAAGCAAATGCGATCAATCAAACGAAAGAACAGTCTCCGAATTCTGCGCGCTGCGTTCGGCTCCGGCATGTTGAAGATGTTTTGGCTGATGTGAGCTCGACTTTAATCCGCAGTATTTCAGGGTTGCTGGGGGTGGGGTGGTGGAGGAGGGGTCATTAAGATGAAATGTTTTAGCTCTATTCTGTTCTTTCTAGGCGATGTGTTTACATTCAACAGCGCCTTTTGTTTTTGGAGGCACATCTCGTGAACGGTTCCAGGCCCTACCCCCGCGCGCTCGCCCCGCGCCCCTCCCCCGGCTCCTGCTCGCGCATCCCCGCCAGCTCAGCGGGGCCGGGTCCTGCCGAGGTCGCGGGGTCACGCCGGGGTCAGCGGGGTCATTGTATAGCCATTACGGGTCAATAAGCAAGTGGGCGGCAGCCCCTCCCGCGCACAGCCCAGCCCGAGCGATCATTCACAATAGCGATGATGCCGTCAGTCGCCTCTTCCCCTGAACGGCGATATTATTAACTATTTTTTTTTCAAATCTAGAAAGTTAGAATTTGGAATTATTCCTGGCATGTAACTGTTGTGTGTTCACCTTCACCGTGCACGAAGTGAAGAGGGAGGCGTTCTCACCGTGAGCTCTGAACACCGGGACGTGTTGTTTGTGCAGCCTATTGATTTTCTAAGCAAAACTCTTATCTGGTTTCCCCTGCATTTTCACTCATTACATTAGCTGTGCTGAACGATCTCCGGGAAAAGAACCTGTCCGGAAATCTCTTTCTTCTTGAAGAATTCTTGCTGTTACTGCAGTTCATTTTTATTTTCGCTTTCTCGCCAGTCAATACAGCTCGGCAGCCGTGTGATTTCTGGCCTCGTGTTGCGGCGCTTCGTGTCCGTGTCTCCTGAACACGATCCCACGGCGCCGGAGTCCCTGGAGCTCGCGAATCCGTGACGTCACGCGGGTCTTGGACCGCAGATCTCGTCAGTTTCTCATTCAACCGCCCATAAGCTTCCCAGAGGTGTGACGGTCTGCTGCCTTTTTCTTTTGGCTTTCTAATGAACTGCACAGCTTGTAACAAGCAGCAGCTTTTCCGAACCGCTCTTTTTCTCCGGGTTTTGATCTTTGTTATTTGAAGCTAACTCGGTGTCATTGCGACTGATCCATTTCAATAGCCATTGTTCCATAATTTACATCAAGCACTGGTTTCTGCTTTAACAGACTATGGCATTTAGTCTCTTTGGGGGTTCTTTGTTTGTTTGGTGGATGATGATTTATTTTAAATATGAAACAAGTCATTTCCGTATTCCTCCATTCGCCCACAAAACTGTGAAGACTGTACAAGCCATCAGGCTGCAGGATGTCTGCTGTTGGCTGTGCCCCTGGGACTGCGCTGGGCTCCTGCCCGCCTCTCCCTGCAGGCTGCTGGGGGGAGGTCACTGCCTGCCTGTGAAGACAGGGCACCTGCTCGGATGCACTGAGCTGCTGCAGTATCTGGGCCCACAGCTGACGCATCGAGGGCATCTGGGCAGCCTGCACCCAGAAACCAGACCCCGCTGCCATGCCCGGGGCAGGGGACCTGGAGATGAGCCTGGAACGGGGTTCGAGCGGCAGTGTGACCCAGCCCTGAGGAGAACTTCTGATTGTTCAAGGGTTCTCACCGAAAAAAGCAATTCCTGAGAGCTGAGTGCCCTTTAAAACTCGGAGGAAAGCCCTAATCTTTCTGGGGGCTCACTGGCATGCAGGAGTCTGAATGAGACCAGGTGGGGAAAAGCTCTCCCTGTAGGACCAGGGAGTCCTGTTTGCTGTCTCTTGCAGACAGTGGAGAGCTTGATTCCTTTCTTTGAAATGCCCCAATAGGATGACAAATGTGTGTCTCTTTTACCTAATTATACAGGTAAAGATGCTACTTTTTATTTCAAAGAAGGAGTGGAACACTTTCAGAAGAACTGGTTTACTTTTCCATGCTTCCCGTCAAACCTCCATGTTCAGCCTTTGCATCCTGCGCACCAGTCCTGCAGCTCACTGTCCCCTGAGCACTGCGCCGAGGGAGCAGAGGCAGGGAGCAGCACAGGTGGTGGGTACACTCAGGAGACAGAGGTGCAGGAGGTAGATGCACTGACAGGCTGAGTGGGAGGGACTGCAGGACGAGCTGCTGCTCAGGTCTGGTAAGAGCAGACCTGCCCGCCAGACACAGGACATGCTGAAAAGCTGCTGGGTGTAAGGGCTGGACCGATACGTGTAGGATAAACTAGGAATATCTCTCATTGGAGCATCAGCAGGACAATCTTACCGTCTGCTTTCCTGAACATGGCAGAAGAGACATTAAAGCCCAGTTAGGGGTTGGCGCACCGTCATAGGAGGAAAGTGATGGGACTGAGGAAGGGGGTGTGAAGGGTGCAATGGGGTGAATTCAGCACCCCAGCATCTTTCACATCCTTGAATCAGGTTCCCTCATCTTCCGTTTGAGACTAACGTTGGCGGTCCAGTAGCCTGGCAGTGCAGGATGTTCTGTATCTGGTTGCTCTTCTCTCAACCTGTTCTGGCCCGGCACCACAGTATCTTTAATGTAAGGTCCTACTAGTGCATTGCACAATTTAAACACGTACCTGTTCTTTTAAATTCTGCCCTTTTAGCTAAATTTAATGGTTTGGCTGCCTTTATGAGTTCTCCATCTTCTTGCTGAGATGAAAATGATGCCAAGAGAAATCTTTCTCAGACGTAACCCCTTCCAACTCAGTATTTCTGTTTTAAAACACTCGGTTGTTTTGCTGTCTGCATAAAATGTAGACAAGCGGAAGAGTAAGAGCTGTAGTCTATTTCACAATGACAATGCTGATTTGTCTTCACGTGATCTGGATATAGCAAAATTTGGTTGTGTGGATACAGGATGAGTTTGGGATTACTAATAATAACTGGTTCAACGTCACAGCTGTAGTTGCACGACTGTCAACAACTGTCAAAAAATAAGTTCCCAGTCATAAGCATGTTCCTTTACTAACCCCTCAGCCTCATGCACACCAGAATGAACTTCTCAGCTGAAATTGTTTTCTTACTATTCAGTTTAATATCTTCCATATGCACATTTATCAAGTAGCTCAGTGTGGAGCCGAAGTGCGAGTTCAACAAGCCCAGGGAGCAGTGATCAGTGTCACCTGAAGGCTCTTCTAGAGGAAGGGATGAGGCTGCTGCACAGGGAGAGACAGAAGAGGCCAGGAACTTACTGTGGGACGTTTGGAATCGTTATTTTTCTTATGAGTGATTCTACAACACTTTCAAGTCTGCCATTCTGTCAGGTTCCACGTTGTAGCTGCACAATTTATTTCCTGTATAACCAGCTCCACGCATATTTTGCACGTGGGAAAAAAAATCAGATGAAACTACAATAGACGTGGGTGTGCTGAAGAAGAAAGCCAGACAGCACTCGCTTCTCCCCTCGCTCCGGGCAAACGCCCCTCTGTAATCCTGACCGCTCCTCCTGCAGTCGGGGGGAAACCCGCTGCTCAGAGCGCCACCTATCGGGCTGCTTCGCCGATCTGGAGGCCGGGCCATATGGGACCCCCTGTCGGGCCGGAGGTGGAGAAACGTGGGTAGACTGTTAGTTAAAAATCAACTGCGACAGTCCATAGGCAATAGTCATTCTGTAGCGCCTAAAAGATACGAGTGTTTAAAGAGCAGTGTGTTCTGGTGCAAAGGAACAAGGAAAGGTTTATTCCAGGGCTGAAAAGAGAAGAAAGGAAACAACGTATCGGCTGTGGAGCCTTCTTCGGGTGTGTTCTGGTGCCGTGGACAGCGCTGGAGTGGATTCCCGTGGATCTGGCGGACCAGCTCCACGTGCAGGAATCCACTGCCTTGACTTTGAACCCGAGCTGGGAAGAAGGGCGAGGAATCGCAGAACACCCCCCCCCCTCCCCCACCGGGGACAAGAGACTGCAATAAAACTATACGTCTCGGCCCGTCACTTCAAACACAAGGCACTCAAAATCCAAACAACCCCTTTAGTAAGATAAATGTCGAATCGTTTGTTAAGAAGACTCTGGGGAGTTCTCTTGGCCTTTTACTTCATTTATTTTATAATGTGAGCGATAAGAGAAAACGGCTAATTCAGTGCTTGTTACCATTTTAATAGCTACAGTGAGGATGTATATACGGCTAGGATCCACTTTACTGACGCAGACAGTCTGACGGCCTGGTCAGGTGCCTTTTCTCACCTTTTAAACCATGTTCTAAACCCCTCTCGTGCGATAACCAGCTCTGTTGCCGCGTGGATGTTGCATTTGAAAAAGAAAATTGTTTCGGAAAGAATATGCAGACCCCCGTGGTATCGAAGCAGGCTTGTTTTACTAAAAGCGTTTTTCGTTCTCCTCTGCTTGCCTGCTAACCACACAGCTTTTCCTGCTGGTTAAACTGCACGACATTCTTCATAACTAAAATAAAGCTTTTTAAATTTCCCAAACAGCGTTCTAGCGGGCAGATAAAATACCGCCTCTGGCTTCAGCTCTCTTTCTGCGGCTGTAGGAATGTCGAAAGCCTTTTCTTTGGAGTCAGAAAAACGGTTTACTTTCACCCTCTAAGATTTTAACGTGTAACTCATGAAATAACATATGTAAAGTAATGAAAAAATAAAAAAAAACGGCACAGTGATAGAAATGGAAGTAATAAGCATGTCGGCAAAGTAAATTTTCTGAAAACGTGTCTTTTAAATTAATGAGTAGGCAAACATGCCTTTTCTTCGCGCGCAGCCATGACTGAATACACTTTTAATGCAAGCTGTCAGAATGAATCTCGGCATGCTTTTCTTCATGCAGTAACAGCTCCTCGGCTTCTAAGTAGATTGTTCTGAGCTTCTCGTGTCTGCGGGCCCAAAGGCACACACACGTGCTCGTGCACATGGCCTCCCTCCCGCTTGTCCGGCACGAGGCGCCCCCCTGTCCCGGGAGCGCGGACTCGCCGGAGACGCGGCTGCACTGCAGAGCATCGCGATCTGTGTAGCTTGCTCCATGTTTAATTTTACAGACGCCTATAGCGGTACACTGTTTGCTCGTTGGCTTTAACCAGAAACACATTATCCCGGGTTTGAAATGTGGTTTTGTTTGGCAATGATTGCACAGGCTTCGTCTGGGTTATATTAAAGGCACCAGTTTACGATTCCTCAACATCCTCCGCGATATATATTTAACACAACAGGTCCATACAATTAACTCAGCCAACAGGACTTGGAACGGTTCAGATATCAATGCAAAAAAGTCGGCTGCTCAGCCTACATGCAACTTTAATGCGGATTGTGTGATTAAATACAGAAGCTTCAAGTATGTTAATCACGTAAGCGTTTATTTTCGTATATGATTATATATACATATACCCGAAATTTCTTTGAGTCCAGATACAATCGGGTGTTCGGTCTGGGCGTGTAAAGCAATGTTATAGACCGCCAAAAGCTTTGTGTGAATTAATATTCCGCCCTCCCTCCTCTCTAGTCTGCTTTACAAAGTTTTCCGAAAGGTTCTTTGTCGTCAGTTTTAAAATGTATATCAATAAAAAAATCAAACAATTTCGAATAATTACAAAAGGCAATTGTGCACGCGTACCTCCAGTAAATAAGGAAATTAGCTTACTGTTTGCAGGCTCAACTGTCCTGGTGCCCAGACTGCCTGAAACTTTCTCGTTAATTAGAGCCGCCAGACCACAGAGCAGTCTCCGGTCTTTGTCCAGCACTGCTGAAATACTGCGAGCAGAGAGGAGCAGACTGCGGGGGAGAAGTCTTTCAATTAGAGCCTAAACTTCGCACCACTGACGCAATAACAAGGACAAATTAGATTGAATAAAAACACAAATGAAGTTGAAAACAAACGTCTGTTTTGGTGTTAAGCTTCGATTCGTTTGCTAAGTTTGATTCGCTGTCAGGATTCGACTCTGCAAGGCAGGAGGTACAAATTGAGGCTTCAATATTCTGTATATGTGTTTAGAAATAAGTTAAGTAAAACCAAGCCCAGCGAGACAGCTGCTGTAAAGGCACAACCCTGCTGTCCGGGAAAAGCTCCTTGTCCCTCAGCTAGATGTTGAAAACAACAGGATTGGTCGTGTTTGCAACAATAACCAGTTCCACAATGATGGGATTTTGTCAGCGAACGTCTCTTGCAGAAACGCGTTTTTGTGTGGATATAAAACACAATTGTGTTTCATTGTGCTTTGGTGGTGACAGAAAATGCTGACCCTGTCTGAACACTGGACACCCGTTTTCAGCATATTCTCTTGCTAAAGCAGCTCAGTCGTATTTACGCGTTGGATGTCCGACTTTACTTTTTTTACCACTTTTCCACTATATTCGATATACCGCTTTATTGAATTGTTGTAATTTTCTCGCTGTAAGAATAATGGAAAAAATGTAAAAGATAAAATGACAAAAACGTCAAACCTTAGGCAGCATGAGCAGTCAAATGCAATCAGAAATTCCCTTTTTCTCGGTGAGTGTGTTCATAAAGAGAAATAATAAACACCTTTCTATTAGGAGCGCTAAACTGCGCCCTCGGTTTGACGAGAGCAACCCACGGGCCTCGGCTGTCACATGTAACCCAATTCTCCATCACTGATACAGCAAATACCGACCTGTCGGCGGTGATTTATGAATTTTCACATTGTTTTGGGAAAGTGTAACCCATCTGTGTCACCCGAGCACTGAAATGTATGTTACATGAGTCAGGTGCGATCTTAATCTCTCAAAAGCAAATTAAACGCACTTCAGATTAGGAAATGTAAATTCTCACTTTTAAATTTTAAGATTCCGATCGGTCCATAAACGTCGGCACATGCAGGTTTTGGTAATCGATTTACCTAAAACATCTGACGTAAGTATACCTACAATTATATAAAATCAGGACAGAGTTTCACCAAAGAGAAAACTGGTATTAAGTCTTCGGCAACTTGCTGATTGAAATCAGAGACACTACATTTACAGTTTGTTTTCTATAAAAGTGTTTTTTTTTTAAAGGGATTCTCAGTTTCTTTCCTGATTTACGATTTGTTAAATGAGAATCTCGCGCCTCTGGAACGGTGTGTCTGCGCTGTTTCGGTGTTTCGTACAGACTGGTCCTTCCGGGTATTTTAACCCAACACCTTTTTAAAGCCTTTTTTTTGCCAAAATCCACAGACCCCGGTCAACACACAGACATCTATTAAGCGACCCATATGAAAAATACCAGGAGACGTGCACTGACACCAGGGTGTCTCCAGACATGGAATTAACCTTATAAATTAACTAGTCTGTACACGCGAGGGAGAGGCGAATGTACGAATGGTTATTTAATATCACGATATACGATTTCTTGTGAAGGGCTACCAAGTAATGCCCCCCGCCTCCGACCATACGCTAATTTCCCTCCACTAAATTACTGCTTAAGAGTCGCCTCTTCCCCTCGGTCCAGCGGGTCCTGGTCACCTCTGGTCCCGGGCCCTCGGCGTGGACGGACGACGATTAGCCAGTGGCTCTACCGGACTTAAGAGCTTCGGAAGTTAAACAGTGTTGATGATGGAAAGGGTATCGGGCCCGTGTTTCAGACTTTTCAACAGACAGGGCGGCTTTGGTTTAATCGAGGGAAAACAAAGAGACAGTAGGCGTAATGACGGCTAATTTTGCTGTAGTTTTACTTTACTTAACCCTGTGATAGCCTGTGCCGTGGCGTTTTTTTTTAACTCGTGAAATGTATTGAATGCACAGCATACATGCAGTCGCCGCTTCGTGTTTCTGTACCATTATTTTAATTTCCAAAAACTATTTCTCTGTATAAACCATAACCACTACTCGAGATGCGCAGTGTGACCGTCTGCCCGCAGTTTCGTGCTGATCTGATGGCGGTGATCAGTCCTTTATTTATTTCGTGACGTTTTGGTTATTTTCCTGCGCGGGGAGCCGTCAGGCCGCGCGGGGGCCGGATTCTGACCGCGTGCCCACGTCTACATTCCATTCAGGTGAACAGATGGGTGACCTCGCTCGTTCCGCATTCATTAACATGCATTTATACTCGCTCCCCGCTTGTGCTGTGAGGATATAATGTATCTTATGGAAAAAATGGGGGTTGGGGAAACGAGGAGAGGGGATCGGCGTAGCGCAAACACGCATATTTACTATTTACATTTATCGCAGCGTTTCAGTGTTTTCTGCGTAAATCCGTGTAACCCTTTCCCCAGCCTGTTACTGAGCTCTTAGATGTTTTATGCGGTCAGGCCTCGACAGCAGCGGAAATGTTTTTTATTGCCATCGCTGTCATCTGTGTATTTGCACTCTAAGCGTCTGCAATGCTGTAAAAGCCCAAATGCAAAAAAAATACATCTTCAAATGTTATCCCATGAGCAGAGCTTCGCTTTTGTTTTTTTTTACAAAATCGTCATAAACGGACTTTCTTTTCGTGGAGTTCCGTCTATATTCGAATTGATTTATTTAGCAGCTGCAGCCGAAATTTCGACTGGGCTAGAGTTCGGCAGGCGGGGATGTTACACAGACCGAAACATCCTGAAAGTGCAGGACAGCACCTCGTGACAGTGACCTGAATTTACTTATAGTAATAATAAATAATTCAAACTTCTTGGTAAATGTGCAGAAGTTTCGCGACAGACGGCGGAGTTTTTAAATCGTGCGATCTTCAAGAAATCGTTACACAACCACCTCATTCGCCAGGGCGATAGATAAGCTGTAGCCGACTGTATTCACTACACACGGCTATTTAATGTCTCCTAAAGCTGCAATAATTTGGGGTTTGTTTAAGCGTGACCTTAGACGTGCACCCTATAGGGGAAAATCAGTTTTTATCTTCACTAAAATTCCTGCATTGTTAGCTATACGAGTCGGGACTCTTTCAGTTTAATCTCCCGATACGGACTACAAGCCGGGCCCACAGTTCAAACAGCTCACTCTGTTAAAAAGACAAATAATCCCTTCACCGGATATTACTAGAATCTCTAGTTTCTAACCCTGCTGACTTGTTGCTGGGCTGCAGAGATGTGCCGGGTGTTTTAATCTCTGAAAGCGGACTCTGCGGGCAGGGCTCGCGGGCTCGCCTGCTCCGCAGAGGCGAAGCCGGGCTGGGTACCCAGCTCTGCCGGCCCCAGTCTCGGCCGCACTCCGCGGATCCTGGCCCTCGTCTCCGGCTCTGACCGGTTCGCCCGACTGGAGGACGAATGGAGTGTGATCGACTGCCACTACCTTCGCTCTCTCCCATCTCGCCCAGCCCTGTGTGTAACCCCTGATCTCCCGCACAGCGAGAGCTTTCAGGCAAACATCGGACTGACTGCCTCATTGATTTCGTGCTCTTTATTTGCAGTTGAGATTTTCTAAACATTGCTTTTATAAATATATCCGCACAAAGAATAGCTGATCAGAAAAAAAATCAAGGCACAAAACAGAAGGGCACATGAGACAGACGAGCCGCGATGGTTTGGAAACTATGTACGATTTCAGTGAATTATATCCTTTTGCCCGATGCGTGTAATTAAACGCAATTATTAAACGACGTGATGAGGTTGTAATTAAAGCCCTTTTTCTAGATGGAAGAGTGTGTCTGAAGTCTGATGCGAATGCTCTCTACAACCTCTCGCTAAGTGCTCTCTGTATCAAAAGAGAACAGCGATTCATCTCCGTTTAGGCGAAACAGGGCGGAGTGTCTGAGGTGCTGGACGGTGTGGTTTCTGTTTCTTGTGTGTGGATGTAATCTTTTACTGGTCGCGGATAAAGGATTCTGCTGCGCTCATAACTACAAAACAATAGGAGTTGCAGTTCTGTATTTTAGCGAGTCAAACGGCTTTAAAAGCGAGGCTTTAAAATACAAGTGTTTCTGTTATCATTTATTAAAATACAAAAATAGAATGCATTTTGATTCAATAGGAAGAATTTATTTTAAATGAAGTTTCGTTCATTGTTTTAACATTATACTTGCAAATATACTTTTGTTCTGGAAACTTCTGGAGCTACTGATCAGCCTTCTGCGGAAGACGGCTCCTCGGCTGTCTTGTGCAAGCATGAGGCTGCGAGGCCGGACCAGGCGGGCGAGTTACACACGGCAGGGAAACGGGTCCGAGCGGATGTGAGAGCTTCCCCGCTGAAGGACAGCGGTTTCCTGCCGGCGCGAGGCCCGTGGCTCCCGCGAACGCTGCAGTGATTCGGAGGCTCTCCGCGCGCCGACAGAAATTCGCCACCGTCGCACAACGTCCTTGTTATCAACGCCAACAGAGCCCGTTTAAAGGCTCATACGCATATATGTCTCTACATAATCCTTTTTATGAGGAAGAGGGAGGTCTTTAACCCCCCCCCCCTTCTAAAAAAACACGCACACAATGGAATAAGTATTTACATTTAAAATGTCGCACAAAGACTCTCCGCGCTGCGGCCCCGTGCAGGGCAGCGACGCGCCCGGGAGGAAGTCCGGGGGGTCACAGGAAGCGCCACAGGCCGAGACCCGGTGCCGCTCCCAGGGCTCTGCGGTTCTACAGCCTGTGCCGGGAAGGAAAGGAAAAGTCACCCACGTCAATAATCGCTTTTCTCGCCGGCTGAGGTGAATTTGGAGCGACAAGCCCTTAGAAATGTGTGCGACGACAAGGAAATTAAATTCGTTTTTCTTTTTGGGCTATATGCTGTCTTCTTATATGAATTCTTTACATCCACAAATGTCTTGTTTTGGAGGCTCAAAAGACCGCATTCAGTTCGCATGCAGAGAGCACCGGAGACAGCGCGTTTCAGGCGGCGGCCTGTACTGAGGCCCCCTCTAGCATCAGCGCCCACTGTGACACAATACGGACTGTAGGGCATCATTTAACCTCACAGAGCCCGGAACGGTATAAAACACATCTTTACACAACGCCAGTTCATCTTCACCTACATCGAGTGAACATATGGGATCTATTTCCAATTTAATCCGAGATTCAGACAGCGCAGAAAATCAGTTCCATGCTATTCTAGGCCGCGCACCCGGTCTCTAATTGAATAATTATATCCCTGTAAAGGCTTCACATTCAAATTAAGGTTGTGCTTTTGAACCCTTAAAGAGTCATTAATTCATGGCGCGCTTTAACTGAAGTAATTACGCTTTTCCCCCCTGTCCTACGGATAGGTCTGACTTCGCTTAACAAAAGTTCGAGTCTGTAAACTTGAGAGGATTCTAGTGCTGGGCTGATTCCTGACGGGAAATATTACAGAAGACAGAACCCCGACCCCCGAAATAAAATATCCGGAGAAGAAATAAAATATAATGTCGGTATTTGCTTTTTTTCCCCCGATCTCCCTCAACCAGGACTGGCTGCTTTCAAATCTGAACTCATGGTGTCTGCTTCGCTCGCGGGTCAAACCGCCATTTAGCAAAAAAAAAATTGATTGATTGATTTTTTGGCCGCCGAATGCAAACGGAAAGCTACCTGGACCAGCGCGTTTGAACGCGACCCCGTGTCTCTCCGGACAAGCGCACGTGGGTACGTACACAAAGAGCCCCGCGCGCCGGAGCGGTGCGGGTTGAGAGGGGTTTACGAGGGATTTAAAAGGAGGGGTGGAATGTTGGTTTTTTGTGACATCACAAACGCCGACATCCAATCGGAAGGCCGCACGGAGAAATTATTTGCCGGGGAGTCTCCTATAATGTACTGTACGAGGACTCCCTTGGAAGAAAGACAAGGGCCGAAGGTTGAGGTGGGCTCGCTGCTATGTGAACTATGCGGAGCGAAGCTGCTTTCCTGGCGTTTCCTGCAAACTCCTCTTTCCCCTTTTGTTTCACGGCATCCGTTTACACCGCGGACCGCGGCTGAAAGCATGCAGGTCGAACTAGAAGCTGGCGTTCCCTTTTGGTAGCATAGTTTACACGTAATTACATTCATGTTGATCTTCGCCTTTTAAAATTATTTAATCATTAATCATTTATTCCTGCTATTGTGGATTAAGATCCCGTGTTTCGTTTTTGCCATGGAGCGCCGCGTCGAAGCCTTGATTCCTACAGAAGTCCATTTTCGGGGTGCGTTTCCTTCTGCGTTTTTTTCTGCTCTGGTGGATATTACTGGACATATAACTCCATTGTTTCATTCTTGTTAATTTTAATTGCGTTTCCTAACCAGCGGTAATATTTCTCGACCTCCGCGGAATTTGAGAGTAGCGATGGATCTGTCTTTTGGAGTGTGGAAGGACGTTTTGGACATCGCCAATGGTTGAGCCGGAGCTGCAACAAGAATGGATTACAGCTGCGAACTGGGAGAAGGAGGGTTTCAAACTGGCCATCAGGAAATCGACGGCATCAGCATGGGGTACCTGCGAGTGAACGGGCAGAAGATGTTCGCTCTGGCTCAGGTGTTCAGTGACCTGTTCAGAGACATCCCTCGCACCACCGTTATGAAGAGAATGGAAGTTTTGAACATCAGAAGCCGGCGGTGTGACATCCAGGAGCTCCGCACGCTGAAAGCCATGCAGTCGGTGCCTGTGCGAGCCGTGAAGTGTTCGCTGATTGCCAAAGAAGACCTGGAGGCTCTGTGCCTCGCCTGCCAAGCCCTGAGCCCCAGCCAGCGGAGGAAGAGGAGGAAAGGCAGGAAAGCAGAGCCGGGGACACGAGTCCCGCCGGCCACGCTGCGCGCGAACATCTGCCCGAGCGGCGTCCTCGCTCCTCGCGCACTCACCGCGGATCCGGCTGCAGCTGCGCGCGGGAGCACGGCGGAGCGAGCGCAGCTGCAGCGGCGGGGACGCCGCTCCCAACCCGCTCCCAGTTTCTCCCACAGCCTGCTGCCCGGGACCGGCGGCACTCACCCCAGAAACTATGAAAAAGTTGCGAAAGGGCCCAGCTTCTTCAGTTTGACCGGGGTAAATGGGCTTCTTCCCTCGGGCATCGTGAATACGTTCCACAGTGGCAGTCTGCACTCCGCCATTGCTGGGAATGAATGTCGCATAACCGGTCTCCCCTTGTATCTGAAGAGCAAAAGGCCGTGTTACAGCAACTCAGACGGGTACGCAAAAAAGCACAATTCTGCTCCACTGCTGTTACACGATAAAAACTTGAACTTCGCCCAGGGAAACGGCAGAGCGAGCGCTGGCCCTGCGAAGCGGGGTCGCTGCACTCAGGGCACCTCGGCGGGCTATTCCAGCGACTCCGAGTCCAGTTTGGACTTCGAGAAGGATTCCGACTTCGGGTCCAGCTACCAATCTACCTCCACTGAATCTTCCGACGAGGACGATCATGTCGACGGGAGATCGGTGCTCTCCTCAAGCAGCGAAGAAGGCAGCTCCTCCGACACCGACTCCAGCTCTGCCTGCAGCGGGGACTCGGTGCAGAGCACACGGTACCGCCAGGCCGCCCTGCCCGCTCCTGCCTCCCGCTTACACCTCCCGGGCAGTAGGGACGCCGGTCCGGAGCTCATCCCGGCCTCGTCAGCCGCTTCCGGTGTCTGTGCTAAGAGCCCCCCCGCACCTGCACCGCTGCTGGACGTAAAGATCAAAACAGAGCCGTTTCTCCCCGACCCAGCTCTCCTCTTCCCACAGGACAAAGACCAGGGCTGGCCAGGTTACAACCCCGCTACCTCACCCCAGAGCCCCGGTTTCCGCCGTGCGGCGGCGACAGTGAAGGCAGAGCCGGTCGGCGCAGGGTCGGGCTCGCCAGAAGGGCGAGGGCGGCCGTCCGAGCGCGCAGCAGCAGAGCTCGCTGGCGACTGTGCCAGACGGGGGCCCCTCTCCGTCTGCGCTGACGGGCTCAGGCAATCTCCACAACAAAAGAGCCCTTCTCTGCGTCCCGAGGGAGGCTCTGGGGCAGCTCTTCCACTTCTCAAAAATGGAAACTCTTTGCACAAAGGGGGCCCAGACAATGGGCCCCCGTCAGGCCCGAGCGAGCAAGCACAGAGCCGCGCTGGAGACGCTGGCCTCCGGGGATCCCCCTTGCGCGGCGGCCCGGCCCTCGCTGAGCCCCCGGGCCGGAGCAGCGCGGACGCTGAGCGCATTAGTGTCGCCAGCGATCCCCAGGGGAGCCGGGAGCCCGGCAGGGATACGTTTGAGCCGCTGATTAGGACTTCCAAACTGTGGTGTTACGCCAAAGGGTTCAACTTCGATGGTAAAAATGGGGGTTACGCCAGCAGTGTTTCCAGGGTCCCCAAGTCAAAAGGGGGCAGAAGACAGTCGGGGCGCGGTGGGGGCAGAGGCAGCGTCCTGCTGGAGGGCTGCCCCTCTCTGCAACCCAGAGGCCGCCCTCCCTTGTCAAGAAAAGCTTTTAAAGTCAATGGCTTGGAAAGGAATTTGAAAGGGAGCCGGCCTCCCAAGCGCAGCGAGGCGGACAGGCAGCAGGAGACTTCAAAAAGAGACAGGAGCGCGCACGGCGACCGGAAGGGAAACGCGGCCAGAGCCGCCGCCGCCGCCGCCGCCTCGTCCTGCCGGCGCAGGGCCGCCGCCGGCTCGGGCCCCGCCGCTCTGGACAGGCCGTTCTCGCTGCTGCGGAACTTCCCCTGCCCGCCCTCGCTGGTCGTCGGGGAGGACGGAGACCTGTGTCCGGCTTATTCCCTTTGTTCCAGAAACGGTTCCCCCCACAAAGAGGCGCACCCACCGTGTCGCTACTGGCAGCTGGGGGGCAACACGGTGCCCGTCCCCCCGAGCCACAGGTTCAGGGGCTACAGGCTCGAGAGCGGCGACTGACCCTGCTGCTGGGGGCAAAGTTCACAATCACCCGCGGGTTTCGCTTTTTACTTGGTCTTTTTTAAAAAGAAAAAAAATCTGAATAAAGTACCTATGTTTCCAGGAAAAGTTGTTGCGAGTCTAGTCGGAGAGTCTTCTCATTTGAGCTCGTTTAGTTCTGGGTGCCGTGTCTTAAAGAAAAAGGGTGAAATTGACACTGTTGGGGCTCCGTGATCACCAGTTGCGTCGTATTTATTGTTATTATTTTAAACCACGTGTTTAATCACGCCTCTGACGTCTTTTTATAGGGTCCCAGAGGCTGGTTATTTTCTTAACTCTATTGTAACGGTGGTTCGGTTGGGTTTAAATTGATTTGCATTTTCTTTTTCATAAAATGCTGTTCTCCCAGGTCGCGTTTTTATCGGTATTTGTGTTTTAGACGCCACTTGTTGTCTCACGTTATTTGTGAAGGCTCTATTTCAGCTCTGGAATGTTTTATTGATTAACTGGATTATTAAAGGCCCAGGATGCTGAGTCACGCTTCGGGAGATTTTAGTACAATCGGGAAAAGACCCGAGCGCACCCAACCTGAGCCGAAGCCCCCGGCTCAGCGGGCAGCTGGGCTCCGACCGCACAGCCCGTGCTGCTGGGGGAGGGGTCGCTCCTGCACAAGGTTAGCTCACTGCTGTTGTTTTGTTAAAGTTAAAGGAAAGACAAAGGGGCTTTGGCCCACAACATCAAGGAAATTTCCTTCTCATCAACCAATAAAAATCGAACTTAAACGTAAATACTCGCGGCTCGGAATGTATATTGGCCTGAAAGCAAAAGTAAATAAAAAACCGTTGTCGGGTTCGGTCAAGCTTAGATTTGCGTTTTACAAGCATTTATTGTGTTCTTCTCTAAGTAAGCAGAAAGATTCGGTCTGTAAACTGACTCGACGCCGGCCCTCATTCCACAGACCTCGGCCTCCCTGTAAGGTTAGGGCCATTTTCATTATTCGCTTTGTGTCCGACTCGAGCATGTGGTTGTGCGTGAAAATGGCCTGAGCTATAATATAAATTATATATAAAAATATAAATATATGGATATAAAAATAACTTGAAACTCGAAGATATCTCGCTCATCACGGGCGCTTCGGCGAGGATGTTATCTCAAGTCCGCACGGGTGAACGTGCATGTCTCAGAGCCGATAGAAAAGTCTTTGATTTGAGTTCACAGTGAGCAAAGCAAAAAAACTACACTCCAGTACAGTCACCCCGTAAGCTTAATGAAAGCTGGCTGATGACACCATTTCACCAAGCGTCTTCTGAGAGGGTTTACCTTGATCTCGCTTTTATGTTTTTGTTGAGAGCAAAAATACCCCCGCATGCTTAATAAATTGCAGGAAAGTAAAGATTAATTCTATGCTTAAAAAAATTAAAAAGAGAAACAACGTTTCAGCTGTTGAGCCTCCTTAACAGGACACGAGTTTAATATGTCATCAGTTCAGAAACTGGTTAGAAATTAATATAAGAATTTGCGTGGTCACTAATTTATTTCCCATTTGTTTTTTTTTACTGAAAAACATTGTATCTAACATTTAGTCTTTAAAACATTTTCACAGATTGAGATGAAGTTGCGCTTTTAGTTCCTAAAATTTTCTTTCAATTTATCAGAATAAGTGAAGTCTTTTTTAAACAGAGGACATATTAGTTAGGTGTGTAAATATACAGTATGCGTGTGCGAGGTACCCAGTAGTCCGTGATCAGAGGTATTTACAACGGTCAAAACGTTAAAACAGAATCTGTGCCAGAAAAGCAAGTTATGCAGATGTGATGTGAAAACGTGTTGGTGCGGGTCTGTCGGTTCTCCCCCTGTTCTGGCCGGGAGTGTCGAAGCGAACTTGAGGGGAGTTCGCTGCTGGGGACTCTCCCCCGCGCTGCGAGCGGGCCCCCAGTTTCCATTGTCTGTTGCCCCTCGGCGCTGACACCCCCATACCGCGCGGGGCCCCTCAGGAAAGACGGCGGGGTGAGCTCGGACCTCTGGGCGTTTGTCACCCGAAACCAGGGCCCAGGGGCCTCGCCGTAAGCCAGCTCTGCCTCGCGTCTGTTTCGCAAGGTCGTGTGGCGGTGGAGACGGGTTTTATCGCAAGAGCTGCCCGGGATCCTTCATGGAGAAACGGGGCTCCGCGACCCGAGGGCTCCAGCAGCACCAGAGGCCTGCGCTCGCTTCGGTGGTTGTGAGAGGGTGACGCGGGTTCATGTTATTGATGAACTGAAAGGGTGTTGGTACGAAAAGGGAGCAGCAACAAAGCCATCCCTGTATTTATCAAAGAAAAGAGGTCGAAGGGAAAGGAATAATTCTGCACACACGCCAGCTCCTGATCGTCAACGCCGGTCAGTCAGAGGCTGTAGTGTTAAATGGCTGCTAGCTGGTCAGGGGCTGGGGCTTTGCTCTGCACTGGGAAACGTGTTGGTTACTGTTTGTTAATTATTTTATGAGCCTTGTCGGAGAGGGTCTACTACGTATATCGATTCGCTTCTTCTTATTTTTAGAGAGTTAATACAATCACGCGCGTGTGAACCCACAGTGTAAAACTGTTTCAAAGTCAAGATTTGGAGCTATTGTCATAAAAAGGGCATCGCAAGTCACAGTAAGACCGCTTAGTATTACGGATAAATACTGGCGTTTGTTTCTCTAAAATTGTAAAATCTGCAAGCGCTGTTCACCCCGTTGTCCTGATCATTCCTGAGAATTGTTTTCCCAGCTCCGTCTAAACACAGGATGGCGTTTAATAAACGAAACATCAAGTGTTGCACTTTTAGGTAACCGTGAAAATGGTTCCTTATTTTCAGAAAATCGGAGTATCGATAATCACTACTATTCAGAACAAATGTATTGTAGTGTCCAGGAAGGCGGATATTGATTAACTATCCCTGGACAGTCGTTTAATTCCGTGTCTCTGTGCCGGGAGGCCGCAGGAAGCGGACACTGTCTCTCAGGGACAGTGGCCAGTTCATTCACTTTCAGCGTTTCCCCACAGGTTTAAAATAATGTATATTTTTCTAAAAAAAAAGAAAGCCATAATTGTTAAATTAATTACTAATGCACCTTGTCTGTAGAATACAGTAGTTGTCTGCCCTGTTATATCCTGAATTGTCGTTACCTCTGTTTGATCCCTTAAAACGATTAAAGAGGTACGGACAGTGACAATCCTGTACCCAAAAATGTTTTTAAATGATAAACGTCGACTGGACTCGACACTAATCTCATATGTCACGTATGTAAAACACATTCTAAGGTAAGAGTCTCCTTTTTACAAAGACGAGCAGCTCCGTCACAAAAAGATAGTTTCTTACATACGTACAGCGACACGAGTACGAGCTTGTTGTCGTTTTACTGCCCTGCGACTCACTGTAAACAGGGCGACGAATCAGATAATCGAGCAGCAAAACAACGAGACCATTTTAACTGTTTTCTCAGTAACTGGAAAGAGAACTGAAAAAAAACGCATTAATGTGCTGGACTAAAAATGAGTTTTGTTACCCGTGTAAGATGTGACAGTTGCATCATGAGAGTCGTGAAGCTGTTCCGTCAAGCGGAAACACGCGTAGGCCCACGGACACGCGCTGGATCTCTAATTATGTTTCATATGGCAATTTTCACACGTTTATCGCTTAATTGGCATAAGCAAAGAGCGCATTGGCCTCCGCTGGCGCTGTGATTGGGTCAGACGCGTGTCCCTGGAGTCACTGGCAGGCGCAGAGGAGACAGGGGCTGATTCTTCGTTAATACTCAGCCCGGGTCCTGTGCCACAGATGGGTGTGGGTCACCAACCCGCTTTCTATGGCGGACGTCGACGGCCTGCGGCCCGACTCTCCTCTCTGGGGGCCGGGAGCTGCGGGGCTTCAGCGCCAAGCAGGGCGGCAGGCTGGTTGAAACGGGGCGGGGTCGCTGCCAGTGAGAGCAAGGGGCTCTGAACTGGGATCGCAGAGGCGGTTAAGTCCCTGTTATTTTCCGGGGCAACAGTGGCGCCCCAGAGCTTTCACTCGGCAGTCCAAAGTATTTAAAACAACTTCGGTGTTTACGGCACGTTTTCCTCAGAAATGAATGCAATACAAAGACAATTCTAAAGCAAAACGTCACGATGTATTCTGTTTATTTGAGATTTAATTTAATTTAATTCTGATTATTTATGTGGAGACGTAATCCTTTAGACTAAAACACTGCTGACAGTGTACCCGGGCTCTGGGCCCGGCGGTGCGAGTACAGCTGACCTTTTGTTAGTATATCCAGGGCTCTGCGGTCGCCGGGACTGGGAATTTCTTCAATATCGGCCTCGAGGGGAGACACGGCGGTCCCCCTGTTCCCCGGTATTCCCCGGTATTCCCCATTCAGGGCGACTGTTCAAGTAGTTTTTAAAGACTCCCCTGCCGTGCCCCTTGACACCCGAGTTCTCCCCTTTGTAAACCAGCAGCACCTCGAAGCCCCGGGCGTTAGCTGGAGGATCTCGCCTTCAAATGCTCAATAAGTCATTTCATATCTTTCTCGTCGTTTCCAGCCAAGTGTTCGCGAAACGACCGAAGCAGAAACGTCGCTTTGTACGTCTCGAGGTTAGAAACGCCTCGTACGAACAGGAGGTGGCCTGTAGTCACTAAAACGAAACATCGCGACGTGTTTTCTAACGGGGGCGCCATCTTTTGCGCTGAAGTTAATCGTGCAACCGTTCGAACTACATTCGTGATGCACGCAATATTAAAACAGAAATACTGGGTTCATCGATGTTCCCTAGAGCCGCACACGTGGAGGATCATCCAGCCGTGAGCCGGCGCTGCAGGACAGAGCTGCAGGCAGGGCTGGGGACGTATGTCCGTAACGGCCGAGGAAAGCAACCTGGAGTTTTAAAACGGTTCAATGTGAATCATAATTTATCCTAGTCACATTCTCATTTTTATAATGTCTGGAAAACGCTTGACGGGGTGTTCTCCTGCGTGACCGTCACCCCGGGCCCGGACAGGGTGCGCGGAATCCGGAGTGCGTGGGTGCGCTGTGCTGTTTGAGACTGTATGAGATCCTCGACTCCTCTTGCTCAGCCTCTTTCAGGTCCTCGTTGACAAGGTGCGCTCTGTCCTCACCGCTCCTCTGTCTGCTGCGCCCATCCATTCAATCCAATTTCAATTCAAGGTGCTTTATTGGCATGACCAATGACTAAATCAGTGTTGCCAAAGCAAAACAAATACAATTAAAATTAAAAAAAAATCTACAGGCATTTACAATACAGACACATCATAAGATATTTACATATAAACATAACAAGCATTACTGGGAGACAGGCTCACTGTTCCTCAGGTTGTGACAGGAGATCACATACTGGGCTGCCAGTTCAACTGAGCTCCCTCCTCCCTCTCCCAGTAGGATTGGGAGCTGTTGTGATTCTGGCAGGTGTGGGAACTCTGGGATTAGATGTGTAAATTTGGGGAAGAATGTTTCTTTTATCCCAGAGTATCTGTCACAGTGCAGTAGGAAGTGCACCTCTGTGTCTATTTCTCCCCGCTGGCAGTGGGAGCACAGCCTGTCCTCTCTGGGCAGCCAGGTCTGCCTGTGTCGCCCAGTTTCTATGGCCAGGCTGTGGTCACTGAGCCTGTACTTCGTCAGGGTCTGTTTCTTTTTGCCATTTCCTATCTTGGTTAAATATTCAGCTACTGTGTTTTTGTCTGTTTAGGGTTCTGTAGCATTACAGTTTGTGTTGTGTTTGTGTGTGTGTGTCCCAGTGTGTGAGATATTGCTGTGTGATCTGTGCTGTGATGTGGTTGATTCTGATTTGTGGTGCTCTAGCAGTGCTGTCGTGCAGCTGGCTGCCCATCAATCACTCGCTAACCTCTTTGTACCAAGATCGCTCTTGGCCATCAGGGATAGCAGCGCTGTCATTCCTGGTGCGGGATGAGATCCGGGCCCACTGGCACTTTTGTTGCTCACAGGAGCTGGAAGAAAGCTGGAGTCAGACGCGACTTCACTGGCTTGAGAGAAGCACTTCACAAGGTGCTACGTGCAGGATTTGCTTTCTGAGTTTCTGAATGTGCTGCCCTGTTTACTGTAACCGTGCAGATCCTGTTGGTGGACCAATGAATATTAGTTTGAATTAACGCACGGAGCAATTTCAGCACCAGGACAATCAGCTTTGAGACGGATTGTCCCATTATTTCCAGAACTGTGTTACCAATCCTTAAAGCCGGTTTCACTGGACAGCAGACTGGTGCCACATTATACAGAGACTTTTCATGCTCCAAACAACAAGAAGCCACACTCAGATTGTAGCAAAGAGCGAGGAAATCAACTGTTGCAACATCTTCTAGACAAATCTCTTTGATAATTTAGGGGGACGCGAACAGAGGCCGCAAAGATGTGTGCAGTTTTATTGATTGGGTGGAAATGAATTGTCTGGAAAGCACTAGTGATGCAGAGAGCTGGGGACACAGTTAAACTGGTGAGATAAAAGATCACTTTATTGGCCATATACAATTTCTTGGATTAGGAATTTGTCTTTTTTCACAGACCCCAGCTTGCTCTCCATGAGACACACAGACAGGGAGAGAAGCTGGGGGTCAGAGCGCAGGGTCAGCCATTTATACAGCACCCCTGGAGCAGTTGGGGTTAAGGGCCTTGCTCAGGGGCCCAGCGGAGTAGGATTCCTCTGCCGGCCGCAGGATATGAACCGGCAACCTTCCAGCCACAGGCGCAGATCCTGAGCCGCAGAGCCAGTGCATCACGGTGTGAACTGTCCTGCATTAAAAACAAGACCAGGGTCCAGACTCCGTTAAAAACCGGAGCGGTAATGCAAAAATTCAAATAAAATTTGAATCATACAATATGGTGTAAACACAGTAAAAGTGCGCGTGAGAGGGTTACTGTGTCAAAGAAGATTCACTGATGTAGTTTGTGAAATAAAGTGACCACCCTCCACACCCGCTGTGCTGAGGCCGGCCTGCTGGGAAAGGACATCACACTTTCATTGCCCCCTTGGAAGAAAAAAAACTATAAGAAAATTTGTAGCAGCCATATCACTCTGCAGCTCACAGCTCACAGCTGGCAGCCCACTGGAGCTCAGCAGGTGTAAGCCTGGCCAGTACCTGGATGGGAGACTCCTGGGAAAAACTAAGGTTGCTGCTAGAAGAGGTGTTAGTGGGGCCAGTAGGGGGCGCTCACCCTGCGGTCCATGTGGGTCCTAATGCCCCAGTATAGTGACGGGGACACTAGACTGTAAACAGGTGCTGTCCTTTGGATGAGACGTAAAACCGAGGTCCTGACTCTCTGTGGTCATTAAAAATCCCAGGGCGTTTCTCGAAAAGAGTAGGGGTGTAACCCCAGCGTCCTGGCCAAATTTCCCATTGGCCCTTACCAATCATGGCCTCCTAATAATCCCCCTCTCTGAACTGGCTTCATTACTCTGCTCTCCTCCCCACTGAGAGCTGGTGTGTGGGGAGTGTTCTGGCACATCATCCAGGTGGGGGTACACATTGGTGGTGGTGGAGGGGATCCCCATGACCTGTAAAGTGCTTTTAGTGCAGTATCCAGAAAAGCGCTATATGAGTGTAAGCAATCATTATTATTAATTTAAAAAATCCCAGACTGGTGAGTAATGTATTGGCAGCTGCTACATTCCTCAATGCCTGGATTGCGTGCCAGTAGCCCGAGAACGTGACAGGGCGAAGAGCACCGGACAGCGTTCAGCCCACAGGTGTGCAACCAGCCCAGGTCCAGGGAAACACACAGCAGGCGTGCTCCACCTCTCCTCGCTCCGCTCTGCCGGCGTGTGGCGTTACTGTCGTCGTGCAGTGTCAAAAAGACTCATTTAAAAGGTTCAGCTCTGAAGAATGTGTGGTCTGTGGCGCAGATGTCCAGAGAGGGGTGTTGTCGGACAAGTCCCTCTGTGCTGTCACTGTCCCCCGGGACACTCCTCAGTCGTGCGAGTGCCTGCATCATATCTGCGAGTTTCCAAAGTGTTTTAAACACTTTGTGTGTTTGGTGACAGTGCAGTTATTGTCCCACTGGAGATGAAGTACATAACTACTTCCTGCAGCCAAACGTGAAGGAGCTCTTTGGTGAAGGGACCCGGTAGAGCTGGAATCAGAAGAGCTGGCTGCCCGTGCTGTGTGGAGACCAGCCGAGGAAGCCGTGCAGGAAGCCAGGCCACGGGGCTCTTGAGCTGGTCCGCTGCCTGTAGATCCGGGGTCTCATCCAGCTGCTCACGGCTGGGCCCGGGCAGCGGGCTCGCGCGTGCAGTGCGGAGGCAGAGGGGAGAGAAACACACCGGATCTCAGGCTCGAACCCAACAGCTTTTAACCGCAGGAGTGACAGGGAGACTTGACATTCAATCGGACTTTGTTTTAAAGCGCACCTTTCCTCGAAAGCATCCTTGCTGTACCTTGCAAACAATTCATAGGCAAGAAAATTCGTATGCACGATCTAAAAAGAATTGTTAGGTTACTCCATCACAACAGTTGCAAACTAACACACTTGTCCACGGACATCTCCGCGCAGGAGGTGAAGCCGACAGCGAATCTACCAGCTGGAAACTCAACTCCAACACACCACACAGTCACCAGCCTGAACAGCAAAACTCATTTTCACTAAAGCACAGTGAACGACGGTACTCAGCACAACAGCAGAAGACTGAATCAGATATGGTTTAAACAAATCCCATTGTCCTCGTCATCACCACTGTTCCCGGGGTTGTGTAGGACGGCGCAGCCGGGGGGGTCGGATTTTTGGGGGAGTGCTCTCGGAGAAATCCGCGCTCCAAGACGCTACTTGACCCAACACGTTGTTGAAACTGCCGCGGCGTTATTGCAGAGGAGAGTTTTTAATTCTAAGTTTCACGTTAGGAGTGGCGGGGCGGCTGTGGGGGTTGTGGGTTGTGAGGCCTGTTTTCACAGTATTTGCCCAGAGGAAAGCGGCTGCTGGTGGGGCGAGACTGCGGGGCTCTGTCCTACAGTATGTCTTAACAGATTCACACGTTTAAGATATCAAGTATCTTATCTAATTAATAAGGTAAGAAATATATATATATAGAATATTTGAAATAATTACAAGATAAACTGAAGAAATACGTCCGTATCTAATACACTTATATGCAGGTCACTTTGTATCTGTTTCTATTCAACACTGAGGGTCGCACAACGTACGCAAGGATTATTGTATGCTGCAACTTCTGACCTTTTACAACTAGGTCTGGTTGCAGAACCAACGTGGTTTTCGAGCTGTTTTTGCGAGGAACAGCCCGCCGGGGCTCCAGGGCGAGATGAACCGAGCTGTCTTTCTGCTGTGGTACCGAAGCGCTGCTGACGACCTGCAGTACCGCCGCCCCCGCCCCCCTTCTGCCTCCAGCCGCGGCCTCTGCTCTGTGACTGGATGGATGGCCTGGAGAGAAACTCGGAGAGCCTTTCCGTTTTCATGTAGATCGGGCTGCGCAGGAAGGGGGTTAACACCCCCTGACATGCTTTACTGATCAAAATCAAACCAGAGGGGCGAGGCGGGGAGAGGGGGGGGACGTTAGAATGGATTTTTAAAGGCGCAGATTACCCTCGGAGGAACGGGTCCGCTGTCCGGTTTCCGGGTCAGTCCGGAATGACGCCCGGCATCCGCCTCCCCTTTGGCGAGCAAGTTCGTCTCTGTCCGCCACCAGCCTGTCCGAGAGGCCACGCCGGAACCGGACGACAACACGGGCCAGGAAAGAGAGTTTAAACACGCTGCTGTGCAAAGCTCTTTAAATCTTAGCAGACTTTATTACGCTAAACTGTGTGCAGTACCAACGTTACAACAATAAGCATGTTGCAAAAGGCCATTCGGGGCCAAAGAGGAAAAACGCAGACCTTGCATTAAGCAAATAAAAGTGTTTGTGGTGTCGATATTTTACAGCCACGTGTGTTGGTGTAGTTTAAATTTCTGAACACAAACCCTGCTCTCGCTTGCAGAGAGCGTATATTTTAGCGTGCAATCGGGTGTGTGCTCAGAATACTTCTGGGTCACTCTTTAAAAAAAGAGCTTTTATGAGTTCGCTCAGTAAGAATTGACAGCACAAGCTGGTGTTTTAGACGGGGCGAGACGTGTGTGTGTGAGTTCAGAGCATGTTTCCAGCCCAATACTGCACGGGTTAACATTTCCACAAACCCTGTCATCGGTGAGTGGGGTTGTTTGTAGCTTTACTGAGGCGTGCTCGCTCTTTCCGAAAACTCCGGAAAACTGTCTCCTCTGTACCTCTGAGTCAGAGAATCGGACCAAAAACAAAAAAGCTCTGAGCAAAACAATTGTCATTCACCCCTCATGGAAAGCCGTATCGAGATCATGAAGACGCAGGGATACGTGTCTCACAAGGCCTCGGGGGTGCAAAAAGTATTGGTGGTTAAGAAGCAGACCTGCTCTAAGTATGAGGAATTTACCGGGGTGTCCTCCTGCATCATCTCGCTGTTTTGCTCAAGGCCTGCTGGTGAATCGATATTCGTGCAGCGTATCGTCTGTTGGAAGCTGGGATGTTTTTCTCCCTGCGTTTTTATGTGTAGGAGGAGATAGGTTGTTTTTTTTAATCCTCAGACTTCACCTGGCCTGAGACTGAGGGAGTAGAAACAGACTGGCTAAGATTCACGCCTCTCCCGTGCGCTTTACTGGAGAGCTTCTTCGACAGGGGCATCCGCGTGCTTTTGCACACAAACTCACAAATTAGCACAAAGCTGCCTTGAATTTCCAGACCACACGGCGGTACGGCACCCCCCGACACTGCACACGGTCACAAGGGCTTCTCCAGGCGTCCCCTTTCTCATCTTCTTGTGGGGATGTGCCCACCTTGGAATATAATGTGCTCATAATAATTAAAAATAATAATTCAAACCGCTACAGGCGGGCGCGTTTTTGAAACAGAGCCGCATGGCTTTGTGAGAGAGCGATAAATAAACCGACGTGAAGAGCGAAGTAAATGCTGCGAACCCAAAATTCGTCAAAAGATGACGCTTCCAGACGGCCGTTGCCAATAGACCAGCTCAGCTGCGGAGGAGCGCTAAGAGATTAAAGTAGTCACATTCATCTCCTACAGCACTCCATAGATCACTGTTTTTGAAGAATGTATCGAATGTAGTCAGCGGTATATGTGATTTAATACCCTAAAAGTATTTTCGCCCTGTTTCTTTTTAAATCGCATGAAAAATGACCGGCCCGGCCCGGCGGTGGTCTGGAGCTCCGGCTGGGTTCCCTCCGCTCTCCGCTCTGAATTAGACGGATTAAAAAGGGGGGACATTTCCTTGTTGCGAAGCATGTGGCGTAGCTGCTATCAGGAATAGATGCCAGTGGTAGCCACAGGGGTTGAAAGGCTCAATTTATTTAGCTTAGTGTCAGGGTGTTAATGATAGATTATGCAGGGGTGGGGGCCGAAGGGACGGCTGTCCTCGCGGCCATGAGGAGGAAGAGGCCGGGGTCACGAGACCCGGAGCCCGAATTGGTATTATTCTTACACGACAGAACAGGTCCAGAGTGAATAAAAATGCGTAGTATGCCTTTGGAAAGGGAAGGTTAAACACCAGCCCACGTATTCCGCGGAAACGACTCTTCGTGGGGCAATTCCTGTAAGGCTGTGCGCGTCGAGCTCCTTTAAAACATTAAACCCGCCGTTTTAATAGCGCGCAAGCGGTCATACAAATAAATAAAAGAGCAGGCTGCTGGAAGTCGGAACATTATAATATGACGTTTGAGCCAATGTTTAACATCACTGTCGAGAAAATGTATATTTAGCTGATGTGTGTTTGTGTAAAAATCCGATTTATTGCCCTGACTGGTACAATAAAAATGTACAGATTAAATTTAGCTGTTGAACCCAGAAGCGGCACCACGGCGCTGTTTTTAAGAAGAGCGATTTCAAACGTGCTAAAATGAAACTCTTCTCGGTACTCCCCCAGACCGAGCACAAACCTCACCAGCAGCTTCAAAAGGCGCAGCGACACGGGAGAACATTCTCTGAGAAAACTGTGGTCAGTTAATACATTTTCTTTCTTTCCACGTCAAAGTAGCTAAAGATGTTGGGGGTAAAATTCTTAGAAAACGTTTTCATTCTTTATTGAAGCTTAATTTGTGGCAGTGTTGTGTTTTACACATAGAATGGATATTTCTACTTTTCAATTTACATTTGCTTTGTTATCCCGGATGACCTGTTAATCCTTAATTTCAGAGTTTGTGTCTCTCCCGTCGATTCAACGGAATTTCTTCAGATGTCCTTCATACTGGGGCACAGCACTAGGACAAACGTCCTAAAGACAGACATTACAAAAAGTTCAGCAGCCCTTTCAGAAGATGCATTTAAATATATTTTTCTCTTTCTTTCGCAAATGTTTTAACACTATGCTGAACTGCAGCAGGAAAGAGACAGAACAGTATCGTAGCTGCAGTTCAGTGTCTAATGGGTTTATTGATTAGTGAATGAAACTGCTTCAGTTTGCCCCTGTGTTTCTGTGAAGGCTCTCAGGGGGTCAGGTAAACAAAACTAAGCATCCTGCATGCTGTTTTCAATTATCTCGCTGTGGTAATGAAGGGGGGATTCATGTCGTTTACATTTTATAGCGCCTTAATGGAAATTTAAATAACTCCCTTCCCCTGGTTTGAACATGTGGGACACTAAGGACAGACTTTGACCATACAAATAAAATACAAAACGTATTTTTTTTAGAAATTTAAAAGGAATACTCACGGGACCTGTAGCCTACTCCCGTTCGTACTAACTGACAGAATGCTACGTTGTCCTGGAGAAGACTAGTGATTAAAAACGATCTCTTAGTCTTCAGAACGTGCACAAAAGAAACGATTAACTCGATAGCAAGATCCTACACTCTCACGTACAAAGTATTCGTCGTATTCACAGACACTCCGATGGAATCGAAAAACTATTTTGTACATTTATTCAAAGTGTATTGAAAGAAACCACGCGTGGTCTCACGAACGCCGTGAAATCTGATGCACCGATATGTCCTGGGTTATTTAAACTCGGCAGAAGTTCGGCTCACTTTACCACAGATGATCCAACATGTCATCAGAGGACGTTCTCCTCAGTTTGCTCTGAGGTTATTAAACGTGTGAATATCTTTGGTCTACAAGAGCGATTTACAGTCTCCATAACTCTCTGAAATTGATCAGGGAACGTACAGTTAAATAAAAGCCCTTTTGAATTAATTTGGGTATTTTACAAACAGGCGTGTTTCTTATTTATTATCTGAAACAGGGGTAGTTTTTGATATATTCCTAGTTTGAGTCAGTGATGTATCTGTAACTAAAATAATGCTAAGTGTGAGAATACTCTTTCTGCCGTTCAGCGGAGTACTGGGTGCTTTGCGCTGGGTCAGAGGGAAGTCCTACCCCGCCCATGAGTAGCCTGGACAAGTCAGTCGTGACAGCAGTAGTAGTGAAATACCCCACCGGTTATTTTTCCCGCACACACGACTGTGTATGTTACAGTGACTTTCAGAAATCGTTTCCGGTAGTTTACACCATAGAAACAAATAATTCTGGTAAAACAGCGCCCGCATCGTGCTTTAATATGCTGGAGACCAGGAGCAGCGCATTAAATATGAATACAACTGCAACTTTTTGGTTTCCAGACATTTCTTGGGAGCTGTGAGGTTTCTAAATTAGAGTTTAGAACACTCGGTCTTCAGATCTTAAAAATGTAGAAACGACCCCTGTCTTTTTTTTCCGATCCTGAAGAGGAATTTTATCCGAAGTACTGAGTTCAGTCTCGTCTTCGGATCTTCGCTTTGCTCTCGCCTGCAGCTCGGAGATCAGGCGGAGAGAATGTCTGTTCTGCCTGGTTTGTACTACACTTCAAAGCTGGCCGGCAAAAGAGAACATATTAAACAAATCGTTTGCTTCCTAAGATAAGAAAACAAACAACAAAAAACGTAAATATAATACATAAAATATAATTAGACAATTAATTATACATAATATAATTTAACAGACTTTCACTGATCCTGAAGGACTTTTACATTAGAAATTGTTAAACGGAGTTTGCCGATTCGCTCACTGGAGGCCAAGACTGACATTGTCGATTAAGGCAAATTTGGCAATCTCTGCAGAAGTGTGCATTCGTATGTAAGCGATGATAAGTTCTGTTTCGTAACATTTTTTTATCTTTCTGCCTTCCAACGTGAAATTAACATTTATTTTGTTCGCTTGCTGTCAGCCCGGATTCGAATCTCTTGTTGTGATGATGTTTGTGTTCTCTTGATTTAAACGCAATAAATGTGTTGTTCCCGTCTGTCTGTACACTGGGACGTTGTGCAGCGTCCTCTCTCACATAAGGGACGGGGCAGATGCCGCCAGTCAGGATCCAGAATCCGAACCCAGTCCAGAGAGACGGGCGGTCCCGCTCCGGCCCGGAGCCTTCTGACTGGGCGAGGACTCGCGGTGCCTCTGATCTTTACTTCACCGGGGAAACTGGATTCTCGGGAAATAACCACACATGAGAAATTCTCTATTATTGTGTCAAGTAACGTTGGCTTCCCATAAATAATAGCGGAAAGGCTTTCGAGAACGACATTGCGGGGATTGTGAGGCGGGTCTGCGAGACCTACCTGGGAAGCACGTGTTCCCACTGTTCAGTCTTGCCACGTGAGCTTTGTGACATGGTTCCTCATGTTTTGGTTTAGGACCGATAAGGAAGGGATTTTCAATTAACTAACACGACGGACGCCGATATATTTTTCAAGATGAAGAACCCGGCTTGGACACTCTGCAGAGAGATTTTAACTTGTAAGTGTTGGCTGGTGTCTCTGCTGTGGGTCTTGGTGCTCCGCTGCAGAAATTCGGTCAACTCGTCGTAAGCGCGTAGCACCGCCGCACCGCTTCACTGCAGTCAGGTTTATTTTTTTACCTTTCCCCCCGCTCTCGTAACAGCAACACCCTCTTGCTAATGAGAGCAATTTCCATTTTAATGACCTGAGCTGTTGTGCCAGGATACAGACAGCGGATTCTCTCCCCAGGTCTCTCCAAACCTTGAACTTTGGTGAACTCTTACCTCCGCTTTCCAGCAGCTGAGTGTGACGAGTGTCCTTCTGCACACAGATACAAACCCTCGTGCAGCGCCGGGAGGATGTACGTGTGTGTGTCGGTGCATCTGTCTCATGTGTGTCTGTGTGTGTGTCTCCCTCTGTGTGTATGTTGGTGTGAGTGTGTCTCGGTGTGTGAATGTCTCGGTGTGTGTATGTCTTGGTGTGTGTGTCTCGGTGTGAGTGTGTATATGTCTTGGTGTGAGTGTGTGTCTCGGTGTGAGTGTGTATGTCTTGGTGTGAGTGTGTGTGTCTCGGTGTGTATGTCTTGGTGTGAGTGTGTGTGTCTTGGTGTGTGTGTCTCTGTGTGAGTGTGTGTGTCTCGGTGTGTGTGTGTATCTCGGTGTGAGTGTGTGTTTCTTGGTGTGTGTATATCTCTTGGTGTGAGTGTGTGTGTGTATGTATGTCTTGGTGTGTGTGTCTCGGTGTGAGTGTGTGTTTCTTGGTGTGTGTGTGTGCTGCCTGGCAGGGGGCGGGGGGAGGAGAGCTCGGATAAGCTGCCTTTCAGTTGTTAATGCACATACCACCCCGAACTCTTCAGGGACGGTGATCAGATTTATCACTGTTTAATAACTATGGCATGCAAATCATCTTTCTCCGTTAAATAGCCTTCCCCCAGATAAAACTGTAGCACCCCAATCACCTCCCCCCATCACCACCCCAAAATTAATGATCCGACTCTGCGTGGGGCGTTTCTAAGCACAGCTCTGATCGACAGACCGGCCCTTTCCTGCTCTCGCTGCTCAGTGCCCGGGGCTGGATTTGGCGATTCACGGGTTAAAACTGAAGCGTTTTCTCGCCCACACCAAGGACTTGATTCGGGTAGTTTCTGGTTTGTCCAGGATGAGCTACAAAAACTTTATACTAAAATACATACACTACTTTAAAAAAAACACTACTTTTAAATATTGTTTTAATAAGTATTATCGTCTTCAGTGTCGATGATTTGCTTTTACAAGCGAATTACCCATTTGGAACAATAAAGACTCTGTCTTAGTATTTTAGCTGTATTTTCTTATCACATAAACCCTTCCGAGTTATGAGTTATTCAGTCTTTGAAATAAAAAAAAACCCTGGGATTGATTCTGAGTTGTTGCTGCTTCTGTAGCTGTGAGTTCTTCGTGAATAGCCATTTTATTTTACCTCATTTTACCTGCAGTATTTTCTCCACTATGATTATTCTATTCATGGTAATATCAGGCAGTATCGCGATAGTAGACCCTGCAAGTAAAAATTAATATTAGGAATTGCCGTACTGTAGACTGATCCCAAATCCGTCAACAGTGTGTCAGTCTGCATTTGGGTCGGTTTAACAATTATTTAAACTGTGGGTTAGACTGACAGAAAATATTTTAATGATGTATTTCTTTGTTGTGTGAATTCTTAAATATGAACATATTTTGAATTGACCTGTTCGTTATGATCGAATTAATCACATGAGACAGAGGCGATTGAAATCGTACTTTCCTGTCTGGACGAACATTCTTCTGTAAATGTATAGGTAACTTGATCCTAAAGCTAAACTTGACACTAAATATGATTTAAAGTGTTTTGTATTTTGTGTAAAGTTTGTTTCAAATGAAATTTCGGTGTGCCAGAACCTTTTTGGGGATTTTCAGAAATGACATCTGGTGGTGTTCCACGGCCTGCGTCCGTGCCTGGCCCTTGTAATTAACCTCACTTCACAGGAAGCACATTATTTTATGAAAATAACTTGGAGATTTTATTTTTGTTAAAATCTTGTTACAACCGATAGCGGTGATGGAAAGAGAGAACAGGGCTCCGCCGCCGAGCAGCAGACTTCACAGCTGTACCGAGTCTGCGGAGGCGCCGGAGCTCCGCGCTCGTATCGCTGTGTGGATGTGTCGGTGAAACTATTCACTTGTTCAGGTGTCAGCAGTTTGAAGCTAAAACCGACGAGCACAAACTCTTTTAGTCTCCCTTTCTGGAGAAACTAACCCCCTGGATGCGTGAGACGACCCTTCGAGGAGCGTGGTCACGTCACAGTGTTGAGGTTTCAGAACTGGAAGAATTTTTATATATTTTTTTTTTATAATTGAACAACGTCCCGCGGTAATAAACTACAGAGATGACTTACGTATAAGTGCATATTCTGTTGCATAATGGATAAGGCATATATTATTTGTTTTGTAGTCTACAACACCTTTTGTTTCCAAACACAGTCAATATTCTTTCCGTGGACCACAATGTCACAGTACTGTTTTGCTCGATTACACTCTATGCGCACAGTTTTCCGCCAGAAAAAAAATGGTATGCGTTTGTCCCCGTTTGATCCGTTATTGTTGCAAATACATTTTAGAGTGAATTTAAAACAATTATTAGGCCTAATAGAAACAGCAGCGGTATTAATATGTTGTCCGCTTTCTTTCACAGAACTCTGATCTCTGCAGCTAAGCGTTAAGGAAAACGGAAGAGCTTTCTCTTTGTTTTCGAGTTTCTCAGTAGATTTTCCGTGTAGATTTTCTCGATTTCTGACATACAGGCAACGGGGTATCTGCGTAACCTCACACCTGGGGTTGGAGCTCTCGGGTGTATGACTCTGGCTGCGGTAGACGAGTCCCCCCGTCTTTTTACACAGCTGAAATCACGAATAACCCCGCGCGTGATCGAAAACGCGAATCTATTTACTTCGTAGTTAAAAATAATCCACGACGACGCGGGTGGAGCAGTCTCGCCTGTGATACAGATCTGCACCAAGCATGTTATCAGCAAACGATGTTCTCGGGTGCAGAGCAGTTACTCTTGTGCTGTGTGCAGTCGCCATGTTGGGTCTCTTTGTCTCCGAGACTGCAGAAA